>NC_080704.1:95719623-96344206 GCF_030445035.2 Dasypus novemcinctus | reverse complement strand
CAGTCAGGCATTATTGTTATTATTCTTGCTATTTTAAAAGCATTTATTTGAAAGTTATATTTATCATTTGGTGTCCAGCAAAAAAATGCTGATTTACTCAACCTGGATATTTGAAAAGAGTTTAATAAAGGGACTATTTTCAAATGTATGTGATGAGAGATGAGAGATAAGAGAAAGCACAAAGGATTAGGCAAGCAACATTGGGGAACATTTACGACTTTAGACTGGAAGGAGCAAATGGAGAGAGCAGTTTAACAATCTGAAAAATGTAATCTATATAGAGAAAGCTCCTTGCAGGAGCAGTGGCCTCTGGTAGTACATGATGTCTTTATCCTATACTCTCTTATCTACTGATTATTCCCATTAGCTAAATCCTATTGGAAGACAGAGGACAAGGAAACGTTTTTTATGTAGGCCATACAGGTCACCTTACCAGGCCATAGAGAAGTGTTGACAATTTCACATCTACTTTGTCCCTCAGGCTACACCATTGTCCTTCGACCAAGTGAGAAATTTGTGCCCCCAGCACATGGAATACACAAAGCTCCTTGTAATGTCAATTTCATCATCTTCTTACAGTAAAACAAAATTTTGTTGTTGAGTTACAAGATTTCCTTAAATAGCATGGATATTAAACTCTTATCAGGTATACAATTACCTAATATTTTTTCCCTTTGAGTAGACTGCCTTTGCACTCTTTTGACAAAGTCCTTTGAGTGCAAAAGTGTTTAATTTTGAGAATGCCCCATTTATCTATTTTTAATTTTGTTGGTCACATTTTGGGTAAAAGTTTTAAGAAACTACTGCCTACCACAAGATCTTGAAGATGTTTTCCTATGTTTTCTTCTAAGAGTTATATGGTTGTTTTTATATTTGGGTCCTTGATCCATTTTGAGTTTATTTTTGTATAACGTGTGAGATAGGAGTCTTCTTTCTTGCTTTTGAATATAGCTATCCAGTTCTTCTAGAACCATTTGTTGAATAGGCTGTTCAGGCACAGTTGGGTGGGCTTAACAACCTTCTCAAAAGTCACTTGACTGCAGATGGATGTGAGGGTCAATTTCTAAGTTCTTGTTTCAGTTTCATTGGTCAATCTGTCTATCATTATGCCAGCACCATGTTGTTTTTATGTAACTACATACTATGCTTTAAGGTCAGGAAGTGAGAGTCCTCCAATTTCATTCTTCTTTTTAAAGATATTTGGGGCCAATTAACCTCCCAAACAAATTTGATTACTGGTTTTTCAATTTCTGCAAAAAAGGCTGCTGGTATTTTAATTTGGATTCTATTGAATCTGTAAATCAGTTTGTGTAGAATTGACATCTTAATGATATCCAATCAAAAAATGGGCAAAAGAGATGAAAAGACAACTGTACAAAATAGAAATGCAAATGGCAAAGAAACACAGGAAAAAATGTTCAGCATCACTAGTAATTAGGGAAATGCAATTCAAAACTACAGGGAGATATCATTTCACACCTACTACACTGGCTGCTATTAAAAAGATGGAAAAGTGTAAATGTTTGAGAGAATGTGGAGAGACAGGGATGTTTATTCATTGTTGGTGGCAATGTAGAATGGTATAGCCATTGTGGAGGACCAGCATTTCCTAAGGAAGTTGAATATAGACTTGCCATGTGAAGTGTCAAAACCATTGCTAGATATATATCCAGAACCAAGAACAGTAACACAAATAGATATCTGCACACTGATGTTCATAGTAGCATTATTCATCATAGTCAAAAGTTGGAAACAACCCAGATGTCCATCACTTGATGAACATTAAACAAATTGTGGGGTGTTCATATGATCAAATATTATGCAGCAGTAAGAAGAAATAAAGGAATGAAACATATGACAACATGGATGAACCTGGAGAACATAATGTTGAGTGAAGCAAACTAGACACAAAAGGATAAATGCCATATCATTTTCCTCTTATAATCTAAATTTATTATCTGAAGTATAAATGTATTATGTGAAATGTATGGATAGAAATTCATATATAAGACCATTTTTCTTTGAAACTGAACAAATGTAAGTTAGTACTACACAATATTAACATCAACCAAAAAATTACACTAAGTGAAGGAGACCAATCACAGAGTACTACATATTGCCTGATTCCATATATATGAAATATAAATATAATTCCATTTATAAAGATAAAATGAAGTTAGTGGTTATGTAGATCTGAGGAAGGAATGCTGAGGATTGTGGAGCCTTTTTTTTGGAATAATGAAATTATTCTAAAATTTTTGAGATGATGAATGTACAATACTGTAATTATACTAAAAACCTTTGAGTATATATTTTGAATTGAATAGCAGAAAAGCCAGCTTTGTGCAGTTGAGGAAGCATACAGAGATTGAAAGGTGAGGAATTTTCCTGTTTGCTTATGTGCTTTTTGTTTATTATTATTATTGAAATTATGAAAATGCTCTAATAATGATTAAAATGGTGAACACACAACTATGTGATTATACCAAATACCATTAATAGTACACTTTGGAAGACTTGCATGTTTTCTTAACATGTAAGAGATCTTATATGTAAACATATAAGAAATCTTATATGTAAACAATAAAAACTATTTTGTTTAAAATTAAAAGAACTAAAATTTTATCCACAAAGAGCAATCTCTATATAAGATTGTAGAGGAAGAGTAGAAACCTACTTAAGTGATATTGAGATACACCTGGCAATAATTTGCTTTTAATAAGCAGGTGAGGTCCTAGTTGATAATGAAAGCTGCTTTTATTCACTGCCATTCTATTTTGTCTTGCCCTTTGCCAACACATCAGCTGCACAGGGATTTTTACCTGGTAGAATGACCTACAAATACAATTCTCTAGGGTTTCAAGCCTTGGTAATTCTGCCTTTATTGAATTGTAGATGTTTGCCATTTACTAGTTATAAGACAATTCTAAGAATTGTCCATGGTGCATCTCCTGGTCCTAAACATAGACTTTCTTGACTCCATTAGGTAGGAGAACACTAATGCCATTTTAAAAAATCGGGACAAGTCATTAAGTCCAGTAAAATGCCTTCTTTTATTTGCTCACTCATACAGCCCAGTGATAAGAAACAAAGTCTACTTTAGTTGATTATTTGATCTAATAGTGAAAGAGGCCACTTCCTTCTCTTTCACTTGGAATTATATAATATCTGTGGGGAAGATCTGTTGTTGGTATAAGGCAAGGGTCCTTAACCAGGGGTTCATAAACCCCCAAGATCTATATAAAGATATCGAAGTGTCCATCAGCTTGAACTGAAAAAAAAAATCAACCTATTATTGTTATAATTTCTTGGCTATTGGCCAAGAAAGGCAAATCAATATCCAGAATATGTGTGTCTCTGAGAAAAATATCAGTGTACTCTCAAAAACAGAAGGTAAAATTTTTTTTTGCTGTATTGTCCTTCTGGAGAACAGTACCACACTGTTGACAAGTTGGACACTCATCTGGTGACTTTGTCCATGGGCACACTTAGAAAGTAAGCACTGAGTTGGCTGAGAAAAGAGGCCAATTAAAATTTACAAGAAGCGTCTTATATCCACTTAAATATTTTGATCCACTTTAGCAGTGGAATCCTTCTAGTGGGCATTTATCCACATATCCACTCTGTACTCATCCTGAAATGTTCATCTCCAAAATTGTCCTCCAGATATCCTTGTCAACAATATTCTTATACTGTTCTTTTCAAATCCTTTAGCAGATAACCAAATTGTTAGTGTCTGCTTATGAATGACTTTAAATATCTAAATAGCCCAAAATCCCCATCCACAAAAGAGACAACCAGATAAAGTTCATGCATAAACCATGACCATATTTGACCAATATCCCATACTCTCAAGTTAATTTTCATTAGAATCACTCCTTGAAGCCTTTGCGATGTATTTTGGGAGAGGCAGCAAAGCATAAGAAGTGGGTATTATAAAAATCTGAGTCACCTGTTAATGCAGGTCAAGGCTTCCATTTTTACAAGTGTTCATAACAAGCTAGGAGCTGCACATACTTCCATGCTTACACGGTACACAGATATTTTATCTTTTTTTTCATTTATTTTTATATTTATTTTAAAAGTTGTGAACTTACAAAGCAATCATATATAATGTGCAGATTCTCATACATCACCCTTCCACCAACACCTTACATTGTTTTAGAGATTGCAGATAATGAAGGAACATGATCATATTATTACTACTATGGTCCATAACATGCACTTTGTATGTTTTTCAATAGACCCACTATTACTAACACTATTAGTATCATATATTTGTTTTAGTTCATGAGAGAACACTCTCATATTTGTATTGTTAAAGATATTCCATCTTGCACCACATGGCTTAGTGTATTTTACAGTTTTATGCCTTGTACATTCTATCCAAAGTGTACACTCAGTGGCTCTCACACTCATCACAGAGTTATTCAGTTATTACTCACAGTAAATTTTGAAACATTATTTCTAGTAGAAAATAAAACTTCCATACCCCCATAATACTGACTCAGCATTGATATATTAATAGTACCTATTTTGGGATTGATGCAAAATATTACAATATTGCTGTTAACTGTAGTACATAAGTTACATTCATTGCATTTTTCCATGCATCAACATAATCTTTCCACCCTGTAATAGTGACATACATTTGTTCTAGTTAATAGAAGAACATTATTTTATTTTTACTATTAACCACAATCCTCATCCACCCCCAGGTTCACTACAGTACTCAGGCCCCAGATTATTCTCTACCTTTATTTAAATTGGTGTTTACATCCCTAGACTACCCCCTTTCAGCCACAGTCTCATTTATAAATAAGTTAGCTATGTACACTGCAATGTGTTACCATCAAATCTATCCACTTCCACAATTGTACAATAAAGCTAATTGAAAATTCCACATACATTAATTGTCAGTACCCCTTATCAGTCTTCATCATAACTCCTAGTAATCTAAAGTATAGGTTTGAACTCCATGTCTTTATTCTTCATATTTAGTTCATATTAGTGAGACCATATGATATTTGTTCTTTTGTATCAGGCTTATTACACTTAGCAAAATGTACTCAAGGTGCATTCATGTTATTATGTGCCCCAATATAATTTCTTCTTAGAGCAGCATAGTATTCCATCTTATTTATATACCATGTTTTCTTTATATATTCATTGATTCATAGTCACTTGGGTTATTTCCATCTGTTGGCAATTGTGAATGACACTGCTATTAATATTGATGTGCAAATGTTTGTTCATGTCACATTTTTCAGTTCTTCTGCATATATTCTGCAGTTCTATATTTAGCTTCCTGAGGAATGGTCAAACTGTCTTCCACAAAGGCTGCACCATTATATATCCAACCATCAATGTGACTCCTACTCTCTGGTTCATTGGACTTACCCAGGTCAGCTAACAGGGAGGTGAAGATGGTCAACTACCACACTAGGGAATCAAGAATGCCAACAACTGCAAGCAGAGGAATTGCATCCATTTTCCATGCAGAATCTAAGACTCCTCTTGATCCAGAGGTGAAGTGGACATCACCATTCCAAGGGTCCACATGATGAAGGAATAAAATATGGATTAGAGTGGACTTACTGATTTTCTACTATAAAATTACTGTGATTAGTAATGGAAGAACTGTAACATTGATGTGAGGTAAGTGGTCACAGTAGTTGTTGAGGGTAGGGAGAGGAAAGAACAGATATGATGTGGGGGCATTTTCAGGACTTGGAGTTGTTCTGGGTGGTACTGCAGGGACAGATGCTGGATATTGTATGTCATGGCCCCTGGGTGGACTGGGGGAGAATGTAAACTATAATGTAAACCATTTTCCATGTGGTGCAGCAGTGCTCCAAAATGTATTCACTCAGGGCAATGAGTGTGCCACAATGATGGTGGAGATTGTTGGTGTGGGAGGAGTGGGGTGGAGGGAAGGGGGTATACAGGAGCTTCTTATGTTTTTCTAGTGTAACATTTTTTGGTATGTATGGGCCTTCAAAAATGCAATTTACAGAAATGATGGGGGCGGGGGATGGGGAGTGGGCTATACAAGTAAGTTCACCCTAATCCATATTTTATTCCTCCATACTGTGGACCCTGGGAAGGTGATGTCCACTCCACCTCTATGTCGAGAGGGGCTTAGATCCCACATGGTAGTTGCATGAAATTCTCCTCCTTGGAGTTGTAGGCACTCTAGGTTCCCTGGGGTGGTGATTGGCCATCCTCAGTTCCCTGTTAGCTAACCTGGGTAAGTCCAACCAACTGGAAAATAAGAGTTGCAACTATGCTGAGGCTCAGGGTCCAGCTGGCACATGGTCAGTTCAGAGATTCAAGTCTCCTGAGTATACGGTAACCCCATGACCAACAAGAGTTTCAGTAAAAGTGACATAAGAGGCATGTATATAAAGGTCACACCTGAGTCCAACTCCATCACACCCAGGAACACAAATTACAAATAAGACTTTGGTTTCAGAATAATGCTAACCTAATAAAATGATTTAGGAAGAATGCACACCTCTTGCGTTTTTGGAAGATTTTGAGAAAGCTTGGTGTTAATGCTTCTTTTAGTATTTGGGAGAATTGACCAATGAAGTAATATGACCCTGGATTTTCTTTTTGGGGGGACTTTTCCTCTTAGGATATAAAATATTAATAGCAAAATTGAACAATCTGGCCTAAGAGATACAGAGAACACTGAATCCAAGAACTGAAGAATGCATATTGTTTTCTAGTACACATGAAATATTTACCAAAATTGTTTAAATACATGGACATAATGAAAATTTCAGCACTTTTTAAAAATTGGTACCATTCATACTATATAGCTTTACCCCTTTTAATCATATTTAGATATATATTTCAGGGCACGTAATTGCATTCACAGTGTTGCATTACCACAACCACCATCCATTAACAAAATAATTACATAATTCAATTCCATATAGGAACCCTTTATATTTTAAGATTTAATTTCCTATTCCCTATCTTTATCCCATTCTCTCGTAGGCTATATCATTAAGAGATATGAGATTGCTTATTCTAATTATTTCACATAAGTGAAGTCATATATTTTCCTTTTGCATCTGGCTTATTTCATTCAAAATAATGTCTTCAAGTTTATCCATGATATGGCATATATAAAAAATTTATTCTAATTATGGGTTAATAATTTTCCATTGTAACACATTTTATTTATTCATTCATTAGTTGATGAACACTTGAGTTGCTCCCATCTCTTAACAATTGTGAATAATGCTACTATGAATATTGGTGTACAAATCTGTTTGAGCTTTGCTTTAAATTCTACTGGGTATATATCTAGTAGTGAGATTGCTGGGTCTTACAATATCTTTAAAGTTAATTTTCTGGGAGGGCGGGGCAAGATGGTGGTTGAGTGAGTGCAACTGATAGTCTCTCCTGCAAAGAAGCGGCTGGGCAGCATTAGAAATTCTTCAGGACCAGGCTGTTTCGGGATTTTGGAGGGCAGGAGGTGTCTGGACAAGATTTTGTGGGAAGGTAACAGAGAAAATTCGTGTTGAAGATAAAACTGAGGCTCTCTTACACGGAGATAGGGGCTGCGCATGGGAGGCTTCCCCCTGGGCAGGCGGAATCTGCACCGGCACCCCGGTGGGATTCCTGGAGGCTCTGCAGTACTGGGGAATTCATAAGCCCTGAGCAGGCTATTAAGGGGCTAACAGGGCAAAGGCCTTTCCAAACTGATTTGGTGAGACAGATGGGAGTTATTTGCGAGGCGGGGAAATTTTGATTTCTGACATGAATAATAGCGCTTCCAGCTAGAGCCCCGCCCCCAAGGCCAGCTGCTGATCTGCAGCGGACTTAAATAGCTGGCACCAAAGAGACATCACCAGGAGGCTATTTCGGGGGATGGCAGGGTGGGAGGTGGCTGGAAACCGATTAGAGGAATCTTTGGTGAGGCGTGGGATTTTTGGTTTCCGACACTGATACAGCACTTCTGACTAGAGCCCCGCCCCCTAAGCCTGGCTGTGGATCTGAAGCATCCTTAAATTGGCTGCAATATAGAGGCGCCCCCAACTGGCTGTTTCCGGGGTCTGCAGGGTGGGAGGTGTCCTGAAGTCGAATTGGCGATACAGCCACAGAAAAGACCCTAGTGAAAGGGGAAATTGCGGGTTTCAGACACACAGGTCAGAGTTTGCAGATATGACATCTCCCATAGGGCTGGCACCCAGCTGCGGGGATCCCTGAAGGCAGTATTGCACTGCGGTGCTCCCAGGCTCCCTGTTAACCAGATTTGAGGTTGCCACGTCTGTGTCCCTTAAACCCTGGTGGCCCACACCCCAGAGACTCACACCTCTTGAGTCTGCAATATCACAGACTTTCCGTCCCTGAATCCACCACGCCCTGAGGCCCATCTGAGATCTTGATTGTCCTAGCCCTCAGTGTTTGTGGGTTTTTTTTTTTTATTTTTTTTATTTTTTATTGTCCTGGTTGATAATATTGCATTATTTCCTAGACTTTTCTCCCATTGTATCCCCCAAGGTCTTTTATTTTTCATTTATTTAGGGGTTTTTTTTGTTGTTGCTGTTGTGGTTGTTCTATATCTTTTTTCTTTTCCTTACTTGTTCCCCTCCCTTTGCCCACCTCCCTTTTTCTTTCTTTATTTCTTCTCTTTTTTTTCTCCCTTGTCCCTCATTTTCTTCTTATTTTATTTTATCTTAATTATACAATAGGTGCTGCAGGGAACACCTCACATTTGTTGTGTTTCCTCATCATCCATTGCCTCATTTTTGTGTGAATTGATTTTGGCTACATACACTATTCCCTTTCTCCCACATCTTGATATCCTCCATCATCTACTGTCTCTCCTATATTCCACCTCTCTTTCTTTGATCCCCAAATTGTCTAACTCTTAATTTCTAATACCTTTGTTTTGTTTTCTGTCTTTCATCCACTCTTGAAACTATTGCTTTTCTTTTCTCTTTCCCTTTTGCATGAAAACACTAGCTTTTTAATTCATACACTATTCCTCCCATATTCAGTGGACTACCTCATTATAGGTACTCTACCTACTGCTATAACTCTATACAACTTACATGAATCTAATATCCATCTTCCCAGATCTCATATTGTTGCTCTGTTAACATTTATTACCAATACTACTTTACACATTTTCCTTTCTTACACAGTTGCCTTTCTCTGGCCCTAGTACTTTCCTTCAAAGTGAACTCAGCCAGCAATAAGAGAGAATAAGAAGAACAAAGTGACAAAGAGAAGATATAACACTTACGCAAAAACAACAGCTAATTAATCCCCAAGACTAGACAAAAAAGCTAATTAAACTGATTAAACCCGTCAAGATAAAATGATGACCAGACAGCAACAAAAAACTACAAACCAAACCAGTAATCAGAAAAACATGGCTGAATCCAATGAACAAACTAAAAACCAGGAAGGGGAGCAAAACTTCGCACAAGTAATTAAAGATCTCAGAACATATATCACAGACAAACTTAATGAAATAAAGGAAGAGGTTAACAATATGAAGACAACAATTGGAGGGGAAATTGCAGACATACACAAAAAGATAACAGATATGATGGGAATGAATACCACAGTTCAAGAAATCAAAAATATACTCGCAGCAAATAACAGCAAATTAGAAGAGGAAGAGAAGAGAATGGGTGATGTGAAAGACAGTACATCAAAAATCAGATAGTAGAATTATTCGATAAAAAGATAGAAAAAATCCAGCTAGGACTAAGGGACCTGAATGACAAAGCAAAACACACAAACATACGTATTATAGGCATTCTAGAAGGAGAAGAGAAGGGAAAGGGGTCAGAAGGAGTGTTGAAGGAAATAATGGCTGAAAGCTTCCCAAATCTACTGAGACAGATGTACATATCTAAGAAGCACAGCGCACTCCAAACATCATAAAGGCCAACAGGACCACCCCAAGACATATACTTGTCAAATTGTCCAATACTCAAGACAAAGAGAAAATTCTAAAAGCAGCAAGAGAAAAGAAAACCATCACATACAAGGAAAGCTCCATAAGATTAAGTGCTGATTTCTCATCTGAAACCATGGAGGCGAGAAGGCAGTCTTATGATATAGTCAAGGTACTAAAAGAAAAAAAATTTCAACCAAGAACATTCTACCCAGTTAAACTAGCATTCAAAAATGACAGAGAGTTCAAAATATTCACAGATAAACGGAAATTGAAATAGTATGCCAACAAGAAACCTCCACATCAAGAAATTCTAAAAGGAGCTCTGCAGGAAGAAAGGAAAAAACAGGACAGACAGAGTTGAAGGACAGTGAAAGAGCAACAAAATAGACAAAAAGAGAAAGAAAAAACAAACAAACAAACAAAATATGACAAACACAAGTCCAATAAAAATATGGCTAACATAAATAATTCCTTGAAAGGAATAACACTGAATGTCAATGGATTAAACTCACTTATTGAAAGATTCAGACTGGGACATTGGATAAGGAAATATGACCCATCTATATGCTGTCTACAAGAGACATCTCTTAGACCCAGAGATTCATGGAGGCTGAAAGTGAATGGTTGGAAACAAACTTACAAGCAAACAATAACCAAAAAAAGGCAAGAGTAGCTATATTAATATCAGACAAAATAGTCTTTGAATGTGAAACAATTGAGAGAGACAAAGAAGGATACTACATATTAGTGAAAGGGACAATCTTTCAAGAAGAATGAACAATCATAAATATTTATGCATCTAACAAGGGCACCTCTAAATATGTGAGGCAAACACTGGAAAAACTAAGTGACAGAATAGATGCATCTACAATTATAGTGGAGGAATTGAATACACCACTATCAACTCTGGGCAGAAGATCTCAAAAGAGAATCACTAAAGAAATGAAATATTTGAACATTATATTAGAGGAGCTGGATCTAATAGACAATTACAGATCATTAGACACAAACACAGCAGGATATACATTTTACTGAAGTGCACATTGATCATTCTCCAAGATAGACCATAGGCTAGGCCACAAAGAAAGTATTAATGAATTCAGAAAGATTGAAATCATACAAAATAATATCGCTGACCACAGTGGAGTGAAGCTGAAAATCTGTAAGGGCTGGAGGCCCAGATTTCAAACCAAGATATGGAAATTAAAAAGCACACTCTTAGAAAAACAGTGGGTCAAAGAGAAAATCTCAAAAGAAATCAATGACTACCTTGAAACAAATGATAATGATAAAATAACATACCAAAATTTATGGGATACAGCAAAAGCAGTACTGAGAGGGAAATTTATAGCCATAAATTCATACATCAAAAAAGAAGAAAGAGAAAAATTGAAGAACTAACTGCACATTTGGAGGAATTAGGAAAAAAAACAACAAAGTAATCCAACAGGAATAAGAAGTAAGGAAATAACAAAGAAAGGAGCAGAACTAAATGAAATAAAAAACAAGAAAGCACTTGAAAAGATAAACAAGACCAAGAGCTGGTTTTTTTGAGAAGATCAATAAAATTGACAAAACTTTAGCAAGACTAACAAAGAAAAAAAGAGAGAAGATGCAAATACACAAAATAAGAAATGAAAAAGGAGATATCACCACTGACCCAACAGAAATAAAGACTATCATGAGTGGATATTTGAAAAACTATATTCCAACAAAAATGGCAATTCAGAGGAAATGGACAAATTACTGGAAACACATAAGCAGCCTATATTGATGAAAGAAGAAATTGATGATCTAAAGAAACCAATCACAAGGAAAGAGATAGAATCAGTCATTAAAAACCTCCCAACTAAGAAGAGCAGGGCCAGATGCCTTCACAGGTGAATTCTACAAAACATTCCGGAAAGAACTAACACCAATCCTGCTGAAACTATTCCAAAAAATCGAAAGAGAAGGAACATTGCCTAACTCCTCAATGATGCCAACATTATCCTAGTACCAAAGCCAAACAAAGACACCACAAGAAAGGAAAATTACAGAACAATTTCTCTAATGAACCTAGACGCAAAAATACTTAACAAAATACTTGCTAATCATATTCAACAACACATTAAATGAATTATACACCACGACAAAGTGGGATTCATTCCAGGTATACAAGGATGGTTCAACATAAGAAAATCAATCAATGTGACACACCATATAAACAGATTGAAGGAAAAAAATCACATGATTATATCTATAGATGCGGAAAAAGCATTTGACAAAATACAGCACCCTTTCTTGATAAGAACACTCCAAAAGATTGGATTACAAGGAAATTTTTTGAACATGGTAAAGAGTATATATGAAAAACCTATAGCCAACATTGTTTACAATGGAGAAATACTAAAATCCTTCCCTCTAAAGTCAGGAACAAGACAAGGATGCCCACTGTCTCCCCTTCTATTTAACATTTTCATAGAAGAATTTGATGGAGCATTGAGGCAAGAACCAGATATAAAAGGCATTCAAATTGGAAAGGAAGAAGTCAAAATTTCATTTTTTGCAGATGACATGATTCTATACATAGAAAACCCTGAGAGGTCTACAACAAAGCTTCTAGAACTCATAAATGAGTTTAGTAAAGTCGCAGGTTATAAGATCAACACACAAAATCAGTAGCATTTCTGTATATCAATAATGAGCCAGCTCAGGAGGAAATCAAGAAACAAATACCATTCACAATAGTAAATTAAAAAGTCAAATATTTAGGAATAAATTTAACTAAAGATGTAAAAAACTTATACACTGAGACTTATACAAGACTGTTCAAGGAAATCAAAGAGACCTAAATAAATGGAAGAATATTCCCTGTTCATGGATAGGAAGATTAAATATTATTAAGATGTCTATCCTACCAAAACTGATCTACACATTCAATGCAATCCCAATAATTATCAACATATCCTTCTTTAAGGAACTAGAAAAACAAACTATGAAATTTATTTGGAAAGGAAAGAGGCCCCGAATATCCAAAGACATATTGAAAAAGAAAAACGAAATTGGAGCAATCACACTACCTGACTTCAAAACATACTACAAAGCTACAATACTGAAAACAGCATGGAATTTGCATAAGGTGAGACACACAGACCAATGGAATCGAATTGAATGTGCTGATATAGACCTTATATATATAGCCATATAATATTTGATAAAGCCACCAAACCCTCTCAACTGGGAGAGAATGGCCTATTCAACAAATGGTGCCTGGTGAACTGGATATCCATTTGTAGAAGAATGAAAGAGGATTACCATCTCACACCTAATACAAAGATAAACTCAAGATGGATAAAGACCTAAATATAAGAGCCAAGACCATAAAGACCTTGGAAAGCAATGCAGGGAAACATCTACAAGACCTTGTAATAGGAAAAGGCTACATGAACATCACACCAAAAGCACAAGCAGCAAAAGAACAAATAGATAAATGGGACTTTCTCAAAATTAAAGCCTTCTGCACCTCAAGGGAGTTTGTCAAGAAAGTAAAAAGGGAACCTACACAATGGGAGAAAATATTTGGCAACCATATATCCAATAAGAGACTTAAAACTTGCATATATGAAGAACACCTATATCTTGAAAATAAAAAGATAAACAACCCAGTTAAAAAATGGGAAAAAGATTTAAACAGACACTTCTCCAAAGAAGAAATAAAAATGGCTAAAAAGCACATGAAAAAATGCTCCAAATCTTTAGCTATCAGGGAAATGCAAATCAAAAGTACAATGAGATACCATCTTACTTCCATAAGATTCGCAGCTATGAAAAAAACAGAATACAAATGTTGGAGAGGATGTGAAGAAATGGGAACACTCATCCACTGCTGGTGGGAATGCAGAAGGATCCAACCATTCTTGGGGGCAGTTTGGTGTTTTCTCAAAAAGCTAACCATAGATTTGCCATATGACCCAGCAATACCACTGCTGGGTATATACCCAGCAGAACTGATGGCAGGGATACAAACTGATATATGCACACCAATGTTCATAGCAGCATTGTTCACTATCGCCAAAAGTTGGAATTGACCCAAATGCCCATTAACAGATGAATGGATCAATAAAATGTGGTATATACATACAATGGAGTACTACTCAGATTTGAGAAAAATACTCGACAAACACATATCATAACTTGGATGAATCTTGAGAATCTTATGTTGAGTGAAGCAACCCAGGCATTGAAGGACAAATACTACATGACCTCAATGATATGAAATAAGCAAGCTGTCTCAGAGAGCTAGAGACTGGAAGATAGGCTTACAGGAAATTGGGGAGTAGAGGAAGGATGTAAGCTGACATCTACATGGGTGAAATCTATAATAAGCTGGAGGTAAGTATGTGTACAAGGAAGGGATAAAATGGTAGCATAGGGTTACCTTTGGGTGGTGCTTTGGGGGTTTGAGGGGGGCTAGGGATGGGCAGATGGGTAATATTGCCCAAGAAATTGGGGGGAGGGTGGGACAACACACAAACATAGAAGATTGCCAGGTGTTCACTGAGAGTATAATTCTGAGAAAACCTTTTCAAAATATAATTAGGAAAGTTACCTGTTCAAGATTCTCAAAGGGGATAATCTGATGCAGGACAGACTCCTAGGGAATATGTGATTGCTCATTTTGCAAGAGTAGGTTATACCATTGAGTAGAGACCCATATAATGAGAGTGAAGGTAGACCCACACCCTGGGGAGGACGAATGCCATCAAATAGAGGGAACTGGATCTCTCAAGAGAAATGGTGGCTCCCAGGGCATTAGGGCAGCTGAGCAAGTCAAGCCCTCAACACTGTTGCAAGTATCTCTGAACATGGCTCCTCAAGAAATGAAGATTGACTGTCACTGTGGGCCCCAAGGGGAGGGGGAAATAGATATTGAATAGATGGAACAAAATTAAATGTGAGGGCAAAAGAAGTGTTTCAAAAGAGTACACAAGGATGGATATATAAAACATGTAATATTACACCAAAAACATATAGGATACAACAGGCTAATATTGTAAACCATAATGTAAAACATAGGATAACTAAAAAATTCAGAAAACTGTATAGCCTAAAGTATAAACCACAATGTAAACACAAATGTGACCTTGTTTGAAAGCTATTGTCTCAATATCTGTACATCAGTTTCAGTAAATATGATATGAATAAGTTAAAAGATTATCACTGTGGAAGGGAAAAGGTTTTATATTGGATATGTGGGAGTACTGTATATTGCATATATGAATTACTGTGATCTAAGGCTCTTGTGAAGAGAAGCTCAATAATTAGGGAAAAAAGAAAAGAAAAAGATAAGATGTAGAATTTTTCCAAATCAATATGTATTCTATATCTAACCTTTAAACTCATCGTTATATTCCATTTTATTAATAAGGGAACATGGCATTATATTGGGCTTCACTTTTCAGGAAGTTTTGGATCACAGAGTGGTTCAACAATGGCAGTGGAGGAATACTGGTATGGGATATTATTGACAAGGGACATATGGTTGACAGGGATTTATACAGGGCATGTGTCCAGGGTGCATGAAAATGTTTGAGTATGCTCATAGTGGAAACAATTAAAAACAAAGCTGGGGGGGGTACTGAGTTCCTGGCTGGGGGTGGGTGGGCTCTGTCGTGGTCCTTAGGGGAGCAGCAGCAGTCCCCCAGTTGCAGCAGTAAGGACCAGGAAGGAATGAGGGTCCAACAGTGACCCCCTGATACTAATGACTATGCTTGTGAGCCTATATACCTGAAATAAGAACAAGGCCTAGAGCAGCACTGTGCCTAAGAGTTCCCTCCTGAGAGCCTCCATGTTATTCAAATGTGGCCAGTCTCAAAGCCAAACTCAGCATGTAAAGGCACTGCCTTCCCCCTAGCGTGGGACATGACACCTGTGGATGAGCCTCCCTGGCACTGCGGGATCACTACCAAGAACCAGCTAATGACGTAACTAAAAAATGACCTTGAATTAAAAGTTCAACGCGGACCAGGAGAATATCCCTGTCTACATATAATAGCAGGAGTTAAAAATGCTGTTTGACCAAAAGTAAGAATGAAAAGGAAAGGACAAATGAGTTTATATGGCTATGAGTCTCTAAAAAAGAATCTGGAGATTCTCAGAAGGATTGCCCTTTTGCACACCTGAGCAGAGTCTCAGAGACAGATAAAGTAGATATAACCCCAGGTACTGGTTCTTTTGAGGGCTAAAGAGACCCACAGGTTGTATCGTCATGGCAGATAGAATTCACTGCCATGTCAGTTGGCCCTTCTTTGGAACTGGTGTTTCTGCATGATGTAGCTGGACTCAGATGTGACATCTTTTCACAAGGCTTTCATACTACTTTACTGGAATTGTAGTTGATGCTGGGGTTTAAGATATATCCAGGGAATTTGAATCTCTGGACTGATAATATGATAGCCAGGCCCTGAGCCTCAACAGACTTCAGCTCCTACACTCTGATTTATTGGACTTACCCCACTCAGCTAACATGGAGTTGAAGAAGATCAACCACCACACCATGGAGTCTAGAGTGCCTACAACTGAAAGCAGGAGGATTGCAGGCAGTATCCATGTGGAATCTAAGCCCCCTCTTGACATAGATATGGAATGGACACGACCAAGCCAAGGTCCACAGGAAGGAGGAATACAGTAAGGATTAGAGTGGACTTAATGATATTCTATTCATGAACTATTGTGGTTAATAATCAAGAAAATGTGGCACTGGTGTGGAAAGAGTGGCCATGGTGGCTGCTGGGTGTGGGGAATGGGAGGAAGAGATGACATGTGGAGGCATTTTCGGGACTTGGAGTTGTCCTGAGTGTTGCTGCAGGGACAATTGCCTGACCTTGTATGTCCTCCCATGACCCACTGGATGGAACATGGGAGAGTGTGGACTATGGTGTGGACCACAGGTCATGGGGTGCAGCGATGCTCAGAGATGTACTCACCAGATGCAATGGAAGTGTCATGATGATGGGGTAGAGTGTTACTGTGGGGGGAGTGGTCGGGTGGGGACGGTGGGGGTGAATGGGGACCTCATATTTTTTGAATGTAATATTTTTTAAAAAATGAATAAATAAAATAAAATTTAAATAAAATAAAGTTAATTTTTTAGGAACAGACATACTCTGTTTCACAATGGTATTATCAGCTTACATTGCCAGCGACAAAGAATGAGTGTTCCTATTTCTCTGCATCCTCTCCAACACCTATTTGTTCATTTTTTAAATTTAATTTTGATTTTTGTAATTATCTTTTTTTAAAATTAATTGTTCACATATTAACAAACAAAAGAGGAGCCCATATACCAGACTCCTCACTCCCCACCTCATCCTTTTTAATTGTATTTTTTGAAGATACACACATCACAAAAAAGTTACATTAAAACATATAAGATGTTCTCATATACCCCACACACCCCCACTGCACTCCTCTCACATCATCATTCTGGCACATTCATTTCATTTGGTGAATACATTTTGGAGCACTGCTGCACCACAAGGATAATAGTTTACATTGTAGTTTATACTCTCCACAGTACATTCAGTGATTTATGGGAGGATATATAAAGTCCAGCATCAGTCCATGCAATATCTTTTAGGACAACTCCAAGTCCTGAAAATGACATCTCATCTCTTCTTCCCTCTCCCTGCCCTCAGCAACTACTGTGGGAAATTTCCACATGAGTGCTACAATTTCTTCCATTGCTAGACTCACAATAGTTCTATAGTAGTGTATCAGTAAATCTACTCTATTCCATATTTTATTCCTCCATCCTGTGGACCCTGGAATGGTGATGTCCACTCCACCTCTGTATTGACAGGGGGCTTAGATCCCACATGGATGATGGATGCAATTCTCTTGCTTGGAGTTGTAGGGAACTCTCAGTTCCCTGGTGTGATGGTTGACCATCTTCACCTAGCAAACATTTGAATTGGAGCTTTTGTATTATAGAATCAATCTTATTACTTTTACATATGATAAAGTCTACAATTTATTCCTGAGTGATTTTAGGTAAGTTGCTTGTTTCTATTTGTTCATTTCCTCCAATATTTCTATCTTGTTTGTGAATCAATGATCATATTTGTCTCATAAACTTTTTAAATCCTACAAGATGAGTAGAAATATTCTCACTTTCAATTTGGAAATATTTCCACCTTGTCTCCTTTTATTTATTTGTCAGTCTAATTAAAGTTTAGTCCATTTCATTGATCTTTTCAAAGAAGCTAATTTTTAATTTCATTTATTCTTTTAATCTGTTTTTCAGGTATATTCACATATCATACAATCCAAGGTGTACAAACAGTGGCATTTAGTGTAATCACAGGGCTGTGCATTCATCACAGCAATCAACGTTAAAACATTATTTCAAAAGGTAGAGCACCAAAAACTTTAGTAATCACCTCCTAATTCCTTCTAGGGGAGTAAAAGGAAATGGCTAGAATATGGTGGCATAATGAGGAGCTCTAAGAGTCACCTCATCATACAAGGCAGTTAGTAATTGCCCAGAACTATATAAAGCACCTGTTTGGTGGATCCAGTAGTCCAGAAAGGCATCCTGAAATATCCTTGAAAGAAGGAAAGGAGGAGCAGGGAAAACTTTTGAGTAGAGCACTCCATGTCGTGGAAGCACATTCAAGTTCTCAACTGGCAGTGCAAGCCATCTCAGCAGTTATTCTGTGGCTGGAGTTTAAAGCTCCATTTCAAAAAAATGGGGGAGGAAGAAATGGTGAGGCAAATATTTCATCTACTGATTACAAAATTTGGCTGGCTAAAACATAATCCTTGGAACAACTTAAGTTTGAATCTGTCCAAGTCAGAAAGATCCCAGTAGCTGCAATTTTAACACCACCTCTGGCTTGAAGGGAAGCAGAGCTGACTGAAAATCAAAGTTTTGGATGGGACCAGCATCTTTCAACCCAGATCAGTTTATATACCTATCCTAGGCCCCAGTCCCTCCTCCAGCAGGCAGGAAGCTGGGAGAAGAGGCACCAGTCTCTGCAGGCAACTGCAAGTGCTTTCCACTTGGAGACACTGGATAGTCAGACACCTGGGGCTCAATTCCCACTCCCCAGTTGGACAGGAATGATGTTGTGTTTCCTTGGCTCTCTGTTTAACTGCAAGTGCTTTCAGCTCCAAAATGCTGTTTTCTAAGCACCTTCAAGTCCATTCCCACACATGTTCATAGCTTAGTAGGGGATCTGGTGTTTCATTAAGGCTCTTTTGGCAATTGCATACCCTTTCAGCATGCACAGACAGGATCCTGGGAAGCTTGTACTTCCATCACTGTCCCTCAATAGGATAGGAGGATAGCTGTCTTTACTCAGGCTCCTTGGGCAACCGCCGGCATTTTGGGCCTACTTTGATTGGTTTGTTGAATGTTTGGGACTCCTTTCTTGACACTCCATTGGATAGTAAGGAGTTGGTGTCTCCTCAGCCTCTCTGGGCAAATGCAGGTGATTAGAGCCTTCACAAACTGGATTATTGGGCACGTTTGAATCCACCCATAACCTAATAGGTCAAAAGGAGTCTGATGTTTCCCCAGCCTCTCTAGGAAAATGCAAGTGCTGTTAGCCCACACAGAATGGGCTGTGAAAACCTTCAATTCCAACCTGCTCATAGAAAAGGAGGGTCTTGTATTACTTCACATGCTCTGGGCAACTCTAGTTCTTTCAGCCCACACAGACTGAATAATCAAAACCTGTCACTCCATCCCTGCAATCTGATAGGATAGGAGGGGACTCTTGGTTCATCAGCCTCTCTGAACAGCTGCAGGTTCTTTCCAGCCACACAGACTTGTTATTTTTAGGTGATTGTGGTTCTATGCTCATTCCTTAATATGCTTAAAGGAGAGTACTTCCTTAGCATCTCAGGGCAAATGTGGAAACTTTCAGCCCACATGGATTATATTTTTGGGCACTTCAAAGTGTCCATCCTCAAACCTGGCAATGGAGGAGGGGCAGAGTTATGTTAGCATACCTGATCAACTGAAGTCAGTTTTATTTTTTCTTCTTTATTATCTTTTAATGTTACATTAAAAAAATATGAGGTCCCCATATACCCCACCCTACCCACCCCACCCCTCCCATATCAAGAGCCTCTTCCATCATTGCAGCACATCCACTGCACCTTGTGAATACATTCTGGAGCACCACTGCATCATGTGGACAGTGGTCCACATTGCAGTCCACACTCTGCCCCAGTCCACCCACTGGGTCACGGCAGGACACACAATGTCCAGCATCTGTCCCTGCAACACCACCCAGGACAACTCCAAATCTTAAAAATGCCCCCACACCATATCTCTTCTTCCATCTCACTACCATCAGCAACCACCGCGGACGCATTCACCACATCACTGCTACAATTTCTTCCTTTAATAATCACAATAGTTCCTCAGCAGAACACCAGTAAGTCCCCTTTAATCCATACTCTTTTTCCATCCCATGGACCCTGGGATGATTATGTCCAGTCCCCCTCTACATCAAGAGGGGCCTTAGATTCCACATGGATGTTGGATGCAATTCTCCTTCCTGCAAGCATAGGCACTCTTGGCTCACTGGTGTGGTGGTTGACCCTCTTCACCTGCCTGTCAGCTGGCCAGGATAAGTCCAACAAACCAAAGGGTAGGAGCTACAAGTATGCTGAGGCCCAGGAACTGGCCATTAATTGGATAGTCTGGAGATTCAGGTCTCCTGAGTCTACACCAACCTGAATGCCAAACACAAGTCCAGTAAAAATAACAGAAGAGGCATGTGTAAAAAGGTCATATCTGAGTCCAAATCCATCACACTCAGGAACACAAACTCTAAAGTAGGGCCAACTGACATAGCCCTGAATTCCAGAGCCATCTGCCATGACCATAGAACCTGTGGGTCTCTGCAGCCCTCAGGAGAACCAGCACCTCAGTTTCCATATACATTGGTTGTCTCTAGTACCCTGCTGAGGTGTGCATAAGTGCAACCACTCTGATGATCAGTTTTGACCCACATGACTTAGTTTGCCAGCTCAGACTTTGGATGAAGAGGCATAAAGATTTATGAGTTTCTGTGGGCAACTACAAAAGAACCAGCCTGCATGACTTAGATTACTACACAAATACTGTGTCTCAGATCTAACCCCTGGAAGAGGAGAAAGGTGGGACATGCTTCATTTGTTCCTGGAGAAATGCTGGCAGCTTCAGCCTTCACAGCTTGCATTACCAATTACAGCCTTAACTCTTACTACACAGCCAGCAAGGGAGAGAGGGGAATTACCCTGGCCAGCTGACAGGGAGGTGAAGAGGGTCAATCACCACACCAGGGTGCCAAGAGTGCCTACAGCTGCAATCTGGAATCTAAACCCCCTCTTTTTTTTGTCTTTATTTATTTTTTAATATTACATTCTAAAAAATATGAGGTCCCCATATACCCCTCACCCCCTCACCCCATTCCTACCCCCATAACAACAATTTCCTCTATCTTTTTTTTATTTTTTATTTTTATTTTATTTTATTGACTTTGTAATAATATTACATAAAAAATATATATATGAGGTCCCATTCAATCCCACCCCCCCACCCCACCTCTCCCCCCCCCCAGCAACACTCGTTCCCATCATCATGACACATCCATTGCATTTGGTAAGTACATCTTTGGGCACCTCTGCACCTCATGGTCAGTGGTCCACATCATGGCCCATACTCTCCCCCATTCCATCCAGTGGGCCCTGTGAGGATTTACAATGTCCGGTGATTGCCCCTGAAGCACCATCCAGGGCAGCTCCATGTCCCAAAGACGCCTCCACATCTCATCTCTTCCTGCCTTTCCCCATACCCATCAGCCACCATGTCCACTTTTCCCAATCCAATGCCACCTTTTCTATGTGGACATTGGACATAGCTATCTCAGGTCCACATGATGGAGTAATAGAGTATGGATTACAGTGGTCTTACTGCTGTTCTGCTTGGGAAATGCTGTGATTAGTAAGGGAAGAAACTGTAGTAGTGATGCGGAGAGGGTGGCCACGGTGGCTGCTGATGGCCGGGAGAGGGAAGAAGAGATATGGTGTGGGGGCATTTTCAGGATTTGGAGTTGTCCTAGGTTGTGCTGCAGGGATGGATGCTGGACATTATGTGTCCTGTCATGGCCCACTGGGTGGACTGTTGGAGAGTGTGGACTACAATATGGACCACTGTCCATGTGCTGCAGCAGTTCTCCAGAATGTATTTGCTGGGTGCAGTGGATGTGCCACATTGATGGAAAAATTTGTTGATATGGGAGGGGTGGCTTGGGTGGGGTGGGGGTTATATGGCGACCTCATATTTTTTAATGTAACATTTAAAAGGAAAGAAAAAAGATAAATATATAACTAATTAATTAATTAAATAAAAGAACCCCTTAAAAGAGAGAGAAGGGACCAAGAATATATACATCTAGTAAGTCAGATGCCAGAGCGCCAACAAAAAATTACATTACATACTAAGAAACGGGAAGTTATAACCCAGTCAAAAGAAAAAGATAAGCCTACAGATGAATAAAAAAGTTGAGAAACTAATGTTAGATATTCAAATAAATCTTTATAATAAATTCAATGACATGGGTTAAGAGATTGCAGATATTAAGACACTGGGTGAGAGGAGGTGTTTGGACATCAATTTGGAGAGACTGCGAAAGAAGTAGTGATTGCTAAAGATAGAATTGTGGGTTTCTAGCACTGAAATCAGTAGATGTGGGGAGGTGGGACCCTTCCCCCTAGGGCTGGGGCCACAGTGTTCCCTGAACTGTCAGCACTGTGGTGTTGTTCCCAAGCCCTCTATTCCCCAGAAGCGTGGTCCCCAGGTCTGTGACACCTAAGACCCCATAGCCCACGTTCCACAGACCCACATACCTAGAGTCTGCAATACTCTGGATGTCCCTCTTTGGAATTCAGAGCTCCCTGAGGTACAGGAATACCCTAGTCTTCTGGTTTTGGACTAAATATGTGAGTCAGAAGGTTTGGTTGGAGGTGTAGAGGGGCCAGACAAGTGTGGGTTCAATTTTCTGTTCCCCCCACTTTTTGGGGGGATTGGAGGAGCATACCAAATGGCTTGGGGAGAGCCTGGGAAGAAGGGAGAGATGAATATGCTGAGAAAGCACAAGTTACCTAAATGTGCTGGGATAGGAAACTTAGTCTTGGAGAAGGAGGTAGACCTGTAGCACACCTAAGGGAGAGGGTCTGTAGGATGTGTTTTCAAAGATTCCAGTAGCATATTTGGGGTTCTTGGTAAGGAGTGGGTGCTCTCTCTTTGGAAATTAGGACACATTATTTTCTCTGGTGATGTGATTCACCAAGGAACCACTTGAATCTCCTACTAAAAAACTCACACAGCTTTCCTGCTGCCCTGGGAGAGAGGGAAGTGAGAAAGGGAGAAAGAGGGAAGGTCAGACTCCTAAGCATTTTATTTAAATGCAAAGAGGATTCCTTGCTTGAAACTTTATCTGGTCTTTCTTGTTGGTTTGTTTTCTAGTTTTTCATTCCACTTTTTACCTCCATGGCCCTTTATTCTTCTACTTCTTTTTTTTTTCTTTTTCTTGCTTGATATCCACCACCCCCTTTTTCCATTTTTTAATTTCTTTCTTTTTCTTCATATATTTTTAAATATAGGTACTGCAGAGAGCGCTTCACATTTGCAATGTTTCCTCAACCCATATTTCCTTTTTTCTGTGTATACTGATTTTGGCTACCAATGCTATCCCCTTTCCTCTACCTCTTTCTAGCCTCCATTATTTATTATTTCTCTTACATTCCAGCCATCTTTGTTTGGTCCAAAATTTTTGTGACATTATATTTCTAATACCTTTGTACTCTTTTCTGTTTTTTATTCACTATATTATTGGCCTTTTCTCTTTCCCTCTATCCTGACAGCACTGGCCTTTTAATACATACTATAGAGAAGCAGGCTTGGCCCAATGGATAGGGCATCCGACTACCACATGGGAGGTCCACGGTTCAAACCCCGGGGCCTCCTTGACCCATGTGGAGCTGGCCCATATGCACTGCTGATGTACACAAGGAGTGCCATGCCATACAGGAGTGTCCCCTGCATAGGGGAGCCCCATGCACAAGAAGTGTGCCCCATAAGGAGAGCCACCCAGTGTGAAAGAAAGTGCAACTTGCCCAAGAAAAGTGCCACACACACAGAAAGCTGACACAACAAGATGATGCAACAAAAAGAAACAAAGATTCCTGGTGCTGCTGATAAGGATGACATGATTACAGAAGAACACAGCAAATGGACACAGAGAGCAGACAACATGGGGGGGAAGGAGAGAGAAATAAATAAATCTTAAAACAACCCATACTATATTCCTCCCCATATTCAGTTTACTGTCTCATTATAGGTACTCCACTTTTCTTGCTGTTATAATTCAACAGAGCTTACATGTGCTTAATATCCATTCTCCTAGAGATGACATGGTTTTTCTGTTAACATTTAATATCAGTACTACTATTATCCTTTTTCTTTTCTTACAAATTTTGCTTTCTATTGCCCTAATATTTTCCTTCAATGGAACTTAGCCAAAAACAAGGACAGGGAATAAGAAAACAAACTGACAAAGAGAAGATTTAACATAGACACAAAAACAACAATGAATTCAACCTCAAGACTAGACAAAGAAGCAAATCAACTGAATAAAATCAACAAGATAAAATGATGACCAGGCAGCAACAAAAAACTACAACCCAAACCAGTAATCATGAAAACATGGCCCAATCTAATGAACAAACTAAAAAACAGGAAGAAGAGCAGAATATCAAACAAGTAATTAATGCTCTCAAAACATATATTAGGGACCAATTTAATGAAGTGAAGTAAGAAATTAAGAATATGAAGAAAACACTTGGAGAGAATATGGAAGAAATTGCAATCATGCACAAAAAGATAATAGTTATAATGGGGATGAACAGCACAATCCAAGAAATCAAAAATACACTCTCAACAAATAACAACAGATTTGAAGAGTCAGAGGAAAGAATTAGTGATGTGGAAGACAGTACACCTGAAATCAAACAGATAGTGGAATTAAAAGATAAAAAGATAGAAAAACCCAGCAGGGAATTGGGGACCTGAATGACAATGCAAAATGCACAAACATACACAATGTAAGCATCCCTGAAGGAGAAGAGAAGGGAAATGGAACAAAAGGGGTGTTGGAGGAAATAAAGCCTGAAAATTCCCAAATCTATTGAGGGAGATGGATGTCCACATAGAGAAAGGAAAGTGCACCCAAAATAGCATAAATCTCAACAGGCTTACCCCAAGAAATATACATGTCAAATTATCCAATGCTCAAGACCAAGAGAAAATACTAAAAGCAACAAAGAAAAAGGGAAATGTTACTTACAAAGAATGCTCCATAAGATTAAGGGCTGATTTCTCTTGTGAAACCATGAAGGCAAGAAGACAGTTGTATGACATAGTCAAGGTACTACAAGAAAAAAAAAATTCCAACCAAGAATACACTATCCAGCTTAAGTAGCATTCAAAGATGATGGAGATTTCAAAACATTCACAGATAAACAGAAAATAACAGAGTATGCCAAAAAGAAATCTGCCCATCAAGAAATACTAAAGGGAATTCTGCAGGAGGAAAGAAAAATATAGGAAAGACAGAGTTGGAGGAGAGTGTAAGAACAACTAAACATAAAAAAGAAAAGAAAATGAAAATAAAGCAAATACAATTCCAAAGGAAAAAAAAGCCTAATCAAAATAACTCCTTGAAAGTAATAACATTGAATGTCAATGGATAAAACTCACCTGTCAAGAGACTCAGACTGGAAGATTGGATAATGAAACATGATCCATCTATATGCTGTCTACAAGAAACACATCTTAGACCCAGAGATTCAAGGGGGTTGAAAATGAATGGCTGGAAAACATTCTTAAAGGCAAATAAACAAAAGAGGGCAGGAGTATCTATATTAATATCAGAAAAAGTAGACTTTAAATGCAAAACTATTGTGAGAGACAAAGATGGACATTACATATTAGTGAAATGGATAATCTTTCAAGAAGAAAGAACAATCATAAACATATATGCTCCTAACAAGGGTGTCTCCAAATATGTGGTGCAATACTGGAAAAACAAAGTGAAGGAATAGATGCCTCTACAATTTCAGTGGTGGACTTTAATACATCACCATCAACTTTGGACAGAACATCTCAAAAGAGAATCAAAGAAACAAAGACTTTGAAAAGTATAATAGAGGAACTGGGCATATTGAGAACATTACACCCATATACAGCAGGATATGCATTCTTCTCAAGTGCGCATGGCTCATTCTCCAAGATACACCACATGCTTGGCCTCAGAGCAAGTCTCAATGAATTCAGAAAGATCAAAATCATACAAAATAATTTCTTTGAACACAATGGAATGAATCTGGAAATCTGCAAGCGCCAAAGACCCAGATTTGGCAACCAGATATGGAAGGTAAGTAACACACTCTGAGAGAAACAGTGGGTCAAAGAGGAAATCTCAAAAAAAATCAATAACTATCTTGAAACAAATAAAAATGATTACACAGCCTATTAAAACTTATGGGATACAAGAAAAGCAGTATGTAGAGGGAAATTTATAGCCATAAATTCATACATCAAAAAAGAAGAAAGAGCTAAACTTGAAGAACTAAATGTACACTTGGAGGAATTAGTTAAAAAACAACAAACTAACACCAAAGGAAGAAGAAAGAAAGAAATAACAAGGATAAGAGAAGAAATAAATGAGATAGAAAATAAGAAAGGACTTGAAAAAATAAACGAAAACAAGACATGGTTCTTTCAAAATATCAATAAAATTGACAAATCCTTAGCTAGACTAATGAAGAAAAATAGAGAGAAGATGCAAATAGACAAAATAAGAAATGAGAAAGGGGATATCACTCCTGACTGCACAGAAATAAAGTCTAACAGGATGATACTATAAAAAATTATATTTCAATAAGAAGGAAAATTTAAAGGAAATGGACAAATTCCTAGAAACACATAAACCACCTACGTTGATGAAAGAAGAAATTAACTATCTCAACAAACCAATCACAAGTAAAGAGATAGAATCAATCATTAAGTACCTCCCAACTAAGAACTGCCCTGGGCAGGATGCCTTCACGGGTGAAGTCTACCAAACTTTTCAGAAAGAAAGAACACCAAACTTCCTTAAACTTTTCCAAAAATTTTAAACAGAAAGAACATTGCCTAACTCATTTTATGGTGCTAACATTACCCTAATACCAAAGCCAAACAAAGACACCACAAGAAAGAAAATGTACAGACCAATCTTTCTAATTAGCCTAGACATTGTATAATTCGTTTAAAGTGTTGTTGAATATGATTAGCAAGTATTTTGTTGAGGATTTTCACGTCTAGGTTCATTAGAGAAAATCCTAAACAAAATACTTGCTAATCATATTCAACACATTAAATGAATTATACACCATGACCAAGTGGGATTCATTCGTGGTATGCAAAGATGGTTCAACGTAAGAAAATCAATTAATGTAATACACCACATAAACAGGTTGAAGTGAAAAAGGTCATATGTTCATATCTATAGAAACAGAAAAAAAAATTGACAAAATACATACACTTTAATAAAAAAAACACTGCAAAATATTGGAAAAGAAGGAAACTTTCTGAACATGATCAAGGGTATATATGAAAAACCCACAGCTAAGATCATTTACAATGGTGAAATCCTAAAATCGTTCCCTTTAAGATTTCGAAAAAGAGAAGGATGCCCACTATTACCCCTTCTATTTAACAATGTGTTAGAAGTACTTGCTTGAGCACTGAGGCAAGAACCAGACATAAAAGGCATCCACATTGGAGAGGAAGTAGTCAGAATGTCACTATTTGCAGGTGATATGATCTTAACATAGAACACCCTGAGAAGTCTACAACAAAGTTTCTAGAACTTATAAATGTGCTCTGTAAAGTCACATTTTATAAATTCAATGTGCAAAAATGAGTAGCATTTCTGTAAACCAATAAAGAACAATCTGAGGAGGAATCAATAAACAGATACCATTTACAATAGTAAATAAAAAAATCAAATACATAAAAATAAATTTAACTAAAGATATAAAAGACTTGTACACAGAAAACTACATGACACTGTTCAAGGAAATCAAAGAAGACCTAAATAAATGGAAGAATATTCCCTGGTCATGGATAGGAAGACCAAATATTATTAAGATGTTTATCCTACCAAAACTGGTCTACAGGTTCAATGTAATCCCAATAAAAACCAACACAGCATTCAGTAATGATCTAGAAAAACTAAATTAATTTTCTTTGGAACAGAAATAAGCCCTGAATAGCCAAAGACATATTGAAAATGAAAAATGAAATAGAAGGAATCACACTATCTGAATTCAAAACATTCCACAAAGCTACTCTAATGAAAATGGAATGGTATGGGCACAAGGATAGACACACTGACCAATGGAACTGAATTGAAAGTTCGGATACAGATTCTCATACATAGAGTCATACGATATTCGACAAGGCCACCAAACCTTCTGAACCGGGAGAGAGTGGTCTCTTCAACAAATAGTGCCTGGAGAACTGGATATCCATATGCAAAAAATAAAAGAGGATTACCAGTTCACACTTTATACAAAAATCAACTCAAGATGAATCAAAGACCTAAATATAAGAGGCAAGACCATAAAGACCTTAGAAAGCAATGGAAGGAAACATCTACAGGAAGGTGTAATAGGAAATGGCTTCATAAACTTCACACCCAAAGAATGAGTAGCAAAAGAACAAAAAGATAATTAGGAATTCTTCAGAACAAAGGCTTTTTGTACCTAAAGGAGTTTGTTAAGAAAGTGAAAAGAGAGCCTACACAATGGGAGAAAATATTTGGTAACCATATATCTGATAGGAGACTTATGTCCTGCATAGATAAAGAACTCATAAAACTTGAAAAAGACACACAATCCATTTAAAAAATAGGCAAGAGACTTAAACAGACACTTTTCCAAAGAAAAAATACAAAAGGCTAAAAAGCACATGAAAAAAATGCTCCAAATCACTAGCTGTTAGGGAAATGCAAATCAAAACGTCAATGAGATACCATTTTATTCACATGAGACTTGCAGCTATCAAAAAACAGAAGACTGCAAGTGCTGGAAAGGATGTGGATGAATAAGAACATTCATCTCCTGCTGGTGGGAATGCAGAACGATCCAGCTATTGTGGAGGACAGCTTGTCCATTTCTCAAAAAAACTAGCTACAGATTTGCCATACTACCCAGCATTTCATTTCTGAGTATATACCCAGTAGAACTGTAAACAAGGACACCAACTGATATATGCACACCAATGTTCATAACAACATCATTCACTATTGCCAAATGTTGGTATCAACCCAAATGCCCTTCAACAGATGAATGAATGAATAAAATGTGGTATATACATACCATGGAATACTATTCAGCTATAAGAAGGAATATATTACAAACACATGTGATAACATGGATGAATCTTGAGGACCTTATGTTGAGTGAATCACACCCGGAATTGAAGGACAAATAGTACATGACCTCTCTGATATGAAATAATTAAACCAAGCTGTCTCAGAGAGCTAGAGAATGAATGACAGGCTTAAAGGAAGTTTAGGAGAGAGAAAGGTTGCGACCTGTCACGTACATGGGTGATCAGCTGGAGGTAAATATTTGTACAGGGAAAGGAAAAAATGGGGGAGTAGGGATACCTTTGTGTGGAGGTCTGAGGGCTTGAGGTAGGCTAGGGATGAGAGATTGAGACAGATGGCCCAGGAAATTGGGGGGAGTGTTGGGGAACTTTTGAACATAGGAGATTGTCAGGTATGTGGTTGAAACTATAATGTCAAGAAAACACTTTAGGAAATATAATAAGGAAGTTTACCTGTTTAAGATGCTTAAGGGGGGGCATCTGACACAATACTGGCTTCTAGGGAGTCTGTGAATGCTAATTTTGTCGTAATGGGTTACACCATTGAGTGGAGAACCATACAATGAGTGTAATTGTAAACTCACATCCTGGGGAGGACTGATCTTCTCAAACAGGGAATTGTCTCTTGAGAGAATTGGTGGCTCCCAATGGGTTAGGGCAGGTGAGTATGTCAAGCTGCCGACATTTTTGCAAGTATCTGTGAATATTGCCTTCAAGTATTGAAGATTGGTTTTCACTGTGGGCACTGTGTGGAGGGGGAGGGAGGTATTGAATAGATGGAATCAGTGTAACTGTGGGGCAATGGAAGTGTTCAACAAGATCATGCAATGATGGTATAAGACGTGTAATTTACACTAAAAATATACAAATGCAAACCATAATGTAAAACATAATATAACTAAACATTTAGAAAATTGTACAGTCTAAAATATACACCAAAATGCAAAACAAAATGAAACTGTTTGAAAGTTCTGTTTCAATATCTGTAGATCAGCTGTAGTCAGTATAATATGAACATGTAAAGAGATCATTGCCAGGGAAGGGACAACATGTTTGATGTTGGATATGTGTGAGTACCCTATATTATATATGTGAATTACAGTGATCTAAAAATTTTTGTAGACAAAACTAAAAACTGGACAAAAAAAGAGAAAGGATGTATACACTAAGGAAGAAAAAAGGAAATTTCCTTGCAACTGTACATACAGGGGAACACCTATTGCATTGGTGAAAGGCAATGCATGAAAAACAAACCTTTTTGATTTTTTCATTTTTGATACCCCCTTTTTTTCAGTTTATTTAATTTTTCTAAATTGATATGTGTTCTATATCTAACCTTTAAACACATCACTATATTCCACTTTACTATTAATGGAACCTGGCAATGTATTAGGCTTCATTTTTTAAGAAGTTTTGGACCACAGAGAAGTTCAACAATGGCAGGGGAGGAACACTGATGTTGGGTATTATTGATGAGGGGCACATGATTGTGAGGTAGTTCTCCAGGGCATGTATATATACAGGGTACATAAAATGTTTGGATATTTTCATTTGGGTTTCAGTTAAAAACAACAACTGAGGGAGTGCTGAGTTCTTAGCCAGGGGAGCTCTGCCACATTCCCAGTGGAATTGCAACATTCTTCCAAGTGCAATGGCAAAGACCAATAAAGAAGGGTAGTCTAACAATGAGCCCTTGAGTCTAATGACTGTGCTTATGAGACTGTGTGCCTGAAATATAAACTAGGCCTGGAGATGCAGAGTGCCTAAGAGTTACCTCCTGAGAACCTCCATGTTGCTCAAATGTGGCCACTCTCTAAGCCAAACTCAGCATGGAAATGCATTACCTTCCCCCATCATAGGACATGACCCAAGGGATGTGCCTCCTTGGTGCTAAGGGATTACTACCAAGCAAAAGTTGATAATGTTACTTGAAAAAGACCTTGAATAAAAGGGTCAACTCAGACCAGCAGAATACCTCAGGCTTCATGTAATATCTGGTGTGAAAACATGCTGTTGTCCTTGAATAAAAGGGGGAAGTGGAAAGGACAAATGAGTTTAAATGGCTGAGTCTCCAAAAAGGAGTTGAGAGGTCTTCAGAGGAGTCATGCTTATGCAAGCCTCTGCAGGGTCCCAAAAACAACCAAAATAGATACAAAGCCAGGCACTGGTTCTACTGAGGGCTACAGAGAACCACAAGTTCTATGGTCATAGCAGATGGCTCTGGAGATCAGTGCCATGTCAGTTGACCCTCTTTGGAGTTTGTGTTCCTGAGTGTGATGGAGTTGGACTCAGATGTGACCTTTCTACACATGCCACTTCTGTTACTTTTACCAGACCTGTGGTTGGTACAGGGGTTGGTGCATACTCAGGAGACCTGAATCTCTGGACTGTCCATATAACAGCCAAACCCTGAACCTCAGTAGACTTGCAACTCCTACCTTCTGATTTATTTGATTTACCCCAGAAAGCAAACAGGGAGGTGAAGAATGTCAACCACCACCCCAGGAAGCCAAGAGTGCCTACAACTACAAGTAGGAGAATTGCATCCATCATCCACGTGGAATCTAAAACCCTCTTGATATACAGGTGGAGTGAATACAGGGTCCACAGGATGGAGGAATAGAATATGGATTAGAGTGGGCCTGTTGATATTCTATTATGGAAATATTGTGAATAGTAATGAAAGAAACTGTAGCATTGTTGTGGAGAAAATTGCACAGTATCTGGTGAGGGTAGGGAGAGGGAAGAACAGATATGGTGTGGGTCACTTTCAGGACTTGGACATGTCCTGGATAGTCCTGCAGGGACAGACGCTGGACATTGTATGTCCTGCCATGGCTCACTGAGTGGACTAGTGGAGAGTGTAAACTACAATATAAACTATTTTCCATGTCGTGCAGCAGTGCTCCAAAATGCATTCATCAAATGCAATTAATTTCCCATGATGATGAAAGAGGCTGCTGATGTGGGAGGAGTGAGGTGAGGGGTATAAGGGGTATAAGGGGACCTCTTTTATTTTTTTAATGTAACATTTTAAAAAATCAGAAGAGATAAAAAAGGACACTGGGTGAGCATAAAGAATTTGAAAGCATATGTAGAAATATCACAGATCCTATGGGAAATTAAAATATATACTAGTGGTACATGCCAGCAGATTTGAGAAGCAGAAGAAAGGATCAGTGAGCTTGAAGACATTTACTCTGAAAATGAATATATAATAGAAGAATTGAAGAAAACAATGGAAGAAATAGAACAGGGTCTTATAAACCTAAATTAAGGCAAAATATTTACAAAGATACATGTGTAGGGTGTCCCAGAAGGAAAAGAGAGGAGAAGGAGAAAAAGGAATATTTGAAGAAATAATGGTACAAAATTTCCAAACACTATTGAAGGATATAGATACCCATGTCAAAGAAGCAGGAAGTAATCTCATACCAATAAATTTAAATAGACCTGCTCCAAGCAACATAATAAGCAGAATGCCAAATATCAAGGACAAAGGGAATTCTGAGACCAACAAGAATAAAACTGTATCACATACAGGGATACTGGATAAGATTAAGTGCCACTTCTCATCAGAAACCTTGGAGGCAAGAAGGTAGTTGTAAGATATTTTAAAGGTAGTGCAAAAGACAAAAAGCCAACCAATAATCTTTTATCCAGCAAGATAATCTTTCAAAAATGAGAGTGAGATTAGAACAGAAATAGAGAGAGTTTATATCTATGAGAAAGGCTCTGCCAAAATACTTAAGGGAGTGCTAAAGTCTGAAAAGAAAAGGCAGGGACTATAGGCTTGTATGAGTCAAAAAATGAAATTTATGTCAATAATAGTAATTACAAGTGTAAAAAGATTGGTGAAAATAATATATATGACAGATAAAACCCAAAGGGCAAAATGGGTGAATTAAAAACTGCCTTTATGATAATAACATTGAATGTTAAAGGATTAATTTCCTCAATCATACTTCCCAAAAAAAGTCTCTTGTCTAAAATAGACTCACCTTAGATACAAGGATATCAATATCTTGGAAGTGAAAGGCTGGAAAAATATATTCAATGCATGCAATAACAAAAAAATAGTTGCAGTAGCTATAATTATATCTGATGAAATACAGTTTAGAAGCAAAATGATTTTGAGAGACAAGGAAGGATATATATTAATAAAAGGGACAATTCATCAGGAAGAAATAATGATAATGCATATATATGCACCTGTAGCAGTTTGAAAAGGTTATGAATTCCAAAAGTAGATATTGGATTATGTTTGTAATCTGATCTGTACCTGGGCGTGATTGAATTATGACTGGGGTTTTGATTAGACCACATATTTAGGGTGTTGACACCCCCCCCTTGACTAAGGAGTGGGAACTCACAGATAAAAGGCATGGAAAAGGACAGAGTTGAGGGTTTTTGATGTTGGAAATTTGATATTGGAATTTGATACTGAAGCCCTTAGTTGGAGCCAGGAGAACAACACAGAGGAATAGAGATGACTCCTTAGACATGGCAGAAACCCCAGGGAAAGAGACAGAGCTGTTGACTAATAGTCTACAGCTGACCATGTAGAGAGAGGAAAAGCCTAGAGAGCCTCATAGTCTACAGCTGATCTTTTGGAGAAAACAGAGAACCTGAGCCAAGAGAGAAGCAAGATCCTGGAAGGGAGGAACCCAGGAGGTCTGAATGTCCACATATATTGGCAGACATCTTGCTCCAACACATGAAAACAGCCTTTAGTGAGGGAAGTAACTTAGCTTTATGGCCTGGTATCTGGAAGCTACTACCCCAAATAAATATACTTTATAAAAACCAAGCAATTTCCAGTATTTTACATCAGCACTCATTTGCCTGACTAATACAGAATTTGGTACCAAGGAGTGGTTAAGTGCTTTTGCAATTACCGAAATGATGGATTGGTTTTATAAATGGGTAGGGGGTATTTTTTGGAGGAATTGTGAGATGCTTGATAGAAAAGGACTAGATTGATTTGAAGAGACTGTTGATAGAAATATGGATGCTAAAGAGACTTTTCATGATGCCTTAGAAGTAAATGATGAAATGATTATTGGAAACATGTAGAAAGGTGATCCATGATTTAAATTACAGAGAACTTTAGCAAGATTAACTCCTGGTGTTTTATGGAAGGCCAAAATTAAAAATGGTGAGCCTGAGCATTTAGTTCAAGAAATTTCCACACTAAACCTGGGTAATGTGGCTTGGCTTCTGCTTGCAGTTTATAGCAAAATACTAGATGAGAGAGATATGCTGAGGACTGAACTGTTGGGCAAAAAGAAAACAGAAACTGATCCTAGAAATTCCAAGCCTCCTGATATCAATCTCCCTAATGAAAGTGCCCCATTGGAGGACTTAACTAAACTTGGAACTGGTAAATCAAGATTGAAGAGGCAGTTATTTAGGAAAGACTTGTGGAAAATCTTACTGTCTGATTGTTTGGACCCCTGCTTTCTGCATGCTAAACCAACATGGGTTTTGAGAGAACTATATGAACAAAACCACTGTTAATCTGGAATAAAGAGGATATGGAAAGGAGAGATTGAAGGAGAAAGAGATTTAAGAGGAAAACCATGGAAGCTGAGATTTGGAATTAGGACATCACCCTGGGTCAAGAGAGGAACCCCACCCATGTGTACAGAGGGGATGAGTTTGCCCCAGCCTTTGAAGAGGATGGATGTTTCTGTCTGATGTTCTGGGAGAGTTTTGCCGTCCAGGATACAGAGTGTGTACAGCACATTATCCAAGGGTTAGAGCAGTTTAGGTCAGCACCCCATAGGTCAGAGAGTGTGGACCTGTTACCCAAAGGTTATGGAAGGCCAGGGGATCAACTCATTCATCTGAGAAGGTTTAGCATGTTTGCCAAAGGTTAGAGGGAATGTTGTCTTCACATCACTATACTAAGGGGGGTTAAGACTCTAACCCAAAGTTTGGGTAACGTGTGATAATCCCCCAATTACTCTTGGAGAGAGAGGTCTGGAGCTTGGTTGACACCCAGATGCTTGATGAGGGTGGAACAAAAAAATGGTCATTGGGCAATCTGTTGGAAAGGGTGGGTCCCCATATGGCACCAAGGAAAAGAAACCATCTTCTTAAGAATGGCTCCCAGACTTTGAAATCGAACAGAGGATTCCCTGGAGGTCTAGTGAACTGTAAAGAAACCGTGACTCATGTTTTCCTCCCAATTTCTCCTTATTGCAATGAAAATGTTTATCCTTTGCCCATTTGTGTATTGGAAACAGATAAATTGTTTTCCAAGTTTCAGAAGTCTATAGTAGACAGGAATTTGTCCCAAGACAAACTGTATTTCTTTAAATTGATTGTGATATTATTTGGTTACTTGCATTTTTAGTGATTTAAGTTTTCTCTTGAATATTGTAATTCTTTTTGGAATTCAGAGGGTGGGATTTAACAGTTTGATATGTTTATGAATTCCAAAAATAGATACTGAAATGTTTGTAATCTGTTCTGTACCCGGGCATGATTGAGTTATAATTGGGGCTTTGATTGGGTCGCTTGATTAGGGTGTTGAGTCCCCACCACTTGGTGGGTGGGACCTCAACAGATAAAAGGCATGGCAAAAGACAGAGTTGAGGGTTATTGATGTTAGAGTTTTGATGTGGGAGTTTGATGCTGAAGCCTTATGGTGGAGCCAGGAAAAGAACACAGAGGAATAAAGATGACTCCTTGGACATGACTGAAACTCCAAGGAGAGAGACAACACCGTTCATCTAATAGTCTACAGCTGACCTTGTGGATACAGGCAAAGCCTAAAGAATATCATAGTCTACAGCTGACCTTGTGGAGAAAACAGATGACCTGAGACTGAAAGAAGCAAGACCCTTGAATGGAGGAACCCAGGAGGCCTGTACCTTTGCAGACACTAACAGTCATGTTGCTCCAATACATGAAAATAGACTTTGATGAGGGAAGTAACTTATGCTTTATGGCCTTGTATCTTCTGGCTGCTATCCCAAATAAATACCCTTTATAAAAATCAAACAATTTCTGGTATTTTGCATCAGCACCCCTTTGGCTGACTAATACAGCACCTAACCAGGATGTCACAAATTACATTTGTTAAGCACTGACCAAAAATGATGGAAGAAATAGATGCCTCTGCAACAATAGTTAGAGTCATCAGTACTCCTCTCTCAGCATTGGATAGAGCATGTGAGCAGATGATCAATAACAAACAGAACTTGAATAATATTATAAATGTACAAAACCTAATAGACATATACAGAACATTGCATCCCAAAACATCAGGATCTACATTCTTCTCAACTGCTTTTGGACATTTCTTCAGGATAAATTATAATTTGGTTCACAACACGGATCTAAATAAATTTAACAAGACCAAAATTATACAGAACACTTTGTCTGATCATAATGGAATAAAGATGGAAATCAACAACAGGTGGGAAAAGGGAAATTTAGTAAATATATTAAGATTAAAAAACACACACATAATCAGTGGATCAAATAAAATGAAAGAGAAAGTAATAAATATCTTGAGATGAATGAAATGAGAACAAAAGATAACAGAATCTATGGGAAGAAGCAAAGGCAATTCTGAGAAGGAAATTTATAACCTTCAAAGCTTACATTAAAAATGAAGAAAGAATGAAGATCTAAATTCAATGACTTAACTACACAGTTGGAAGAATAAAAAAAAGAATAGGAAAATATTCCCAGTGTGATCAGATGGAATGAAATAACAAAGATCAGAGCAGAAATAAGTGAAATGGAGAACAAAATGAAAAAAATAGAGATACTTAACAAAACCATAGATGTGGAATGGACATGACCAAGCCAAGGTCCACAGGAAGGAGGAATACAGTAAGGATTAGAGTGGACTTACTGATATTCTATTCATGAACTATTGTGGTTAGTAATTGAGAAAATGTGGCATTGGTGTGGAAAAAGTGGCCATGGTGGCTGCTGGGTGCAGGGAAAGGCAGGAAGAGATGAGATGTGGAGGCATTTTCGGGAATTGGAGTTGTCCTGGGTGGAGCTGCAGGGACAATTACTGGACATTGTATATCCTCCCTTGGCCCACTGAATGGAACGTGGGAGAGTATGGGCTATGATGTGGACCATTGACCATGAGGTGCAGCGATGCCCAGAGATGTACTCACCAAATGCAATGGATGTGTCATGATGATGGGGGAGAGTGTTGCTGTGGGGGGAGGGGTGGGGTGGGGGTGGTGGGGGTGAATGGGGACATCATATTTTTTGAGTGTAATATTTTTTTAAAAATGAATTAAAAAGTTGGTTCTTTGAAGGAATAACAAAATAAATGAATACTTTACTAGACTGACAAAAAAAGTGAAGATGCAAATAAAATAAAGAATGAAAATTGGGACATTACTACTGACCCTACAGAAATAAAATAGATCATGAGAGGATAGTATGAATATCTGTTTGCCAACAAAATAGACAAAGTAGATGAAGTGGAAAAATTCTTAGGAATGTGCAAACAAACTACAGTGACCCTAAAGGAAATAGAAGACCTCAATAAACCAATTACAAGAAAGAGAATTCAACAGTCATCAAACAAATCCCTGAATTGATAGTTCCAGTAGCATATAGTTTCACATGTGATTTCTACCAGGAATCAAAGAAGATTTAATACAAATTTTACTCACTCTTCCAAAAAGCTGAAGAAGGAATGCTACCTAAGTCAATCTATGAACCCAATGTCACCCTAATGACCAAAGCCAGATAAAGATATTTTGAAAAAATTAAATTACAGACCTATTTTCCTAATGAATAAGATGCAGAAGTCTGCACCAAAATACTTCCTAAATGAATCCAACACTACAGTCAAAAGAAATGTTCATCATGATAAATTCAGTTTTATACCAGACATGCAAGCATGGTTCAATGCAAGAAAACCAATTACACCTCATTAATAAAATATAGTAGAAAATTCACATGATCCTATTTATTGACACAGAAAATGCATTTGACAAAAAACAGCATCATTTCATGACAAAAGCAGTGCAAAAGGTAAGAATTGAATGAAATATTCTCAATATGATATAGGCCAAATATGAAAAAAAATAGCTGACATTATACTCAAAGGAGAAAGAGTGAAAGCTATCCCATGGAAATCAGGAACAAAATAAGAATGTCCAGTTTCACTACTGTTGATAAATCTTATGTTGGGTGATCTAGCTAGAACAACCAAGCAAGGAAAAAAACAAAAAAGCATCTAAATCAGGGGAATGGATGTGACTTAACGGGTTGAACAACTGCTTCTTACATGGGAGGTCCCTTGATCAGTCACTGGTGCTTCCAAAAGCAAAAACAAATGAGAAAAAAATCCAAATTCAAGGAGCCAATGTGGCTCAGTGGCTGATCCCCAGCTTCCCACAAATGAGACCCCAGTTTTAATTCCCAGCCCCAGTACCTCAGCAAAAGATTTAAATCAGAAAGGAAGAAATAAATTTTTTCTATATGCAGAAGATATGATACTACAACTAGAATGTCCTGAAATAGCTACACAAAACCACTAGAGCTAATAAATGATTTCAGCTAAGTGGTAGAATACAAGATTAATACACAAAAATAAGCAGAGCATTTTTACTCTAGCAATGTTTAATATAAGGCAGAAGTCAGAAAAATATTCCTTTTACAATAGCAACTAAAAGAATCAGATATTTAGTAATAAACTTGAGGAAGGATGTAAAGTACTTATATTCAGAGAAATCACAAAAAATACAAAATAAACAGACCTGAATAAATGGAACAACATTCTGTATTCATGGATTGGAAGACTAAGTATTGTTAAGATGTCACTTCTACCTGAATTAATGCACAGAACAATTAAATACAGGATAAATATTCAACCAGCACTTGACAAAGAAATGGAAAATACAGATGTCCAAATTATTTTGATGGGTAATGGGCCATGAATAGCCAAAAAACATCTTAAAAAGAAAGTACATTCACCAAATGCAGTGAATGTGCCACAATGATGAAAGAGTTTATTGATGTGGGAGGAGTGTAATGAGGGATGGGGGGTATATGGAGACTTCATATAGTTTTTAATGAAACATTAAAAAATAATAATAAAAAGAGAAATATAAATAAATAAAGCCAAAAAGAAAATGAAAAAAGAAAAGAAAAAGGAAGAGCAATGTTGGAGTACTCTCATTTCTGGACTTTAAATCAAATATTTAGCTAAAGTCATTAAAAATGCATGGCACTGGCATAAAGATAGATACATAGACCAATAGAAATGAATTGTTTCAGAAATAGACTTTCACATTAACGTCAAGTTTGTTTTTTTTTTTGACTTTTTGAAGTTGTCATTTTTATTTTCAAATAGAATTTTTTCTGCAAATTATAAGCCTAATACATTTTTCAACTTTTTAAAATGTATTAAAGTATATCACTAATACATAAACATACATAAACAATAAGTGTACAGTAATAGTTGTGAACTTACAAAAAAACATATATAACATCATACAGGACTTCCACATCTCACCCTACCACCAATTCCTTGCATTGTTGTTAATCCTTTTTAACTAATGATTAAAGAGCATTGTCAAAATATTACTACTAACCAAAGTATTTTCCCCCAACCCCCCATTATTATTATCTTTATATCATTTATATATGAACATACATAAGGAATAAGTGTATAGTAAAAGTTGTGAACTTACAAAGCAAACATGCATAACATCATACAGGGGTCCAATACATCAACCCTCCATTGATACCTTGCATTGTCATGAGATGTTTGCTACAAATTATGAAAGAATGTTGTCAAAATCTTACTATTAATTATAGTCTTTATCTTATGTTTGGTGTATTTTTCCCCCAACTCACCCTATTATTATTTTTTAAATATATTTTTTATGACAGAAATTGTAAACTTATGAAATAGTCATGCACATGTGCAGAATTCCTAAACAACTCCCCTCTATCAACACATGACACTGTGATGGAATATTTGTTGCAAATAATATAATATAATCTGATTGTTACTGCATCCATAGTGTACATTTGGCACACATTTTTTATACTGCCCCATTATCAACACAGTATATCTTTGGCATAGATGGAAGAATATATTATTACTGCTAACCACAGTCCATAGGTCACTCCAGTTGTATCTTTCCCTTGCTTCTCCACATTCCCACCACCCTGCAATAGTGTTGTACATTTGTTCTAGCTTAACAGAAAAGATTCCTGCATCTGTACCATCAACCACAATTCTCATCCACTTCTTGCTTTACTGTGCTGTTCAGTTCCTAGATTATTCTCTAACATTATGTCAATTGGCATTTACATACCTAAACTACCATTTTCAATCACATCCTCATTTATGAACTAGCTATTACTATGTGTTACCATCCACTCTATACATTTGCACACTTTTACAATGAAGCTAATTAAAACTGCTATATACATTAAACATCAGTAGTGCATCTCAGTCCCCCTCTTATCTCCTTTACTTTTTATTTATTTATTTAATTTTTGGTCTTTATTTAATGTTACATTAAAAAAAATATGAGGTCCCCATATACCTCCCACCCCCCTCACCTCACTGCTCCCATAACAACAATCTCCTCTATCATCATGGGACATTCATTGCACTTGGTGAACACATCTCTGAGCACTGCTGCACCAAATGGTCAATGGTCCACATTATAGTTTACACTCTCCCCCAGTTCACACAGTGGGAGATGGGAGAACATACAATGTCCAGAAACTGTCCCTGCAGTACCACCAAGGACAACTCCAAGCCCTTAAAATGCCCCCACATCACATCTCTGCTTTCCACTCCCTACTGTCAGCAGCTAATGTGGCCACTTTCTCCACATCAATGCTACATTTACTTCCATTACTAATCACAATATTTCCAGAATAGAAGTTGTTTTGAAATAAGTGCTAAACACATTCAAAGACCTAAATACAAAAGCTAGAACCATAATGTTCCTATTTGAAAATTTAGGGAAACTCTTCTATATCTGGTGGTAGATGGTGGATTCTTAAACTTTTCACCAAAAGTAGGAGCAATAAAATAAAATATGGCCAAATGAAACTTCCTCAAACTTAAATATTTTTGTGATTCAAAGGAGTTTTTCAAGAAGGTGGAAATGCGGCTTATTCAGCAGGAGAAAGTATTTGGAAATCAAATATCTGATAAAGGTTTGATTTCCATTCTATATAAAGAGCTCATATGACAACAATAAAAGACCAAGCAATCCAATTAAAAATAGCAAAAATACTTATTTAAACATTTTTCCAAAGAGGAAACAAAAGGCCAAAAGTACATGAAAAACAAATTCAATATCACTAGCTATTAAGGAAATACAAATCAACACAACAATGAGATTTCATTTCACACTGCATATAATGGCCATTACTATAAATACAGAAAACAATAAGTGATGGACAGGTTGTGAAAAATAGGAAAACTCCCTCATTTATCCTGGAAATGTAAAATGGTGTAGACTCTGTAGAAGACAGTGTGATGTTTTGTCAGAATGCTACATATAGAATTTCCATATGATCCAGAATTTCCTCTACTGGGAATATTTCCAGAAGAACTGAAAAATTTCATGATGACAGAGAATTGCACACAGATGTTCATAGCAGAATCATTCACAATTGCCAAAAGGTAGAAACAATCTAAGAGTCCCTCAAATACTATGCTCTTATAAGAAGAAATGAAATTGGAGCACATATAAAAACAGGGATGAACCTTGAAGGCATTATTCTAAGTGAAATAGGACTATTGCATGGTCTCGCCAATATGAACTAAATATGAAGAATGGACTTAAAATATAAATATGAACACATGGACTTAAAACCCAGACTATTCCATGTGGAGCTGGCCCACGCACAGTGCTGATGCACGCAAGGAGTGCCGTGCCACACAGGGGTGTCCCCGCTTGGGGGAGCCCCACACGCAAGGAGTGCACCCCATAAGGAGAGCCACCCAGCATGAAAGAAAGTTCAGCCTATCCAAGAACAGCACCATACATGGAGAGCTGGCACAACAAGATGATGCAACAAAAAGAACAGATTCCTGTGCCGCTGACAACAGCAGAAGCGGACAAAGAAAAACACACAGCAAATAGATGCAGAGAACAGACAACTGGGGTGGGGGGAAAGGGGAGAGAAATAAATAAATAATTAAATAAACAAATAAATAAATAAATAAAATAAAACCTAGAGTATTGATTATTAGGAGATAAGAGGAGGGTCGAGAAGAACTACTGATGCTTAATGTATCTAGAAATTTTAATTAACTGTAAAATTGTGGAAAGGGATAGAGTTGGTGGTAACACATTATGCTGAGTAATAATGGTTTATTAATGGAAATCTAGCTGAAAAGGGTAGTCTGGGGAAGTAAATGTTAATAGGAAGAAAGCTTAAGAATAATCTAGGTACAGACTAACACAGTGAACACAGAGGCGACTGAGGATTTTGGTTTAGGGTACAACTTTAAGAGTGTCCTTCTGTGGCTAGAGAAAATGTATTTTACTATTACAGGGTCATAAGGATGTGGAGAAGCATGGGAAAACTACAACTGATGTAGTGTATAGACTGTTATGAACAGCAATACTATAATATTCTTGCATCAATGCCAAAGCTATATTGTTTTGATAATGGATGTGTATGGGGAAAATGTGCCAAATATACAAAATGGACCATGGTTGGTGATAATTGTTTGGTGATATTATCTCATAATCTGCAAGTATTGTTCCACTATGGTGCGTTGTGCTAGTGAAATGGTGTTGCAAGTGAAATCTACACGTGTTTATAATTGTTTTGCAAGTTAACACCTCTGTAATAAAAGTACATTTTGGTTTGGGGGAAAATACACCAAATGTTAGATAGTGACTATGGTTGGTAGTAATATTCTGACCATGGTCTTGCATAGTTTGTGACAAATGTTTCAGAACAATGCAAGGTGTTGGAGGGGTGATGTATAAGATCCCATTATGATGTCATATATGTTTATTTTGTAAGTTGATAATCTTTATTATACACTTATTGTTTATGCATGCTCATGTATGAAGGGTACACTGAAATTAAAAATATATTAAAAAATAAAATTGACAACAAAACATAATACAGAAAATCAACCAAACAAAAAGCTGGTTCTTTGAGAAAATCTGTAGATTTAGCAAACCAGTAGGGTAGACTAACAAAGAAAACAGAGAGAAGATGCAAATAAATAAAGTCAGAAATGAAAGGGGTGACATTATGACAGACCTCAAACAAATAAATAGAACCATAAGAAGATATTATGAGAAACCTGTATGCCAAAAAACAAATAACCTAGATGAAAGGGACAAATTCCTTAAAATGCACAATCTACACTGTTGCTACAAGAAAGACAAGAATTAACAAACTGACCACGTTTAAAAAGATTGGATCAGTCAAAAAAAATCTCTGAAAGAAGAAAATTCTGGGACTACAAAGCTTCATAGGTGAATTTTCCCAAATATTTCAAGTATAATTATGCCAGTTCATTTTCCTAATAATTGAATTTGGCAATATATTAGGCTTCATTCTGAAGAAGATTTGGACCACAGAGCAGTTCAACTATGGCAGAGGAGGAATGCTTGTCTGAGGTGTTATTGATGGGGGACACATTGTTGGGAGAGAGTCCTCCAGGAAATATTTACATATAGGGTATATAAAAATGTTTGGATATTTGTTGGGTATTTTCATAGCAGTTAGAGTTACAAATGACAACTGAAGGAGGCTTAATTCCTAGCCAGGGGAGCTCTGTCACATTCCGCAATGGAATAGCAACTATCCCCAAGTGAAAGGGCAAAGACCAATGAAAAAGGATGGTCCTATCATGAGCCCTTGATACTGATGGCTATGCTTATGATCCTGTGCACCTGAAATTTCAGCTAGGCCCAGAGCTGCAGGGTGCCTAAGAGTTACCTCTTAAGAGCCTCCATGTTGCTCAAATGTGCCACTTTTTAAGCCAAAGTCAGTATGTAAATGCATTACTTTCCCCCAGCATGGGACATGACTCCTGGAGATGAGCCTCCCTGGAACTGAGGAATTACTACCAATTCACATCTGGTTATGCAACTAGAAAAGGACTTTGAAGAAAAGGGGAAATGGTAAAGATAAATGAGTTTATATGGCTAAGAGACTTCAAAATGAGTCAGGAGATCATCAGAAGGGTTGTGATTATTCGCATATTAAAAGGATCCCAGAGACAGACAAAGTTGATACAGCCCCAGATTCTGGTGCTTCTGAGGGCTTTGGTGACACACAGGTTCTACAGCAATGGCAGACAGCTCTGGATTTCAGTGCCTTGCCAGTGGGCCCTACCTTGGAAATTGTGCTCCTGAGTTTGATGTAGTTGGACTCATTTGTGGCCTATCTACACATGCCTCTTCTGTCACTTTTACTGAACCTGAGGTTGGAACAGTGATTGATGTATACTCAGGAGATTTGAATCTCTGGACTGGCCATTTGCCAGCTGGGCCCTGAGTCTCAACAGAGGTGAAACCCCTATTCTCCATTTCATTGGAATTGCCAAGGTCAACTAATAGGGAGGTGAAAATGGTCAACCCCCACAGCAATGAACTGAGAGTGGCTGCAAATGCAAGCAGGAGAATTGCACCCATCAGTCTTGTGGGACATAAGTCCCCTCTTGATTTAGTGTATGAGTGGATATCACCATCCCAGGGCCCACAGGATAGAGGAATAAAATACGGATTTGAGTGTACTTACTCGTATTCTACTATAGAACTATTGTGAGTCTAGCAATGGAAGAAATTGTATCATTCATGTGGAGACAATGGCCATGGTAGTTCCTGAAGGCAGAAAGAGGGAAGAAGAGATGTGATGTGGGGGCATTTTCTGGACTTGGAATTGTCCTAAATTATATTGGAGGGTCAGATGCTGGATATTTTATACCCTGCCATAACCCACTAAATAGATTGAGGAAGAGTGTAAACTATAATCTAAAGTATAATCCATGTGGTACAGCAGTGCTCTAAAATGTATTCACCAAATGCAATGAATGAGCCACAGTGATGAAAGAGTTTGTTGATATGGGAGGAGTGGGGGGGTGCATAAGGTGTGGGGTATATTGGAAGCTCTTCTATTTTTTAATGCAACATTTTTTGTGATCTATATATCTTAAAAAAAAGACTACTAAAATTAATGAGACCACCAAAATAACCAAATCAAATTAATAAGAAAATGAATAATGATAGTTGTAAAAACAACAAATAAAATATAAAAAAAGAAAAAAATGAAATGAAATAATTTTTGACATTAAAACAAATTCAAATCCTGTTTAAACTCCTTGAAAATTTGGGTCCAGGTTTTGAAATTACCAAAATGCTGGAAGAGTTTTACAAATGTGTAAGTGGTATTTTTCTGGAAGAATTATGAGATGCTTGATAGAAAATGCCTTAATTGCCTTAAAGGGATTCTGCAGGAATATGGACAATTTTGATGAGGGCTTGGAAGCAAATGATGAAACTATTATTGTAAACTGGAGGAAAGGTGATTCATGTATTAAAGTCACAGCAAACTTAGCACAATTAACTCCTGATGTACTTTGGAAGGAAGATTTTGAAAACTACGAGCTTGGACATTTAGTCAAAGAGGTTTCCAAAATAAATGTGGAAAATGCAGCCTGGCTTCTCCTTGCAGCTTGTAGCAAAATGTTAGAGGAAAAATATAAACTTATAACTGAATTATAGGATACAAAGGAAACAGAAATTGATTTTAGAAACTCCAAGCCTCTGGAAATCAAGCTGCCAGACAATAGTGCCCCATTTGAGGAATTAAATTTGGAAATTGTAACCCAGGAATGAAAATGCAATTATCCAGAAAAGACTTGTGAAAGGTCCTACTGTTTGATAGTTTGGATCCCTGCTTCATGAATGCTATACCAACAAGGCCTTTGAGAAAGCTGTATGAATAAAATTGCTGTCAGGTTGGGCTAAAAGGTACATGGAGGGAAAAGATGGTAGGAAAATTGGCTTTAAGAGGAAAACCTTGGAAGCTGAATATCTCCTTGGGCCAAGAAAGGAACCACACCCATTTGTACAGATAGGATGTTTGCCCTATCAGTTGAAGAGGGTGGATGTTCTATCCCACTGTTCAGGGAAAGTTTTGTGATCCCAGGCTACAGAGAGGGTAGAATATATTCACAATAGTTTGGGAGAGTGTGGTCAATGCCCCATAAGTCTGAGAAGGGTGGACTTGTTCCCCATAGTTCAAGGAAAGTGAGGTCATCACCCCAATGTTTCTGGATATAGAGGTCTGGAGTTTAGTCACAACCAAGATGCTTGATGATGGTGGAACCTAGAAAATGGCCATTGGGCAAGCCTATGGAAAGGGTGCTTCCCCCTTATGCCCCAGGAAGAAGAAAACAACATCTTGAGATTGACTCCCAGTCTTTGAAATCTATGAAGTATGCCCTGTGGATTTTCAGAAGAGTAGGGGAACAATGACTCATGTTTTCCTACCAATTTCTCCTTATGTTAATGTAAATGTTTATCCTTTGTTGTTTTGTATATTGGAAGCAGATAAATTGTTTTGTAAGTTTCAGAGGTCTACAGCCATACAAGACTTTTCTCTAAGACAAAATATTTTTTAAACGGATTGTGATATGATTTTGTACATAACATTGTTGCTGTTTTTAGAGTTTTTTTAAAAATTGTAATTTCTTTTTTGTAATTCAGAGGGTAGAGTGTGGTCATGTGAATATATTTATGAATTCCATGAAAGATATTTGATTATCTTTGTAAGCTGGTCTGTTCATCTGTGCATGATACCCTTTAACTGTGTTAGATTCAGCTGAGATGCTTTGATTATGTTAATATTAGGGCTTTAACTGAACCACATCATTAGGGTGACTTAGTTTCAGTACTACACCCGTGGTGGGCTATATAAATGGATGTTCAGTCAAGAACACAGAAGTAAATACACAGAAAAAAGGACACAAAGGAAGAGTGTCAACACTATACACACTGCAGAGGCTTGTCAAAGAGAGATGAGACTGATAGTTTGCAGTTGAAGAAAACAGAGTAGCTGAAAAGTCCTGAGAGAAGAGTTTTATGCCACCCTATAGTTGAGATCAGAAGAAGCTGGGACCATAGTGCCATAAGAGTAAGAAGGAAGGCTGAACCTTCAGAGACATCACCCACCATCTTGCTTCAACACGTGGCAAATGACTTTGGGTGAAAAATTATCTCCTATGTTCATTGAGTTGTAAGCTTTTACCTCAAATAAATACCCTTTATAAAATCCAAGTGATTTATGTTACTTTGAATCAGCACCCATTCTGGCTAATTCATGAATCAAAAATTAATAAGGTGGGTGGGGAAAAAAGAACATATATAAGATATGGTTTATAGTTAGTAGTACTACACTGATGATGCTTTTTCATAATTTGTTATAAGCATTTCAAAACAGTGCTAGGTTTTTGTGGTGGAGTGATGTATTGGATCCCTATATGATGTTATGCATGTTTTCTTTGTAAATTCACAACTTTTACTAAACAATTATTTATGTGTGTTCATGTATTAATTATGTACTTCAATAAATTGATTTTAAAATGAAAAATAATAACACCATGGTGGTGGCCAAACTCTCCCCAAACCCTGTTGATGTGCCCCATCCACTCTGAATTCTAGAGTGGTGGCACTCTATCTGAACAATTGGGTGGAAGGCCCACCTGCTTCAAGTAGTAGGGCATACAAACCTTTTCCACACATAAGTTTGGGGTACCTCTCTTGGCCTGAGAAAATATTCTTAGTCGAGATCTCAGATTGCATAGTTCTGCTTTTGAAGTCATTTTTCCTTCAATCTATCTCTTTTCTGTTTCCTTTGTGTTAAGGCTGGCAATACCTCCATTTATACAGATCTCACAAAAACCTTGTTGATTTTCATTCAAGAAACAGGGTCCAAGAAGTAAGACTGTAAGACTTTCCACAAATCCTTCCTGGATATCTGCATTTCTAATACTGATTTACACAGAAATCACTGATTAGTTCCATGTACAGTAAAGTCCTCACATGGGGCACTATTTTCTGATGATTCTTTTTGGAATATCAGAATGTCCCAGTCCATCATTTCTGGTTTCTTTGTGTGGTGTGGGAAACTGGCTTACCTCTTCTTATTGTAAATGTTAGAGCTGTTCTATTGTAGATATTGCAGTTGTTAGATGTTGCAGTTGTTCCCTGTTATTGTAGATGATGTTGCAGTTCTAATAGCAAACAGCTGCTTGTAATTTCCAAAAAATACAAGGTGGAAACTAAGGTCAAGGCTCTCACTTCCAGAAGCTGTGAGTCCCCTTGTCCCACCTTTATTTCCTCTCCTGTGTCTCTCTTTCTGTCTTTTATTTCATAAATTTCTGCATTGCCTTCCCTTCGAGCCAACCTATTGCGAGCTGATTGCAGCATTTGTGCCCAACGGTTGATTTCTCACCTTATCCTTTTCCTCTCAAATTTTATTATAAGTTGTGAGGAGAAGTCTTGGCACAATTTCCACATTTGGTTTGGAAATCTCACCTAAATATACAAGCTCATCACTTTCAAATTTTGCCTACCGTCTAACATCAGAAGACAATTTTGCCAAGTTCTTGGTAATTTCAAGCAAGGTTCACCTTCCTTCCAGTTTGCAAAGACACAATCACAATTTCAATGCAAGTCCTCATCAGAAGTACGCTTAGAGTTCACATTCCTACCAATAGTCTCTCCAATGCAATCTAGGCCTTTTCTATGAAGCATGTCACACATGATCCAAAATCTACCTCTCACCCATTTGTAGAATCATTCCCACATTTTTTATATTTGCAATTAGATCATCACACTCTCCTTGTACCAAATTCTGTTTTAATTTGCTAAGGGCTGACAGGCAATATCCCAGAAATGCATTGCCTTTTACAATGGGGATTTATTATCTTGTAAGTTTACAGCTCAGCTTAGAGACCATGCAAGTGCCCAAATCAAGGCAATATCAAGGGATGTTTGTTCCCTGAGCTGCATTTATGCACAATCAGGCACATTGCAACATCTGCTCCTCTTTGCCCTCTCTTCCAGGAGTCGTTGCTTTTAGCTCCTGGCTTCTGTGTCTTCCTCTCAGTTTTTGGGGTTTTCTCTTTTTGTCTTCAACTCCATTATTCCAGTTTATAAACGACTCCAATAAACTATATATGTTAGGCTAACCCTAAGAGGAGTAGTCTAACCAAATGACCCCTAACAATCTAATCTAATCAAAGATCCCAAAATGTTCATAATCATAGGAACAGAATAATTTAAGGAAATAATTTTCTGAGTTCCACCAGACTCGAACTATGACAGTTGCTATATTAAATATTTTCCCTCATGTCATTTGTTCACTATTCATTTTTCCTTATTTTCTGTCTTAATTTTCACACGGAATACTTCCAATTACCCTTTCTTCTAGTTTGCTGATTCTTCTCCCTATTCAAAACCACTGTTAAATTATTCAGGCTATTTTATTTATTTATTTCTCTGTTTTCATTCCTAGGATTTCTGTTTGGGTCCATTAAAATTTTATTTTATTCTTTTGTTCTTACAGCATTTTCCTGTCTTCATTTAGTTCTATATCCATAATTTCTATTTGATTTTTGAACTTATTTTGAAGAGTAGATTTCATTTCTTTGATTAGTTTTTTCATTGTCAGACATCCTGTTTTGTTTTCTTTTGTTCCTTTGAATGGCCATCTTGACCTATTTCTTTATGTATTTTGCAATCTTTTGTTGAAATATGGTCATTTGAATATTTTGTTTTACTATCTCAGGAAGTCAGATTTTCCCTAATCTCCAGGGTGTTAATGTAGATTTAGTCTTTTTCAAGCTTTGGTTCAACACCTACTTACCTTTCTACTGAACCTATGAATTACTCTTTCATTCACAGTTAGGTTCTTCTCAGAAATTTCTGATCAAGTGTTTTGCCTTGGTTTGTAAGGGTAAGGCCCCATTGGGAAAATAGGAATAGAACTGCATTGGGAGGTGGGAATTGCAAGTACCTTCAAATAGATAAATGACTTAAGACAGTCTGTAAACAGAGTGTCAATAAATAACTTAGGACCCTCTGTAAGGAGAGTGCCAATAAATAACAGGACGGCCTGTAAGGAGAGTGCCAATAAATGATTTGGGACTGCTTACAAGAAGAAGCCTTTCAAAAAGAAAAAACATAGATACGTTATCTTCAGCTAACCGCAGTGTTCAGCTTCTGTGCTTGCATACTTGCTTGTAAACCCCCTCCCCCTTCTAAAAGGCTATAAAAACTCCTCTTGCCTGAGACTCGGGGCTGCTCTCTCCTCTGAAGAGGAATGAGACAGTCGCCACGCGGCTAATAAAGCTCTCAATTCGAACTATATTCAAAATCTGAGTCTGGTCAATATCGCTGGTCTGTAACATTTGGAGGCGCCAGCAAGATTGATCAATGAGATCCCCCACTCCAGCAGGGTTGATCTCCTCAGACTCAGAGAGATTGGTAATTCCGGGGACTGACCAGCAGTCTAGGGGAAGGCCTCGGTGGGACGTTCCTCTGCCCCGAACACTGCCCGGCCCTGGAATTGTCTCCACCTAAATTCTATCTAGAGAGCATCAGGAGTTCCTGGGCCCAGGATCAGCAAACGGGATGTCCCTCGGTAAATCTGTTTTCTGAAAAACCTCTGCGGAGTCTTTTGGAATGTGGATAAGGGGATCTGCTGGATGCAGCAAATAAATCCCACCCACCCGTCAGAGCGAGACGTCGCTCTTGACTTTGGTTCAGGTTATCTGGTTTGTCTTTTCATCTGTCTTAATTGTTTGTCTTTTTGTATTTCTGTTCTGTGTAATTAGTGAAAAATTATGAGTCAATTGCAAACTGTATGTTTCTGCTAATGTGTTGTAATTGTTTTGTGTTTGCCTGTTCAATGTCCACCTCCAGATGGTGATATAAATTAATGAATAATTTTTTTAAAAAAAAAAGCTCTATTCAAATGGCCAAATATTTTAAAAAAGCACTTATATTAATACATAGGTTTGAATGTTAATGGGATTTCTACAATAACAAAAATTGTAAGTCTTAACAAGATTACTATGTCTTTTCATTAAAAAATAGTTCTTGTCTAAATTGAAATAAATATTTTTCTTCACAGGATAAAATGAAGGAAGTAAAACTTAAATGAATATTTAAAAAAGTTAAAAGTTTGTGGGAATGCTGACTGAAATTTAATGAGTGTTTTCTGGAAGGATGTGCTTTGTCCTAAAATAAAATGGCTGATTTTCATGAACTCAAGTGCATGTGGCAAGTTGTGAAAGGTATTGTGGTAACTTTAAGTAAAAAAGTGTGTTCTGTAAAGTTAAAATTTGTCTTAAAGTTATAAATAATTATAAAAGGTTTAATGAAGCATTGTTTAAATTAAGGTATTTAAATAGCTAATTCCAAAAAGTCTTTAGTAAAAAAACCTGAATTGATAATACTACTAATAAAAAGTAATTTTAAAACAGGAAAATTTGGTGGCCAGCCTCCCCTGCCAACTTGCTTCTAAAAGACTGTTTCTGGTATTGCCTGCTACTAAGTATTTAAAGTGAAGGAAGGTTCATTGTTTTAACAAACCTCTTTAGTGTTAATAACAATTATATGTTGTGAAAAGTTTGTCTGGTAACTTGGTATGTGTTATATATGGAATGTGTTTTTATTTGTAAGGAAACAAGAGATGATTTTGTCCTAAGATAAAAATGATTGATTGTTAAGAAAGAGTAGAGTGTGGGACAAAACCTGAATGAATACTGAAAGTGTAGAAGGTTTGTGGAAGAGAAATTTTTATGATTAAAATTGATTAACATTTGATGGGTCTGTCTATAAAGTTTAAAAAGATTTAGTATCAAGTAATATACTGATGCAAAGCTAAAAATTCTGTTCTTTCTCAAGGTCTCTCAAGTCATTAGTTTGTTTTGGTAAAAATTTCCTGAATAATCAGTATACAAAGAAAGTCTGTTTTATCAAATTAGCTTCTTGTGCTTTAATCTCATCATTTCCTCAGTGTTTAAAGAAGAAAGTCTTATCTCTTTTAAAAGAACATAATGCTCTAAAAGTCAAATCCTAAAAAGTAGCTTTTTGTTTCAAACTAATCGCAAGAAATTTGTTCCTTTACCTTAAGGAAAAATTAAAGTAATAGTTAAGTTCATTTAATATATTATAAGTTCAATAAAAGATATTTAAAAGTGTTATGAAATTAACAGGTTTAAAAAATTAATAACAATGTAACTAAGAGTTAAATGACCACTAGAATTTTATTATCTCCAAGAACTGGGGAGGGGGGAGGGGATAAAAAATCTCCTGCTTTAACTGTCGGTATTCCTAAGAGTGGCAATTCATGAAAAAAAACAATCTGTCTCCCTAAAGCTTCAAATAGCCTTGGTAAATATACATAAAATTAGTCTTGTTGCTTACCTGAACTTCTTCTAGGTTCAAAGTAAAGTGTAAAGTTCTGAAACAAAAAAATAGTGCTAAAGCATTAAGAATATTTTAGTTACAAGCCATTTGTAAAAAACAAAATTCTTGTGCAAAACTGCACAGTCATTGTGCAAATTAAAAGTTTCAGGAATCTTTAAAATGTTTTGCAGTCACACTTTATTGTAAAAAATGAAAGTTTTAAGTAACTGAAGATATGTTTTTCTGACAAACTATTCATGTCTGCCTATCTGCTCAAATTGTTGAAGTTAAATAGGCAGTTATATAAGTAATAAATATTTCTGAAACCCAAATTAAGCTAAACAGTATATAAAATAATGCAAATTATAAGTAACATCAATAAATTGTGTTCCTGTATCTAACTCTATTTGTGTCTGCCCATTTGCTCGGTGTATGTCTTCATACATCAGGATGATAGTATCAAGTTAACAAGTAAGAATTCTTAAAGGCTCTGTTCAAATTATTACAAAATTAATTATGCAGTTATATATGTAAATAAATATTCTTGGAGCCCAAATTAAACTTATCAAGATGAAAAAAGTCTTATAAAAATCTAATTATGGGGAGAGGGGGCAAGATGGCGGCTGAGTGAACATCCCTGTTAGAGTCTTCTGCAGGGAATCGGCTGGGCGGCGTTGGAGACTCTTTGGGACCGGATTGTTTCGGGATTTTTGCTGGTCCGGAGGTGTCTGGACATCGATTTGGAGGGAAGGTAACAGAGAGGATTCGTCTGTGAAATATACACGGAGATCCCAGCTACCTGCAGAGGATTCCCTTCTTGGGTAGGCGGAGACGAGGCATCTAGCCCCGCTCGGTGGGGCTGAGCCAGGCCGGGCCGGGCCGCGGTAGCGTTTGGAGCCGGGCGGGGCCGGTGCAGGCCCCGGCTGCAGGCCGCGGTAGCGCTTGGAGCCGGGCGGGGCCGGTGCAGGCCCCGGCTGCGGGCCGCGGTAGCGCTTGGAGCCGGGCGGGGCCGGTGCAGGCCCCGGCTGCGGGCCGCGGTAGCGCTTGGAGCCGGGCGGGGCCGGTGCAGGCCCCGGCTGCGGGCCGCGGTAGCGCTTGGAGCCGGGCGGGGCCGGTGCAGGCCCCGGCTGCGGGCCGCGGTAGCGCTTGGAGCCGGGCGGGGCCGGTGCAGGCCCCGGCTGCGGGCCGAGGTAGCGCTTGGAGCCGGGCGGGGCCGGTGCAGGCCCCGGCTGCGGGCCGCGGTAGCGCTTGGAGCCGGGCGGGGCCGGTGCAGGCCCCGGCTGCGGGCCGCGGTAGCGCTTGGAGCCGGGCGGGGCCGGTGCAGGCCCCGGCTGCGGGCCGCGGTAGCGCTTGGAGCCGGGCGGGGCCGGTGCAGGCCCCGGCTGCGGGCCGCGGTAGCGCTTGGAGCCGGGCGGGGCCGGTGCAGGCCCCGGCGGCGGGCCGCGGTAGCGCTTGGAGCCGGGCGGGGCCGGTGCAGGCCCCCGCTGCGGGCCGCGGTAGCGCTTGGAGCCGGGCGGGGCCGGTGCAGGCCCCCGCTGCGGGCCGCGGTAGCGCTTGGAGCCGGGCGGGGCCGGTGCAGGCCCCGGCTGCGGGCCGAGGTAGCGCTTGGAGCCGGGCGGGGCCGGTGCAGGCCCCGGCTGCGGGCCGCGGTAGCGCTTGGAGCCGGGCGGGGCCGGTGCAGGCCCCGGCTGCGGGCCGCGGTAGCGCTTGGAGCCGGGCGGGGCCGGTGCAGGCCCCGGCTGCGGGCCGCGGTAGCGCTTGGAGCCGGGCGGGGCCGGGGCAGGCCCCGGCTGCGGGCCGCGGTAGCGCTTGGAGCCGGGCGGGGCCGGTGCAGGCCCCGGCTGCGGGCCGAGGTAGCGCTTGGAGCCGGGCGGGGCCGGTGCAGGCCCCGGCTGCGGGCCGCGGTAGCGCTTGGAGCCGGGCGGGGCCGGTGCAGGCCCCGGCTGCGGGCCGCGGTAGCGCTTGGAGCCGGGCGGGGCCGGTGCAGACCCCCGCTGCGGGCCGCGGTAGCGCTTGGAGCCGGGCGGGGCCGGTGCAGGCCCCGGCTGCGGGCCGCGGTAGCCCTTGGAGCCGGGCGGGGCCGGTGCAGGCCCCGGCTGCGGGTCGCGGTAGCGTTTGGAGCCGGGCGGGCCCGGGTCAGGCCGCGGCGGGTACGGAGCCGGGCAGGGCCGGTCCAGGCCGCGGTGGCGGGAGGTGGATGCCGGAGCCGGCTGGGCCGCTGTAGCGAGCGGAGCTGGGCGGAGCCAGGCCAGGCCAAGGCGGCGTGAGGAGCCGGGCAGAGCCGGTCCAAGCCTCCGCGGCGGGCGGAGCCGGGCCTGCGGAGGGGTTTCTGGTTTTTTTTGTTTTTTTTTTTTGTTTGTTTGTTTGTTTGTTTGTTTGTTTGTTTGTTTGTTTGTTTTATTTTACTTAAATTTTTTTTTTTTTTTTTTGAGCATCTGCAGTACTGGGGAGTTCGTGGGCCCTGGGCGGCCTATTGGGGGTTTGTGGGAAGGGAGGTGCTTGCAGACCCATTTGGGCAGACAGACGGGGGGGTTTTAGGGCAAAGCGGGGGGAAGTTGTTGTTTTAGATAGTGTTGCAATTGTGACACGTGTGTACCTGTATCTCTCTTCTCCCTATCCGTTCCCCACCGTTTGCCCATCCTCTTTTTTTTTTCTTCCTTTCTTCTTGCCTTTCTTTTTTCTCTATTATAATTAGTTTGTTTTTTTTTTTTTGTTTTTGTTTTTTTTTCGGTTTTCTCTTTCCCTCTTGTCCCTCATCTTCCACTTATTTTTACTTTAATTCAAGTATACAATAGGTGCTACAGGGAACACCTCACATTTGCTGGGTTTTCCCATCCTCCACTGCCTCATTTCTGTGTGAACTGATTTAGGCTACCTACACTATCCCCCTTCCCCTGCATCTTGATATCCACTATCATCTACTGTCTCTCCTATATTCCACCCCCCACCTCCCGTTCTTTGATCCACAAAGTGTCTAACTCTTAATTTCTAATACCTTTGTTCTGTTTTCTGTCTATTATCCACTCTTGAAACTATTACCTTTCTTTTCTTTTTCCCTCTCTCATGAAAACAATAGCTGTGTAGTTCATACCATACTCCTCCCAAATTCAGTCATCAACTTCATAAAAGGTACTCTACCTACAGCTATAACTCTATACAATCTACATGAATCTAACCTCCATCCTTCCAGATCTCATATTCCTGCTTTATTAACATACATCACCAATACAACTTTACACTTTTCCCTTGCTTACACAATTGCCTTTCCCCAACACTAATACTTTCCTCTAAAGTGAACTTAACCAACAACAAGTAACTAGAATAAGAAGAAAAAAGTGACAAAGAGAAGATATAACACCTGTGCAAAAATAACAACTAATTAACCTCCAAGAGCAGACAAAGAAGCTAAGGAACTGATTAAATTCGTCAAAATAAAGAGATGACCAGAAAGCAACAAAAATCTACGAACCAAACCAATAATCAGGAAAACATGGCTGAATCCAATCAACAAACCAATAATCACGAAGGGGAGCAAAACTTGGCACAAGCAATGAAAGATCTCAGAACATTTATCACTGACAAATTTGATGCAGTAATGAAAGAGGTTAACAACATGAAGACATCACTTGGAGGGGAAATTGCAGACATACGCAAAAACATAACAGATATGATGGGAATGAACACCACAGTTCAAGAAATCAAAAATACACTTGCAGCAAATATCAGCAGACTAGAAGAGACAGAGCAGAGAATTAGTGATGTGGAAGACAGTACATCAGAAATCAAACAGATAGTAGAAGGGGTCAATAAGAAGATAGAAAAAATCCAATTAGGATTTAGGGACCTGAATGACAATGCAAAACGCTCAAACATACGTATTATAGGCATTCCAGAAGGTGAAGAGAAGGGAAAGGGGTCAGAAAGAGTGTTGCAGGAAATAATGACTGAAAACTTCCCAAATCTACTGAAAGAGACAGATGTACATATCCAAGAAGCACAGCGCACTCCACAAGTCATAAACCCCAACAGGCCCACCCCAAGACATATACTTGTCAAATTATCCAATGCTCAAGACAAAGAGAAGATCCTAAAAGCAGCAAGAGAAAAGAAAACCATCACATACAAGGGAAGCTCAATTAGATTAAGTGCTGATTTCTCTTCTGAAACCATGGAGGCAAGAAGACAGTGGTATGATATAGTCAAGGTACTAAAGGAAAAAAATTTCCAACCAAGAATACTCTACCCAGCTAAACTAGCATTCAAACATGATGGAGAGTTCAAAATATTCGCAGACAAACAGAAACTGAAAGAGTATACCAACAAGAAACCTCCCCTTCAAGAAATTCTAAAGGGAGTTCTGCAGGAAGAAAGGAAAAAACAGGAAAGGCAAAGTTGGAGGAGAGTATAAGACCAACAACAACAACAAAAAAGACAAAAAAAAATATACAAACAAAATATGACAAACACAAATCCAATCAAAATATGGCTAACACAAATAATTCCTTGATAGTAATAACACTGAATGTCAATGGATTAAACTCACCTATCAAAAGATTCACACTGGGACACTGGATAAGGAAATATGACCCATCCATATGCTGTCTACAAGAGACACATCTTAGACCCAGAGACGCATGGAGATTGAAAGTGAAAGGCTGGAAAACAATCATACAAGCTAACAATAACCAAAAAAAGGCAGGAGTAGCTATATTAATATCAGACAAAATAGACTTTAAATGTGAAACAATTGTGAGAGACAAAGAAGGATACTACATTTTAGTCAAAGGGAAAATCTGTCAAGAAGATCGAACAATCATAAATATCTATGCCCCTAACAAGGGTGCCCCTAAATACGTCAGGCAAACGCTGGAAAAACTAAGTGAAAGAATAGATACATCTACAATTATAGTGGGAGATTTTAATACACCACTATCAATTCTGGACAGAACATCTCAAAAGAGAATCACCAAAGACACAAAACATCTGAATAGTATATTAGAGGAGCTCGATCTAATAGACATATATAGATCGCTACACCCAAACACAGCAGGATATACATTTTTCTCAAGTGCACATGGATCATTCTCCAAGATAGATCATATGCTAGGCCACAAAGAAAGGCTGAACGAATTCAGAAAGATTGAAATCATACAAAACATTATCTCTGACCACAGTGGAGTCAAGCTGGAGATTTGCAAGGGAAAGAAGCCCAGATTTCACACCACGATTTGGAAATTAAACAACACACTCTTAGAAAAACAGTGGGTCAAAGAGGAAATCTCAAAAGAAATCAATGACTACCTTGAAACAAATGATAATGATAACACAACATACCAAAATTTATGGGATGCAGCAAAAGCAGTACTGAGAGGGAAGTTTATAGCCATAAATTCATATATCAAAAAAGAAGAAAGAGCAAAAATTGAAGAACTAACTGCACATTTGAAGGAATTAGAAAAACAACAACAAAGTAACCCAACAGGAAGAAGAAGGAAGGAAATAACAAAGATAAGAGCAGAACTAAATGAAATAGAAAATAAGAAAGCACTTGAACAGATAAACAAGACCAAGAGCTGGTTTTTTGAGAAGATTAACAAAATTGACAAACCTTTAGCAACACTAACAAAGAAAAAAAGAGAGAAGATGCAAATACACAAAATAAGAAATGAGAAAGGCGATATCACCACTGACCCCACAGAAATAAAGACTATCATAAGAGGATATTTTGAAAAACTATATTCCAACAAAAATGATAATCTAGAGGAAATGGACAAATTCCTAGAAACACATAAACAGCCCATATTGACAAAAGAAGAAATTGATGATCTTAACAAACCAATCACAAGCAGAGAGATAGAATCAGTTATTAAAAATCTCCCAACTAAGAAGAGCCCAGGGCCAGATGGCTTCACAGGTGAATTCTATAAAACATTCCGGAAAGAACTGACACCAATCCTGCTGAAACTATTCCAAACCATCGAAACAGAAAGAACATTACCCAACTCCTTCTATGATGCCAACATTACCCTAGTACCAAAGCCAAACAAAGACATCACAAGAAAGGAAAATTACAGACCAATTTCTCTAATGAACCTAGACGCAAAAATACTTAACAAAATACTTGCTAATCGTATTCAACAACACATTAAACGAATTATACACCACGACCAAGTGGGATTCATCCCAGGTATGCAAGGATGGTTCAACATAAGAAAATCAATCAACGTAATACACCATATAAACAGATTGAAGGAAAAAAATCACATGATTATATCTATTGATGCAGAAAAAGCATTTGACAAAATACAGCACCCTTTCTTGATAAAAACACTCCAAATGATTGGAATACAAGGAAATTTTTTGAACATGATAAAGAGTATATATGAAAAACCTAAAGCCAATATTGTTTACAATGGAGAAATCCTAGACTCCTTCCCTCTAAACTCAGGAACAAGACAAGGATGCCCACTGTCGCCGCTCCTATTTAACATTGTCTTAGAAGTACTTGCTCGAGCACTGAGGCAAGAACCAGAAATAAAAGGCATTCAAATTGGAAAGGAAGAAGTCAAAATTTCATTATTTGCAGATGACATGATCCTATACATAGAAAACCCTGAGAGATCTACAACGAAGATTCTAGAACTCATAAATGAGTTTAGTAAAGTCGCAGGTTATAAGATCAATGCGCAAAAATCAGTAGCATTTCTGTACACCAATAATGAGCAAGATCAGGAGGAAATCAAGAAACAAATACCATTCACAATAGTAAATAAAAAAATCAAATACTTAGGAATAAATTTAACTAAAGAGGTAAAGAACTTATACACTGAGAACTATACAAGATTGTTCAAGGAAATCAAAGAAGACCTAAATAAATGGAAGACTATTCCTTGTTCATGGATAGGAAGACTGAACATTATTAAGATGTCTATCCTACCAAAATTGATCTACACATTCAATGCAATCCCAATAAAAATCAATGCAGCCTTCTTTAAGGAATTAGAAAAACTAACTATGAAATTTATTTGGAAAGGAAAGAGACCCCGAATAGCCAAAGACATACTGAAAAAGAAAAACGAAATTGGAGGAATCACACTACCTGACTTCAAAACATACTATAAAGCTACGGTGGTGAAAACAGCATGGTATTGGCATAAGGAGAGACATATAGACCAATGGAATCGAATTGAAAGCTCTGATATAGAACCTCACATATACAACCACATAATATTCGATAAAGCCACCAAACCCTCTCAACTGGGAGAGAGTGGCCTATTCAACAAATGGTGTCTGGAGAACTGGATAGCCATATGTAGAAGAATGAAAGAGGATTACCATCTCACACCTTATACAAAGATTAACTCAAGATGGATCAAAGACCTAAATATAAAAGCCAAGACCATAAAAACCTTAGAAAGCAGTGTAGGGAAACATCTACAGGACCTTGTAATAGGTAATGGATTTATGAATATCTCACCAAAAGCACGAGCAGCAAAAGAACTAATAGATAAATGGGACTTCCTCAAAATTAAAGCCTTCTGCACCTCAAAGGAGTTTGTCAAGAAAGTAAAAAGGGAGCCCACACAGTGGGAGAAAATATTTGGCAATCATATATCTGATAAGAAACTTATAACTTGCATATATAAAGAACTCCTACATCTTGAAAATAAAAAGATAAACAATCCATTTAAAAAATGGGAAAAAGACTTAAACAGACACTTCTCCGAAGAAGAAATACAAATGGCAAGAAAGCACATGAAAAAATGTTCCAAATCTCTAGCTATCAGGGAAATGCAAATCAAAACCACAATGAGATACCATCTTACACCCATAAGATTGGCAGCTATGAAAAAAACAGAAGAATACAAGTGCTGGAGAGGATGTGAAGGAAGGGGAACACTCATCCACTGCTGGTGGGAATGCAGAAGGATCCAACCATTCTGGAGAACAGTATGGCGGTTTCTCAAAAAACTAGCCATAGATTTGCCATATGACCCAGCAATACCACTGCTGGGAATATACCCAGCAGAACTGAAAACAAGAACACAAACCAATATATGTACACCAATGTTCATAGCAGCATTGTTCACTATTGCCAAAAGTTGGAATCAACCCAAATGCCCATCAACAGACGAGTGGATCAATAAAATGTGGTATATACACACAATGGAATACTACTCGGCTGTAAGAACAAACACACTACAAACACATGTGATAACATGGATGAATCTTGAGAACCTTATGTTGAGTGAAGCAACCCAGACATTGAAGGACAAATACTACATGACCTCAATGATATGAAATAAACAAGCTGCCCTAGATAGCAAGAGACTGAACGATAGGCTTGCAGGAAATCGGAGGGTGGAGGAAGGATATGAGCCGATGTCTGCAGGGGTGGAATTTAAGACGAGATGGTGGTAAGTATGAACACAAAGAAGAGATAAAAGGGGGGCAAGGGGTTGCCTTTGCTTGGGGCTTTGCGGGTTCGAGGGTGGCTGGGGAGGGACGGGTGGGTAACGTTGCCCAAAAGTGGGGGGAGGGAGGGGTAGCATACGAACCAGGAGAGGGTCAGGTGTTGGTGGAGAGTAAAATGCCGAGAAAATCATATCAAAATATAATAAAGAGGGTTACCTGTTTAGAATGCTCGGAGGGGAGGGTCTGATGCAGGACGGGCTCCTGGGGAATGTCTAAATGCTCATTCTGCCAGAGTGGGTGACACCATGGGGTAGAAACCCAAGTAGTGAGAGTGGGGGTGGACCCACATCCTGGGGAGGACTAATGCCATCCAATAGAGGGAACTGTATCCCTCGAGAGAAAGGGTGGCTCCCAGGGCATTGGGGCAGTTGAGCAAGTTAGGCCCTGAACACTATTCCATCTATCTCTGGAAGTGGCTCCTCAGGAAACGGAGGTTGGCTATCACTGAGGGCACTAAGGTGGAAGGGAAAATGGATGTTAAATGTGTGGAACCAAAGTAAATGGGGGGTAAGAGAGGAGTTTCTTGAGAGTACACAAGGATGGATATAAAACATGTAATATTACGCCATAACATATAGGAGATGACAGACTGATAATGTAAACCATAATGTAAAACATAGGATAACTAAAAATGTAAAGAACTGTGTATCCTAAAGTATGCACCATAATGTAAATACAGATGTCACCTTGTTAGAAAGCTAATGTCTCAGACTCTGTACATCACTTTAAGTAAATATGATATGAATAGGGCGTAAGAGTATCACTGTGGAAGGGAAAAGGTTTTCTGGTGGATGTGTGGGAGTGCTGTATATTATATATATACATTGCTGTGGTCTAGGACTCCTGTGAAGAAAAGCTGAATAATTAGGGGGGGGGGGGAAATAGGATGTGGAATTTTTTCAAGTCAACATTCTTTATCTAAGTTCTTTATCTAACTTTATCCAAGTTCTTTATCTATCCTTTAAACTCATCGCTATATGCCATTCCCTAGTAAGGGACCATGACATTATATTGGGCTTCAAATTTCGGGGAGTTCTGGATCACAGAGTGTTTCAACAATGGCAATGGAGGGATACTGGTATGGGATACCAATGACAGATGATATATGACTGACAGGGAGCTGTACAGAACATATGTCCAGGGTGCATGGTAATGTTTGGATATACTCATAGTGGCAACAATTAAAAACCACAGTAGGGGGGGTACTGGGTTCCCGGCCAGTGGTGCTCTGTCGTGGTCCCTAGGGGAGCAGCGACAGTCTCCCAGGTACAGTGGTGGGGACCGGGAGGGAGTGAGGGTTCAACAGTGAGCCCCTGATACTAATGACTATGCTTGTGAGCTGATAAACCCAAAATAATAACAAGGCCTAGAGCAACTTTGTGCCTGGGAATTTCCTTCTGTCAGCCTTCATGTTACTCAAATGTGGCCAGTCTCGAAGCCAAACTCAGCATGTAAATGCAATGCCTTCCCCCCAGCGTGGGACATGACACCCGGGGATGAGCCTCCCTGGCAACGAGGGACCACTATCAACTACCAACTGATGATGCAACTGGAAAATGACCTTATATGGAAGGTTCAATGCGGATCAGCAGAATATCCATGTCTACATAAAATACCATGACTTTAAAATGCTGTTTGACCTAAAGTAAGGGGGAAATGGAAAGGAGAAATGAGTTTATATGGCTACGAGTTTCTAAAAAAGAGTCTGGAGGCTGGCAGAAGGTTTGCCCTCATGCACAACTGAGCAGAGTCAGAGAGACAGATAAAGCAGATACAACCCCCAGATATTGGTTCCTTTGAGGGCTAAAGAGACCCATGGGAGTTATGGTCATGGCCGATGGGGTTAACTACCAGGGCAGATGGCCCCTCTTTGGAAATGGTGTTTATGTGTGATGAATCTCGACTCAGATGGGATCTCCCTTCATAAGACTTTCATGCTAATGTGCTGGAGGTGCAGTTAATGTTGGGGTTTAAGATATATTTAGGGGATTTGAATCTCTGGACTGACAATGTGATAGCCAGATCCTGAGCCTCAACAGACTCCAGCACCTACAATCTGATTTATTGGACTTACCACACTCAGCTAAGATGGAGGTGAAGGACAACCACCACACCATGGAGCCTAGAGTGATTACAACTGAAAATGGGAGGATTGCATCCAGCATCCAGGTGGAATCTGAGCCTCCTCTTGACATAAAGGTGCAATGGACACAACCAATCCAGTGTCCACATAGAAGAGGTGGCATTGGATTGGGAAAAGTGGACATAATGGACAAAGGGTATGGGGAAAGGCAGGAAGAGATGAGAGGTGGAGGCGTCTTCGGGACATGGAGCTGCCCTGGATGGTGCTTCAGAGGTAATCACCGGACATTGTAAATCCTCACAGGGCCTACATGATGGAATAGAGGAGAGTATGGGCCATGATGTGAACCAATGTATATGAGGTGCAGAGGTGCCCAAAGATGTACTTACCAAATCCAATGGATGTGTCATGATGATGGGAACGAGTGTTGTTGGGGGGGGGGGGAGAGGGGGGGTGGGGGGGTGGGGTTGAATGGGACCTCACATATATATTTTTAATGTAATATTATTACAAAGTCAATAAAAAATAAAAAAATTAAAAAAAAAAAAAAAAAAGAAAAAAAAAAAAAAATCTAATTATAAAAACTATTAAGGGAAACGGACTTGGCCCAGTGGTTAAGGCGTCCGTCTACCACATGGGAGGTCCGCGGTTCAAACCCTGGGCCTCCTTGACCTGTGTGGAGCAGGCCCATGCGCAGTGCTGAAGCGCGCAAGGAGTGCTGCGCCACGCAGGGGAGTCCCCCGTGTAGGGGGCCCCATGCACAAGGAGTGCACCCGTAAGGAGAGCTGCCCAGCGCAAAAGAAAGTGCAGCCTGCCCAGGAATGGCACCGCCCACAATTCCCGTGCTACTGACAGACAACAGAAGAGGACAAAGAAACAAGATGCAGTAAAAAGACACAGAGAACAGACAACCGAGGGGGGGGGGGAATTAAATAAATAAATAAATCTTTAAAAAAAAAAGAAGGGAAAAAATAAATTATTTAAAAAAAATATTAAAAAGAGCCTCCTCTCTGCAAGAGTTTTAAAGGCAGGACTAAGTGTAACATATTAAACCTATCTATTAAGCTAAAAAATTAAAAATCGTTTTGTCCTGTAATTTCCCAGTTTAAACCTTTTAACAGCCATAAAATAAAAGTAATTAATAGTTCTGTTAACAAATTTCAGTGAGTAAATGTTAGAAATTTGGACCCGAAGGGTATCAAGAATGTAAGAAAGAGAAAAAGGGGGGAGAAGGAAAAAAAAAAAAGCTAACGAGCTGAGATCAAGGAGTCTTCGAGTAATGACTCATCAAACAACTTTATTTTCTACATGTGGCATTATATATCCTCAAACTATAAAGATAACAAGCTATAAAGATACATATTAACAAGACTCATAAATTAAAGAACTTATCTCAAAGTACAAAAATTCAGTATTCCTTTCAAACTACAAAGTGTGTTTACTCGTATTTCTCCCTGTACCGGACAGCTCTATCCTGTTAACTTGAAAAGCTTAATGGCTGCATTCCTATATTAAAAGCATAGCCATAAAAACAGCACATCTCCTTTGTGAGACCACCATGCCTCAGTTTCCAACAAGTAGTCCATAAAAACTATGGAAAAATCTTTCCAAGATTATAATTAAACAAATTAAGCAATTATATAATGTGTTTTAAAGTCTGGTAGTCTCTATGCTTTTGAAAATTATTCATTTTCATAACTTAAACAAAAAAGAAGTTTTAGCTTCTTGTAAAGGAAAAAAACATTCATTGCATAAACTATAGTGGTTTCAATTTTGTTTAGCATTGAGAGTAATCTCCCTCAGTTTATGAAGTGCCCATTAAATAAATTGACATGGTATGTACAGGGTCTTTTGAGTAATAAAAATTATAAGTTTACATTAATAAAATTAAACTAAAGAAAAAACCTGTAAATATGCTCTCTTAAATAAATAAGATAAATTTCTTTGGTTAATAATTATAATTTAATAAGTTTATTGAAATATAAGGTAACTAGTCAGTGTGGTTATAGTCAATTATAAAAAATTTGTAAAACATCTTCCAAGCTGAAAGTGTTTAAATAATTATAGTTCTAAAAGTCATTGTTAACTAAAACTTGGATTAATATGAGTTGCAAAGAATAAATTTGTAAAAATAAAACCTGTCTGAAAGCCATGCAAGGTGCATATTTAAATAAATAGTAATACAAAATTATCTTGAGTCTATTGAGAATCTTCTGTTTTCATTTTAACAATGAAAAATAGTTTTTCCCTCTATTACTAAAGTACAATACCTACTATTATCCTCATAGTAAAATTGTATAAGTAAACAGTCATTTAATATATAATGTGTGCATTAAAGTGTTTAAAAATATATAAAAACAAGGAATAGACTTTAACATTGTCAAACTCTTTTGTGCATTCAAACCAGGCCTTGAATACATTCCAGGTTGTCTCTCCATGTGAGTTATTGGCTAGGCTGGTCACTGACCCCTCAATTAGAAAGATTTTGCTTTATCAGCCTCTGGTTTTGTTCCTGAAGTCGATGGAAACTATGTTGCAGTTTCAAGCTCCTGCAGCAGCCAGTGATGACTTGGTATAACCAAGTGTACAAAAGATATTGCCTCCACATTGGCACTGTTTCATAGTGCCAGAGAGCACTATGCACCAGGCCAGGAAAATACTGGAAACTCTCTCTAGGATCAACGATGCTGTGACTTACTCACGGTGTAAAGAATATGTTAAGTGGAGCCATGATACCAGAATACTGTAAGTAAAACTTAAACACAATTGGCATTATAGCCTGCTCTCATGGAGGGATAACATGTACAATATTACAAACCTGAAACTTAAACCTATTAATTGCAACTCTGAATCCTTTGCATTAAGTAATACATTAAGTGCTGTACTTTTATCCTATACTAAATATATGCCTAATAATTATAACGTTATCTTTTCTATTTTAGATCGAGTGCAAAATATATTAAACATGTTAAATTTCTAATAAATTCATTTTCTAAACAGTTAATAAACATGTCTATGAAATAAAATGGCAGTCTCAGCCAAATCAGTCAACTTACAATTCTACTGTACTGTGTAGCAAAAATGAGGTTTGCTTGCTAATAATGAATTACCTATTAAACAAGTCAAAATTACTAGAAATTGTACAATTAAAACCAGAATATAAAAAACTTTATTCTGTAGTTCTGATCACCCCACAGCTAAAAACTAAGAAAATTTCCAACTTGGTGTACTAATTCTGAATGAAACCAATTGCCCAAGGGGTGCCAGTTCACCAGGAACTTCTGACAGAGCACATGAGTGTCAATCATTAAACAGCTTGAAATGTGTCTTCAAACAAAACTAAGTATCTATTACAATTTCTCTCTGAAAATAAATAACTTATATATATATATACAGTATATATATATATATATACAGTATATATATACTGTTCCCACCAGCTTTTAAAAAGGGTGTCATCTATAAGCACCTAACCTTTTCTACCCCTGTAATCCAATGTCCTTTTTTAAAAATGAGTATCCTAAATTTCTAATTAAGTTTGTTTCTTTCAGAGTAAACAACTTATTAATGATATGAAAACGTATCCAACTTCGTACAGAATGCCAGATCCATCTTCCTCCAGTTAAAATAAAATAAGAGTTTTACACCTTGTTAGGCAATGACTACAGCCCATGGCCAGCAGGAAGCAGTTACAGAAATCATCTCCCTTCAGCATCCCTGTAAGATTAAAGGTGTAAACTCTTTAAAGGTAAAACAAAATTAATGGATGGATCTGGAGCCTGACTAAAAATCCATGTGAGCGCTGGTAGCCCCAAGATAACTGCAGGGGACCCTGCCCCAAAATTCTGCTGTCCATAATAAAAACTTCTAAACTTCTGCTGATTCCTGTAAACACGGTGCAACTACACCCGGACAAATTCAAGCATATCCTGAATATTGATTGCCCCTCCTCTAGGGACTTGGTTTGCCTGCGTCTCGGGTCTAACCCCTTGTATTCTCCTCAACTCCAACCATCTCTGTGTCCTAATAAATATAATCCCCCAGGTTTATAACTATCTGGGGCTTAAAGGCAGGGAGCTCTTCAACTTGTTAAAAGTATCAGAACCAGGTCACCAAACATATAAAAAGGCCCCTGTTTATCCTCCTTGTACTGCTTACCTGAAGCCCATATATAATCAGTACAAAAAATTCCAAACTGTTAAACTTATAATTTTAAATGCCCCCTACCAGTTAGTGCCTATCCATGAAGAAATTCAAAGATTTGAATTACCATAAAAGAAAGGGAGAAATGTAAGTGTAAGGCCACACTGGGAAAATAGGAATAGAACTACATTGGGAGGTGGGAATTGCAAGTACCTTCAAATAGATAAATGACTTAAGACGGTCTGTAAACAGAGTGTCAATAAATAACTTAGGACGGTCTGTAAGGAGAGTGCCAATAAATGATATGGGACTGCTTACAAGAAGAAGCCTTTCAAAAAGAAAAAACATAGATACGTTATCTTCAGCTAACCGCAGTGTTCAGCTTCTGTGCTTGCTTACTTGCTTGTAAACCCCCTCCCCCTTCTAAAAGGCTATAAAAACATCTCTTGCCTGAGACTCGGGGCTGCTCTCTCCTCTGAAGAGGAATGAGACAGTCGCCACGCGGCTAATAAAGCTCTCAATTCGAACTATATTCAAAATCTGAGTCTGGTCAATATCACTGGTCCTTAACAGGTTATGCCTGGCCGCTGTCAAGATTTCCCCAGTAGGTGTGACTGTTTATTCTTCTAAAAAATTTTCTCTGCCCAGCTTCTGCTCCTGTGCCTCCAGGCGGTGTTCTTTTTTTCCTATCATGGTCTTTCTCCCAATGTAGCTGTGGTCATCTTAGCTTCACAGCACTGTTATGCTCCACTATTCTGTCCTAGCTTTATTCCACAGCTCTGTTCACCCTCTCCATACCACTTCACTCCAGGTGGATTCTGGATTAGGCAACCCAGACACTGCCCTGAATCAATCTTCAATGATGCTAGTTGGAACAGATGAACAAATATATTCAATATTTTTGTTATCTGTGCCAATAATAAGACTCCACAGACTCACACTTGAATGCATATGTGCCAACAAGTCACTTTTGTAGGTGAAACTGTTGCATACAATCAAAGTTATGAAGTGTAATCATGTATTTGTGAAGTCATCACTTCAATCATTCTCAGAGCACTTTCATTATTCCAGTGATAATAATAATAAACAAAAAAGAAACCAGCAAAACTCATCACCACTCAATCTCTCTATGCCTACCTGCCATACATAGCTGCTATTCTTTTTTCCTTCTCTTGCACTAGCATTCATACGTGTGCTTTACATAAAGTTTTTTAAAATAATTTTTTGAGATTTATTTTATTTTTCTTTTATTTACCCCCACCCCCACCCCAGATGGTTCTCTCATCTATCTGCTCATTATTTCCTCATCTACTCCAAGGGGCACTGAGAACCAAACCCAGGAACTCCCACATGAGATGGTAGTGCCAACAGCCTGAGCCATATCTGCCAGGTGGGTGCAGTGTCTGCTGACATGTGGCAGTGGGGACAGAGTCTAGCTCATTGCTGAAGGAGGCAGCTGTCCTTGTCTTCTCTTGGGAGGCATCAGAACCTGAACCTGGAACCTCCAATGAGATAGGCAGGTGCCCAAAGGGTTAAGCCACATCTGCTTCCCTAAATAAGGTTTTACTATTTTCTACAGTCCCATGCTACATTTTTTAACTTTCCTTCTAGTAATCTATATGACCTTAGACTCCCTTTCAACCACTGTCATACTCATATAACACCTTTATTAGTTACAAAAACCATGATATGCTTTCACCATTTTCATTCATTTCCAATGATTTTCAAACATTTTTACCAATTCTGCACAGTTTAACACTCAGCTTTCCATTTTCTAAATTCTTTCTATTTTCTGTTGTCCTATATTCTAATTGTTAACTATATGAGTTTACAGAAAATATATTTAGTAATAATATTACAATCATACAGTATTAGTCCTTCTGTTTCTGGCTTGCTTCATTCAACATGATGACCTCCAGGTTCATCCATGTTGTCATATGCTTCATGACTTTATTTCTTCTTACCACTGCTTAATATTCCATCGTGTATAGACATTACAATTTGTTTATTCATTCATCAGTTGAAGGACAACTGGGTTCTTTCCAACTTTTGGCAATCATGAATAATGCTGCTATGAACATTGATGTACAGATGTCTGTTCGTGTGTCAGTTCTCAGTTCTTCTGGGTATATAATTAGTAACGATATTGCTGGACCAAAAGGCAAGTCTATATTCAACTTCCTTAGGAACTTCCAAACAGTCATCCAAAGTGGCTGTAAAATTCTACATTACCACCAACAATGAATAAGCATTCCTATCTCTCCACATCCTTTCCAACATTTAGTGTTTTCCAACTTTTTAATAGCAGCCAGTCTAAAAGGTGTGCAATGATATCTCATTGAGTTTTGACTTGCATTTCCCTAATTGCTAGTGAAGTTGATCATTTTTTCATGTGTTTACTTTTTTGTATTTCTTCTTTGGACAATTGTATTTTTACCAAGACTTTTGCTCATTTTTAATTGGGTATTTTGTGTTTTCATGGTTGAATTTCAGTATCTCTTTGTATATCATGGATATTAAGCCCTTATCAGATATGTCATTGCCAAATATTTTCTTCCATTGAGTTGGCTACCTTTTCACCATTTGACAAAATCTCTTGTGGTGCAAAGTGTTTAACTTTGAGGAGGTTCCAATTGTCCATTTTTCATTTCTTGCCTGTGCTTTAGGTGTATGGTTTAAAAAACTACCACTTACCACAAGTTCTTGAAGATATTTTCTTACATTTCCTTTTAGAAGTTTTATGTTGTCATTTTATATTTAGGTCCTGGATCCCATTTGAGTTATTTTTTGTATAAGGTGTGAAATAGTAGTCTTTTTTCTTCTATTGGATATGGAAATCCAGTTCTTCCAGCACATTTTTTTAATAGAATGCTTTGGCCCAGTTGGGAGGGCTTGACCATCTTGTCCAAAAATTCAAACAAAAAAATCGCAAAACAAATAAAAAAACACTTGACCGAAGATGTTGAGATCTATTTCTGAGTTCTCAACTCCATTCCATTGTTCAATGTGTCTCTCTTTATGCCAGTACCATGCTGTTTTTGCAATTCCAGCTATGTAATAAGTTTTAGAGTCTGGAAGGGAGAGTCCTCCAAATTTGTTCTTTTTAAAATATCATTTGTTTTTTTGGGGCCTCTTACCCTTCCAAATAAATTTGATAATTTGTTTTTCCTTTTCTGGAAAAAAGGCTCTGACTATTTTATATTTATTGTTTTGAATATGTAAATCAGTTTAGGCAGACTTGACATCTTAATGATATTCAGTCTTCCAATTGATTAACAGTGAAATTCCTTCCACTTATTTAATTCTTCTTCATTTTCTTTCAACAGTATTTTGTAGATTCCTGAATAAAGTTCCTTTATGTCTCTTGTTTAGTTTATTCCTAAATATTTGATTGATTTAGTTGCTATTAAAATAGAAGTATTTTTTTCTGATTTCCTTCTCAGATTGCACATTTTTAACATATAGAAAATCTCATGATTTTTGCATATTAATCTTCTATCTCACCAATTTTCTGAAGTGGCCTACTATATCTAAGACCTTTGTCGTGGATTTTTCAGGATATTCTCAATATATGATTATGTCATCAACAAATTATAAAGGTTTTACTTCTTCCTTTCCTATTTGGTTGTCTTTTATTTCTTCATCTGGCTCAATTGCCCTAGCTAGAAACGCTAGCACAATTATGAATTGCAATGGTGATATTGGGTATCCTTGTCTTCTTTCTGATCTCAGCAGGAAAGCTTTCAGTCTTTTACCATTGTGTTCAGTGCTGTTTTTATTATATATACACTTCACCATATTGAGAAAGCTTCCTTCTTTCCCTGTCTTTTGGAGCATTTTTATCAAGAAATGGTGCTGTATTTAATCAAATACCTTTTTGGCGTCAGTAGAAAGGATCATGTGATTTTTCTCCCTCAATTTATCAAAGCAGTATATTACACTGCATATCTGGGATAAAAAACACTTGATCATAGTGTATAAAATTTTAACGTGTTATTGGATTTAATTTTCAAGATTTTGTTGAGGATTTTCACATCTATATTCAATAGAGATATGGGTCTCTAGTTTTTTTTCTCACAGTATCTTTTTTCTTTTTGGAATCCTATCTTTTACTTATACTTTATTTTTTTATTTTTATTGTTATTAAATTGTCTTCTTTAAAGATACATAAAAGTTATATTGAAAATATGAGGTTCCCACATAGCCCCCAACTCCCTCACCCCACTCCTTCCACATCAACGACCTCTTTCATTATTGTGGCACATTCATTGAATTTGGGGAATACATTTTGGAGCACCGCTGAATCACATGCATAATAGTTTACACTGTAGTTTACACTCTCCCCCAGTACATTCAGTGGGTTATGGCAGTATATATAATGTCCAGCATCTGTCCCTGCAATATCATTTAGGACAATGCTGCTATGAACATTGGTTTGCATATATTGGTCCATGTCCTAGTTTTCAGTTCTTCTGGATATATAACCAGCAGTGGAATTTCTGCTTCAGATGGCAAATCTATAGCTAGTCTGGTTGGCTTAGACCCCAAAGAATTGCAGTTTGGATTCTCCTTTCATTGTGGTCGTGATGTGGGCAATGGGTGGGAAGTTCTTTGTCTCTTCAGAGGTAACCTTAACCTAAACTGTCTGTCCTAACTTGTAGGTGTGGAATGGTAAGAGGCTGCAGTCCTGCCCTTGGTGACCATGGCAATGACTCCAGTCCAATGACTCCAGTCCCAGGGAACAGTTTAACAATGCAAAGTCTATAAACTTTAAATATTCAGGGAAAATGCAAACCAAATGGGCTAAAAGCTTATCTAGAATGTATGAAGTCCATGCTAAAAGCTTACCTGGGATGTGGAAGATATATGCTAATTCAAGCCTATTGAGAACTGAAACAAAAGGACTATTTGGCCTTTCCTCTCTGTATAAAATGGATTCAAAAATCTTGTTCGGGGCTCGGGATTGAAACAGAAAACTCCCGAGTCTGGCCGGCCATCAATAAACCATCTTTCCTTCTCAAAATCATTCCCGAGTCCTGGCCTTTCTATACGCAAATAATTGAACCTCTCTCAAATTCTACAACAGTAGCCATACTCAATACTCTTTGGTGATTAAGTGCTGTTACTAGGCTTCTGCAATCCTGAGATCTGATCATCCCCATAGTAATTATGTATTCTAGTTCCATGACAGCAATTCCTACGGTAATATATGGACTACAGAGAAGAGCAACCACATTGCTCTTCAGGGAAGATGGTGTTAGTCTTATAAATATATTCCTCACAATCTTGGTTAAATGTATGTCCTTTGGATATTCTTGAGGTAGGTGGGAAGGTCTTAAGTGGTGAGTCCATTCTAGTATTCCAATTTTCTAAACCTTTGGATCCTGTCCTCTACAGTACATGAGGGTAAATCATGGATCCTAACCTCAGATATTCATTTGGTCTGTAGTTCAACCAGACACACAAACCATTAGAGCACTTTCTAACATGTTGAGTTGTGCTGGATTCTGTACTGAATCCAGAATATCTGCTTTGTGGACCCATGTGGCAGTTTGATATTGTTTGTGAATTCCAAAATTAGATACTGGGTTATGTTTGCAAACTAGTGTGTCCCTCGGCATATTAGATTATATTGGATACAGAGGTTTCATTTTTACTTGATTAAATAGTGATTAAGGCTTTGTTTACACCAAGTCAGTAGGATGTTGCATCCCCACCCCTTGGTGGGAGGGGACTCACAGAGAAAATGTCAAGGCACAAGAGTTAATTGGAGTTTAAATGCTGGAACTTGGGAAGAAAAACACAGAGGAGCAAAGAGAAGGCTCAATTAGACATGGCAGAGCCCCTGGGGAGAGACACAGAGAAGTTCACCTGATATTCTGCAGGTGGTCTTGTGCAAAAAGCAAAGCAGCTGGACCCAAAGAGTAATGAACCCCAGGAATAGAGTTACCCAGGAAATATGAACCCTGGCAGATGTCAGCAGCCATCTTCCTTCAACATGTAGCTATAGACTTTGGTAAGGACAGTCCTTATGGCCTAGTAACTGTAAGATGCTACCCCAAATAAATAACTTTTATAAAAACCAACTGATTTCTGGTATTTTACATCAGCACCCCTTTGGCTGGCTAATACAGTTCATATCAATAAATTCAGTGTTATCCAATTTTATATTCCTTCCAACATTATTCAATGCACTTAATATACATTCCCAAACATATTATCTAGATTTTTATCAACATAAATTGGAAAAGTCATGAAGTTCTTTTAGAGTATAGCATAATTCCTCATAGGTCACACTTTGCACTTCACCTTTGGCGACTTGTGATTTTAGTGAAGACTGGGGAGGTGGTGGGGGTTGGTAATAAGAAGGATTCAAAATGTTTTGCAAGCTAATCACTTCATGGCAATCTTTTGCATTTTCATCTAGAGAGACTGGATTAATCTCTTCAGACTGTGGTTGGATAGCAGACTCCTCAGGGCAAGGTGGAAGTTAAGCAGAATAGCCTGGAGTTTGGCTGCTACATACCTCAGGGTAAGGAGGAGATGCAGATTCCTTAGCACAGACTGGAAGCTTATTGATATAAACTTGCCATATGGTCTCCATAGGTCACATCATTAGAGGTTAAAATGGTAAAGTCTTAGCAGAATTCAGGGTTTCAACTGCAAACCCTTATGCCTCCATCCAAATTCTCATGGTTGCATAACTTTCCAATTGATTCCTTCACTTTTACAGTAAGAAACTGGCAAGGTTGAGATTTTAGATTCCATTGTAACTCTCATACTCATACAATGAGTCTCTGCATCTGTTTCCTGAGACCTCAATTCTGCGGATGATAAAAAAAGCCTTTTTTCAGAGCACACATAGTAACTTTAATATCATTCATGCAGCATTAAGGTTGTAAATTTCAATCCTTTAGCTCATATCTTTCTTTTGTAACTATTTCCAAAGAGTTTAAGAACAGCCAACCAATATCTTTGCATATTTTAACTCCACAAAACTCTGTTAGGAGTTAAAAACTCTCTCACCCAGATCCTTGCCTCTTATGAACATAAAAATTGCCATATTCAGTCGTGATATTTTGTTTATTTCTATTGCCAACTCATGCCATGGACTGTCAGAGGTCTCTTAATTATTGGAAAGAAAGTCAGTGCACTTGAATCTAAACAGATTTTGAGAGCTAATTGCAAAAATCAAAGAACAAATTGAAAAATCTCATTTTTAAGATTCTGTTTCCCATGAACTGATGGATGTAGGATGACTGAATACTCGAAAATAAGTTGTTTCTCTCGTTACTAGGATAGTAAGGAGAAAATTATGCATAAATTAACAGATAATGAGTTTCACCCCATTCTTGGTGCAATATTCCAGTTCTTGTGGTTAAGAATATCCTGTTGAAGCATTGAAGTATGAAAATCAGCTGCAATCAGTTGTCCAGACCTGCAGAGAAGAAGCCATTTGCTGTCCTAACTTCAACTTGCTTAATTAACACAGTAAAATTACCACCCAAGGGTGGAGTTATTTGCCCTTTTTTTGATCATGCAATGTATGTGCAAGTGTAATATCCTGGACATTCTAATGATAGAATTATATAAGTAGTTATGTATGTTCATCCATATGCATAAAAGCTAATTCATAATCAAAGCAACTGCTAAATGATAACTTATTTATTTAAGCAAGAGTAAAATTGCAGGATGGGGATTTGGGTCTAAGTCACTTTAGACTGATCTTGGTTCCTGTCTGCAGGCATAATAAATGTAGGTACTGCTCAATTCTCATGTTAAAGGTTTTTCTCTGTTTATCCTCAAAGGTGAAATTTGGGGCCTAACAAATTTGTGCCTCTTGCAGGACCAAGATAAATAAATAAAAATGGTAACTAGAGAACACTTCCAAGGTGAGCTGTGGAAGGGATTGTCTGCATCTGGGCATCCCTGACTCCAGCAGCTGCTCAGGATTTCCAGAGGACTTGGGAGTTACCAGGGGTGGGGTCCATTTACAGCCACTGATATAATTGACCCGTGAAGTTAGGAAAGAGAACCCATTTCTCTCCTTCTTGTGGGTGAGCTCATTTCTTTTCTTTTTTTAATACTAAATATTTTATTAACCAAATAGAAGCCAAGATAGAAGTATCAGAATTATAAAAATTAATGACAACAACTATAGAAATGATCCATGTAGGACGGGCTCCTGGGGAATATCTAAATGCTCATTCTGCCAGAGTGGGTGACACCATGGGGTAGAAACCCAAGTAGTGAGAGTGGGGGTGGACCCACATCCTGGGGAGGACTAATGCCATCAAATAGAGGGAACTGTATCCCTCGAAAGAAAGGGTGGCTCCCAGGGCATTGGGGCACTTGAGCAAGTTAGACCCTGAACACTATTCCATCTATATCTGGAAGTGGCTCCTCAGGAAACGGAGGCTGGCTGTCACTGTGGGCACCAAGGTGGAAGGGAAAATGGACGTTAAATGTGTGTAACCAAGGTAAATGGGGGGTAAGAGAGGAGTTTCGTGAGAGTACACAAGGATGGATATAAAACATGTAATATGACACCATAACATATAGGAGATGACAGACTGATAATGTAAACCATAATGTAAAACATAGGATAACTAAGAATGTAAAAAACTGTGTATCCTAAAGTATGCACCACAATGTAAGCACAAATGTCACCTTGTTTGAAAGCTATTGTCTCAGACTCTGTACATTACGTTAAGTAAATATGATGTGAATAGGGTGTAAGAGTATCGCTGTGGAAGGGAAAGGTTTTGTGGTGGATGTATGGGAGTGCTGTATACTATATATATGCATTGCTGTGGTCTAGGGCTCCTGTGAAGAGAAGTTCAATAATTGGGGGGGGGGGCGGGAAAATAGGATGTAGAATTTTTTCCAAGTCAACACGTATTCTTTATATAACCTTTAAACCCATCGCTATATGCCATTTCCTAGTAAGGGACCCTGACATTATATTGGGCTTCAAATTTCAGGGAGTTCTGGATCACAGAGTGGTTCAACAAAGGCAATGGAGGAATACTGGTATGGGATACCATTGACAGGGGATATATGGCTGACAGGGAGCTGTACAGAACATATGTCCAGGGTGCATGGCAATGTTTGGATATACTCATAGTGGCAACAATTAAAAACCACAGCAGGGGGTGTACTGGGTTCCTGGCCAGTGGTGCTCTGTTGTGGTCCCTAGGGGAGCAGCGACAGTCTCCCAGGTGCAGCGGTGGGGACCGGGAGGGAGTGAGGGTTCAACAGTGAGCCCATGACGCTAATGACTATGCTTGTGAGCTGATAAGCCTAAAATAAGAACAAGGCCTAGAGCAACATTGTGCCTGGGAATTTCCTCCTGTCAGCCTTCATGTTACTCAAATGTGGCCAGTCTCAAAGCCAAACTCAGCATGTAAATGCAATGCCTTCCCCCGAGCGTGGGACATGACACCCGGGGATGAGCCTCCCTGGCACCGAGGGACCACTATCAACTACCAACTGATGATGCAACTGGAAAATGACCTCATACGGAAGGTTCAACGCGGATCAGCAGAATATCCCTGTCTACATAAAAAAACATGACTTTAAAATGCTGTTTGACCTAATGTAAGGGGGAAATAGAAAGGAGAAATGAGTTTATATGGCTACGAGTCTCTAAAAAAGAGTCTGGAGGCGGTCAGAAGGATTGCCCTTATGCACAACTGAGCAGACTCTGAGAGACAGATAAAGCAGATACAACCCCCAGATATCGGTTCCTTTGAGGGCTAAAGAGACCCATGGGAGTTATGGTCATGGCCGATGGGGTTAACTACCAGGTCAGATGGCCCCTCTTTGGAACTGGTGTTTATGTGTGATGAATCTGGACTCAGATGGGATCTCTCTTCATAAGACTTTCATGCTAATGTCCTGGAGGTACAGTTAGTGTCAGGGTTTAAGATATATTTAGGGGATTTGAATCTCTGGACTGACAATGTGATAGCCAGGTCCTGAGCCTCAACAGACTCCAGCACCTACAATCTGACTTATTGGGCTCACCACACTCAGCTAAGATGGAGTTGAAGAAGGACAACCACCACACCATGGAGCCTAGAGTGATTACAACTGAAAGTGGGAGGATTGCATCCAGCATCCATGTGGAATCTGAGCCTCCTCTTGACATAGAGGTGCAATGGACACAACCAATCCAATGTCCACATTGAAAAGGTGGCATTGGACTGAGAAAAGTGGACATGATGGCTGATGGGTATGGGGAAAGGCAGGAAGAGATGAGAGGTGGAGGCGTCTTTGGGACATGGAGCTGCCCTGGATGGTGCTTCAGGGGCAATCACCGGACATTGTAAATCCTCACAGGGCCCACTGGATGGAATGGGGGAGAGTGTGGGCCATGGTGTGGACCGTTGACCATGGGGTGCGGGGGTGCCCAGAGATGTACTTGCCAAATGTAATGGATGTGTCATGATGATGGAAGGGAGTGTTGCTGGGGGGGGAGAGGTGGGGTTGGGGTGGTAGGGTTCAATGGGACCTCATATATATATATTTTTAATGTAATATTATTACAAAGTCAATTAAAAAAATTAATGACATAAATTGAAAATAGCACAATAATAATTATTATAAATGTAAATCCACATCACTTCAGATAAAGGTAGAGTAATTGGATCAATTAAAAATGAAGAGTCAGTTATATGCCTTGAAGAAACAAATGAAAATTAAAAGGATTTACAAATATATACCTTGTGAATATAAACATAGAACAATTTTAAACTATGGTGATAAGGTTGCACTATTAGTAAACTAAACTGTTATATTACAGAAATAAAAATGGAAGTATAAAAAAGAACTAGTCTATTTATAAGAAAAATATCAAAATCCTAAGAGCATTAAATAATGTATATCAAAATCTTACCAAATTAAATGCAGCTGTAGAAGGTTAAATGAATAATGACATTCAACAATTTACAGGAATAAAGTGCCAGTAATGTTGAAATCCAAAACAAAGATGCTAGGATTTCTTTCTATTTCTCACTCTTGATTTTCTCCCAAAAGTTTGTTACTGTTAGAGTTGATATTAATATATTGGAAGCTAAGCAATAAAAATTCAGATAATATGATTAGTCAAAAATTACTTTTAGATATTATTCTGCCCTCAAAAAGAATGACTTTTATTTATACTATTTATACTATTCAAAATTTCACTCAACGATTGTTAAAAAAAAATGATACCAATGCTGGGTAAAAACTACAATAAAAACAACAACAAACATTTCTTTTTTTATTACTTCTGTCTGCTTTTTTCTTCTGGTTTACCATGAGTTAGCATTTGGTTTAAGTTTTGTCATTTCTCTTTGGCTTTCGCTAACTGCAAGTGTTACTATTTGGTTTGCAAAGGTTGCTACTAAATTAGCAAAGGTTGTTGATAGTGGGAGAGGTTTCCAGGGTTTGAGTCCCACTTTATTGGAGTGAGCACTGCCTTTTTGCAATTGCTTTGGCTGTTCTCTCTCTATCTTTGTTTCTGCTGCCATGGGGATTGAGTGCTCATGAGTAGGATGCATCCTGAAAAATTGGTCTAAATTTGGTGAATCTGAGTTACAGAAGCATAAATTAATTTTAGTAATGAAATTTAATCTAGGTAAAAATTAAATCAAAAAAAAATTTGACCAAAAATTGGGTCTTTGAATTTTAACACTATTTTTCAATTAAACGTGCTTTGTTAACAGCAAGAAAAATGAAAAAGTCCCATGTGTTCAAATCTTATTTGAGTTGTGCAAAGATAAAGAAACTAAAAATGTGTGAGTCAACGCTGTGTGAGTCCCCTTTTGCCCCAGTCAAAAATCTTAAAAGTGATAAAATTTAAAAATGTGGAATGATGGAAAGCCTAGAAACAACCATACCTAAAGAGTAAGATGTATAAATCAAATTAGTAAAATTTCAATTTCTGTTGTGGTAGCTTAACTATTTTGTGACTGCTTGTTGAGTGCATATGTTCAAAGTTCTGGATGGTAATATTAACTTAAAAAATAGAAATCCTTAAGAGAGGTCTATTCCAATGGCAAAAAAATAAATAAACAAGCACTGATGTTAATTTACACAGCAGAAAATCTGTTTTATCAAAATGGCTTTTTGCAATTCATTCACCCCCCCCCCCCACCTTGTTGGCTTATTGCTTGTGGTCTGCTTTCTGTGTTCATTCACTGAATGTTCTTCTGTGTCTGTATTTTTTATTTGTATTCATCTATTTCCCTCCCTTATGGCTTGCTTGCTGTCTGCTCTCTGTGTCCATTTACTGCACATTCTTCTGTGTTTTTGCTTGTCTCCCTTTTGTTGTTGTTCTTGTGCCACCTTGCTGAGTAGGCTCTCCAAGGCCCTTGTGGGCTGGTGGAACTCCGTGGTGCTTGCAGGCTGGTGGCACTCCAAAGCATGTGTGTGGGCCTGCCTATACAAGGAGGCCCCAAAACACAAACCCAGGACATCCTATATGGCATATGGGAACCCAACTGATTGAGCCACAGCCACTTCCCTCCCTGTAATTCATTTTTTATTAGTTTTTATTGTCTTTTTAAAAAAGATAAATAGATCACATAAAATGTTACATTAAAAAACATAAGAGGTTCCCATATACCACACTCCACACCCCACTTATGCACTTCCCACATCAAAATCTCTTTTCATCAGTAAGGCACATTCATTTCATTTGGTGAATACACCCTGGAGCACTGCCATACTGCATGGGCCATAGTTTACATTGTACTTCATACTCTCCTCCAGTCCATCCAGTGGGTTATGGCAGGATACACAATGCCCTGCATCTGTCCCTGCAATATCATTCAGGGCAATGCCACATCCCAAAAATTCCCCATATCACACCTCTTCCTCCATCTCCCTGCCCACAGCAACTCCCATAGCCATGATATCTACATACAATTGTATGTATCCACATACAATTTCTTCTATTGCTAGAGTCACAACATTTCTATAGCAGAATACCAGCAAGCCCACTCCAAGCTCCAATCCATATTATATTACTCCATCCTGTGGACCCTGTGATGGCAATATCCACTCTACCTCTAAATTGAGACAGGGTTTAGAACTCACATGGATGATGGATGTGATTCTCCTGCCTGCAGTTGTAGACACTATCAGTTCCCTGATGTGGTGACTGACCATTCTTACCTCCCAGTCAAGTGACCTGGGTAAGTCCAATGAACCACAGAGAATGTGTTGCATCTCTGCTGAGGCTCAGGGCCCAGCTGGCACAGGGAAATTCCAGAGATTCAAGTCTTCTGAGCATACACTAACCCCAGTGCCAATCACAGTTTCAGCAAAATGACAGAAGAGGCATGTATAGAGAGGTGATATCTGAGTCCAACTCCATCATAATCAGGAGCACAAATTCCAAACTAGGGCCCACTGGCAAGTCATTGCCTTGTAATTCAGTTTTATCATGTCCTTAAACTCTAAAATAATTAATGGCCTTTTTGGGGTTGGGAAAATGGAAAATCTTCATCCCTCATTTAGGTCAAATATGTATGTGTTAGAAAAGGTTGTACATGGGAATGGAGGACCCCTAACTGACCATGTGAATTGGATGTAGCCTGCACAAATATTAACTTTGGGTGGGGTTTTTGGCAAAAGTAACATTCTAAGTAAATATTAATACCTCTTGGGCTTTAGTCTCAATTGTGGAATGGGGCCAAATTATGAAGTACCTCCTTGAAAAAGCAACCGTGTACAATATACCATGTCCCATTGCAAGTAGAGGGCTTAAACCAATAGTATCCAGTCACGCTGAAAGCTACCATCCTTATCCAGGGGTGAATTGTAAATACTAGAAACAAGACAGAAACAATGGACTGTCCTCCTCTTTGGAGGACAGATCTGTGGAAAGATACCTGAGACACCTGCCAGCAATGACAGGTAACTGTCTACCACATCCCCATCCACTCCTCTAACATCCTTCTCAGTTCAGGAATATTGAGGCAGATATCCTCACAAAGGTCTGAAACCATGCCTTTGAAACCTGAGAAGCAGCAGACCAGCTCTTCAGGAAAAATCAGACATGGCTACCAGGAACTGTGACAGAGTTTCCAGCTACCTGTTACTCACCAGAGCTCATGGACATCACCTAAGAATGTCCATCATGCTTACTCCAATGACTTCAACAATTACCTCACCAGATGGAACATATTGGCCAAGCACTGATTCTAGTAGCATGATGGCAGGTAGATTATATTGGTTCCCTTCTACTCTCAGAAGGACCAAGGTATGGTTTTGCTACCACAGACACTGCCACAGAACTCTTGCATCCAGCAAGCTATTTTAAAAGAAATTCCATTTACTGGTCACCCCACACAGTCTTAGACTATGAATCAGAATATTGTTTAAACTTTCCATCTGCCTATAATCCCTCTGATGCAGGTCTTATAGAAAAGATGAATAGCCTTTGAAAGGAGTAAATAGAAAGTAATAAGGTTTGCTCATTTCATACCAGACAAGTCATGTAGTATTTGTCCTTCAATGTCTGGCTTGCTTCACTCAACATAAGGTCTCAAGATTCATCCATGTTATCCCATGTGTTTGTACTTTATTTCTTCTTAAAGCTGAATAGTATTCCATTGTATGTATATACCACATTTTGTTTATCCATTCATCTGTTGATGGGCTTTTGGGTTGATTCCAGCTTTTGACATAACCCACTGAATGTACTGGGAGAGAGTGTAAACTACAATAAAAACTATAATCCATGTGGTGCAGCAGTGCTCCAAAATGTAGTCAACAAATGAAATGAATATGCCACAATGATGAAAGAGTTTATTGATGTGGGAGGAGTGGGATGGAATGTGGGGTATATGGGAAACACTTATATATTTTTATTTTAATATTTTTTGTGATGGTGATGTCTGCTTCACCACTATATCAAGAGGAGACTTAGATCCCACATGGATGATGGATGCAATTCTCTGCTTGTATTTTTAATGTAACATTTTATGTGATCTATGCATCTTTTTAAAAAAAGACAATAAAAATTGCTAAACAAATGGAAATAAACCCTTAACCTAGCTCTCCTTCAAGTCAGGGTGGCCCCTAGAAGAGGATTTGTATTAAGCCCTTTCTTTTTTTTTTTTAATTGATTTTGTAAAAATATTACATTAAAAAAACAATATGAGGTCCCATTCAACTCCACCACCCCCACCCCACCACTCCTCCCACACCCCCCCCCCCCCCAGAAAACTCAATCCCATCATCATGATACATCCATTGCATTTGGTAAGTACATCTCTGGGCATCTCTGCATCTCATGGTCAATGGTCCACATCATTGCCCATACTCTCCCACATTCCATCCAGTGGGCCCTGGGAGGATTTACAATGTCCAGTGATTGACCCTGCAGCACCATCCAGGGCAACTCTAAGTTCCAAAGGCGCCTCCACATCTCATCTCTTCCTGCTATTCCCCATACCCATATCAGCCTCCATGTCCACTTTTCCCACTCTACTCCAATGCCACCTTTTCTCTGTGGACCTTGGATTGGTTATGTCCGTGGCATCTCTATGTCAAGAGGAGGCTCAGATCCCACATGGATACTGGATGCAATCCTCCTGCTTTCTGTTGTAGGCACTCTAGGCTCCATGGTGTGGTGGTTGTCTTTCTTCAACTCCATCTTAGCTGAATGAGGTGAGTCCAATAAATCAGATTGTAGGAGCTGAAGTCTGTTGAGGCTCAGGGCCTGGCCATCATATTGTCAGTCCAGAGATTCAAATCCCCTAAATATATCTTAAACCCCAACACCAACTACAATTCCAGTAAGGTAGCATGAAAGTCTAATGGAAAGAGATTCCATCTGAATCCAGTTTCATCATGCAGAAACACCAGCTCCAAAGAAGGGCCATCTGACATGGCAGTGAACCCCATCTGCCATGACCATATAGCCCATGGGTCTCTTTAGCCCTCAAAGGAACCAATACCTGGGGTTGTATCTACTTTATCTGTCTCTTAGATTCTGCTCAGTTGTGCATAAGGGCAATCCTTCTGACAGCCTCCAGACTCTTTTTTAGAGACTCATAGCCATATAAACTCATTTCTCCTTTCCATTTCCCCCTTACATTAGGTCAAACAGCATTTTAGAATCATGTTATTATATGTAGACAGGGATATTCTGCTAGATCCGCATTGAACCTTCAATTCAAGGTCATTTTCCAGTTGCATCATCATTTGGCACTTGATAGCAATCCCTTGGTGCCAAGGAGGCTCATCCCCGGGTGTCATGTCCCACGCTGGGGGGAAGACATTGCATTTAGATGCTGAGTTAGGCTTCGAGACTGGCCACATTTGAGTAACATAAAGGCTGTCAGGAGGAAATTCCCAGGCACAGTGCTGCTCTAGGCCTTGTTCTTATTTCAGGCATATAGGCTCACAAGCATAGTCATTAGTATCATGCTCTCACTGTTGGACCCTCATTCCTTCCTGGTCCTTACCGTTGCACCTGGGGGACTGCCGCTGCTCCCCTAGGGACCACGACTGAGCACCCCCGGCCAGGGACCCAGTACCCCCCCCCCCCGCTGTAGTTTTTAATTGTTGCCACTATGAGTATATCCAAACATTACCATGCACCCTGGACATATGCCCTTTATAGCTCCCTGTCAGCCATATATCACCTGTCAATAGTATCCTATACCAGTATTCCTCCACTGCCATTGTTGAACCACTCTGTGATCCAAAACTTCCTGAAAATTGAAGCCCAATATAATGTAAGGTTCCCTTACTAGTAAGATGGCATATAGCAATGGGTTTAAAGGTTAGATATAGAATACGTGTTGACTTGGAAAAATTCTACATCCTATCTTTTTCTTTTTTCTTTTCCCTAATTATTGAACTTTTCTTCACAAGAGCCATAGACCACAGTAATTCATATATACAATATGCAGTACTCTCACACATCCACCATAAAACCTTTTCCCTTCCACAGTGATATTCTTATACCTTATTCATATCATATTTACTTACAGTGATGTAGAGACTCTGTGACAATAGCTTTCAAACAAGATGACATCTGTGCTTATATTGTGGTCCATACTTTAGGATATACAGTTTTCTAAATTTTTAGTTGTCCTATGTTTTACATTATGGTTTACATTATTAGTCTGTCATCCCCTATATGTTTATGGTGTAATAGTACATGTTTTATATCCATCCTTGTGTACGCTCGTGAAATTCCTCTCTTATCCCACATTTACTTTGGTTCCACACATTTAACATCCATTTTCCCATCCCCTTGGTGCCCACAGTGACATCCATCCTCCGTTTCCTGAGGACCCACGTCCAGAGATACTTGCAACAGTGTTCAGGGCTTAACTTGCTCAGCTGCCCCAATGCCCTGGGAGACACCCTTTCTCTCGAGAGATACAGTTCCCTCTATTTCATGGCATTAGTCCTCCCTAGGATGTGGGTCCACCCCTACTCTCACTACTTGGGTCTCTATCCAATGGTACCACCCACTCTGGCAAAATGAGCATTCAGACATTCCCCAGGAGCCCGTCCCACATCAGACCATCCCCTCCAAGCATCCTAAACAGGTAACCCTCTTAATTATATTTTGATATTATTATCTCAGCATTTTACTCTCAACCAACACCTGACACTCTCCTATGTTCGTATGCTACCCCTCCCTCCCCCTACTTTCTGGGCAAGATTACCCATCTGCCCGTCCCCATCCCCCCTCAAACCCGCAAAGCCCCCACCAAAGGCAACCCCTTGCCCCCATTTTATCTCTCCTTTATGCCCATACTTACCGCCAGCTCATCATAAATTCCACCCCTGCAGACGTCGGCACACGTCCTTCCTCCACCCCCCGATTACCTGTAAGCCTATCATTCAGTCTCAAGCTCTCTGAGGCAGCATTCTTATGTCATATCATTGAGGTCATGTAGTATTTGTCCTTTAATGCCTGGGTTGCTTCACTCACCATAAGGTTCTCAAGATTCATCCATGTTATCACGTGTGTTTGTAGTGTATTTGTTCTTACAGCCGAGTAGTATTCCATTGTGTGTATATACCACATTTTGTTGATCCACTCATCTGTTGATGGGCATTTGGGTTGATTCCAACTTTTGGTGATAGTGAACAATGCTGCTATGAACATTGGTGTACATATTTCGGTTTGTGTCCTTGTTTTCAGGTCTGCTGGGTATATACCCAGCAGTGGTATTGCTGGGTCATATGGAAAATCTGTTTAGTTTTTTGAGAAACCGCCAAACTGTCCTCCAGAATGGTTGGATCCTACTGCATTCCCACCAGCACTGGATGAGTGTTCCCCTTTCTTCACATCTTCTCCAGCATTTGTATTCTTCTGTTTTTTTTTTCATAGCTGCCAATCTTATGGGAGTAAGATGGTATGTCATTGCAGTTCTGATTTGCATTTCCCTGATAGCTAGAGATTTGGAGCATTTTCTCATGTGCTTTTTAGCCATTTGTATTTCTTCTTTGGAGAAGTGTCTGTTTAAATCTTTTTCCCATTTTTTAAATGGGTTGTTTATCTTTTTATTTTCAAGATATAGGAGTTCTTTATATATGCAAGTTATAAGTTTCTTATCAGATATATGGTTGCCAAATATTTTCTCCCACTGTGTGGGCTCCCTTTTTACTTTCTTGACAAACTCCTTTGAGGTGCAGAAGGCTTTAATTTTGAGGAAATCCCATTTATCTATCAGTTCTTCTGCTGCTCGTGCTTTTGGTGTGATATTCGTGAACCCATTTCCTATTACAAGGTCCTGTAGATGTTTCCCTACACTACTTTCCAAAGTTTTTATGGTCTTGGCTCTTATATTTAGGTCTTTGATCCATCTTGAGTTGATCTTTGTATAATGTGTGAGATGGTAATCCTCTTTCATTCTTCTACATATGACTATGCAGTTCTCCAGACACCATTTGTTGAATAGGCCACTCTCTCCCAGTTGAGAGGGTTTGGTGGCTTTATCGAATATTATATGGCTATATATGTGAGGTTCTATATCAGAGCTTTCAATTTGATTCCATTGGTCTGTGTGTCTCTCCTTATGCCAATACCATGCTGTTTTCACTACTGTGGCTTTGTAGTATGTTTTGAAGTCAGGTAGTGTGATTCCTCTGATTTCGTTTTTCTTTTTCAATATGTCTTTGGCTATTCGGGGCCTCTTTCCTTTCCAAGTAAATTTCATAGTAAGTTTTTCTAGTTCCTTAAAGAAGGCTGTGTTGATTTTTATTGGGATTGCATTGAATGAGTAGATCAGTTTTGGTAGGATAGACATCTTAATAATATTCAGTGTTCCTATCCATGAACAAGGAATATTCTTCCATTTATTTAGGTCTTCTTTGATTTCCGTGAACAGTCTTGTATAGTTCTCAGTGTATAAGTTTTTTACCTCTTTAGTTAAATTTATTCCTAAGTATTTGATTTTTTTCTTACTATTGTGAATGGTATTTGTTTCTTGATTTCCTCCTGGTCTTGCTCATTATTGGTGTACAGAAATGCTACTAATTTTTGCACATTGATCTTATAACCTGCGACTTTACTGAACTCATTTATGAGTTCTAGAAGCTTTGTTGTAGATCTCTCAGGGTTTTCTATGTATAGGATCATGTCATCTGCAAGTAATGAAATTTTGACTTCTTCCTTTCCAATTTGAATGCCTTTTATATCTGGTTCTTGCCTCAGTGCTCGAGCAAGTACTTCTAAGACAATGTGAAATAGGAGCGGAGACAATGGGCATCCTTGTCTTGTTCCTGAGTTTAGAGGGAAGGATTTTAGGATTTCTCCATTGTAAACAATGTTGGCTGTAGGTTTTTCATATATATTCTTTATCATGTTCAAAAAATTTCCTTGTATTCCGATCTTTTGGAGTGTTTTTATCAAGAAAGTGTGCTGTATTTTGTCAAATGCTTTTTCTGCATCTATGGATATAATCATGTGATTTTTTCCCCTTCAGTCTGTTTATATCGTGTATTACATTGATTGATTTTCTTATGTTGAACCATCCTTGCATACCTGGAATAAGTCCCCCTTGGTCGTGATGTATAATTCGTTTAATGTGTTGTTGAATATGATTAGCAAGTATTTTGTTAAGTATTTTTGCATCTAGGTTCATTAGAGAATTTGGTTCATTAGAGAATTTTCCTTTCTTGTGGTGTCTTTGTTTGGCCTTCAAACTTATGTACAGAAGACCCTTTCTAAACAACCTGAAGGAGAAACCCAATTCCCCAATAGCATCAGAGGGAGACCTCCATAGGTGACCATTTAAGTTAAGAGAGCTCCTCACCGCCATGCACTCATGTGCAAATATGCACCTAAAATACCTGACTGACAACCCTCAAAACTCTTTCTCAGTCAGGGAACAGGTTCTTTTAAAAGTTTGGAGAAACAAACACCCTGAAAGTCAACTTAAATCTAAATGAGAGGGAAGTTACACAGTTCTATTAAATTCTCATTCTTTTCCGAAGTTATAGGGAATCAAGTCCTAGGGCATTCCAGAGTAAAACCTTACTACTTATCAGATCTGGCAAATAAAAGAATTCCTAAACCAGAGACCATACTTGAAGTGAAATATGAAATGTAGCCAACTGGGAACATATGTTTCCTATTCAGAAAGGAAAAAAAAAAAATCTACCAAATACCAATTCTGTCCTTTCATTTAAAGAACCTACCAATAACTATCCCTGTGGGAATATACTAATCATATCTCACACCTGTTTTGCAAATCATTTAAAACCTCTACAATAGAACCAAGCACTGGTACTGGCGACCCAGCAGTGGCAATTCCTGAAGGCTTTGCTGCACTGGGGAGTTCCCAAGGCCTGAGAAGGCTGTTTTGGGGACTTGCAGGGCAGGAGGTGTCTGGAAGTCAAATTGGTGAGACAGTGATGGAGATTATTGCGAGAGGTGGAATTTTGTGTTTCTGTCACGGGGTCAGAAGTTCTGGGTGGAGCCCCTCCCCCTAGGGCTGGTAACTGGGCAGCAGCGATCCCTGGGATCTTTGTTGTGTGGGGTGTCCCCAAACCTTGAGAGGGTGTTTCGGGTGCTTGCAGGGCAGTAAGTGTCTGGATGTCAATTTGGTGAGAGAGTGACAGAAGAGATATTTGTGAGAGGTGGAATTTTGGGTTTCTGAATGGAGGTCAGATGTTTCAGCCAGGATCCCTCCCTCTAGGGCTGGCACCTATCTGTGAAGATCCCTGAAGGCTGTGTTGTGCTGCAGTGCTTCCAGGCCCCCTGTTAACTGGATGTGTGGTTCCCAAGTCTGTGTCCCATAAACCCTGGTGGCCCATGCTCCAGAGACACACACACCTTGAGTCTGCAATGTCACAGACTCCCCATCCCTGAATCCACCGTGCCCTGAGGTTCATCTGAGGTTCTTGATTACACTAGCCCTTGGTGTTAGTGTTTTTTGTTGTTGCTGTTGTTTTGTTTTTTGTCTTGGTTGCTAATATTACATTGTCTCCTGGTGTTTTCTCCCATTTATCACCCAAGATCCTTTTTCATTTATTTAGCTTTTTTCCCCTTTTTTCTTTTTCTTGCATGTTGCCCCCCTTTTCTTTGCCCACCCACTCTTTCTATTCTATTTTTTTTCCTTTTCTCTCCTTTTCTTCTTATTTTATTTTATTTTCTTTATATAATAGGTGCTACAGGGAGCCCTTCACACTTGCTGTTTCCTCATTCTCCATTTCCTCTGTTCTGTGTGAATTGATTTTGGCCATCTTTGCCCCACATCTTTCCATCCTCCATCATCTACTGTTACTCTTACATTCCACCTCCCTTTCTTTGGCCCCCAAATTGTCTGACATTTAATTTCTAATACATTTGTTCTGTATTCTGTCTTTTATCCACTCTTGATATTATTGTCTTTCTTTTCCCTTTCCCTCTCTCAGGAAAACACTGCCTTTCTAATTCATACTATATTCCTCCCCATATTTAGTTGACTTTCTCATTATAGGTATCATACTTACTGCTATAACTCTATGCAAATTACATGAGTCTAATATCCATGCTCCCAGATCTCACATTTTTGCTCTGTTAACATTTATTACCAATACTACTTTATACATTATCTTCTCTTACTCATTTTGCTTTCCCTGGCCCTAATATTTTCCTTCAAAGTGAATTTAGCCAGCAACAAGAAATTAGAGTAAGAAGAACAAAGTGACAAAGAGAAGACATACCACTTACATACGAACAACTAATTAATCCCCAAGACTAGACAAAAAAGCTAAGGAACTGATTAAACACGTCAAGATAAAATGATGACCAGACAGCAACAAAAAACTACAAACCAAACCAATAATCAGGAAAACATGGCTGAATCCTGTGAACAAACTAAAAACCAGGAAGGGGAGCAGAACATCAGACAAGTAATTAAAGATCTCAAACATATATTAGAGACCAACTTAGTGAAGTAAAGGAAGAGATTAACAATATGAAGAAAACACTTCGAAAGGAAATTGCAGACATATGTAAAAAGATAACAGAAATGATAGGAATGAACACCACAGTTCAAGAAATCAAAAATACACTCTCAGCAAATAGCAGCAGATTAGAAGAAGCAGAGTAGAGAATTAGCGATGTGGAAGACAGTACATCTGAAATCAAACAGATAGTAGAACTGATTGATAAAAAGATTTAAAAAAAATCCAGCTAGGACTTAGGGAACTGAATGACAATGCAAAACCCACAAACATATGTTTTATAGGCATCCCAGAAGGAGAAGAGAAGGGAAAGGGGACAGAAGGGGTTTTAGAGGAAATAATGGCTGAAAACTTTCCAAATCTACTGAGAGAGAGAGAGATGTACATGTCCAAGAAGCACAATGCACCCCAAACATCATAAATCCCAATAGGCCCACCCCAAGACATATACTGGCCAAATTTTCCAATGCTCAAGACAAAGAGAAAATTCTAAAAGCAACAAGAGAAAAGAAAACCATCATCTACAAGGGAGGTCCATAAGATTAAATTTCTAATGGACTTATTCTGTTCCAAAAGGCTTCATTAGCTCCAACTCTCCTTCCTCTTATGGGCATTCTTGCCTTCAAGAAACACATGAAAAGATGCTTAACATCAAGCCTCATCAGAGGATAGAAATTAGAATAGCAGAGGGAAATTACGTATACATCTGCTATATAATACAGCCATTCTATCCCTATGATTTTATACAATTATAAAAGAGCATGTGTCCATTCAAAGACTTATACAGGGAGGATGGGCAAGATGGCATCAGAATAAGTGCACCCACATCATCTCTCCTACAAAAAAATGCCTGAGTGTGGGCAAATTCCTGCCTGAGTAAGGTGTTTTGGAGGCCACAAGGCAGGAGGTTTCAAGGAATCGATCTGGAGAGAATGAAACAAAAATAATGATTGCTCAAGGTAAAATTGTGAGCTTCCCACAGGTGAGAGCCATGGGATGGTGAAACCCCTCCCACAGGGAAGGAAGCTGCAGAAATCCCTGACACTTGTGGGTCATCCAGCTGGAGATGACTAATTCCACCATTGGGATGGTTCTGGTGAATGGTGGAGAAGGGTCCCACAAGAGCAAGTTCAATGGTCTGGCCCCCTTTTTTGAACTTTGAGGAGCATACCCACTGGCTTGAGGAGAAAACAGGAAGAGGGAAGAGATGAACATGCTGAGGCAGACTTATTTATCTAACCTCTATGGGATAGGGAAAATTGGTCAGGAAGAAAGTGGAGTCAGGCAATTAACTAGTCCTGTGCAACTCAATAAGGAAGGAGGACAGTAGGAAGTGTTTAGTAAACTTCCAAGAGCATATTTATATTTCCTGGCAAGGTATCCGAGGTCTCCCTAAAAGAAGCTGAAAGTCATTTTTTTTTTCTGTAGTCAGTTAAGTCCTGAGCGTCCTATTTGATTTTTCAAAAGGGAACTCTTAGACAGGCTATTACTTCCTGCTGTGCTGGGAGAGAAAGCAGTTAGAAAAAAAGGGGGGAATCAGCAGCTTATCCAATGGCAAAGAGTCAATCCCGCCCTAGGGAAAGAGACTTTTTCTGAAGAGCTAATCAACACAAGAAAGTTCAGCTCAGTGGAGGAGTTCTAGCCTTTAACGTATAAGGTCTCTAGTTTGATTCTAGGCGCTTCTTAGGGTAGTGACCCACTTGGATATTAAACATCCGATACTTTAGGACTGGGAAAACATAAACAGTATCCTTGTTCCATTGGGTCTCTTACTTTTCCTAAAAAATTGTTTCTTTTGTTATATAATTTAACTTACTCACTAAAACCCACTTAAAAATCTGCAGTGAGAAAGTTGCAGAGTAATTGATAAAACACCAGGAGCATGACAAACTCTACAGGGACTTAAGAGGAGAATTTGTTTTTTCTTTGTGTTTTGTTGAATCCTTGCTTGCGGGTTTGTCTGTTTTTTTTTTGTTTTTGTTTTTGTTTTCTTCTCTTCCTCTTTATATCCTCCTTTTTTTTCCATTTTTTGAAAATTAGGTGCTGCTAATATGTCTCTTATTTGCTGAGTTTCTACTTCCCTAATTTCTTATTTTATATTTGTACTCATTTTGGCTACCATTGCTATCTCTTTTCCTTCCTACATCTTTCTATCTTCTGCCTTCTGTTATTTTGCCTCTCTTTATTTAGCCCACAATATTTCTGGCTTTTCACTTCTAACTTGTCTATTCTGTTTTCAATCTTTATTGTATCTTTCTGTTTTTGTCCATTTTTTTTCTCTTTCCCTTTACCGTCATCAAACTGGCCTTTTAAATTAATACCACACTCTTCTCCATATTCAATTTCCCATTTCATAGTAGGTACACCACTTTTATATTCCTATAACTCTACGCTGATTACATGAGATTACTATTCATTCTCCTAGGTCTTATACAGTTCTTCTGCTAAATTTTGCTCTCAATATTACTATTATATATTATAATTTAATTATTTTATTATTTTTAAAAATACATAGATGAAGAAAATGTTACGTTTAAAAAATATAAGGGAAGGCAGGGCAAGATGGCATCTGAGTGAGTGCACCTCATAATCTCTCCTGCAAAGAAACAGCTGGGTGGGAATGGAGTCCTGCCAAAGCAGGTTGTTTTGGGGTCTTGCAGGGAAGAAAGTGTCTGGACATCAATTTGGAGAGACAGTGACAGAAGTGGTGCTTGCTAGAGGTAGAATTTTGGGGTTTCTGACACTGAGGTGAGAAGTTGTAGATGGGACCCTTCCCCTTAGGGCTGGCGGCCACACTTTCCCCGAAAACTATTGGCAATATAGTGGCATTTCCAAGCCCCGTGTTTCCCAGATGTGTGGTTCCAGGGTCCATGTCCCCTAAGACCCCATAGCCCCCATTCCACAGATGCACATTCTGTGAGTCTGCAATATCACAATCTTCCCTTTCCCAAATCCAGTGCTACCGGAGGACCAAGATTACACTAGCCTTCTTGTATTGGACTGACTCTATGAGTGGGAGGGATTTGGTGGGAGGTGCAGAGGTGCCAAAGGGGTGCAGGTTCAATTTTCTGGTTCCCTCCAACTTTTTTTTCCTTTCCTTTCCTTTCCTTTCCTTTCCTTTCCTTTCCTTTCCTTTCCTTTCCTTTCCTTTCCTTTTCCTTTCCTTTCCTTTCCTTTCCTTTCCTTTCCTTTCCTTCCCTTCCCTTCCCTTCCCTTCCCTTCCCTTCCCTTCCCTTCCCTTTCCCTTCCCTTTCTTTTCCTTTCCTTTCCTTTCCTTTCCTTTTCCTTTCCTTTCCCTTTCCTTTCCTTTCCTTTCCTTTCCTTTCCTTTCCTTTTCCTTTCCTTTCCTTTCCTTTCCTTCTTTTTTTTTCTTTTCTTTCTTTTCTTTTCCTTTTTTGAGCTTGGAGGAGCATACCAGCTGGCTTGGGGAGAGCCTGGGAAGAAAGGAGAGGTGAATCTGCTGATCTGCTGAGAAAGCCCAATTTAACTAAATGCCCTGGGATAGGAAACTTGGTCTGGGAGAAGGTGGAGTCAGAAAATCAACTAGCCCTCCTGTAGCACACCTAAGGGAGAGGGACTGTAGGACGTGCTTTCCAAGCTTCCAATAGCATATATGTGGTTCGTGAAGTGTGCGTGCTCTCGCTCTGGAAATTAAGAGTCATTGTTTTCTGTGCTGGGCTTGTTCACCAAGGGCACACTTAAATCTCCTACCAGATGGCTCATGCAGCTTTCTATTGTCCTGGAAGAGAAAGAAGTGAGGAAAGGAGAAAGGGGGAGCTCAGAATCCTAAGCTTTTTATTTAAATGCAAAAAGGATTCCTTGCTTGAGATTTTGTCTGTCCTTTTCTGTTGGTTTCTTTACTTGTTTTACCTTCCTTTTTATTCCCCAAGGTCCCTTCTTTCTTTTCATATTTTTCCTTTTTTCTTTTTCTTTCTTACTTCCCCCCCTCCATTTTTATGCCTTTTTATTCCCTTTCATTCTCTACTTCTTAATTTTTTAAAAAAAATATTACGTGCTGCAAGGAGTGCTTCTAATTTGCTGTCTTTCCTCATCCTCCATTTCCTCTTTTCTGTGTGTATTGATTTTCACCACCAACACTATTCCCTGTACTCTACCTCTTTCTATCCTACATCAATTATTGCTTCTTTTATATTCCACCTCTCTTTGTTTGGCCCACAATATTTCTGATTTTTATTTCTAAAACCTTCGTTTTCTTTTCTGTTTTTAATTCACTCTTTATATTATTGTCCTTTCTTTTCTCTTTTTCTATCCTGATCACACTGGCCTTTCAATTCATACTATATTACTCCCCATATTCAGTTTACTCTCTCAGTAGAGGTACTCCCCTTTACTTACCATTATAACTCTACACAGCTTATATGAATCTAATATCTATTCGCCCAGATCTCACATGGTTCCTCTGTTAACTTTTACTATCAATACTACTATTATAAATTTTCTTTTCCTACACCTTTTGCTTTCACTGTCCCTAATATTTTCCTTCAAATAATCTTAGCCAACAACAAGGGAAAAGAATAAGAAGAACAAAGTAACAAAGAGAACACTTAACATGCACACACATTAAAAAACAACTAAATAAACCTCAATACTAGAGAAAGAAGTTGAGCAACTGGTTAAACCTGTCAAGATAAAATGATGACCAGAAAGTAAAAAACAAACAAACAACAAACAAAACAAAAACTACAAACCAAACCAATAATCAGGAAAATGTGGTCCAATCCAATGAAAAAACTAAAAACCAAGAAGAGGAGCAGAATATAGAACAAGTAAAGCTCACAAAACATATATTAAGGACCAATTTAATGAAGTGAAGGAAGAGATTAAAAATATGAAGAAAACACATGGAGTACAGAAGAAATTTCAATCTTACACAAAAAGATAACAGATATGATGATGAACAGCACAATTCCAGAAATCAAAAATACATTCTCAGCAAATAAGGGCAGATTTGAAGAGGCAGAGGAAGGAATTAGTGATGTGCAAGACAATATATTTGAAATCAAACAGACAGTAAAACTGATAAATAAAAAGGGAGAAAAAATTCATCAGAGACTTAGGTACTAGAATGACAATTCAAAAGGCACAAATATACAGATTATAGGCATCCCATAAAAAAAGAAGGGAAAAGGGACAGAAGGGGTGTTGGAGTAAATAATGGCTGAAAAGTTCCCAAACCTATAGAGGGAGATGGATGTACAAGTCCAGGAAGCACAACACACCCCCAAAGAGCAGAAATCACAAAAGTCCTTCCCCAGGACATATACTTGTCAAATTATTCCAATGCTCAGGATGAAGGGAAATTACTAAAAGCAGCAAGAGAAAAGAGAACCATCATATACAAAGGAGGCTCCATAAGATTAATTCCTGATTTCTCACTTGAAAGCACAGGGGCAAGAATGCAGTGGTATGACACTGTCAAGGTAATAAAAGAAATAATTTTTAGCCAGGAATACTCTGTACAGCTAAACTGTCATTCAAAAATGATGGAGAGTTCAAAATATTCACAGATAAACATAAATGAAGAGAGTATGCCCACAAGAATCCTGCCCTTCAAGAAATACTAAAGAAAGTTCTGAAGGAGAAAGAAAAACCAGGAGTGACAGAGTTGGAGGAGATTGTAAGAGCAACTAAAAAGACAAAAAGAGGAAAAAAAATATAACAAACACAAATCCAAAAAAAGTCTAAAATAAGTAATTCCTTCAATGTAATAATGCAGAAAGACAATGGATTAAACTCCCCTGTCAAGAGACTCAGATTGGAAGATTGAATAAGAAAATATGAAACATCTGTATGCTGTATACAAGAAAAAATCTTAGACGTAGGGATTCAAAGAGGTTGAAAGTGAAATGCTGGAAAACAATCTTACCAGAAAACAGTAACCAAAAAAGGGCAGGAGTAGCTATATTAATATCAGACAAAATAAGACTTTTAATGCAAAACTATTGTGAGAGTCAAAGATGGACTCTACATATTAGAGAAAGGGATAATCTTTCATGAAGGAAGAAAAATCATAAACATCTGTGCTCTTAACAAGAGTGCCTCCAGGGAAACGGACTTGGCCCAGAGGTTAGGGCGTCCGTCTACCACATGGGAGGTCCGCGGTTCAAACCCCGGGCCTCCTTGACCCGTGTGGAGCTGGCCCGGAGTGCCGCACCACGCAGGGGTGTCCCCCGCGTAGGGGAGACCCACGCGCAAGGAGTGCACCCATAAGGAGAGCCGCCCAGCATGAAAGAAAGTGCAGCCTGCTCAGGAATGGTGCCGCCCACACTTCCCGTGCCGCTGACGACAACAGAAGCAGACAAAGAAACAAGATGCAGCAAATAGACACAGAGAACAGACAACCGGGGGGGGGGGGGGATTAAATAATTAAATAAATCTTTTTTTTAATTAAAATTATTTATTTTTACAAATTACATTCAAAAAATACGAGGTCCCAATCAACCCCACCGCCCGCACCCCCCACTCCCCCCACAGCAACACTCTCTCCCATCATCGTGAGACATCCATTGCACCCAGTAAGTACATCTCTGAACATCACTGCACCGCGCAGTCAATGGTCCACATCATAGCCCACACTCTCCCCCATTCCATCCAGTGAGCCCTGGGAGGATCTACAATGTCCGGTGATTGACCCTGAAGCACCATCCAGGGCAACTCCAAGTCGCAAAGGCGCCTCCACATCTCATCTCTTCCTGCCATTCCCCATACCCATCAGTCACCATGTCCACTTTTCCCACTCCAATGCCACCTTTTCTCTGTGGAACTTGGATTGGTTGTGTCCGTTGCACCTCTATGTCAAGAGGAGGCTCAGATTCCACATGGTTACTAGATGCAATCTCCTGCTTTCAGTTGTAGGCACTCTGGGCTCCATGGTGTGGTGGTTGTCCTACTTCAACTCCATCTTAGCTGAGTGAGGTGAGTCCAATAAATCAGATTGTAGGAGCTGGAGTCTGTTGAGGCTCAGGGCCTGGCTATCATATTGTCAGTAAAAAGATTCGATCCCCTAAATGTATCTTAAACCCCAATACCAACTACAATTCCAGTAAAGTAGCATGATAGTCTTATGAAAAGAGATCCCCTCTGGGTCCAGTTTCACCAGGCAGAAACACCAGCTCCAAAGAAGGGCCATCTGACATGGCAGTGAACCCTATCTGCCATGACCATAGAACCCGTGGGTCCCTTTAGCCCTCAAAGGAACCAATACCTGGGGATTGTATCTACTGTCTCTTAGACTCTGCTCAGTTGTGCATAAGGGCATAAGGGCAATCCTTCTGACAGCCTCCAGACTCTCTTTTTTTTAGAGACTCATAGCCATATAAACTCATTTCTCCTTTCTATTTCCCCCTTACATTAGGTCAAACAGCATTTTAAAGTCATATTTTTCTATGTAGACAGGGATATTCTGATCCGCATTGAACCTTCAATTCAAGGTCATTTTCCAGTTGCATTATCAGTTGTTACTTGATAGTGATCCCTTGGTGCCAGGGAGGCTCATCCCCGGGTGTCATGTCCCATGCTGGGGGGAAGGCATTACATTTAGATGCTGAGTTAGGCTTCGAGACTGGCCACATTTGAGTAACAGGAAGGCTGTCAGGAGGAAATTCCCAGGCACAGTGCTGCTCTAGGCCTTGTTCTTATTTCAGGCATATAGGCTCACAAGCATAGTCATTAGTATCTGGGGCTCACTGTTGGACCCTCATTCCTTCTCGGTCCTTGCCGCTGCACTTGGGGGACTGCTGCTGCTCGCCTAGGGACCACGGCACAGCACCCCCGGCCAGGGACCCAGTACCCCCACAGCTGTGGTTTTTAATTGTTGCCACTATGAGTATATCCAAACATTACCATGCACCCTGGTCATATGCCCTGTATAGCTCCCTGTCAGCCATATATCCCCTGTCAATAGTATCCTATACCAGTATTCATCCGCTGCCATTGATGGACCACTCTGGGATCCAGAACTTCCTGAATATTGAAGCCCCAATATAATGTCAGGATCTCTAACTAGCAAAATGGGATATAGCGATGGGTTTAAAGGTTAGATATAGAATACGTGCTGACTTGGAAAAATTCTACATCCTATCTTTTTCTTTTCCTTTTTTTTCCCTAATTATTGAACTTCTCTTCACAAGAGCCCTAGACCACAGCAATTCATGTATACAATATACAGACTCCCACACATCCACCACAAAACCTTTTCCCTTCCACAGCGATACTCTTACAACCTATTCACAACATATTTACTTAAAGTGATGTACAGAGTCTGAGACAATAGCTTTCAAACCAGGTGACATCTGTGCTAACATTGTGGTGCATACATTAGGACATGCAGTTTTCTAACATTTTTAGTTATCCTATGTTTTACATTATGGTTTACATTATCATTCTGTCATCCCCTATATGTTTATGATGTAATATTACATATTTTATATCCATCATTGTGTACTCTCACGAAAATCCTCTCTTACCCCACATTTACCTTGGAATCACACATTTAACATCCATTTTCCCATCCCTTTGGTGCCCACAGTGACAGCCAACCTCCGTTTCCCAAGGAGCCACGTCCAGAGATACTTGCAACAGTGTTCAGGTCTTAACTTGCTCAGCTGCCCCAATGCTCTGGGAGCCACCCTTTCTCTCGAGAGATACAGTTCCCTCTATTTGATGGCATTAGTCCTCCCCAGGATGTGGGTCCACCCTCACTCTCACTACTTGGGTCTCTACACAATGGTATCACCCACTCTGGCAAAATGAGCATTCACACATTCCCCAGGAGCCCGTCCCGCATCAGACCATCCCTTCCTAGCATCCTAAACAGGTAACCCTCTTAATTATATTTTAATACGATTTTCTCAGCATTTTACTCTCAACCAACAACTGACACTCTCCTGTGTTCGTATGGTACCCCTCGCTCTCCCCACTTTATGGGCAATATTACCCATCCGCCCATCCCCAGCCCCCCTCAAACCTGCAAAGCCCCTCCAAAAGGCAACCCCTTGCCCCCATTTTATCTCTTCTTTGTGTTCATACTTACCGCCAGCTCATCATAAATTCCACCCCTGCAGACATCAGCTCACATCCTTCCTCCACCCCCCGATTTCCTGTAAGCCTATCGTTCAGTCTCTAGCTCTCTGAGGCAGCTTGTTTATTTCATATCATTGAGGTCATGTAGTATTTGTCCTTCAATGCCTGGGTTGCTTCACTCAACATAAGGTTCTCAAGATTCATCCATGATATCACGTGTGTTTGTAGTGTATTTGTTCTTACAGACGAGTAGTATTCCATTGTGTGTATATACCACATTTTATTGATCCACTCATCTGTTGATGGGCATTTGGGTTGATTCCAACTTTTGGCGATAGTGAACAATGCTGCTATGAACATTGGTGTACATATATCGGTTTGTGTCCTTGTTTTCAGTTCTGCTGGGTATATACCCAGCAGTGGTATTGCTGGGTCATATGGAAAATCTATGTTTAGTTTTTTGAGAAACCGCCAAACTGTCCTCCAGAATGGTCGGATCCTTCTGCATTCCCACCAGCAGTGGATGAGTGTTCCCCTTTCTTCACATCCTCTCCAGCATTTGTATTCTTCTGTTTTTTTTCATAGCTGCCAATCTTATGGGGGTAAGATGGTATCTCATTGTAGTTTTGATTTGCATTTCCCTGATAGCTAGAGATTTGGAGCATTTTCTCATGTGCTTTTTAGCCATTTGTATTTCTTCTTTGGAGAAGTGTCTGTTTAAATCTTTTTCCCATTTTTTAAATGGGTTGTTTATCTTTTGATTTTCAAGATATATGAGTTCTTTATATATGCAAGTTATAAGTCTATTATCAGATATATGGTTGCCAAATATTTTCTCCCATTGTGTGGGTTCCCTTTTTACTTTCTTGACAAACTCCTTTGAGGTGCAGAAGGCTTTAATTTTGAGGAAATCTCATTTATCTATCAGTTCTTCTGCTGCTCGTGCTTTTGGTGTGATATTCATGAACCCATTTCCTATTACAAGGTCCTGTAGATGTTTCCCTACACTACTTTCCAAAGTTTTTATGGTCTTGGCTCTTATATTTAGGTCTTTGATCCATCTTGAGTTGATCTTTGTATAAGGTGTGAGATGGTAATCCTCTTTCATTCTTCTACATATGACTATCCAGTTCTCCAGACACCATTTGTTGAATAGGCCACTCTCTCCTAGTTGAGAGGGTTTGGTGGCTTTATCGAATATTATATGGCTATATATGTGAGGTTCTATATCAGAGCTTTCAATTCGATTTCATTGGTCTGTGTGTCTCTCCTTATGCCAATACCATGCTGTTTTCACTACTGTAGCTTTGTAGTATGTTTTGAAGTCAGGAAGTGTGATTCCTCCTATTTCGTTTTTCTTTTTCAGTATGTCTTTGGCTATTCAGGGTCTCTTTCCTTTCCAAATAAATTTCATAGTTAGTTTTTCTAGTTCCTTAAAGAAGGCTGTGTTCATTTTTATTGGGATTGCATTGAATGTGTAGATCAGTTTTCGTAGGATAGACATCTTGATAATATTCAGTCTTCCTATCCATGAACAAGGAATATTCTTCCATTTATTTAGGTCTTCTTTAGTTTCCTTGAACAGTCTTGTATAGTTCTCAGTGTATAAGTTTTTTCCCTCTTTAGTTAAATTTATTCCTAAGTATTTGATTTTTTTATTTTCTATTGTGAATGGTATTTGTTTCTTGATTTCCTCCTGATCTTGCTCATTATTGGTGTACAGAAATGCTACTGATTTTTCCACATTGATCTTATAACCTGCGACTTTACTAAACTGATTTGAGTTCTAGAAGCTTTGTTGTAGATCTCTCAGGGTTTTCTATGTATAGGATCATGTCATATGCAAATAATGAAATTTTGACTTCTTCCTTTCCAATTTGAATGCCTTTTATTTCTGGTTTTTGCCTCAGTGCTCGAGCAAGTACTTCTAAGACAATTTTAAATAGGAGCGGAGACAATGGGCATCCTTGTCTTGTTCCTGAGTTTAGAGGGAAGGATTTTAGGATTTCTCCATTGTAAACAATGTTGGCTGTAGGTTTCTCGTATATACTCTTTATCATGTTCAAAAAATTTCCTTGTATTCCAATCTTTTGGAGGGTTTTTATCAAGAAACAGTGCTGTATTTTGTCAAATGCTTTTTCTGCATCAATAGATATAATCATGTGATTTTTTTCCTTCAATCTGTTTATATGGTGTATTACGTTGATTGATTTTCTTATGTTGAACCATCCTTGCATACCTGGGGTGAATCCCACTTGGTCGTGGTGTATAATTCATTTAATGTGTTGTTGAATACAATTAGCAAGTATTTTGTTAAGTATTTTTGTGTCTAGGTTCATTAGAGAAATTGGTCTGTAATTTTCCTTTTTTGTGGTGTCTTTGTTTGGCTTTGGTACTAGGGTAATGTTGGTGTCATAGAAGGAGTTCTGCAATGTTCCATCTGTTTCGATTTTTTGGAATAGTTTCAGCAGGATTGGTGTTAGTTCTTTCCGGAATGTTTTGTAGAATTCACCTGTGAAGTCGTCTGGCCCTGGGCTCTTCTTAGTTGGGAGATTTTTAATGACTGATTCTATCTCTCTGCTTGTGACTGGTTTGTTAAGATCATCAATTTCTTCTTTCGTCAATATGGTTGCTTTTGTGTTTCTAGGAATTTGTCCATTTCCTCTAAATTGTCATTTTTGTTGGAATATAGTTTTTCAAAATATCCTCTTATGATAGTCTTTATTTCTGTGGCATCAGTGGTGATATCGCCTTTCTCATTTCTTATTTTGTGTATTTGCATCTTCTCTCTTTTTTCTTTGTTAGTCTTGCTAAATGTTTGTCAATTTTGTTGATCTTCTCAAAAAACCAGCTCTTGGTCCTGTTTATCTTTTCAAGTGCTTTCTTATTTTCTATTTCATTTAGTTCTGCTCTTATCTTTGTTATATCCTTTCTTTTTCTTCCTGTTGGGTCACTTTGTTGTTGTTTTTCTAATTCCTTCAAATGTGCAGTTAATTCTTCAATTTTTGCTCTTTCTTCTTTTTTGATATATGAATTTATGGCTATAAATTTCGCTCTCAGTACTGCTTTTGCTGTATCCCATAAATTTTGGTATGTTGTGTTATTGTTATCATTTGTTTCAAGGTAGTCATTGATTTCTTTTGAGATTTCCTCGTTGCCCCACTGTTTTTCTAAGAGTGTGCTGTTTAATTTCCAAATCGTGGTTTGAAACCTGGGTCTCTGTCCCTTGCAAATTTCCAGCTTGACTCCACTGTGGTCAGAGATATTGTTTTGTATGATTTCAATCTTTCTGAATTCATTCAGCCTTTCTTTGTGGCCTAGCATATGGTCTATCTTGGAGAATGATCCATGTGCGCTTGAGAAGAATGTATATCCTGCTGTGTTTGGGTGTAATGATCTATATATGTCTATTAGTTCCAGCTCCTCTAATATACTGTTCAAATGTTTTGTTTCTTTAGTGATTCTCTTTTGAGATGTTCTGTCCAAGGTAGATAGTGGTATATTAAAATCCCCCACTATGATTTTAGATGCATCTATTGTTTCACTTAGTTTTTCCAGCATTTGTCTCACGTACTTAGAGGCACCCTTGTTAGGAGCATAAATATTTATGACTGTTCGAACTTCTTGACAGATTTTCCCTTTCACTAAAATGTAGTATCCTTCTTTGTCTCTCACAATTGTTTCACATTTAAAGTCTATTTTGTCTGATATTAATATAGCTACTCCTGCCTTTTTTTGGTTATTGTTTGCTTGTATGATTGTTTTCCAGCCATTCACTTTCAGTCTCCATGCGTCTCTGGGTCTAAGATGTGTCTCTTGTAGACAGCATACAGATGGGTCATATTTCCTTTTCCAATGTCCCAGTCTGAATCTTTTGATAGGTGAGTTTAATCCATTGACATTCAGTGTTATTACTTTCAAGGAAGTATTTGTGTTAGCCATATTTTTATTGGATTTCTGTTTGTCATATTTTGTTTGTATTTTTTTCCCTTCTAGTTTGTCTTTTTTTGTTGCTCTTATACTCTCCTCCAACTCTGCCTATCCAGTTTTTTCCTTTCTTCCTGCAGAACTCCCTTTAGAACTTCTTGAAGGGGAGGTTTCTTGTTGGTATACTCTTTCAGTTTCTGCTTATCTGTGAATATTTTGAACTCTCCATCATGTTTGAATGTTAGTTTAGCTGGATAGAGTATTCTTGGTTGGAAATTTTTTTCCTTTAGTACCTTAACTATATCATACCACTGCCTCCTTGCCTCCATGGTTTCAGATGAGAAATCAGCACTTAATCTTATGGAGCTTCCCTTGTATGTGATGGTTTTCTTTTCTCTTGCTGCTTTTAGGATTTTCTCTTTGTGTTGAGTATTGGATAATTTGATGAGTATATGTCTTGGGGTGGGCCTGTTTTATGACCAGTGGAGTGTGCTGTGCTTCTTGGATATGTACATCTGTCTCTTTCAGTAGATTTGGGAAGTTTTCAGACATTATTTCCTGCAACACTCCTTCTGACCCTTTTCCCTTCTCTTCTCCTTTTGGAATACCTATAATACGTATATTTGAGCGTTTTGCATTGTCATTCAGGTCCCTAAGTCCTAGCAGTATTTTTTCTATCTTTTTATCGACCCCTTCTACTATCTGTTTGATTTCTGATGTACTGTCTTCCACATCACTAATTCTCTGCTCTGCCTCTTCTAGTCTGTTGATATTTGCTGCAAGTGTATTTTTGATTTCTTGAACTGTGGTGTTCATTCCCATTATGTCTGTTATGTTTTTGCGTATGTCTGCAATTTCCCCTCCCAGTGTTGTCTTCATGTTGTTAACCTCTTTCATTACTTCATCAAATTTGTTGGTGATAAATGTTCTGAGATCTTTCATTGCTCGTGCGAAGTTCTGCTCTCCTTCCTGATTTTTAGTTTGTTAATTGGATTCAGCCATGTTTTCCTGATTACTGATTTGGTTTGTCGATTTTTGTTGCTTTCTGGTCATCCTTTTATCTTGATGGGTTTAATCAGTTCCTTAGCTTCTTTGTCTAATCTTGGAGATTAATTAGCTGTTATTTTTGCATAAGTGTTATATCTTCTTTTTGTCACTTTGTTCTTCTTATTCTAATTTCTTGTTGCTGGTTAAGTTCAATTTAAAGGAAAGTATTAGTGCTGGGGAAAGGCAATTGTGTAAGCAAGGAAAAAGTGTAGAGTTGTATTGGTGATATATGTTAACAAAGCAAGATTATGAGATCTGGGAGGATGGAGGTTAGATTCATGTAAATTGTGTAGAGTTATAGCTGTAGGTAGAGTACCTATTATGAGGTAGATGACTGAATATGGGAGGAATATGGTATGAGCTATAAAGCTATTGTTTTCGTGAGAGAGGGAAAAAGAAAAGAAAGGTAATAGTTTCAAGACTGGATATCAGACAGAAAACAAAACAAAAGTATTAGAAATTAAGAGTTAGACACTTTGTGGATCAAAGAAAGGGAGGTCCGGTGTGGAATATAGGAGAGACAGTAGATGATAGCGGATATCAAGATGCAGGGGAAGGGGCATAGTGTAGGTAGCCTAAATCAGTTCACACAGAAATGAGGCAGTGGAGGATGGGAAAACCCAGCAAATGTCAGGTGTTCCCTGTAGCACCTATTGTATACTTGAATTAAAATAAAATAAGTGGAAAATGAGGGACAAGAGGGAGAGAGAAAACAGAAAAAGAAAAAATAATAATAATAAAGAAAAAATAGAAAGACGAGAAGAAAGGAAGAAAGAAAAAGAGGGTGGGCAAACGGTGGGGAACAGGTAGGGGGAAGAGAAATACAGGTATACATGAACCACAATTGCAACACTATCTACAACAACAACGAAAAAACCCCTAAATAACTGTATAAAAAAAGGACTTTGGGGGACACGCTAGGAGAAAAGACTAGGGGATAATGCAATATTAGCAATCAGGGCATCATAAAAAAGGATAGGATGTGGAATTTTTTCAAGTCAACATTCTTTATCTAAGTTCTTTGTCTAACTTTATCCAAGTTCTTTATCTATCCTTTAAACCCATTGCTATATGCCATTCCCTAGTAAGGGACCATGACATTATATTGGGCTTCAAATTTCGGGGAGTTCTGGATCACAGAGTGTTTCAACAATGGCAATGGAGGGATACTGGTATGGGATACCAATGACAGGTGATATATAGCTGACAGAACATATGTCCAGGGTGCATGGTAATGATTGGATATACTCATAGTGGCAACAATTAAAAACCCAGCAGGGGGGGTACTGGGTTCCTGGCCAGTGGTGCTCTGTCGTGGTCCCTAGGGGAGCAGCGATAGTCTCCCAGGTACAGCAGCGGGGACCGGGAGGGAGTGAGGGTTCAACAGTGAGCCCCTGATGCTAATGACTATGCTTGTGAGCTGATAAACCTAAAATAAGAACAAGGCCTAGAGCAACATTGTGCCTGGGAATTTCCTCCTGTCAGCCTTCATGTTACTCAAATGTGGCCAGTCTCGAAGCCAAACTCAGCATGTAAATACAATGCCTTCCCTCCAGCATGGGACATGAAACCCCGGGATGAGCCTCCCTGGCAACGAGGGACCACTATCAAATACCAACTGATGATGCAACTGGAAAAGGACCTTATATGGAAGGTTCAATGCGGATCAGCAGAATATCCATGTCTACATAAAATAACATGACTTTAAAATGCTGTTTGACCTAAAGTAAGGGGGAAATGGAAAGGAGAAATGAGTTTATATGGCTACGAGTTTCTAAAAAAGAGTCTGGAGGCTGGCAGAAGGATTGCCCTCATGCACAACTGAGCAGAGTCAGAGAGACAGATAAAGCAGATACAACCCCCAGATATTGGTTCCTATGAAGGCTAAAGAGACCCATGAGAGTTATGGTCATGGCCGATGGGGTTTACTACCAGGGCAGATGGCCCTTCTCTGGAAATGGTGTTTATGTGTGATGAATCTGGACTCAGATGGGATCTCCCTTCATAAGACTTTCATACTAATCTGCTGGAGGTGCAGTTAACGTTGGGGTTTAAGATATAGTTAGGGGATTTGAATCTCTGGACTGATAATGTGATAGCCAGGCCCTGAGCCTCAACAGACTCCAACACCTACAATCTGATTTATTGGACTTACCACACTCAGCTAAGATGGAGTTGAAGAAGGACAATCACCACACCATGGAGCCTAGAGTGATTACAACTGAAAATGGGAGGATGGCAGCCAGCATCCATGTGGAATCTGAGCCTCCTCTTGACATAGAGGTGCAATGGACACAACCAATCCAATGTCCACATAGAAGAGGTGGCATTGGATTGGGAAAAGTGGACATGGTGGACGATGTGTATGGGGAGGGGCAGGAAGAGATGAGAGGTGGGGGCGTATTTGGGACGTGGAGCTGCCCTGGATGGTGCCTCGGGGGTGATCACCGGACATCGTGGATCCTCACAGGGCCCACTGGATGGAATGGAGGAGAGTATGGGCCATGATGTGGACCATTGTCTATGAGGTGCAGAGGTGCCCAAAGATATACTTACCAAATCCAATGGATGTGTCATGATGATGGGAACGAGTGTTGTTGGGGGGGGAGAGGGGGGTGGGGGGGTGGGGTTGAATGGGACCTCACATATATATTTTTAATGTAATATTATTACAAAGTCAATAAAAAAAAAGAGTAAAAAATAAGATAAAATGAAAATAAAAACAAAACGATATGAACCAATAAAGATAAAACGCAAACGTTAAAGTCCACGGCACTCAAGGACCCCAGGTAGACCCCAGGGCGTGATGGATTCAGGGGTGGAAAGTCTGAGACACTGAAGACTCAAGAGGTGTGAGTCTGGGGTGTGGACCACCAGAGTCCAGGGGACCCAGACCTGGCAACCTCAAATCTGGTCAACAGGAAGCTTAGGAGCCCCGCAGTGCAACACAGCCCTCAGGGATCCCCGTAGCTGGGTGCCAACCCCATGGGGGAAGCCAGATCCGCAAACTCTATATTTAATGTCTGAACCCTGCAATTCACCTACTCCTCAGGATTTCTTTATGTGGGTGTATCGTCAATTCAGCCTTTGGACAGCTCCCACCCTGTGCTCCCACGCAACGGCCACTTGAGGGCGCCTCTACACCACAGCCAGTTCAATGACCCAGATCCCAAGCCCCGCCGGGTGGGCTGGGCTTCAGCTGGAAACGCCAAAAACAGACTCCAAAACTGGAACTCCCAAACTTCGCAAAATATTCCCCAATCGGCTTCCAGACGTGTCCCCCTCCCTCACTGCACCCTGCAACAATCTCCCAATTGTGTCCCCTTATTGCCAAAAATCCAATTCCATTGCAGATCGGCAGTGGGACCTGTGGGGATGGGGCTCCAGGTGGAAGCGCTACCACCCCTGTCCGCAACCAAAAATTCCCCGCTTCACAACAAAACACCGTCTGTCTCCCCAAATCGATCTGCAAAGGAGTCCTGTCCCACCAACCCCTCACCAGCCCACCAGGGACGCATGAATTCCTCAGCACCACAGAGCCTCCAAAAAAAGGGAAAAAAAACCCTGGCCGCGGCTGCTCCCCGAGCTGCAGCTGCGCCCGATACCGCAGCTCCGCCCACCCAAGGAGGGAACTTTCCGTGCCCAGCTGGGACCTCCGTTTATATATTATAGACGTATCCTCTCTGTTACCTTCCCACCAAATCGATGTCCAGACATCTTCCAAACAGCAAAAATCCCCAAAATAGTGCGGTCCCAAAGAGCCTTCAACACTGCCCAGCCGCCCCCTGCAGAGACACTACCAGGCAAGTTCACTCAGCCACCATCTTGCCCCAAATCTGTTTATTTTTTCCTATGAACCCTTCATCATGTTGAGGAAATTTCCTTCTATTCCTACCTTTTGATTTTTTTTAATAAGGAAAGGGCAGTGTATTTTATCAAATGCTTTTTCTGCATTTATAAAGATAATCATCTGATTTTCTTTTCTTTCAATCAGCTTATGTGGTGTATTATATATATATATATTATTATTTGTAATATTATTATTGGTAGAAATTCATGCCAAGGTATTGGGGAAGCAGCATAAACCAAGAAAAATCCTATTAGATGCAGATCTACACCATTCCCTTGGCTTTTTTCCCTTGTTTTGCTTCCATTCTGAGTGCTTTCATTGGTTTGCAATCCAGAGGCTCAAATCACCCAAATAAGCCATTCTTTCAAAAAAAAAAAGCCAAATGCGGAGGGCGACATGCCATCAAATTTGGCTAATACAAGCCCTGTAGTACAAAGACTTTCCTTGCTTGTTTATCTGCAGTTGAAAGAACAATTGAGTTACATAGTAATTGGATAAATTGTAGGATCTGTCTATGGGCTAATGTTGGAGCTCCACCTCAGTCACAGGTATTCTAATTACTAACCAACCTGATTTTTTTTTTATATTGGACCTTCTTCTAAATAAGGAATGAAACTCACTTGATCACAGCTTATAATTCATTTGACATGTTGTTGTATGTGATTAGCAAGTATTTTGTTCAGGATTTTAAAATCTACATTCATTAAAGACCTTCATCTATAATTTACCTTTCTTGTGGTGTCTCTGGCATTGATAATAGGGTGATGTCGGCATCTTTGAATGAATTAGGTAATGTTCCCTCCACTTCTATTTATTGGAAGAATTTAGGCTGAATTGTTGTTAGTTTTTTCCATAAGGTTTGGTAGAATTCACCTGTGAAGTCATCTGGTCCTGGGCTCACCTTAGTTGGGAGATTGTTATGACTAATTTTATTTTGTTCCTTGTGACTGGTCTGTTGAGTTCATCAATCTCTTCTTTTGACAATGTAGGCCGCTTGTGTTTTTCTAGGAATTTGCCATTTCCTCTAAATTATCCATCTTCCTGACATATAATTTTTCAAAGTATCCTCTTATGATAATCTTTATTTCTGAGGTGCCATTGGTGATATCCCCTTCCTTGTTTCTTACTTTACATATTTGCTTCTTCTCTCATTATTTCTTTGTTCATCTATGTAAGGTTTTGGGGCAATTTTATTCATCTCAAAGAACCAGCTTTTGTGTTTGTTTGTTTTGTCTTTATTTATTTTTTTAATGTTACATTAAAAAAATATGAGGTCCCCATATACCCCCCACCTCCCTCACCCCACTCCTTGTCCCATAACAACAACCTCCTCCATCATCATGAAACATTCATTGCACCTGGTGAATACATCTCTGCGTACTGCTGGACCTCATGGTCAATGGTCCAAACCACAGCCCACACTCTCTCACAGTCCTTCCAGGGTGCCATTTATAAACTATAAATGGGATTGTGCCATTTATAAACTATTCGGGTTATTAATTCTCACTATGTGTTATCATCAGCTCTATCCATTTCCACAATTTTTCAGGCAAGCTATAGTTCTAGGTAGAAACCCTAGCAGTATATTGAATTACAGGGGTGACAGTGGGCATCAGTGTCTTATTCTGGAACTCAACAGGAATTTTTCAGATTTTCAGAATTGAGTATGCCAGTTGTGGGTTTTTCATTTATGCCTTTTATTAGGTTGATAAAAGTTCCATTACTTCAGAGTGTTTTTATCAGAAAGAATGCTGGAATTTGTCAAATGCCTTTTATGCATCAATCGAGATTATCCTGGAATTTTTTTCTTCAATTTATTAAAGTGATGTATTACAATGATTCATTTTTTTGTGTCTATCCACCCTTACATGCCTGGGGCAAAACTCACTTGATCACCATGAATAATTCTACTAATTTATTGTTGTATTTTATTGGCTTATTTTATTTAGTGGAGGATTTTTGCATTAATATTCTTTAGGGAAATGCATTTGTAATTTACTTTTTTTCATATTATCTGACTTTGCTGTTAGGGTGATGCTGGTGTCATAGAATGAGTTTGGTAGTGTTTCCAATTAACTATTTTGGAAGAGTTTGAATAAAACTTGTATTATTCTTCTTTGAATGCTTCGGCATTTCAATTTCTCAATTATTTACTTTTAGTTTTTAAAGAAGCTTTTGATTACATAAGTAGTACATACAAGATATAAGGGGTTCATATATGCCTCACTCCTTCCCCATCCCACATTTCCCCACATCAAGAATATCCCTCATTCGCATGCTACTTTTGTTAAAATAGATGAACTCATATTGAAGCACTGCTACTAACTACAGATTACAGTTTGCATTATAGTTTATAGAGTCCCACATAATTCTTTAGGTTATGACAAAATATACAATGACCTCTCTCTTTCACTTTAGTGTCATGCAGGACAAATCCAATGCTTGCAAAATGCCACCATATTATACTTATTCTTCCCTCTCTCATCACTCAGAAACACTTATGGCCATTGACTTTACATCAATGAGAAGAGTTCTTCCACTTCTAAAGTAATAAACCTATAGTAGAAAAATAAAGTCTACTTTAGTCCATTGTTCATTTCCTAATCCTGAGGATTTGGGGATGATGATGCTCACTTTGCTTCTAATTGAGAAGGAGCTTATGTCCCATGGAGGTGATGGATGGAACTTTCATGCTTGCAGTTGCCGACACTCTGTTTCTTGGGATAAGCATTGTTCATCATCTCCTTGTTCGTGGTCCTCAGTGACTCAAATGACCTGGGCAGTAGGTGTTGCAACTACTGAAATTCAGACCTCAACTGGCACATGGATAGATCAAATATTTAAGTCTCTGGGACATATACTTATCAAGTATTGAGCTAATTATAGGGTCAAAGAAAAGGTGCAGAAGAGTCATAGCAATGTTACTAAAAAAACATCTTTTGGTTATCTAAACTCTCTTTTTTCTCTCAAATTCATTTATTTTTTTCTACCACTTCTATTTCCTTTTTAAAATATATATATATAACACAAAATGTTACATTAAAAAATATGAGGTTCCCATATAACCCATTCTCATACCTCCACTCCTCCCATATTAACAGCTTCATTCATTAGTGTGGTAAATTCATTGCATTGGATGAATACAATTTGGAACACGGCTACACAGCCTGGATTGTACTTTATGTTGTAGTTTACACTGTCACCATTCCATTCAGTGGGTTATGGCAAGATATAAAATGTCCTGCATCTGTCCCTGCAGTATCACTGAGGGCAGTTCCAAGTCCCAAAATTACCCTACTATCACACCCCTTTTTTCATCTCCCTGCCTTCAACAACTCCTGTGCCCACTGTCTCCACATCAATGATATCATTTCTTCCATTGCTAGAGTCAAAATAATTCCATGGTAGAGTACCAGTAAGTCCATTCTAATTCATATTTTATTCCTTCATCCTGAGGCCCCAGGAATGGTGATGCCCACACCACCTCTAAATCAAGAGGGCACTTAGATTCCACAAGGCTGATGGATGGGATTCACTTTTTTGCAACTGTGGACTCTCTTGGATCCTTGGTGTGATGATTGATGATCCACACCTCCTTGTTGCCTAACCTTGTTAAGTCCAATGAAATTGAGTGTGGGTGTTGAAACTCTGCTGAGGCTCAGGGCCCAACTGGCACATGTAATGACCAAACATTTGAGTATCCTGAGTGTACATCAACACCAACATCAACCACAGTTTCAATAAAAGTGGCAGAAGAGGCATGCATAGAGAAGTCACATCTGAGTCCAACTTGATCACATTCAGGATCACAAATTCCAAAGTAGGGCCCACTGGCAAGGTACTGAACTCCTGAGCCATCTTCCATGACAGTAGGAAATGGGTGTCTCTGCAGGCCTCAGGAGCACTACTACCTACATAATTGTCTACTTTGGGTGTTTCAGAGACTCTGCGGAGATTTGCATTAAGCACGGTACCTCTGATGACCTTCTGACCCATTTTGAATTCTCTTTTCCATATAAACTAATTTATCTTTACCATTTCCCCTTTTATTCAAGGTACTTTCCCAGTTACATCACCAGCTGGTGATTGGTAGTAATCCCTCATGGTCAGGAAGTCTCATCCCTGGGAGGCACGTCCCATGCTGGGGGAAAACTAAAATATTTACATGATGAGTTTGTCTTAGAGAGTGGCCACATTTCAGCAACATTCAGGCTCTCAGGAGGTACACTTAGGCCTACTGGAGCTCTAGACCTAGTTGAAATTTCAAGCACTCAGCCTCCTAAGAATATGCATCAGGATCAAGGACCCATCATTGGGCCATTCTTCTTCACTGGTCTTTGCCCTTGCTCTTGGGGGATTGTTACTGTTCCATTGAGGAATACGACAGAACTTAAATATGTTCAGATAGCCATTGGGTATTGTCATAGTAGGTAAACTGACATGCAAAAACTGAAGAATATTATATTATTCCTGCTAACCACAGTCCAAAGGTCAATCCAATTGTATTTTTCCCATGCTTCTCCACAATCCCACCACCCTGCAGTAGTGATGTACATTTGATCTAGTTCACAAAGTAAACTTTTGCGTCTGTACTATAAACCACAATTCTCATCCACCTTTTGGTTTACTCTGCTGTCTGTTCCTAGATTATTCTCTAGCATTCTGTCAGTTGGCATTTACATACCTAGACTACCATTTCTGCCATATCCCCATTTATGAATTGAATATTAGTATTTGCTACCATCCACTCTATTCATTTCCACATTTTTACAATAAAGGTATTTGAAACTACTACATACATTAAACATCAGTAATCCATCTCTCTCCTTCTCTTAAGAATTCACCAACTACCACCTGGTCTTGAAGATACTTTCTGACACTTTCTTCCTGAAGCTTTATGGATTTTTATTTTATTTTTAGGTTTTTGCTCCATTTTGAGTTAATTTTTGGATAAAGTGTGAAATAGGGGTCCTATTTCCTTCTTTTTGCTATGCATGTCCAGTTCTTTCAGCACCATTTTTTGAATGGACTGTTCTGCCCAAGCTGTGTGGGTTTGACAGTCTAGTCAAAAATCACTTGACATACATGTGGGTCTGTTTCTGAACTATCAATTTGCATCCATTTATCTAAGTGTCTGTCTTTATGCTGTTTTTACCACTAAAGATAAGTAATAAGATTTAAAGTCTGGATATGAGGATTCACTTTCTGTTTTTAGGATGTTTCTAGCTATTGAGGGCTACTTACTCTTCAAAATAAATTTGACAATCATGTTTTCAATTAAAAAACTGCCAGTAGTATTTTTATCAGGTTTGAAATGAATCTGTATATCAATTTAAGTAGAGTTGACATCCTAATGATATTTAGTCTTCTAATGCTTGAGTATGGAATATTTTTTCAGTTATTCATTTATTTAGGGTTTTTAAAAAATTCCTTTTAATGTAGAGTTGTAGTTTTCTGAAAACAAGTACCTTTCTTCATTGGTTAAGTTAATACCTGGCTATTTGAGTTTTATCTGTCATATTTTATTTTCACTACTCTTTTGACATTCTTAGTTCCATTTATTGATATAATCTTCATTTCCAGGCTCTCTTTCAGGCTCTGTCTCCTGTCTTTTCTTTTAAGACTTTAGCACACTGTTAGTATTTCCTGAAAATCTGGTCTCTGTTAGAAATTCTCTCAGTTCTGTTTATCTGTGAATACTCTAATCTTGCCCTCATTTTTGAAAAATAATCTTGCCAGATACAAGATATTTGGCTGGAAGGTTTTCTCTTGTAGTATCTTAAATATATCATGCCACTGTCTTCTTGCATCCATTGTTTCTGGTGAGAAATCAGCACTTAATCTTATTGGGTATCCCTTGTATGTTAAACATTGCTTTTCTCTTCCTGTTCTTAGAACTCTCTCTTTCTCTTTGGCATTTGACATTCTGATGAGTACGTGTCTCAGCATTGGTCTGTTCTTTTTTTGGATGTGAGCTCCTTGTGCTTCTTGGACATGGATATATATGTCCTTTAATAGGGTTGAAAATTTTTCTACCATTATTTCTTCAGATATTCCTTCTGCCCCTTTCCCTTCTCTTCTCCTTCTGGGACACCCATGACATGTATGTTTACACATCTTCTTCTGTCATTTAGTTCCCTGAGACCTTGCTGAATTTTTTTCTATTCTTTTCTTCATCTGTTCTTTTGTATTTTCACTTTCAGAGGTCATTTCTTCAAGCACACCAATCCTTTCTTCTGCCTCCTCATATCTGCTATTATATGATTCCTGTTTTTTAAAAATTCATTTATTACACTTTTCATTTACATAAGATCTATTATTTTTCTATGTATGCTTTCCACTTCTTTGTATTCACACAAGGTCTTCTTAATATCCTTAATCTCTTTAGCCATCTCTGAATTTATTAGGGAAATATGTTTGGACAGCTATGATTACTTTTCTCAACTCCTTTATATCATCTGTAGGCTTAATTTGTTCCTTTAACTGGGCCATAAATTCCTGTTTCTTGATGTAGATTGTAATTTATTGTTGGTGTCTTGGCATGTGGCTTACTTGAGTATTTACTCTGGTTGCAAATTTTCTCTTTAATATAGGGCTTCCTTTTATTTCTCCCATGCTGGTTGTGCAGTTGGAGCTGAGGATGTAGTTGGTGTTATAAGCTGTGAAGGCTCAAGCTTCCTGCATTGCCCCAGGGACCAATGAAGCTTCTCCCAATTTTCTCCTTTGTCAAAGAAAGGTACAGATTCACAGCTGTTTGGAATAATCCAAGTCATGCAGGTATAGACTGGAGTTGTCCAGAAGGACTGATAAAGTTTCAAGCCCCTTTCTCCCTTGACTGGTGTGGGGATGGAGCTGCAGGTGTGGGCAGCAATGTATGCAGTGTTGCCCCAAGATCAACACAGTTGCCCCAGTAGACTTCCAGTTATTCAATCTGTGCCAGCCAGAGGTAACTACAGTTACCTCGATAGCCTGTTGCTGCACCAACCAGCATTTTCCCTGCCAGAGTTGGGGCTGAACCCAGCCTAGGGCTGCAGGATGATCTCAGGATGATCTGGGTAAAAAAACTGGTTCCTACCATTAATGTGATTTTCAGTCTGCTGGTTTCCCCTCATTCTGTGGGTGGAGTGAAAATGGCAGTCACCAGCCTCTTTCCAACTTGGATAGAGTCACACCCTAGCTGTTCATGGGGTGATGCCTTAGCTAACTGAGTTTACCAATCAGCAGCCAAAATTGGTGGTCAACTGTCCACTCCTCCCCTGTTTTTGAGAAATGAGGCTTCCAATTCCAGTCACAGAATAGCTAATAAGGCAGCCTACACTGCCAAAGTAGGATAATCACTGGCCTCCACATCTTGGCCTGTAATTTCCCACTGAGGCTGGAGCAGGTCTCCCCAGTTTCCTCCCTGCTGGAGGTGGGGTTGGGACTTAGAATAGAATTGCAATCTGAGCTGGATGGAAAGAAGCCAGTCTCTACCAGCACTGTGATTTTCAGTCTGCCCTGCTTCCCCTCATGCCAGGCATGGAGTTAAGATTGTTGAAATTGGCCTCTTTCTGACTTGGACAGGTTCAAACTTTAGATCTTCTTAGAATTATGCTTTAGCCCACTGAATTTACTCATCAGTAACTGAAGTTGGTGTCCATCTGTCTGTTCCTTCCCCATTTTTGGGAAGTGGAGCTTTCAATTCCTGCCATGGAAAAACTCCCAAAGCAGCTTGTACCTCCAGTGGAGGATGGGAACTGCCCTTCATGGCTTGGAAGGCTCTACTCACAAATTTTCTCTGCAGATGTGCAATCTCCTCCTTCCATTCCTTCAAGGATGTTGCAGGATGCTCTTTTTTTCTCCTGGACCCTTCAGTCAGGTGCTTCAACTAGCTCCCAATAGCTCTGGGTGTTTCCTAACTGCCCTGTAGCTAGAGCTGTCTCTATTAGCTCCTTACTCTGCCACCATATTGGTTGGTTGTTTCCTGTAAATTTTGATATGTTGTTTTCTCCTTTTTTTCCATCTTGACATATTCACTGTATCCACTTGCAATTTCTTATTTGTCTCACTGATTACTGAGTGCATTGCTTAATGTCCATATATATGTGAATTTTCCTTTTTTCAGCCTCTTATTGAATCCCATTTTCATTGCATTATAATTATAAAAATTCCATTCTCTAATTTTGATTTTTTTTAAATCGATGATCTCTGTTTTTGCCTAAACCATGGCCTATTCTGAAGAAAAAACATGGGCTCTTGAGAAGAATGCATATCCTGTTGTTATAGGTTGCAGTGTTCTGTATATTCATATTAGGTTTAACTTATTTATAATGTTATTCAAGCTCTCTATTTCTTTTTTGATTCTCAGCCCAGATATTTTTTCCTATGATAAGAGTAGTGTATTGAATTCTGTATTATTATTTGCCTTATGTTTGGGGGGGGGGCACTGTGGTTAGTTGAATGCATATTTACAAATGTTATCTCTTTTGGGTGGATATCCCCTTTTATTAATATATAATGTCATTCTGCATCTCTTATAAGAGATTTTTCCTTAAAGTCTATTTTTCTGATATTAGTATAGCAAGCCTAGTTCTTGTGGCAAACCATGCTGCCTCTGTGACACCCTGATGGAAATTAAAGGAAAACTGAACACAGATGATTGTAAATGACCGTCGCCACTATGTCTCACTGTGGAACCTTGTAAGTTACATAATATCCATAGAAATTTGTTGAGCACATAAGGAGATGAAAGTTACCATGACGATCAGAACATAGCCTGCTTGAATCACACTATGAAACATTTAATCACGAGCTGTACTAGGTTAGATTTATGTAAAACCAAAAAAAAAATAGATACATGAGTTTTGATTCATTGTTAATTCTGCATCAAGGTGAGAAACAGGGAAATATATTCAGGGAGAAAAACTAATAGAAAAAGCTTCTTTGAGCATGCAACTGCCATGTATGCATGTGCTTTCTTCATATATCTGAGTCTTGCTAGACAAGACTCTTCCTACTTTTGAACTCCAACAACTGGTGCCCAAACAGGGAACTGATGCAGCAATGAGGACAAGGAGGAATATTGAGCAGTCATACATTCCTGGTAAGAGAAGCAGGACAATTAATATCCATGACTTGTAATTATGGGAGCTCATTTATCTAAGGAACAGTCTAAATTTCTTAAGGTTTTGCAGCAGCTACTCAAAGCTGCCAGAGCTAAGGTAGCACAGGTGCACTTGTGTCTTTTTTCCCAATGTCTCTTTGATTATCGTCCTTGGTTTCACAATGAGGGGAGCCTGGATTTGTAAGCCTGGAAGAAGATGAGTGAGAAATTGAACTATCATCATGAATGGGAGGACTGGTTACTGTTGAGCTTTCAGCCCTCTGAGGCTTAATTAAATGTATTTGAGCCAGTGCAATTGGATTCTGATGGTGCACCATGCCAGCCTTCTTTGGTGCCTTTGGCCACTGAGGCTTCCAAGGAATCACTTCCTAAAGCCTATGTACTTGAGAGAGGTATCTCTGAACATGGTCATAATTTTGTTCCACAAAAGCAAAAGTGTTTACAAGAAGCCTTAAAGGAAGGGGATATATCAGCCAGTTTGTATCTGGTGATATTAAATACTCAACAACAGCCTGTTCATTAACCCCTTCCTTGTAATGTTCTTAAAGAATTAAAAAGGAGTATGGGGAAGTGGACATGGCTCATTGGTTAGGGCATCCATCTACCACATGGGAGGTCCACGGTTCAAACCCCGGGCCTCCTTGATTCATGTGGAGCTGGCCCATGTGCAGTGCTGATTCACACAAGGAGTGCCATGCCATGCAGGGGTATCCCCCACTAGGGGAACCCCACGTGCAAGGAGTGCACCCCATAAGGACAGCCACCCAGCATGAAAGAAAGTGCAATCTGCCTAAGAATGGTGATGCCCACATGGAGAGCTGACACAACAAGATGATACAACAAAAAGAAACACAGATTCCTGTGCTGCTGATAACAGAAGCGGACAAAGGAGAAGATGCAGCAAATAGACACAGAGAACAGAAAACCGGGGCAGGCGGGAAGGGGAGAGAAATAAATAAAGTAAATAAATCTTAAAAAAAAAAGGAGTATGAATGACAATGGAATGCACTCCTCCTATGTGGAGGGACTCCTTGGAGACTGAGCAAATGCTAATACTGTTATACCAGTAGATTGGAAAACGTTAGTCCGTACTCTCACTACACCACCTCAATACAGCATTTGGTTAACTATATATCACAAACAGGCTGAGCATCAGCACACTCAAAATCTTAATCACCAAATTCCTGTTACTCTTGAAGCTCTTCTTAGTATAGGCCATTTTGCCAATCCTCAGGCTCAGGCTCAAACATATCAGAAGTTGTTTAGTCAGTGTTCTGAAATTGATCAAAAGGCATGGAAGGCTGTGTCAGAAGGTAAATGCCCTCAGAAATTTTTTGCCTCCATTAGACAGAGTGCCCATGAACGTTATATGGATTTCATATGTCAACTTAAATAGGGCACTGATTGACAGATAGACAATATTCAGGCTGCTGAGACATTACTTATGCAGCTAGTTTATGAGAATGCTAATGTTGATTGTCAGCAGGTTCTGTTACCTATCAAATCCATCACAGTTGCCATAGGAGATTTTCTGAAGGCTTGTCAAAACGTGGGTACTGAGATCCATAAAGCAAAAATTCTTCCTGCTCTTAATACCAATGTCACTGTGTGAAATGTGGAAGATGAGGATGTGTTCAGAGGAATTTTACTGTTAACAATTCTTCTCCCTCTAAATGCTAGCCCACTCAGCCCTGTCATAAATATGAAAAGGGAAAGCATTGGGTTAATCAATGCAAATCCCAGTTTGATAGACAAAGGTGATTGCTATTGGGAAAAACCCAGAGGAGTGGGGCTTGTCGCACTCAAAAAACTTACCAGAGAAAATTTCAGGTGTTTTTGGGAAATGCCTGGTCTTCTATCTCTGACCTTAAAGCAAGCAACCAAGGAAGTGCTGGATTTGACCTTTATTCCACCTAAGAAATAATTTTGGAGGAACAAAATAAGGTGGTGGACTTGGCCCAGTGGTTAGGGCATCCATCTAGCACATGGGAGGTCCACGGTTCAAACCCCGGGCTTCCTTGACCCATGTGGAGCTGGCCCATGTGCAATGCTGATGCACATGAGGAGTGCCCTGCCATGCAGGGGTGTCCCCCACATAGGAGAGTCCCACACACAAGGAGTGCACAACGTAAGGTGAGCCGCCCAGCATGAAATAAAGTACAGCCTGCCCAGGAATGGTGCCGCACACATGGACAGCTGACACAACAAGATGATGCAACAAAAAGAAACACAGATTACTGTGCTGCTTATAACAACAGAAGCAGACAAAGAAGACACAGCAAATAGACACAGAGAGCAGACAACTGGGGTGGGGGGGAAGGGGAGAGAAATAAATAAATAATCTTTTTTAAAAAAAATCGAATGAGTTACAACAGGCGTCTGGGGTCCTTGACCTAAAATTGCCTTTTGTCTTCTTGTAGGATGATCCAGTGCTACTATTCATGGGCTCACTGTTCACCCTGGTGTTATTGATAATGATTATACAGGAAAAATAAAAATTATGCTTAGCTCCAGTGTGTTTCAAATTGTTCCAAAGGGTCAGCATATTGTGTAACTTTTGCTGCTTCCTATGCCTCCTATCAAATCAAAATCTTAGGATTGAGCTGGGGGCTTTGCCAGTACCACTGTTCAACAATTCTGGATTCAAGCCCTACATCAGCATAAATCTATGGTAACAATATTTGTAAATGGAATAGAGTTTCCTGGACTGCTTCACATGGGAGCTGATATATTGGTTATTTCAGGGACCTTTAGGCCATCTTCCTGAGCTAAAGAATCCTGCTCCTTTCCTTTGAAAGGAATCAAAGTTTCAACAACTACACAGCACAGTTTTTTGCTGTTCCAGGTAACTGGGCCAGGGGGACAGCAAGACTTTCTCAATGTTATGTTGTCCTCATCCCTGTTAATTTGTGGGACAGAAGCTAACTATCCCAAAGGAGTGCCAAAGTCATCATTCTGCATTTTTAATAATGGTCACTGATCATTTAACTCTTCTGCCCCTTATATGGATCTCTAACAAACCTGTATGGGTTGATCAGTGGTTTTTATGGAAGGAGAAACTTTATCATGCAGATCAACTTGTGAAAGAACAGTTAGCCTTTGCTCACCTAGAGGTGTCCCAAAGTCCCTGGAAAACTCCTCTTTTTGTTATTCCAAAGAAATCTGGAAAATCTAGACTTATTCATGATCTTAAAGATATTAACAACATTATTCAATCTATTAGAGCCTTACAACCAGGTCTCCCTAACCCCCCTTTGATCCCTGACAATTGTCCTCTAATTATTTTAACTTGAAAGAATTGTTTCTTACTATTCCCCTAACTGTGCAAGATCGCGCTTGATTTACTTTTTCCTTGCCAGCTATTAACAGTGCTTCTCCCATGCAGAGCTATCAATGGACCATGTTTCTTCAAGGTATGGTTAATAGTCCTACCATTTGTCAATATCTACTTCATCAAATTTTAAACCTGTTCATGAAAAATATCAAAATGTTATTCTCTATCATTATATGAGTGATATTTTCTTGCAGCTGATACAGAAAAAAAGCTTACAGTTTCTTTTATATGAAGTCTTTCACACATCCAAATTAATGGGTTCCTAACTGCTCAGGAAAAAATTCAGACAGTTGAACCATGGTAGTATTTAGGTTATATTTTAGCCAATAGAAATGTATAGCCATCAGGCTTTATGTTAACTGTTCCTTCTGAACTTTCTTTGAATGATTTGCAGCATATTTTAGGAGTCATAAACTGGATAAGACCCACATTAGGTATTCCTACACATCAACTCCAACATCTTTTTAACATCCTTAAGGAAGATACAAATCTAACTTCCAAATATGTGCTAAATGAAGAAGCCAAAGCTGAATTGGGCTTGATGTCACAAGCCATCTCACAAATGTATTTATATTGTCTTAACCCTGACTTCCTGATACATTTTTTTCTGCCTTTTTACATGGCATTCTCCAACAAGATTAATAGGTAATTGGCTCCAGCACTTCATATTCTCGAGTAGGTTAATTTATCCCATACCCCAAAGAAATCACTTACTCCGTACAGTCACCTTCTTTCCTCTTTGATCATAATGGGGGAGAATCACTGCTTGCAGGTAAGTGGAAAACAACCATCATTATTCATTCCTTTTACCATCCCACAGTTTGACACATTGTTACATCATTCTCATGACTTTCAAATTGTATTAATAGATTTTTACAGAAATGTTAACTTCTTCCTTCCTGTTGATAAAGTCCTCCAAAACTTGCCTACCTTGCCCTATACTGTCCCTACGGTTCTTTATCATGAGTCCCTTCCCCACGCTCTCACTGTTTATGTCGATGGATCTGGAAAAATGGTGAAGCTGCTCTTACCTGGAAAACGACTGAAGGCAGGCAATCATTTACTCTTCAGGGCTATTCTTGCACTCAAAAGGCTGACCTTGCAGTGCACGTTGCATCTTTAGTATATTTTTCTTCACAACCTCTAAATATTGTTAGAGACTCTGCTATACATTCTACGTGGTTTGCCCTATTCTAACTGCACTTATTAAACCTTCAGAGAACAAAGTTTATACATGCTTTTTCTTACCCTCCAATCTCTTTTAGATGCTAGAAGTAACCCTGTTTATATTACTCACATCCATTCCCACACTTCTCTACCAGGACCATTGACAGAGGGGAATACCAAAGCTGACCACTTTGTCATGACTTCTACACTTGCTTTTAAACAGGCTCGTTTATTTCATGATTTTTTCACCAAAATGTCAGTGCTCTCATGAAAGTTTCAGGTGTCCCTGACTCAAGCTAAACAAATTGTCCACAACTCTGCTGATTGCCAAGCTGTTCCTTTACCACAACCTGCAATGGCTGTTAACTCACGTGGCTTACAGCCTAATGAGTTATGACAATTGGGCGTAACTCACTATCCCTCATTCGGTAGATCGAAGTATATTCAAGTTATATTGACTCATTCTCGCATTAGTTATTTGCTTCTTCAAACTCTGGAAAATGATCCTCTCATGTGCATTCACATTTTCTTCAGGCTTACTCCACCATGGGTCATCCCTGCACTTTGAAAATTGATAATGGTCACACTTATACTTCACAGGCTCTTCAACATTTCTTACAAGATTGGACTATTTAACATATTACTAGCATTCCTCATAATGCACAAGGACAATCTATTGTAGAACGTCACTCCATCTTTTAAAAACTTATAATAGGTGGCGGACTTGGCCCAGTGGGTAGGGCATCTGTCTACCACATAGGAGGTCCACGGTTCAAACCCCGGGCCTCCCTGACCCGTGTGCAGCTCGCCCATGTGCAGTGCTGATACCCACAAGGAGTGCCGTGCCACGCAGGGGTGTCCCCCACATAGGGGAGACCCACGTGCAAGGAGTGCGCCCCATAAGGAGAGCTGCCCAGTGTGAAAGAAAGTGCAGCCTGCCCAGGAATGGTGCCACACACACACAGAGCTGACACAACAAGATGACAGAACAAAAAGAAACACAGATTCCTGTGCCATTTACAACAACAGAAGTGGACAAAGAAGATGCAGCAAATAGACACAGAGAACAGACAGCTGGGGTGGGAAGGGGAGGGGAGAGAAATAAATAAATAAATAAGTCTTTAAAAAAAACATATATTAAAGAACAAATAAAGGGGAATATGGGTCTCCCCCCGTGGGATCAGTTACAAAAAGTCTTATATACCTTAAATGATTTGAGCTGTGATGTTCATTTCCATTCTGCTGTGGAAAGGCATTTTTCTAACCCTTCATGTCCTCATACACATCCCCTGGTTAGGTATAAAGATCCTAAGTTGGGTTTTAAACAACCGAAACCCACCTCTCTCATTTCCTAGGAACAGGAATATGCTTGTGTTTCCACTTCTACAGGAATTCAATGGCTACCCATCCAGAACATAAAACTGCATCATTGACCTCTCCAAAAAGGGTCTCCAACCTCCCACCTTCAAGCTGAAGAAGACCATGACACCAGATGAGTTGGACTTTCTCTGCTTGCTGTAGTTTTTGAAAAATTGTGAGTCAAACACTTCCTTGGCACATTAATAGCCACAAAAAATCTCCATTGTAGCCATGGATGCCCTAGCCACTACTACTGGTGTTTCTCTAACTGCTTCAATTCAAACGGCTTAAGAATTCAATTCAAACGGCTAATTCTTAATGGACAATGTGACAAATGAACTTTTAATACAAACAAATATAGATAGTGAAATAATGTCTAGATTAGGTGCTTTAGAAGCTGCCGTTTTGAGGATAGGACAATGCCAAGAAGCGTTAATTGTGAAATTTACATTGTCATGTGATTATAACATTTCTCATATTTGTGTAAGTCCCCTTTCACAAGACTTATGGAATGAAACCTAGCGTAATGTCCACCATAATCTTAATGCAACTTTCTCCCATAATGCATTGCAAGAGCTAGCATTATTACAAACCTGTTTGTCTCGTAATCGCCATGACCAAAGTCAAAGATATATTAATGTTATCATGTCCCTGTTACAATGCTTCTCCCCTTCTAATTGTCTTCTGCATCTTAATCTACACAATTGGATACAAAAATCTGTGTTCATTATATTATTGATTGCAACCATTCTTTACCTATGCTTCAAGTTTGTGGAGAAAAAAATCAAAAGATGATATATTTCTTATGTTTCTAACTCATCTAAAAAACAGAAAAGATTTATTCAGATGTGCATACTTTGTGCTTCTTGGAGGTCGATATTTATGCCCTTCCATACAGTTGGGTAATTTTCTACCATTATTGCCTCAAAGACTCCTTTTGCCCCATTTCTCTTTTCTTCTCTTTCTGGGGTATTCATTATATGTACGTTTGCAAAGCTCTTCTTCTTATTTCATTCCCTGATACCTTGCTTGATATTTTCCACTATTTTCTTTACCTGTTCTTCTCTATTTTCACTTTTTAAAACCTTATCTTCTAGCTTCCCAGTCGTTTCTTCTCCCTCTTTCAAATCTGTTGTTATATGGTTCTAATGTACTTTTTGTTCCTTTCTTTCTTTTTTCTCTATTTTTAAAAAAATGTTACATTAAAAAAATATGAGTTCCCCACCCACTGGCCACCACTTTCACCCTACTCCTCCCAAATCAACAACCTCTTTCATCATCATGGGACATTCATTGCAATTGGTGACCTGAATCTAATGTACCTTTTAAATTCATTTTTGTGTCTTTCATTTCCAAAAATTCTATTTTTATGTGTGTTTTCAAAGTCTTCTTTGTGTTCACCTAGAGTCTTTTTAATATCTTTAATATCATTAATCATGTAATTAAATTTATTAAGAAGTTTTTTTTGGAGCATCTGTAATTAACTGTCTGAACTCCTTACATCATCTGGGAGTTAAGTTTTTTTTTTCCTTTGAAAGAACCATATCCTCCTGTTTCTTGGTATTGGCTTGTAATTTTTTGTTGATTTCTGAATATCTGAGTTAATTAATGTTTTTATTCTGGGCTTGGTTTCTTTCTTTACTCTAAGATTTTCTATTTGACTGGCTTGTACTACAGAAGTTTTTTGGTACTTGTCTCAACATTTTTGTACTTTAGAATGCTTTTTGTTCAGGTGCACTAGTTTTTAAACTTTTTCATCCATTTATTTCCATTTCTCCCTTCCTGGTGTCAGATTATGAAGCCAAGGTTATGATTGGCATTGAAAGTCATGGGGGCTGAACCTGCCCATGTTGCCCCAGGAACCAAGGTATCTTATCCCACCTTTCTCCTCTTCCAGGGGCAAGGATGAAACTTTGGCCCATTGCAGGAATTCAAAATTTTCAGGCAAGAATGCCTGCAGTTGCCCATCAAGACACACAAATGCCTCAATCTCACCTGCCTGTCATGGAGATAAAGCCACAGGTCTGGGCAGTAAACTACATCATGAAGGGCAAAACTGATTCCAGTTGCCACTGAGATAGATGAAACAGCAGCTTCCCTCCTCTCCTGAAGGGGACAGGGATGAAGACAGATGTGTGCACAAAAAGATCTCATTGTATAGTTAAAAGTGACCTAATTTGCCTGTTTGAGGGAGCCTTGTACCTAATCTTGCCCCTTCTGAGGAGGCAGTGGAACTAAATATACTGCCATCAATCTTGTCAGTGTAGGATGAAAGAGGCTGCAGTTGCCCAGACAAGCTGAGTGGTCACTCTCCATTCTCATGTTCTGTCAGGTTCAGAGTTTGAGCCTTTTGTGAGCCCCAAAAATAAGAACTGTGTGGGTTTAAAGATTTTGCTGTTTTCCAAAGAAGCTGAGAATGCTCTATCTATGTAGCCACAGGTGTGCCAAACCATCTATTCCATGTGGGTCAAAAGTGACTGCAGTTGCCCAGAGAGTCTAAGGAAGCACTGATTGTCCTCCATTCATTCCAGGGGCAGGAATGGCACTAGAGGTGTGTCCAACAGTCTAGTCTTTTTGTCAGAATAGGCTGAAGTTGCTTGGAGAGGAAGAGGGTGCTCTGTCTGTCTTCCAGCTCTGTCAGGGTCAGGCTTGGAGCCACAAGTTTGTACAACAAACTTGAGAGTGTAGGTCTGATATGCTTTCATTTGTCCTGGAATGTTGCATAAACACTGATCCCTTCTATACAACTGTGCATAGTGATGTATCCACTTGTGTGCCCAACAATCTAGTCCATGCAATCCTAAAGCAACTGCGGTTGCCTGAAGAGGCTGAGGAAGCATTAGCCCTTATCCTTACCTGTTGAAGGCAGGGATGGCATCACAGGTATGCCCAACAGTCTAGTATGTGTGGGCTGAAAGTGCCTCCTGCTGCCCAGAGAGGCTGAGGGAACAGAGTACCTCATCTTGCCCTGTCAGTGGTGTGGATGGAGTTACTGTGTGTACAACAATCTTGTCTATGTGGGACAGAAGAGTGTGTATTTTCCCAGGGAAGCTTGAGAATCCCTGTCAGGGATGGGTATGTAGACACTGGAATGCACAAAAATGTGGTCCAAAAAGGACTAAATTGACCACAGTTGCTCAGAAAGACTGAGGAAACCTTATCTCTCCTCCTGCAATGTCATGGGTGGTGATGGAATCATAGGTTGCACAACAACCTTGGACAAAGGGCCCTGCAATTACCCAAATAAATTAAGGAAACACTTCCTCACTCCTGTCATAATGGTTGTTGGAATGGAGCCACAACATTGCTCAAAAATCTAGCCCATGCATGCAGAAAGTGACTGTATTTTTTTTGGAGAGACCAAGGGAATACTTTCACTCCTTCCCAGTGAGGGCAACAGATGGACTTAAATGTCTGTATTACATTCTAGTACATGGAAGCATAAAATGTGTGCATTTGCCTTGAGAGGCTGAGAAATCACTCTCGTCCTGTCAGGGGCCAGGATGAAGCCATAGATATGCACAGCAATGCTGTCTGTATGGGAAAAATCCCTGGAGTTGCCTGGAGATGTCAGTGCAATTTCCATCACCATTCTCCTTGCTGCAGGTGGGTGTGAAGCCCAGGATAGGGCACTAATCTGATAAAGGTGGAAAGAAAGAGGTCCTGACCATCACTTTATTTTTCAATCAGCCCCAATTCCTCACATGCTGGAGGCAGTTATAATAAAGTCTACGTCTCTCTTTCTGACTTGAAGATTTCAATCATTAGCTGTACTTAAAAGGTGGACTTTAGACATCTAAATTCACTAATCTGTAGCTGAAGTCGGTGCCCAACTGTCTCTTTCTCCTCCATTTTTGGGAAATGAAGCTTCCAAATCTAGCCAGGGAATAGCTCCTGTGGCATCTTGCCCCACCAAAAGGGGCTTGGCACTGTCTATGGCAAAGTGGAGTGCTCTACTCATGAATCGTCACTGCAGATGAGCAGTCTTCTCCTTCTGTTCTTCCAAGGATGTTGCAGCATGCCCTTCTTATCTTCTGGTGCCCACAAATAGGTGAGTTATGTAGCTCCGGCTGCTTATGAAAACATGGTATGATGAGCTGACTCTTAGAGATCCCTAGTCTGCCATAGTTTTGTCCCTCCCTTATCCAACAATATTTTGATGCATAACATCTGTGATGGCTAACTTCAGTTGTCACCTTGACTAGGTTTTGATGTCCAGTTGTTTTATCAAACAATAACTGCCAAATTTTTTTCAGGATATTTCATGAATTTAAACCAGAAGTAGGTTGATTGCATCTGTGGATGACTACATCTCTAATCAACTGATGAGTTTGCCTTCAACAATGAGAGGAGTCTCTTCTAATGCCTTAACAAGAGAATTAATGACTTCTGCTGAAAGATGATAGAATTTCCAACTAAATCTGTCAACCAGCTTCTTCTGAAGGATTCATTGAAAACTTCCATTGGAGTTGCCAGCTTTTGTCCTGACCAAAATACTCAGATTTGCCCATGTCCACAGTCACATCAGACAATTCATATAATATATAATATATCTCTTGCCAGTAGTGTTTCCCTAGAGAACCTTGACTAAACAGGTTTGACACAAGAAGGTAAGTGTTGTTGAGAGACACAATTTTAAGTATCAGATTTCTGAGTTGTTTTGCTATTTTGGGAATTGTTTCCTTAATCTCATTATATACAAAATCAATAATGACTATATTTCCAATAATATGTATGGTAATGTTAGTCCATGGTGTGAATTGGCAATAGAATATATAAATTTTAACCACTGGATATGCCTTCTAAAGTGCTTAGAAGAGACATGGTTGTTGGTGAGAGTGCATTTGAAAGCTTAACAGAGATTTGTGGAGTAAAAAGCTTAATAACATTGACTAGATGTTCCCAAATGTGCAAGATCCAGTTGTAAAAGGAAAGTGTGAGCTCAAAATCATCCCTGCTTCATGTACTTCAAGAATTACATAAAATTTTCTATGTATTCTCTCAAAGAAAATCCTATGTCATGTAGTTGCATACTTGAAATTTCTGAAAACCTGACCCAGAGTCTCACTGTGTGACTGACTGAGTTACAATGTAAATTGAATTGCTGGCTCTCTCTGCCTAGAGGGTCCCACACCAAATCTGGGTGTGTATTTCCATCTTTCTATCCCATTTCTTAACAATCTCTGTTCTTTCAGCCATTTCCCAAATAATTCTGTTTACTGGCCTAAAAAAATGAATTCCTAATCTTGTAAAGTATCTTTTGTTAAAGTGCGGTCATTAAATGTAGATTAATGGGGTCCTGAAAATTGGAATGAGGGCATATTAGTTGATATCAATGTTTGTCCTAGATTTTGAATCCTAGATTTTGCTGAGTCTTTGGCATATAAACCTATAATTATCTGCCGTGAGGAATCAGTCACCAAATCTCCGATCTGCACCATGGAGTCAGCCATATAGCTTCCACCTGGAGATTAACATGTCTTTGCCTGATAAAACTAAAACCACTTAAACAGCTCTCACAAATCTGTCTGAAGAGACTAATCATGTTTCAGGAGATGGAAACTGCAATGACATCCCCTGAGGTAGCTGGTTTTCAAGACAATTCTCTTTTTTTTCATGGCCCAACCTCACCACTCCTATTTTCTTCCAGACATATAATTAAAATGAAGTCCTAACAGTTCCCAAATGGTGATGTGCAAAGTGTGACTAATGAAGATGTGCTCTACATTCCAAAAGAACTGCATGATTTTCCAATTTATATAGATATCAAACAGGGAAATACTAGTGGGAATGGAAAATAAGGTTGGATCAGTTTCAATTATTTGATATGGATCCACTAAACAGAGACTCTGGATTCAATGTTGTAGCTCAAATGGTTAGAAAGGGATCAAATACTGTTCTGGTGGTTGGCTGAAGCATGAACAAAAAGGTGTCCAACACCGCCTGAAATTGAAGTGTCAAAACTACCCTGGTAAAATGTACATGAGGACATCCAAAGGTTTACACAAATTGCAAAGTTAGAGTAGATCTATCATGTAACACTTGCTCACCAACCCCAGGAATTTCTGGAGGACATATATCTCAGCTCCAGCGTGGGGATAAAAAAAATTGAGAGAATGAGTCTGCGCCACCTGAAGAGCTCTGTGGTTGCTCTTCTTTGTAAGTCAGATACTATTGTGCTAACTGCTGACTCTAAATTGTGATCCTAAAACCCAATGGAGATGATCGTATCCTGGGTTGGCAGAAGTCAAGTGGTGGCATTTAATTGTCAAAATATAGTCAGTGTGGCTACTATGCTGGACCACAGATTCAAAGCAGTTATCAGAATAGTCCAACTTGCAGAGATATGGTATTGTCTGGTAGATTATGCATTCCCTAGAAGTAATATAGATAGACAGCATACTAAATGCTTACTCAGTCTGCATAAACTGAAAAGACTAGATAAACTGAACAAAATTCTAACTTGAATTACAAAAACAGAGAGTAACAGCCCATTAACCAAATCTTGGTTTTGAAACAGTTTATAGATGGAGAACCACTTGAATGAAGGGAAGGCCTTGCCCCCTTAGGGAAGAACACTGTTACACTGTCAAAAAAATTCTACTGCTAACCTTCCTCCCATCTTCTATAAAAGGGACCTAGGTCTTTTCATCTTTGTAACTGCTCATGGGAGAAAATGAAATAAACAAGTAGTTTGGGGATTGTTAGACACTGATTCTGAAGTGACATTAGTTCCAGAAGAAACACTTTGCCCCAATCAGTATAAGGATTTAAAGAGTTCCATCTGACAGTGGGTCTGTTGAGTTCCTGGAACATTTCTGTGCTTATTTCCTTGGTTTCAGAATGCGAAATCGGAATTCATGTACTCAGCTCCTGGCAATATCTCCACCTTGTTTCCTTGACTTATAGAGTGAAGACTATAATGGTAATAATGCCAAATTGAAGCCAGAAGAACTGCCTATACTTGGCAAATGAGTAGAGCAGAAATAATGCTGCAATCCTGGAAGGATTGCAGAGATTAATACCACCCAAAAGGATTTCAAGGAAGCTTAACTGATGCTTCCCTCTACATCTCCATTCAGTTTTCCTATTTGTCTTGTGCAGAAAAGAGGTGAATTTTGGAGGATGACAGTGAATTACCACAAAATTAAAAAGGTGAAGGCAGCAGTTGCTCTTTCAGATGTAAGATACTGTTCCTTGAGCAAATTAACAAATCCCCATGTACCCCATATGCAGCTATTGATCTGGCAACTTGTTTTATTCTCAATTGTTGTTAGTAAACACCTCCAGAAAGTGTTGGCCTTCAGCTGGCAAGAAGAGCAGTACACTTTCACTCACTTGCCTCAAGGCATTATGAACTCTTTAGCCTTAAATCTTAAACTAGATGTAAGTGACATTTATCATCATTCTGTTTCACAAGCATCAAACTGACCCATTATTCTGATGTAATGTTGATTGGACATAGTCAACAAAAAGTAGCAACTGCTCTAGAGTTATTGGTAAGGCAATTCTGTGTCAGAGGGTGGGATATAAATTCAATAATATTTCATGGTCCTTCCATGTCAGTTAAATTTCTAGGCATCCACAGTTGTGGGGCATGTTGAGATATCTCTTCTAAGGTGATGGATATGCTGATGAGCCAGATCCCACTTGCAGCCATAAAAGAGGCACAATGCCTTTTAAAAACATTTGGATTTGGACATAAAATATTATTCCCATAACAAGGATTTATGGGTCGAGGAATAAAAATGTTAAAATGGTAGTGGCACCATTCTCTGCTACCCCTAGTGATCCACTAGAAAAAAAAAATTGCTTCCTGCTCCTGCAAACTTAAGCTCTGCTGGCCTACAGTTTTAGTTCCAGGGAGGAATGCTTCCAGCAGGAGACACAACAATAATTCCATTGAACTGAAAGTTAGGTCTTTAATTCAGCCACTTTGGACTCCTCATGGCCCAGAATCAAAACTGATATTCTATCAGTGTATTTTTTAAAAATACAATTTAAAAAAAAGGAAAAATATGGGGAAAAGAAAAATCCACATAGACACATATAGGCTGCCAGCAGGAATAGGGAACCCTGGATTATTAATATAAAGTTTTTACTGGGAAAAAATGGGTATTCTACTATAGAATTATTGTGACTCTAACAATTAAATAAATTATATCGCTGATATGGAGACAGTGGCCGCTGGAGTTGCTGAATACAGGGAAAGGGAAAGGAAGATGTGATATGGGGCATTTTCAGGACTTGGAGTTGCCCTACATGATATTATAGGTACATATGCAGGACATTATATATCCTGCCATAACCCACTAAATGGACTGGGAGAGAGTGAAACTACAATGCAAACTGTAATCCATGCTGTGTAGCAGTGCTCCAAAATGTATTCATCAAATGCAATAAATGCTCCGCATTAATAAAAAAAAATAAAGGTAAAGAAGGGAATTACTGTTCTGGATGAGGATATAATCCTATCAAAGGGAACTAGGACTGCAACTACATATTGGAGTTTTGTTTTGTTTTTTTAAAGATTTAGCTTTTATTTTTTCTCTTCCCTTCCCACTCCTCCCCCCAGTTGTCTGCTTTCTGTGTCCATTCGCTGTTTGATCTTCTGTGTCCACTTGTATTCTTGTCAGTGGCACCCAGAATCTTCATCTCGTTTTGTTGTGTCATCTTGCCGCATCAGCTCTGTGTGTGTGTGGTGCCATTCTTGGGCAGGCTGCACTTTTTTGTGTGGGGTGGCTCTCCTTATGGGGCACAATCCTTGTGCATGGGGCTCCCCTACATGGCATACATCCCTGTGTGGCACGGCACTCCTTGTGGGCATCAGCACTGCATGTGGGCCAGCTCACCACATGGGTCAGGAGGCCCTGGGTTTGAACTTTGGACCTCCCACGTGGTAGGTGGATACCCTATCCATTGGGCCAAATCCACTTCCCTACACATTGGAGATTAATGTGATTTTTCCTGGAAGAGAGGAGATCCCCTACATCATCTCTTTGATATGATTAAAGTCAATGGGAAATTGCAATTAAAATCAATCCAGGCACAACAAACAATGGCCCAGAATCTTCAGGAATTAAGATTTGGTTCACATCACCAGGCAAAGAACCACAGATTTCAAGGTGCTTGCTGAGGATAAAGGAGCCATGGAATGCATAATGGAAGAAGGTAGTGATTAATATGAACTTCAATCATGTGATCACTTACAGAAATGAGAACTGTAATGGTCATGAATATTTCTTATTTGTTATGTTTTGAATATGTTTGAATATGTACCCAAAATGTAATATTTTTTGTCTTCCTCCTTATCCTCTCCCCTTATTATATGAAATAAATTGTGTTAGTTATGTTGCAGTATTTCAGAATGTCAAGTTTAAACGTGAATATTCCCCCAGGACTTGCACTCTATTCTTGGAAGGTTAATATGTTTCTGGTAGAAAACAGGACTGTTGAGTGTTTTTAGGTGAAAATGTGACTATTATTGTTTTCATACAGAGATTGAATATGGTTTAAAGAGATGTTTATGTGTGCCAAGTTCACAAGTGACAGACTGTGATGGTTAAGTTCATGTGTCAACTTTGGTAAGATATGGTGAGCATTTGTTTGTTCAAGCAAGTCCTGGCCTGCTTATTTTTGTTGAGATATTTCATGGATTTATATCATCAGTTGGTTGATTGCACCTATGGATGAATACATTTATAATCAATGGAGATTTTTTTTAACAATAAGAGAAGTCTCTTCCAATCAATTGAAGACCTTAAAATGAAAACTGGAGAAGCAGATGTGGCTCAACTGATATAGAGAATCCACCTACCATATAGGAGGAAAAGGGTTCAAACCCAGGGAAACCTGGCCCATGTAGTGAGCTAGTCCATGCACAATACTTCTGCACACAAGTAGTGCTGTGCCATGCAGGGCTGTCCCCCATGTAGGGGAGACCCACATGCCAGGTGTGCACTGCACAAGGAGAGCTGCTCCATGTAAAAATAGCACAGCCCACCCAGGAGTTGTGCTGCACAAACAGAGAGCTGATTCAGCAAGATGATTCAACAAAAAGAGACATAGTGTTCCTGAGTGTGATGGAGTTCGACTCAGATGTGACCTTTCTATACATGCCTTTTATGTCACTTGTACTGAAACTGTGGTTGGTGCTGGGGTTGTTGCATACTCAGTTGGCTCAAAACTCTGGACTGTCCTGTGTCGGCTGGGCCCTGAGCCTCAGCAGAATTACAGGTCCTACCTCAGCTTTGTTGGACTTACCCAGGTCATCTAACAGGGAGGTAAATGTGGTCAACCTCCACACCAGGGAACCAAGAGTGCTTAAAACTTCAAGCAGTAGAATTGTATCCATGTGGAATCTAAAACCCCTCTCAATATAGAGGTGGAGTGGACATCTTCTCCCAGGATCCACAGGATGGAGGAATAAAATATGGATTAGAGTGGACTTACTGATATTCTACTATGGAAATACTGTGACTAGTAATGGAAGAAATTTTAACAGTGATGTGGAGAAATTGGCCAAGGTAGTTGCTGAGGGCAGGGAGAGGAAAGAAGAGATGGGATGTGGGGGCATTCTTGGAGTTGTCCTAAATGATATTGCAGGGACAGATGCAGGATATTATATACCCTACCATAACCCACTGAATGGACTGGGGAAAAGTGTAATCTACTATGTAAACTATTACACGTGTCGTGCAGCAGTGCTTCAATATATATGCTCCAAATGCAAAGAACATGCCACAATGATGAAAGAGGTTGTTGATTTGGGAGGAGGGGGATGAAGGGGTGAGAGGTATATGGGAGCCTCAAATTTTTTGAATGTAACATTAAGAAAATAAATAAAGGAAAAAAAAGAGACACAGATTCCTGGTGCCACCAACAATGCAAGCAGACACAGAAGAACACACATTGAATGGACACAAGAGAGCAGACAATAATGGGGGAAGGGAAAGAAATGAATAAAATGAATCTTTAAAAAAATGAAAACTGATTATCTAAGCAGTCAGAAGGGAGAATTTTAAACTCTACTTTAGCCAGCAATCTTCTCCTGGGGAATTAATCACAATCCATCATTGAAATTCCCAGCTTGTGGCCTGCCCTATGGAATTTGGACTTGCCCATTCCCACTGTCACATGAAAAACTTCCTATAACATATAATGTAGCCCTTGTTGGTTCTGTTTCCCTATAGAATCCTGTCTAATGGAACATCTTTATTAAAAACTTGTTACAATAAAATTCATGACTAACTCTCTGAAAATGCATACTACATGGTGCTTATTTAAATGTACAAATTATCATTCAGTGTCAGAAATATTAAGATGCTTTGGAAGTTTTGACATCTGTCTTTATCTTCCGATTTTCTCTACTCTCTAATAATTAATAAGTACCATAGTTAATCTCAGTTACATAAGTGAAATATTTTCCTGGCTATTCATATTTTTTTTGGTGTTCCCATTCTGATAACCAGGGACCTATAAATATTGCTAAGAATGAGTACAGTCATCAAAATATACAGGAGAAGATAAAAAATTTTGGCAATATATAATTTAGTGGTTCTGGAGTTATATATATATGTATGATAAGCCCTGAATAAGAAGAATGTTTCAGGTAGGTTACCTTATCCCTTCATAGATGGTATTTTCAATGAAGATCAGAATAATATAGAAAATCACTTTAATGCTCCTTTCACTAAGCTGTGAGCACTCAGTTGCACACACACTCAAGCATTTATTCCAGTTAGACGTGAACATCTCAATGATGTGGTACCTTGAGCCTGCTGAAAGGACATAAATTACCACTTAGTGTAAAACAACAAAATTTTATTAGCAAGAGTTTATTCACTCCCCTTTTTGGGGCTGTCAAGAACTGCAAAAGTTCTGAGATGTTACCCTGCTAACAAGCCAGCCTGCAGAAGTTACATAGGTGCTTGGCAAAAGTAATTTTGGTTAGAAATGGAGTATTTTGCCCACAACACAGCATGTTGGATGTACTTCATACTTGCATGCCTTTATGCCACATAGATTGATGAAGAGTAGTTCAGGTAGAAGGTCTACGTACAGTGGAATTGTGTCACAAATGAGGAAGCCAAAGTTCAGGAAATTGCCAGTCTTATAAATAGGCTGTTTGAAAACTTAGTCAACCTCTCTCCTTGTGGGGAATATTATGTATATTATACTGGGTAAGAAAGAAATCTACCCTCTAATATGGAGTGAGAAAATATGTCTAGCTTGAAAATTTTTCATTATAAAAATATAATGTGACAATATAATTCAAATCAAAACATGTCATTATCTCTTAACAAGACAATTAGAAACAACATTGAAAATTATTTCAAAGTAATCATACATTAGCTAGCATAAATTATATCCATTCTTTAAAAAGTTTGAGATTTAAACACAAAACCTCGTTAGTTTGATATCTAATCTCATTTTTACTATCTGAGAAAGTCAGAATTAGCATACATAAGAATAGTAAAGAATATTTTATCAAACAATTAGATATTCCTAACGATAACTATAGAGTACATTAACTACATTGTTTTAGCTGACAAATAGACAATAAATCCTAAATGTTTGTTATTCAATTATTCTGCTCTGAAAAATGAAAGTTACATAAAATTCATTAAGATCAAGTTAGCAGGGTCCAGGACGCGGCGGCGAGAGGCGGACGCCGGAGCCGGGCCAGGCTGCTGTAGCGAGCGGAGCCGGGTGTAGCCGGGCCGGGCTGCGACGGCGTACAGAGCCGGGCGGGGCCGGTGCAGGCCGAGGCGGCGAGAGGCGGATGCCGGAGCTGGGCCGGGCCGCTGTAGCGAGCGGAGCCAGGCGGAGCCAGGTCAGGCTGCGGCGGCGTACGGAGCCGGGCGGGGCCGATCCAGGCCGCGGCGGCGGGAGGTGGACGCGGGAGCCGGCTGGGCCGCTGTAGCGAGTGGAGCGGGGCGGAGCCAGGCCAGGCCGCGGCGGTGTAAGGAGCCGGGCAGAGCCGGTCCAGGCCTCCGCGGCGGGCAGCGGCGGGCGGAGCCGGGCCTGCGGAGGGGTTTCTGTTATTTGTTTTTTTTTTGTTTGTTTTTTTTGGTTTTTTTTTTTGGAGCATCTGCAGTACTGGGGAGTTCGTGGGCCCTGGGCGGCCTGTTGGGGGTTTGTGGGAAGGGAGGTGCTTGCAGACCCATTTGGGAAGACAGACGGGGGGTTTTAGGTCAAAGCGGGGGGAAGTTGTTGTTTTAGATAGTGTTGCAATTGTGACACGTGTATACCTGTAATTCTCTTCCGCCTATCCGTTCTCCACCGTTTGCCCATCCTCTTTTTCTTTCTTCCTTTCTTCTTGTCTTTCTTTTTTTCTTTATTATAATTAGTTTTTTTGTTTTTCGGTTTTCTCTTTCCCTCTTGTCCCTCATCTTCCACTTATTTTATTTTAATTCAAGTATACAATAGGTGCTACAGGGAACACCTCACAATTGCTGGGGTTTTCCCATCCTCCACTGTCTCATTTCTGTGTGAACTGATTTAGGCTACCTACACTATCCCCCTTCCCCTGCATCTTGATATCCACTATCATCTACTGTCTCTCCTATATTCCACCCCCCACCTGTCGTTCTTTGATCCACAAAGTGTCTAACTCTTAATTTCTAATACCTTTGTTCTGTTTTCTGTCTGTTATCCACTCTTGAAACTATTACCTTTCTTTTCTTTTTCCCTCTATCATGAAAACAATAGCTTTGTAGTTCATACCATATTCCTCCCATATTCAGTCATCTACTTCATAAAAGGTACTCTACCTACAGCTATAACTCTATACAATCTACACGAATCTAACCTCCATCCTCCCAGATCTCATATTCTTGCTTTGTTAACATACATCACCAATACTACTTTACACTTTTCCCTTGCTTACACAATTGCCTTTCCCCAACACTAATACTTTCCTCTAAAGTGAGCTTAACCAACAACAAGTAACTAGAATAAGAAGAAAAAAGTGACAAAGAGAAGAGATAACACCTATGCAAAAATAACAACTAATTAACCTCCAAGAGCAGACAAAGAAGCTAAGGAACTGAGTAAATTCGTCAAAATAAAGAGATGACCAGAAAGCAACAAAAATCTACAAACCAAACCAATAATCAGGAAAACATGACTGAATCCAATCAACAAACCAATAATCACGAAGGGGAGCAAAACTTGGCACAAGCAATGAAAGATCTCAGAACATTTATCACCGACAAATTTGATGCAGTAATGAAAGAGGTTAACAACATGAAGACATCACTTGGAGGGGAAATTGCAGACATACGAAAAAACATAACAGATATGATGGGAATGAACACCACAGTTCAAGAAATCAAAAATACACTTGCAGCAAATATCAGCAGACTAGAAGAGACAGAGCAGAGAATTAGTGATGTGGAAGACAGTACATCAGAAATCAAACAGATAGTAGAAGGGGTTAATAAGAAGATTGAAAAAATCCAATTAGGATTTAGGGACATGAATGACAATGCAAAATGCTCAAACATACGTATTATAGGCATTCCAGAAGGTGAAGAGAAGGGAAAGGGGTCAGAAGGAGTGTTGCAGGAAATAATGGCTGAAAACTTCCCAAATCTACTGAAAGAGACAGATGTACATATCCAAGAAACACAGCGCACTCCACAAGTCATAAACCCCAACAGGCCCACCCCAAGACATATACTTGTCAAATTATCCAATGCTCAAGACAAAGAGAAAATCCTAAAAACAGCAAGAGAAAAGAAAACCATCACATACAAGGGAAGCTCAATTAGATTAAGTGCTGATTTCTCTTCTGAAACCATGGAGGCAAGAAGACAGTGGTATGATATAGTCAAGGTAGTAAAGGAAAAAAATTTCCAACCAAGAATACTCTATCCAGCTAAACTAGCATTCAAACATGATGGAGAGTTCAAAATATTCACAGACAAACAGAAAGTGAAAGAGTATACCAACAAGAAACCTCCCCTTCAAGAAATTCTAAAGGGAGTTCTGCAGGAAGAAAGGAAAAAACAGGAAAGGCAAAGTTGGAGGAGAGTATAAGACCAACAACAACAAAAAAAAGACAAACAAAATATACAAACAAAATATGACAAACACAAATCCAATCAAAATATGGCTAACACAAATAATTCCTTGATTGTAATAACACTGAATGTCAACGGATTAAGCTCACCTATCAAAAGATTCAGACTGGGACATTGGATAAGGAAATATGACCCATCCATATGCTGTCTATAAGAGACACATCTTAGACCCAGAGACGCATGGAGATTGAAAGTGAATGGCTGGAAAACAATCATACAAGCTAACAATAACCAAAAAAAGGCAGGAGTAGCTATATTAATATCAGACAAAATAGACTTTAAATGTGAAACAATTGTGAGAGACAAAGAAGGATACTACATTTTAGTGAAAGGGAAAATCTGTCAAGAAGATCGAACAATCATAAATATCTATGCCCCTAACAAGGGTGCCTCTAAATACGTCAGGCAAACGCTGGAAAAACTAAGTGAAAGAATAGATACATCTACAATTATAGTGGGGGATTTTAATACACCAGTATCAACTCTGGACAGAACATCTCAAAAGAGAATCACCAAAGAAACAAAACATCTGAATAGTATATTAGAGGAGCTCGATCTAATAGACATATACAGATCGCTACACCCAAACACAGCAGGATATACATTTTTCTCAAGCGCACATGGATCATTCTCCAAGATTGATCATATGCTAGGCCACAAAGAAAGGCTGAACGAATTCAGAAAGATTGAAATCATACAAAACATTATCTCTGACCACAGTGGAGACAAGGTGGAGATTTGCAAGGGACAGAAGCCCAGATTTCACACCACGATTTGGAAATTAAACAGCACACTCTTAGAAAAACAATGGGTCAAAGAGGAAATCTCAAAAGAAATCAATGACTATCTTGAAACAAATGATAATGATAACACAACATACCAAAATTTATGGGATGCAGCAAAAGCAGTACTGAGAGGGAAGTTTATAGCCATAAATTCATATATCAAAAAAGAAGAAAGAGCAAAAATTGAAGAACTAACTGCACATTTGAAGGAATTAGAAAAACAACAACAAAGTAACCCAACAGGAAGAAGAAGGAAGGAAATAACAAAGATAAGAGCAGAACTAAATGAAATAGAAAATAAGAAAGCACTTGAACAGATAAACAAGACCAAGAGCTGGTTTTTTGAGAAGATTAACAAAATAGACAAACCTTTAGCCACACTAACAAAGAAAAAAAGAGAGAAGATGCAAATACACAAAATAAGAAATGAGAAAGGCGATATCACCACTGACCACACAGAAATAAAGACTATTATAAGAGGATATTTTGAAAAACTATATTCCAACAAAAAGGACAATCTAGAGGAAATGGACAAATTCCTAGAAACACATAAGCAGCCCATATTGACAAAAGAAGAAATTAATGATCTTAACAAACCAATCACAAGCAGAGAGATAGAATCAGTTATTAAAATTCTCCCAACTAAGAAGAGCCCAGGGCCAGATGGCTTCACAGGTGAATTCTACAAAACATTCTGGAAAGAACTGACACCAATCCTGCTGAAACTATTCCAAAACATCAAAACAGAAAGAACATTACCCAACTCCTTCTATGATGCCAACATTACCCTAGTACCAAAGCCAAACAAAGACATCACAAGAAAGGAAAATTACAGACCAATTTCTCTAATGAACCTAGACGCAAAAATACTTAACAAAATATTTGCTAATCGTATTCAACAACACATTAAATGAATTATACACCACGACCAAGTGGGATTCATCCCAGGTATGCAAGGATGGTTCAACATAAGAAAATCAATCAACGTAATACACCATATAAACAGATTGAAGGAAAAAAATCACATGATTATATCTATTGATGCAGAAAAAGCATTTGACAAAATACAGCACCCTTTCTTGATAAAAACACTCCAAAAGATTGGAATACAAGGAAATTTTTTGAACATGATAAAGAGTATATATGAAAAAACTAAAGCCAATATTGTTTACAATGGAGAAATCCTAGACTCCTTCCCTCTAAACTCAGGAACAAGACAAGGATGCCCACTGTCTCCTCTCCTATTTAACATTGTCTTAGAAGTACTTGCTCGAGCACTGAGGCAAGAACCAGAAATAAAAGGCATTCAAATTGGAAAGGAAGAAGTCAAAATTTCATTATTTGCAGATGACATGATCCTATACATAGAAAACCCTGAGAAATCTACAACGAAGATTCTAGAACTCATAAATGAGTTCAGTAAAGTCGCAGGTTATAAGATCAATGCGCAAAAATCAGTAGCATTTCTGTACACCAACAATGAGCAAGATCAGGAGGAAATCAAGAAACAAATACCATTCACAATAGTAAATAAAAAAAATCAAATACTTAGGAATAAATTTAACTAAAGAGGTAAAGAACTTATACACCGAGAACTATACAAGATTGTTCAAGGATATCAAAGAAGACCTAAATAAATGGAAGACTATTCCTTGTTCATGGATAGGAAGACTGAACATTATTAAGATGTCTATCCTACCAAAACTGATCTACACATTCAATGCAATCCCAATAAAAATCAATGCAGCCTTCTTTAAGGAACTAGAAAAACTAACTATGAAATTTATTTGGAAAGGAAAGAGACCCCGAATAGCCAAAGACATACTGAAAAAGAAAAACGAAATTGGAGGAATCACACTACCTGACTTCAAAACATACTATAAAGCTACGGTGGTGAAAACAGCATGGTATTGGCATAAGGAGAGACACATAGACCAATGGAATCGAATTGAAAGCTCTGATATAGAACCTCTATATACAACCACATAATATTCGAGAAAGCCACCAAACCCTCTCAACTGGGAGAGAGTGGCCTATTCAACAAATGGTGTCTGGAGAACTGGATAGCCATATGTAGAAGAATGAAAGAGGATTACCATCAGCAGTGTAGGGAAACATCTACAGGACCTTGTAATAGGAAATGGATTTATGAATATCTCACCAAAAGCACGAGCAGCAAAAGAACTAATAGATAAATGGGACTTCCTCAAAATTAAAGCCTTCTACACCTCAAAGGAGTTTGTCAAGAAAGTAAAAAGGGAGCCCACACAGTGGGAGAAAATATTTGGCAATCATATATCTGATAAGAAACTTATAACTTGCATATATAAAGAACTCCTATATCTTGAAAATAAAAAGATAAACAACCCATTTAAAAAATGGGAAAAAGACTTAAACAGACACTTCTCCGAAGAAGAAATACAAATGGCAAGAAAGCACATGAAAAAAGGTTCCAAATCTCTAGCTATCAGGGAAATGCAAATCAAAACTACAATGAGATACCATCTTACACCCATAAGATTGGCAGCTATGAAAAAAACAGTAGAATACAAGTGCTGGAGAGGATGTGAAGGAAGGGGAACACTCATCCACTGCTGGTGGGAATGCAGAAGGATCCAACCATTCTGGAGGACAGTATGGCGGTTTCTCAAAAAACTAGCCATAGATTTGCCATATGACCCAGCAATACCACTGCTGGGTATATACCTAGCAGAACTGAAAACAAGGACACAAACCGATATATGTACACAAATGTTCATAGCAGCATTGTTCACTATTGCCAAAAGTTGGAATCAACCCAAATGCCCATCAACAGATGAGTGGACCAATAAAATGTGGTATATACACACAATGGAATACTACTCGGCTGTAAGAACAAACACACTACAAACACATGTGATAACATGGATGAATCTTGAGAACCTTATGTTGAGTGAAGCAACCCAGACATTGAAGGACAAATACTACATGACCTCAATGATATGAAATAAACAAGCTGCCTTAGATAGCAAGAGACTGAACGATAGGCTTACAGGAAATCGGAGGGTGGAGGAAGGATATGAGCCGATGTCTGCAGGGGTGGAATTTAAGATGAGATGGTGGTAAGTATGAACACAAAGAAGAGATAAAAGGGGGGCAAGGGGGTGCCTTGGTTGGGGCTTTGCGGGTTTGATGGTGGCTGGGGAGGGACGGATGGGTAACGTTGCCCAAAAGTGGGGGGAGGGAGGGGTAGCATACGAACACAGGAGAGGGTCAGGTGTTGGTGGAGAGTAAAATGCCGAGAAAATCATATCAAAATATAATAAAGAGGGTTACCTGTTTAGAATGCTCGGAGGGGAGGGTCTGATGCAGGACGGGCTCCTGGGGAATGTCTAAATGCTCATTCTGCCAGAGTGGGTGACACCATGGGGTAGAAACCCAAGTAATGAGAGTGGGGGTGGACCCACATCCTTGGGAGGACTAATGCCATCAAATAGAGGGAACTGTATCCCTCGAGAGAAAGGGTGGCTCCCAGGGCATTGGGGCAGTTGAGCAAGTTAGGCCCTGAACACTATTCCATCTATCTCTGGAAGTGGTTCCTCAGGAAATGGAGGTTGGCTGTCACTGTGGGCACCAAGGTGGAAGGGAAAATGGACGTTAAATGTGTGGAACCAAAGTAAATGGGGGGTAAGAGAGGAGTTTCTTGAGAGTACACAAGGATGGATATAAAACATGCAATATTACACCATAACATATAGGAGATGACAGACTGATAATGTAAACCATAATGTAAAACATAGGATAACTAAAAATGTAAAGAACTGTGTATCCTAAAGTATGCACCATAATGTAAGCTCAGATGTCACCTTGTTAGAAAGCTAATGTCTCAGACTCTGTACATCACTTTAAGTAAATATGATATGAATAGGGCGTAAGAGTATCACTGTGGAAGGGAAAAGGTTTCCTGGTGGATGTGTGGGAGTGCTGTATATAATATATATACATTGCTGTGGTCTAGGACTCCTGTGAAGAAAAGCTGAATAATTAGGGGGGGGGGGGAAGAAAAAGATAGGATGTGGAATTTTTTCAAGTCAACATTCTTTATCTAACCTCTTTATCTAACTTTATCCAAGTTCTTTATCTATTCTTTAATCCCATTGCTATATGCCATTCCCTAGTAAGGGACCATGACATTATATTGGGCTTCAAATTTCGGGGAGTTCTGGATCACAGAGTGTTTCAACAATGGCAATGGAGGGATACTGGTATGGGATACCAATGACAGGTGATATATGGCTGACAGGGAGCTGTACAGAACATATGTCCAGGGTGCATGGTAATGTTTGGATATACTCATAGTGGCAACAATTAAAAACCACAGCAGGGGGCGTACTGGGTTCCTGGCCAGTGGTGCTCTGTCGTGGTCCCTAGGGGAGCAGCGACAGTCTCCCAGGTACAGTGGCGGGGACCAGGAGGGAGTGAGGGTTCAACAGTGAGCCCCTGATGCTAATGACTATGCTTGTGAGCTGATAAGCCTAAAATAAGAACAAGGCCTAGAGCAACATTGTGCCTGGGAATTTCCTCCTGTCAGCCTTCATGTTACTCAAATGTGGCCAGTCTCAAAGCCAAACTCAGCATGTAAATGCAATGCCTTCCCCCCAGCGTGGGACATGACACCCGGGGATGAGCCTCCCTGGCACTGAGGGACCACTATCAACTACCAACTGATGATGCAACTGGAAAATGACCTTATACGGAAGGTTCAATGTGGATCAGCAGAATATCCCTGTCTACATAAAATACCATGACTTTAAAATGCTGTTTAACCTAAAGTAAGGGGGAAATGGAAAGGAGAAATGAGTTTATATGGCTACGAGTTTCTAAAAAAGAGTCTGGAGGCTGGCAGAAGGATTGCCCTCATGCACAACTGAGCAGAGTCAGAGAGATAGATAGCGCAGATACAACCCCCAGATATTGGTTCCTTTGAGGGCTAAAGAGACCCATGGGAGTTATGGTCATGGCCGATGGGGTTAACTACCAGGGCAGATGGCCCCTCTTTGGAAATGGTGTTTATGTGTGATGAATCTGGACTCAAATGGGATCTCCCTTCATAAGACTTTCATGCTAATGTGCTGGAGGTGCAGTTAATGTTGGGGTTTAAGATATATTTAGGGGATTTGAATCTCTGGACTGACAATGTGATAGTCAGGTCCTGAGCCTCAGCAGACTCCAGCACCTACAATCTGATCTATTGGACTTACCACACTCAGCTAAGATGGAGTTGAAGAAGGACAACCACCACACCATGGAGCCTAGAGTGATTACAACTGAAAATGGGAGGATTGCATCCAGCATCCATGTGGAATCTGAGCCTCCTCTTGACATAGAGGTGCAATGGACACAACCAATCCAATGTCCACATAGAAGAGGTGGCATTGGATTGGGAAAAGTGGACATGGTGGACGATGGGTATGGGGAAAGGCAGGAAGAGATGAGAGGTGGAGGCGTCTTTGGGACATGGAGCTGCCCTGGATGGTGCTTCAGAGGTAATCACCTGACATTGTAAATCCTCACAGGGCCCACTGGATGGAATGGAGGGGAGTATGGGCCATGATGTGAACCATTGTCTATGAGGTGCAGAGGTGCCCAAAGATGTACTTACCAAATCCAATGGATGTGTCATGATGATGGAAACGAGTGTTGTTGGGGGGGGGAGAGGGGTGGTGGGGGGGTGGGGTTGAATGGGACCTCACATATATATTTTTAATGTAATATAATTACAAAGTCAATTAAAAAAAAACAAAAAAAACAAAACAAAACAAAACAAAAAGATCAAGTTAGCATCATCTTATTCAAAACTTATAATAAAGTTTGTGAGATTAATTATAATAAAATTATGTAATTGAATTTTATTTCAAATAGACAAATAACTGCTGATTTCATTTTATTTAATATATTGATATATTTTATACATTTTAAATAAGAAAATGGTTACGCTATACAGTGTATAAAGATAATTTGTGAAAAGAGCAACAACAAATTGGGAGAATGCAAGGTACAGGAAGAGGGTATGTGTATGGTATTAAGTTAAATAGTTAACAAAAGAAATGTGAATATTAAAAATTTTAAGAAACTAAATTTTGACTCATCATAACTACAAATAAAATATATGAGTAGTAGATACTGGCAATTTTTTTTTAACTCAGTAGTTGAATGCCTGCTTCCCATGCACAAGGTAACAGGTTCAATTCCCAGTACCTTCTAAAATTATATAGTACTGACAGATATAGATCTCTCTACACATATAATGGAATGTGAAGGAAACTAAAATGATACAATTCATAAACTGAAATAAAAAGAAAAATAGGCATTAAAGGAAGAACTGACAGAAAATAAATGGTATAAGATTTTAAAAGATCAAGTGGAAGAATAAAATCCAACATTTTCAGCAATTTATTTATATTTTAATACATTTTTATTTTTAATTTTTAAAACATTTAGATTACATATATGTTACAAAAAAAATAGGGGATTCCCATTTTCCTTGCTACCTACACCTCCCACATTTTCACACTTTAAAAACATCTTTCATTAGTGTGGTATATACATTAAAATTCATGAAACATTTTGGGGCATTACCATTAAGGATGGATTATAGTTTAAATTGTAGTTTACACTCTATCTTACACAATTTTGTAGGTTATGTAAAGATACATAATGGCCTGTATCTGTCATTGTAATGTCATTCAGGACAGTCCACAATTTCTGAAAATGCCCCCATATTTCACCTGTTTTTCCCCTCTCCCTGCTTACAAAACCTCCAGTGGCCACTGCCTCCAAATCAATGATATACTTTCTCCCATTACTAGACATTAAGTCTATAGTAGAATACCAGTAAGTCTACTTTAGTATATAGTTCAGTCCCCAATCCAGAGGATTCTGGGATGGTGATGCCCAATCCACCTCTGTGTGAGAATGGGCTTCAATCCAATGGGGCAGATGAATGGGATTCTCTTGCTTGCAGTTGTATACTTTCTCAGTTCCTTGGCGTGTTTGTTGTCTATCATCAAGGTGATCTCCTTGTTTGTTGTCTTTGGTGAGTCCAATGAACTGGAGAGTAGGTTTTGCAACTCCATTGAGATTCAGTGCCCAGCTGACACATGGGCAGCCAAAAATTTTAGACTCTTGGCCATACAACTATCAAACATAGTACTAATTATAGGTTCAAATAGGAGGGTCCATAGAGCCATATTTAGGGAAAATACAACTGAGTCCAACTTTGTCACATGGGAAAACATAAATTCCAAATTAGTCCCACTGTCAAGGCACCATACTCCTGATCTATCTAGCCATGCTATAATGTCTGGATGTTTCCAGAGCCCTCATGAGTCTCAGTATTTGAGGTGATATTTACTTTGGCACTCAATGAGATCCTGCTGAGACATGAATAAGCACAACATCTGGAAAGACCTCCCAACCCACTTTGAAGTCTCTTTACCATATAAATTCATTTGAGTTTACCTTTCCCCTTTTTGGTCAACATATTTTTCCAGTTGCATTGCTAGTTGGTGCTTGGTAGTAAACCCTTGGTGCCATGGAAGCTCATCACAGGGGTTCATGTCCCATGCTGGGGGGATGGTAATACAATTTATATGTAGAGTTTTGCTTAGAAAAAGGTAAAATTTGAACAACAAGGAGCATCTCAGGAGGTAAATTTTAGGGACCCTATAACACTAGACTAATTTTCAATTTCAAGAGTAAAGGTTCAGAAGTATGGTCATCGATGTTAAAGACCCATCCATGAACCATCATAATGCACTAGTTATTGGCCCTGTACTCAGGTTGGATTAAAATTTTCAGGCAAAACGTAGAGCTAACCAGCTGTTTTTAATCTTCGAAAGTTTAACTTTGTGTCAATTGGGCCCTGAGCCTCAGCAGACTTGCAGCACCTACCCTTCAGTTTACTGGAATTGCCCATTTCAGGTAACATGGAGCTGGGGGTGGTCAACCACCACACCAGCAAACCAACAGAATCTACAACTTCAAGCAGGAGAATTCTTTGCTACAAGCAGCAATGTGGGATGTGAGTCCCCTCTCAAGATAGAGGTGGAGTGGGCATTGCCCTACCAATGTCCTTAGGATGGAATAATAATATATGGATAAGGGTCGACTGGTATTCTACTATAGAATTATTGAGGTTCTAACAATGAAAGAAACTGTATCATTGATGTGGACACAGTGGCCAAGGGAGTTGCTGAGGGAATGGATGGGAAGGAAGAGATCTAATATGGGGGCATTTTCAGGACATGGAATTTTCCTGAATCATACTGCAGGGACAGATGCAGGACTTCATATATCTTGTCATACCCCACTGAATGGCATGAGACAAAAAGCAAACTACAATGGAAACTATAATCTATGCTGTGTATCAGTTCTCCAAAATGTATTCATCAAATGCAATGAACATGCCACACTGATGAAAGAATTTGGTGATGTGGGCACAGTGGAGGGTGGGGGGTGGGGATACATGGGATCCTCTTATATATTTTTCCATAACATTTTGTACCATCTCTGTGTCTTTAAAAAATAAAAACATCTATTAAAATTTAAAAAAAGAAAAAAGTTTATTCAAATTTTAAGTTTTATATAAAATGCACAAGAGCATTATTTCTCCTATAGCCAACTTCCTTTCCTAGAATTCTGTTCCATGTGTAATATTGAGGTCTTGGCTTTAGCTATTCTTTATAATTCATTTTTCATAATTTCTTTAATTATAATTTTTACAATAATTCATTAAACGATTTTTATTGCATTCATTCTTGTACTCCTACTTGATATTTTTGCTATTTTTTAATTTTGTATTTTATTTTTCTCTCTCTTTATTTTTTTAATGTTGCATTCAAAAAATATAAGAGCTCCCCATATATCCTCCACCCCCCTGATCCAACTCCTCCCACATCAACAAATTCTTTCTTCATCATGGGCCATTCATTGTCTTTAGTGAATACATTTGGAGCACTGCTGCACCACATGGATAATGGTTTACATTGTAGATTACACTCTCTCCCAGTCCACCAGTGGACCATGGAAAGACATACAATGCCCAGCCTCTGTCCTGAAGTATAACCCAGGACAACTCCAACTCTTGAAAATGCCCCCAAATCATATCTCTTCTTCCCTCTCCCTACCCTCAGCAACTACTGTGCCACTTTCTCCACATTACTGCTAAAATTTCTTCCATTAAAAATAAAAATAGTTCCGTAGCAGAGCATCAGTAAGTACACTCTAATCCATACTCTATTACTCTTTCCTGTCAACCTGGGATGGTTATGTCCACACCATCTCTATATTGATAAGGGCTTAGATTCCCCATAGATGATAGATGCAATTCTCCTTCTTGCAGTTGTAGGCACTCTTGAATTCCTTTTGTAGTGAATGACCTTCTTCACCTCCCTGTTAGCTGGCCAGGTAAGTCCAATAAACCAGAGGTTAGGAGTTACAAGTCTGCTGAGCCTCGGGGCTCAGCACATGGATAGTCCAGAGATTCAGGTCTGCTGAGTATACACCAATGCCAACCACAGATCCAGTAAAAGGGACAGAAGAGGCATGTATAGAAAGGTCACATCTGAGTCCAAATCCATCACATTGAGGAACACAAACTCCAAAGGAGGGTCAACTGACATGGCACTGAACTTCAAAGCCATCTGCCATGACCGTAGAACCTGTGGGTCTCTGTAGCCCTCAGGAGAAGCAGTAACTGGACTTGTACCTACTTTGGCTATCTCTGGGACCCTGCTGAGGTGTGTGTAAGTATGAACCCTCTGATTACCTGCTGACTCTTTTTTGGAGACTCATAGCCATATGAACTCATTTGTCCTTTCCATTTCCCCCTTTTATTCAGGGTCAAAAATCAGTTTTTAACACCTGATATTACATGTAGACTGAGATATTCTGATGGTCTGACTTGACCCTTTTATTCAAGGTCTTTTTCTAGTTACATTATCAGCTGGTGCTTGGCAGTAATCCTTTGGCACCAGTGAGACTCATCTGCAGGAGTCATGTCCTATACTCAGGGGAAGGTAATGCATTTAAATGCTGAGTTTGGCTTAGAGAGTGGCCACAATTGAGCAAGATGAAGTCTCTCAGGAGGTAACTCTTAGGCACCCTTCAGCTCTAGGCCTAGTTCATATTTCAGGTGCATAGGCTCATAAGCATAGTCATGAGTATCAAGGGCTTACTGTTGGAGGATCCATCTTTATTGGTCTTTGCCATTACTTGGGGAATTGTTGATATTCCATTGGAGAATGTGATAGAGCTCCCCTGGCTAGGAACTCAGCACTCCCTCCATTGTCGTTTTTTTACTACAACCACTAAGAAAATATCCAAACATTTTTATGTACCCTGTATACATGTCCTGGAGAACTTCCACCCAACCATTTGCCCCCATCATTATCACCCTACCCCGGTGTTCCAATATTATGACACAATGACTTTATGGTCCAAAACTTCTTCAAAATGAAGCTTAATATATTGCCAGCTTCCATTAATAGTAAAATAGAATATAGTGATGGGTTTAAAGGTTAGACATAAAACACATGCTTATTTATAAAAATTAAATAATGTCAAATAAATTGGGGTATTAAAAATGAAAAAATGAAAAATCTTTGTTTTTGACATTTTTCTTTTCATCACTGCTATAGGTATTGCCTTGTATGTACAGTGGCAAGGCAATTTCTTTAATTTCTTCCTCACTGTCTAAATCCTTTTTTTCTTTCTAATTATTATGTTTGTCTTCACAAAAGTTTTAGATCACAGTAATTCACATATACAATATATGGTACTCCCACATATCCAACATTAAACACTTTGTCCCTTCCCCAGAAATTATTTTTTACATGTTCATATTGTATTTGCTGCAGCTGATGTACAGATATTGAAACAATAGCTTTCAAACATGGTTCCATTTGAGTTTGCATTATGGTTTATATTTTAGACTATACAATTTTCTAAATTTTTATCTTATGCTTTACATTATGGTTTGCATTTTAGCCTATAGACTTTTATACATTTTTAGTGTAATTTAACATGTCCGATATCCATCATTGCATGATCTTGTGGAACACTTCCATTGCCCCACAGTTACACTGATTCCATCTATTCAATACCTCTTTCCCCCTCCCCTCAGTGCCCACAGTGACAATCAATTTTCAATCCTTGAAGGACCATATTCAGAGATGCTTGTAACAATGTTGAGGGCTAGCCAAACTCGACTGCCCTAACCTATTGGGGGCCACCAATTCTCTCGAGAGATAAAATTCCCTCTGTTTGAGAACATCAATTCTCCCCAACATGTAGGCATAACTTCACTCCCATTGTATGGGTTTCCACCCAATGATATAACCCACTATGACAAAATGAGCACTCGCAGACTCCCTAGAAACCTGCCCTGTGTCAGGTGCCCCCCCCTTAAGCATCTTAAACAGGTAATCTTCCTTATTATATTTTATAAAGAGTTTTCTCAACATTATAGTTTCAACCACATACCTTACAAAAATTTTCCCCACCCTCCCCCCAATTTCTTATTCAAGCACTTGTTTGTTTATCCTTGTTGTGATATCTGTATTTTTTTCACTTACTTCCTCAAACTTGTAAGATAGGCAGTGTTTCATAATTAGCAAAAAGTCACAGAGAAACCAATAAGAGAATGTTTACATATCCTCACGATTTTTAGACTCCTCAGAAGATCTGGAATGAACCCACACTTAACCACTGCCATATTATTTTGTATGTCTCATGTTGGTCAATTTTAACAGAAATACATTTTTTCACTATATATTTTATCATTATAACTTCTCTTATCTTTTTTCAGCTGTTATTTTATTTTTCTTTTTTAAAAAATACATAGATCACACAAAATGTTACATTAAAAATAGGGAGTTTGCACATATCCCACTCCCCACAACACCCATTCCTCTAACAGCAACAACTTCTTTCATTAGTGTGGCACATCCATTGTATTTGATGAATACATTCCGGGGTGTTACTAAAAAACAGGGCATAGAGTTTGCACTGTAGTTGACACTCTCTCCCAGTCCTTTCAGTGAGTTATGACAAGATATATAATGCCCTTCATCTGTTCCCACAGTATCATTCATGAAAACTCCATCCCAAAAATGTCCACATATCATATCTCTTTTTCCTTCTCCCTGCCTTCAACAACTCCCATGACTACTGTCTCCACATCAATTATATTTTTTCTTCCATTGTTTGATTCACAACAAATCTATAGTAGAATACCAATTACTCCTTTCTAGTCCATATTTTATTCTTCCATATGAGGACGCTGGAATGGTGATGCCCTCTAAATTGAGAGGGGGCTTATATCCCACATGGCTAATGAATGGAATTCACCTGCTTACAGTTGTAGGCACTCAGATATGACCTTTCTACCATGTCTCTTCTGTCACTTTTATTGATCCTGGGGTTGGCGCTGGTATTGGTGTATACTTAGGAGACTTGAATCTCTGGACTGGCCATGTTCCAGTTGGGTCCTGAACCTCAGAAGAGTTGCAACTCCTACTCTCTGGTTCATTGGTCTTGCCCAGGTTAGTTAACAGGGAGGTGAAGATGGTCAACCACCACACCAGGGAACTAATAGTGCCTACAATTGTAAGCAGGAGAATTGCATCCATCAACCACATAAGATTTAAGCCTCCTCTCAATTTGGATGTGGAGTAGTTATCTCCCTCCCATGGTCCACAGGATGGAGGAATAAAATACGCTTTAGTATGGAGATACTGGTATCCTACATCAAAGCTATTGTGACTAGTAATGTAAGGAATTTTAACATTGATGTGGAGTAAATGGCCAGGGTAGTTGCTGCGGTCAGGGAGATGGAAAAAGAGATATGACGTGGGGGCACTTTATGGACTTGTATTTGGCCTAAATGATATTGCAGTGACAGATGCTAGACATTATATATCCTGCCATAATGCACTGAATGGACTGGGAGTGAGTGTAAATTACAATGCAAACTATTATCCATGCAGGGCATTATTGCTTCAAAATGTATTTACCAAATGCAATGAATGTTCCAGAATGATGAAAGAGGTTGTTGATGTGAGAGGAGTGGGGTGGGATGGGGTGTGGTGTGTATGGTAAAGTCATATTTTTTAATGTAACATTTCTTGTGATATATGTATCTTCAAGACAATACAATTACAAAAACAAGAAATATTAAAGTTAAAAAGTAATTAAAATAGAGATGGGATATAATATATATACTAAAATAAAATAAGTAAACTTTAAGTCAAAAACTTCTAAGGGACAAAGAAGCACCCTATATACTAATAAAGATTTCAAGTGAATAAGAAGACATAACAATTACAACTACATATGCATGTAAATGCTGATGTCAAAAAAAATATGAATCAAAGATCTTGTTAGGTTTGAAGGGTTAAATTCATGATTATACATTAATAGTAAGAACATTCAACACACCTTTCATAAGAATGAACAGGACTCTTAGACCGAAGAACACTGGGTTAATTAAAGACCTGAATTGTATTACAAACTATCTATCTATAACAGACATATATTAAAACTTCACTCTAAAACAACAGAATACATATACTTTTTTAGCACACATGGACAATTCACCAGAATAAACTTTATGCTATGCCATAAAACAAGTCTCAATAACTTTAAAAATATTGAAATCATAAAATGTATCTTCTACAACTCAGTGGAATAAAGCTAGAAATCAATAACAAAGGTATATAATAATATTAACAATTGTGAGGAAATGAAGTAGAAGACTTTTAGACAACCAATTGGTCAATTATGAAATCAAAAGTTATACTTTTTTCAAAATCTAAAAAACTTTGCAGGAAGGTGTCTAAACTTTAATGTAATCTATATTCCATCATGAATAGCAATGATTCAAAATGTGTTCAACAATTCCAACAAGTGTACCACGATAGTGAAAGATGTTTTCTAGGGACAGTGTGGGAAGGGAAGGGTTGGCGGCATATGGGAATCCCCTATATTTTACTTAATTTTTCATAATTATTTTTAAAGGAACATAGATCACACAGAATGTTACCTTAAAAGAATATAAGAAGTTCCCATACACCCCACCACCCACACCCTCCACTCCTCCCAAATTGACTTCTTTCATTAGTGTAGTACCTTCACTGCATTTGATGAATACATTTTGGAGCACTGCTACTCAGCATGGATTAGAGTGTATATTGTAGTCTACTCTCTACCACAGTCCATTCTATGGGCTAAGGTAGGATATATAATGTTCTGTATCTGTTCCTGAAAAATCATGCAGGAAAGCTCCAAGTCCAAAAAATGCCCTCATATCACACTGCTTTTTCCCTCTCCCAGCCTTCAGCAACTCCCATAGCTACTTTGTCCACATCAATGATATAATTTCTTCCATTGCTATACTCACAAAATTTCTATGGTAGAATACCAGTAATTAATTTCTAATCAATATTTCATTCCTCTATCCTGAGGACACAGGGATGTTGATGTCAACCCCACCTCTAAATTGACAGAGGGCTTAGATCACTCTTGGCTGATGAATGGAATTCCCTTGCTTGCAGTAGTAGAAACTCTTGTTTCTTTGATGTGGTGGTTGACAATTCTCACCTCCTTAGCTGACCTTTGGTAAGTCCAACAAACTGGAGTGTAGGTGTGGAAACACTGCTGAGGCTCAAGACCCAGCTGTCACAGATTCAAGTCTCCTGGGCATACTCAAACCCCAGCATCAACCCAAGGTTCAGTAAAAGTGACAGAAGAGGCATGTGTTTTGAAGTGACATCTGAGTCCAGCTCCAACACACTCACAGCACAAATCCCAAGGAGGGCCCACTGACAAGGCACTGAACTCCTAAACCATGTGCCATGACCATAAGACCTGTGTTTCTCTGTAGTCCTCAGGAGTACCACTAACTTAGGTTGTTTCTACTTTGGCTCTTTCTGAGATCTTGTTGAGTTGTGTGTAAGTGAGACACTTCTGCTGAACTCCCAACTCATTGTGAAGCCTCTTAACCATATGAATTCAATTGTCACTACCATTTACCCATTTTATTCAAGATCTTTTTCTAGTTGTATCACCAGCTGATGTTTGGTAGTAATCGCTTTGCACCTGGAAGTCATGGCCCTCATTGGGGGAAGGTACTGCATTTTTTGTGATTTTGTGCTATGAAAGTGACTACATTTGAACTACAGGGATGCTTTCAAGAGGTAACTCTCGCAATTCTAGGCAAATTTGAAATTTCAAGCACACAGGATCATGAGAATTGTCATCAGTAGCAATGGCCCACCATTGGACAATCCTTCACTGGTGTAGCATTTCATACAGTTATGAATAACAAAAATAGATATTGGATTATGTTTGTAAACTGGTCTGTACCTGAGCATGACTAAGTTATGATTGGGGCTTTGCTTGGGCCACATCAGTAGGGTGTTGTGTCCCCACCCCATGTTGGATGGGGTCTCACAAATAAAAGGCATGGAAAATGACAGAGTTGGGGGTTTCTGATGTGGGAGTTTTGATGTTGGAATTTGATGCTGATGTTTTAAGATGGAGCCGCAGAAAGTCAGGATATAGAGAAAAGAGAAGTAAGCCCTGTGAAGAGAGAAACTGAGCTAGAAGAACACAGAGGAATAGAGATGGCTCCTTAGTAATCACAGAAACCCCAGGGAGAAAGACAGAGCAATTCAACTGACATTCTGCAGCTGACCTTGTGGAGAAGACAGAGGAGCTGAGCCCAGAGGAACCCTGGAAGCCTGAACCCTCACAGACATGAGCAGCCATCTTGCTCCAAAATGTGAAAATAGACTTTGGTGAGGGAAGCAACTTACAGTTACGGCCTGGTTCTGTAACCTCCTATCTCCCAAAAATATCCTTTATAAAAACCAATCAAATTTTGTTATTTTGAATCAGCACCCCCTTGGTGAACTAATACACTTATCTTTGCCCTTGCACTTTTGGGATTGTTGCAGTTGCAATGGGGAATGCAACAGAGCTCCTCAGAATGGGAACTCAGCAGTCCCTCATTTGTATTTGAAACTCTACTGACCATGCTAATACCCATGGAACATCTAAACATATCTATATGCTCTATATGCATGCCCTGTTGAACACCCTCCCACACTTGCATTCTCCATCAATGACATACCACCCCAATACTCCTCCCTTGCCATAGTTGAACCCATCTGTGATCCAAAACTTCTTTAAAAATGAAGCATAATGTATGACCAAGTTCTTCATTTGTTAATACCCCAATTTATTTTTAACTTATTTTAGTTTTCTTTTTTTAAGAAGAGATGTGATGTGGGGTCATTTTCAGGACTTGGAGTTGTCCTAAGTGATATTGCAGGACAAATGCTGGACATTATATATCCTGCTATAACCCAGAAAATGAACTAAGGGAGAGTGTAAACAACTATGTAAATTATAATCCATATGGTGCAGCAGTGCTCCACAATGTATTCACCAAGTGCAATGAATGTGCCACGAGGATAAAAGAGGTTGTTGATGTGGCAGGAGAGGGATGTGGTGGGGTTTGGTGTATATAGGAACCTCTTATACTTTTTAATATACTATTTTTGTGAACTATGCATCTTTTAAAAAGAGACAATAAAAATTATGTATTTTATTTCTAATCTTTAAATAAATTAGCAGCTTTGATAAACTAGCATAAACTACCTATATGTTGTTTACAAGATTCTCACTGTAAATTTAAAATACCACAATTTTAAAAGTGGATTAATGATGGGTAGGTTGCCTAAGAAATACCTCCTGCAAGCCTACATGTTGCTCAAATGTGGCCGTGCATTAAGCCAAACTCAGCATGAAAATACATTACCTTTCCAACAGCATGGGACATGATTCCAAGGATGACACTCTCTGGCACAAAGGGACTACTACCAATCACCAGCCTGTGATGCAAATAGAAAAAGTCTTTGAATAAAAAGGGGTATTATAAAGGCAAATGACTTTATGTGACTAAGGGCTTAAAAATGTGTTGGGATGTCATCAGAGTGATCATGTTTATGCACAATGCAAGAGACAGCCAAAGCACATGCAAACAAAGATACTGGTACATCTGAGGGCTATGGCGACACACAGGTTCTACAGTCATGACAGATGGCTCTGGAGTCCAGTGTCTTGTCAATGGGCCCAACTTTGGAATCTGTCCTCCTGAGTGTGATGGAGTTGAATTCAGATATGAGCTTTCTACACATGCCTCTTCTGCCACTTTTACTAAATCTGTGGTTGGCAGTAGCAATGTTGTTTACTCAGGAGACTTGAATCTCTGGACTGCTGTGTGCCACTTGGACCCTGAGCCCCAGCTGAGTTGCAATACATATTCTCCAGTTGCTTGGACTTACCCATGTCAGCTAAAAGGGAGGTGAAATTTCTCAACCATAACACCAAGGAACCGTGAGTGCCTACAACTGCAAGCAGGAGAATCACATCCATCAGCCATGTGGGATCTAAGGCCCCTCTTGATTTATAGGTGGAGTGGACATAACCATCCCAGGGTTCACAAGATGAAGGAATAAAATATGTATTTAAGTGGAATTTCTGGTATTCTACTATAGAACTATTGCGACACTAGCAATGGACGAATTTGTATCTTTGATGTGGAGACAGTCGGCATGGTAGTTGCTAAGGGCAGGAAAAGGGAAGAAGAGGTGTGATGTGGGGGCAATTTTGGGACTTGGAGATGTACTAAATCATATTTCAGGGACTGATGCTGGACATTATATATCCTGCCATAACCCACTGAATGGACTCAGGGAGAGTGTAAATTACAAGGTTAACTGTAATCTATGTGGAGCAGAAGTGCTCCAAAATGTATTCACCAAATGCAATTAATGTGCCACAATGATGAAAGAGGCTGTTGACGTTGGAGGAGTGGGAGATGGGGGGTGGGTATATGGGAACCTTTTATGTTTCACATGTAGTACTTTTGTGATCAATGTATCTTTAAAAAAATAAAATTAGTAACATGTGAGCATTGGGCATAGTGATAGGTTGGGGCATTGCAGGCCTGAGGTGGACTATGATTTGGAGGATGAGCCAGATGGCCCAAAGAATTGGGTGAGGTTTGGGGGGAACAGGTGAACACCGGAGTTTGTTGAGTTTGTGGTTGAAATTATAATGTTGAGAAAATACATTAGAAAATATAGTAAGGAAGGGTTACCTGTTGAAGGTGGTTAATGGTGGTCGTCTGGCACAGAGACAGGTTTCTAGGGACTGTGTGTGTCTACATCTTGTCATAGTGTGTTTTGACATTGGGTTGAGATTGATACAATATTTGGAAAGGTGTACCCCCAACCTGAGGAGTCCTGATGGTCTCAAACAGAGGAAAAGTTGTCTCTCAAATGCATTAGTGGCTCCCAATGGGAGAGGACAGTCTACAGTGTTAAGCCCTCAGCATTGTTGCAAGTGTCTGTGAATCTGGTCCTTCCAGCAGTGAAGCTTGGTTGTCACTGTGGACCCAGAGAGGAGGGGGAGAGAGGAGTAGAATAGATGGAAGCAGGGTAACTGGGGGGCAATGAAAATGTTCCACAAGATCTTTCAATGACAGATCTTTGACTTCTTAAATTTCACAAAAATTGTAAAAAAAATCCCTAGGCTAAAATGTACACCATAATGTAGACTATAATGTAACTAAAAATTTAGAAAATTGTACAGCCTAAAATATAAACAATGATGTAAACCAAAATAAAACCATGTTTGGTAGCTATGTTTCAATATCCGTACATCAGCTACAGCACATATAACCATGTAAAAAGATCACTGCTGGGGAATTGTCAAATGGGTTTGATATTGGATATGTTGGGAGACCCCTCTATTGTGTATATGGCTTTACTGTAATCAAAAAAATTTCTGAACACAAAATTAAAATTTAAAAAATGTATGTAGACACTGAAGAAGGAATAAAAGAAATTGCCTTGCATCTATACATCCAGGCCATTACCTATTACAGTGATTAAAGGCAAAATGTCAAAAGCAAAATTTAATGAAATTTTACTTTTTTAAATACCAAATTTATTTTTACTTTAGTTTACTTTTTCTAAATTAGTATGTATTCTACTTATAATCTTTAAATCTATCATTGCTTTTTCTTTTTCCTATTAATTGAATTTCACAATATATTATGCTTCATTTTTTGTCTTTATTTTTTTAATGTTATATTCAAAAAACATAAGGTCCCAATATATCCCACACCCCCTCAGGCCAGTCCTCCCCCCATAACAACAACCTCCTCTATCATCATGAGACATTCATTGCATTTGCTGAATACATCTCAGAGCACTGCAGCACCTCATGGTCAATGGTCCACATCATAGCTCACACTCTCTCACACAGTGGGCCATGGGAGGACATACAATGTCCAGTAACTGTCCCTGCAGTACCACCCAGGAAAGCTCCAAGTCCCAAAAATGCCCCCACATCACGTCTCTTCTTCACAGTCCCTACAATCAGCAGCTACCATGGCCACTTACTCCAAATCAATCCTACATTTTTTAAAATTACTAATCACAATAGTTCAAGAATAGAATATCAGTAAGTCCACTCTAATCCATACTCTATTCCTTCATCCTGTGGACCCTGGAATGGTTGTATCCACTCCACATCTACATCAAGAGGGGGTTTATTTTCCACATGGATGCTGGATGCAATTCTCCTGCTTGCAGTTGTAGGCATTCTTGGTTCTCTGGTGTGGTGGTTGACCTTCTTCACCTCCATGTTAGCTGAGTGGGGTAGGTCCAATAAACCAGAGTGTAGCGTTGCTAGTCTTTGAGGCTCAGGCCCTGGCTATCACAGGGACAGTCCAGAGATTCAGGTCCCCTGGGTATACACTAAACCCCTGCACCAACTAGAGGTCTGGTAAAAGTAACAGGAGAGGTTTGTGAAAAAAGATCACATCTGAATTCAGCTCCTTCACACAGAAAAACAAACTTCAAAGTAGGGCCAACTGACATGGCACTAACTCCATCTGCCATGACCATAGAACCTGTGGGTTTCTGTAGCCCTCAAAAGAACCAATACTTGGGGTTGTATCTACTTTATCTGTCTCTGGGACTCGACTGAGGTGTGCATAAGGGCAACATTTCTGATAACCTCCCGGCTCTTTTTTGGAGACTCATAGACATATAAACACATTTGTTCTTTCCATTTCCCCCTTTTATTCAGGTCAAAAAACATTTTTAACTCCTGATATTACATGGAGGCTGAGATACTCTGCTGGTCTGAGTTGACCCTTTTATTCAAGGTCATTTTCTAGTTACATCATCAGCTGGTACTTAGTAGTAATCCCTCGGTGCCAGGGAGGCTCATCTCTGGAAGTCATGTCCCACACTGGGGGAAAAGCAATGCATTTATAGGCTGATTTTGGCTTTGAGACTGGCCACATTTGAACAACATGGTAGCTCTCAGGAGGTATCTCTTAGGCACTCTGCAGCTCTAGGCCTTGTTCTTATTTCAGGCTCACAAGCATAGTCATTAGTATTCAAGAGCTCATTATTGGACCATCCTTCTTTTTTGGTCTTTGCCATTGCACTTGGGGGATTGTTGCTGTTCCTTTAGGGATTGTGATAGAGCTCCCCTGGCTAGGAACTCAGCACTCCCTCAGTTGTCATTTTTAACTGTAACCATTATGAGAATATTCACAAATTTTTATGTACCCTGGATATATGCCCTGGAGAACTCCCTGCCAACCATGTGTCACCTGTCAATAACATCCCACACCAGTATTCCTCCCCTGCCATTGTTGAAACTCTCTGTGATCCAAAGCTTCTTCAAAAATGAAGTGCAATATATTGCCAGGTTCCATTAATAAAAAATGGAATATAGTGATGAGTTTAAAGGTTAGATATAGAATACATATTAATTTAGACAAATTAATGTAAAAATAAACTGGGATATCTAAAAATTTAAAAATGTGAAAGCTTTGTTTTTAATGTTTTGCCTTCCATCACTGCAATAAGTGTTGCCCGGTATGTGCCCCGGCCCGCGGGACGGCAACGGAGACCCGAAACCTGCCGAGAAAGAATGGTGGGACAGGAGACACAAAGAATGACAGCAAGACAGGGTTCTGATCAAACTGCAACTTTATTAAAGGGGGCAAAGTATATATGCCCTCGGGTGGGGGAGGAGCGGGGAGTGAGGTAGTAGAGGCTAAGGATTGGTTGTTGCTGTCACCGGGGTGGGAGGCAGACCTTAGTTTCATGCCTTGCACCTGTGCACTATCTTATCAGTCTGGGCAGTGGCAGGAAACGGAGAACAAAGGAGCAGGGAGGGATAAGAACAAGGAAGTGGGCTCTGCTCTGGTGGCCATGTTGCCGGCATTGCTGAACTCAGTGTATACTCGTATTGACCGCTCCCAACAGGTATGCAAATTGGCAAGGCAAGTTCTTCCATCTTTTCCTCAGTGTCTATGTCCTTTCTTTTTCCTTCTTCCCTAATTGTTAAGATTCTCTTCACAAAAGATTTAGATCAGTGTAATTCATATTTACAGCATATAGTACTCCCACAAATCCAATGTAAAACCCTTTTCCCTTCCACAGCTATAATCTTTTTACATGTTCATTCTATATTTACTGAAAGTGATGTGCAGATGTTGAGACAATACCTTTAAAACAAGGTAACACTTGGGTTTACATTGTGGTTTACATTTTAGACTACACAATTTTCTAAATTTTTAGCTATCTTATGTTTTACATTATGATTTACAATTTAGCATATACGCCCCTATACATTTCCGGTGTAATTTAACATGTCCTGTACAAATCCAAGCATAATCTTGTGGAACAAGTCCATTGCCTCACAGTTACATTGATTCCATCTATTCAATACCTCTTTCTCCCATCCCCTCAAGGCCAGTAATGACAATCAATCTTCATTGCTTTAAGGGCCATGTTCAGAGATACTTGCAAAAATGTTGAGAGCTTGACATGCTCGACTGCCCTAAAGCATTGGGAGCCACCATTTCTCTCGAGAGTTACAATTCCTTCTATCTGAGAACATCAGTCCTCCCCAGGATGTGGGAATACCTTCACTCTCATTATATGGGTCTCCATCCAATGACATAATCCACTATCACAAAATGACCACTCACACACTCCCTAGAAGCCTGTCTTCTTTTAGATTCTCCACTTTAAGCATCTTAAACAGGTAACCTTCCTTATTACATTTTTGAAAAGTTTTCTCAACAATATATTCTCAACCTAATACCTGACAATCTCCTATGTTCATAAGTTTCCCCAACCTCCCCCCAATTTCTTGGGCAATATTATCCATCCTTCCCTCCCTAGCCCTCCTCAAACTTCCAAAGTCCCACCCAAAGGTATCCCTATGCCCACATTTTATCCCTTCCTTGTACAAATACTTACCTCCAGGTTATCATATGTTTCACCCATGTAGGTGTCCGCTTGCATCCTTTCTCCACTCCCCAAATTCCTTTAAGTCTATCAACCAGTCTCTAGCTCTCTGAGGCAGCTTGGTTTACTTATTTCATATCATAGAGGTCATGTAGTAGTTGTCCTTCAATGCCTGGGTTGCTTCACTCAATATAAGGTTCTCAATACTCATCCATGTTATCAAATGTGTTTGTAATTTACCTGTTCACAAACCTGAATAGTATTCCATTGTATGTACATACCACATTTTATTTATCCATTCATCTGTTGATGGGCATTTCGGTTGATTCCAACTTTTGGCAAAGGTGAACAATGCTGCTATGAACATTGATGAGCATATATCAGTTTGTGTCCTTGTTTTCAGTTCTATTGGTTATATACCCAGCAGTGGAATTGCTGAGTCATATGGCAAATCTATGGCTAGTGTTTTGAGAAACCGCCAGACTGTTCTCCAGAATGGCTGGATCCTTCTGCATTCCCACCAGCAGTGGATGAGTGTTTCTATTTCTCCCACATCCTCTCCAGCACTCGTAGTCTTTTGTTTTTTTCATAGCTGCCATTCTTATGGGAGTAAGATGGTATCTCATTGTAGTTTTGATTTTCATTTCCCTAATAACTAGAGATTTGGAGCATGTTTTCATGTGCTTTTTAGCCATTTGTGTTTCTTCTTTGGAGAAGTGTCTGTTTAAAACTTTTTCCCATTTTTTTAACTGCATTGTTTTTCTTTTTATTTTTGAGATATAGGAGGTCTTTATATATGAGGATATAAACTTCCTATCAGATATATGGTTACCAAATATTTACTCCCATTGTGTAGGCTCTCTTTTCACTTTCTTGACAAACTCCCTTGAGGTGCAGAAGGCTTTAATTTTGAGTAAGTCCCATTTATCTATTTGTTCTTTTGCTGCTCCTGCATTTGGTGTGAAGTTCATGATGCCATTTCCTATTACAAGGACCTGTAGATGCTTCCCTACACTGTTTTCCAAAGTCTTTATGGTCTTGGCTTTTATATGTAGGTCTTTGATCCATCTTGAGTTGATTTTTGTATAAGGTGTGAGTTGGTAATCCTCTTTCATTCTTTTACATATAGATATTCAGTTCTCCAGGCTCCATTTGTTGAAGAAGCCTTTCTCTCCCATTTGAGAGGGTTTGGGGACTTTTTTGAATATTATTTGACTACATATATGAGGATCTATATCAGAATTCTCTATTCAGTTCCATTGGTCACTGTGTCTCTCCTTGTGCCCATCCCATGCTGTTTTCACTACTGTATTTTTTTAGTATGTTTTGAAATCAGGTATTGTGATTCCTCCAATTCATTTTTCTTTTCCAATATGTCTTTGGCTATTCCGGGCCACTTTTCTTTCCAAATAAATTTCATACCTAGTTTTTCAAGTTCATTAAAGAAAGTTGTGTTGATTTTTATTGGGATTGCATTGAATGTGTAGATCAGTTTTGGTAGAATAGACATCTTAATAATATTTAGTCTTCCTATCCATGATCAGGGAATATTCTTCCACTTATTTAGGTCTTCTTTGATTTCCTTGAACAGTATTGTATAGTTCTCTGTGTATAAGTTTTTTTACATTTTTAGTTAAATTTATTCATAAGTATTTGATTTTTTAATTTACTTTTGTAAATGGCCTTTGTTCCTTTATTTCCTCCTGAGTTGGCTCATTATTGGTGTACAGAAATGTTACTAATTTTTGTGCATTGGTCTTATGTCCTGTGACTTTACTAAACTCATTTATGAGTTCTAGAAGCTTTGTTGCAGAGATCTCAGGGTTTTCTATGTATATGATCTTGTCATCAGCATATAATGAAATTTTGACTTCTTCCTTTCCAATTTGAATACCTTTTATATCTGGTTCCTTCATCAGTGTTAGAGCAAGTAATTCTAAGACAATGTTAAATAGAAGAGATGATAATGGGTGTCCTTGTCTTGTTCCTGATTGTAGAGGGAAAGATTTTAGGATTTCACCATTGTTTGTTTTTTTTTTTTTGGATTTTGTAAGTACATCTTTGGGCACCTCTGCACCTCATATACATTGGTTCACACCATAGCCCATACTCTCCTCCATTCCATCCAGTGGGCCCTGTGAGGATTTACAATGTCCGGTGATTGCCTCTGAAGTACCATCCAGGGCAGCTCCATGTCCCAAAGATGCCTCCACCTCTCATCTCTTCCTGCCTTTCCCCATACCCTTCGTCCACTATGTCCACTTTTCCCATTCCAATGCCACCTCTTCTATGTGGACATTGGATTGGTTGTGTCCATTGCACCTCTATGTCAAGAGGAGGGTCAGATTCCACCTGGATGCTGGATGCAATCCTCCCATTTTCAGTTGTAATCACTCTAGGCTCCATGGTGTGGTGGTTGTCCTTCTTCAACTCCATCTTAGCTGAGTGTGGTAAGTCCAATAAATCAGATTGTAGGTGCTGGAGTCTGTTGAGGCTCAGGATCTGGCTATCACATTGTCAGTCCAGAGATTCAAATCCCCTAAATATATCTTAAACCCCAACATTAACTGCACCTCCAGCACATTGGCATGAAAGTCTTATGAAGGGAGATCCCATCTGAGTCCAGATTCATCACACATAAACACCATTTCCAAAGAGGGGCCATCTGCCCTGGTAGTTAACCCCATCGGCCATGACCATAACACCCGTGGGTCTCTTTAGCCCTCAAAGGAACCAATATCTGGGGGTTGTATCTGCTTTATCTGTCTCTCTGACTCTGCTCAGTTGTGCATGAGGGCAATCCTTCTGCCAGCCTCCAGACTCTTTTTTAGAAGCTCGTAGCCATATAAACTCATTTCTCCTTTCCATTTCCCCCTTACTTTAGGTCAAACAGCATTTTAAAGTCATGGTATTTTATGTAGACATGGATATTCTGGTGATCCGCATTGAACCTTCCATATAAGGTCATTTTCCAGTTGCATCATCAGTTGGTAGTTGATAGTGGTCCCTCGTTGCCAGGGAGGCTCATCCCCGGGTGTCATGTCCCACGCTGGGGGGAAGGCATTGCATTTACATGCTGAGTTTGGCTTCGAGACTGGCCACATTTGAGTAACATGAAGGCTGACAGAAGGAAATTCCCAGGCACAAAGTTGCTCTAGGCCTTGTTATTATTTTGGGTTTATCAGCTCACAAGCATAGTCATTAGTATCAGGGGCTCACTGTTGAACCCTCACTCCCTCCCGGTCCCCACCACTGTACCTGGGAGACTGTCGCTGCTCCCCTAGGGACCACGACAGAGCACCACTGGCCGGGAACCCAGTACCCCCCCTACTGTGGTTTTTAATTGTTGCCACTATGAGTATATCCAAACATTACCATGCACCCTGGACATATGTTCTGTACAGCTCCCTGTCAGTCATATATCATCTGTCATTGGTATCCCATACCAGTATCCCTCCATTGCCATTGTTGAAACACTCTGTGATCCAGAACTCCCCGAAATTTGAAGCCCAATATAATGTCATGGTCCCTTACTAGGGAATGGCATATAGCGATGAGTTTAAAGGATAGATAAAGAACTTGGATAAAGTTAGATAAAGAACTTAGATAAAGAATGTTGACTTGAAAAAATTCCACATCCTATTTTTTTCTTTTTTTTTTTTTCCCCCCCCCCCTAATTATTCAGCTTTTCTTCACAGGAGTCCTAGACCACAGCAATGTATATATATAATATACAGCACTCCCACACATCCACCAGAAAACCTTTTCCCTTCCACAGTGATACTCTTACGCCCTATTCATATCATATTTACTTAAAGTGATGTACAGAGTCTGAGACATTAGCTTTCTAACAAGGTGACATCTGTATTTACATTATGGTGCATACTTTAGGATACACAGTTCTTTACATTTTTAGTTATCCTATGTTTTACATTATGGTTTACATTATCAGTCTGTCATCTCCTATATGTTATGGTGTAATATTACATGTTTTATATCCATCCTTGTGTACTCTCAAGAAACTCCTCTCTTACCCCCCATTTACTTTGGTTCCACACATTTAACGTCCATTTTCCCTTCCACCTTAGTGCCCTCAGTGATAGCCAACCTCCGTTTCCTGAGGAGCCACTTCCAGAGATAGATGGAATAGTGTTCAGGGCCTAACTTGCTCAACTGCCCCAATGCCCTGGGAGCCACCCTTTCTCTCGAGGGATACAGTTCCCTCTATTGGATGGCATTAGTCCTCCCCAGGATGTGGGTCCACCCCCACTCTCACTACTTGGGTTTCTACCCCATGGTGTCACCCACTCTGGCAGAATGAGCATTTAGACATTCCCCAGGAGCCCGTCCTGCATCAGACCCTCCCCTCCGAGCATTCTAAACAGGTAACCCTCTTTATTATATTTTGATATGATTTTCTCGGCATTTTACTCTCCACCAACACCTGACCCTCTCCTGGTTCGTATGCTACCCCTCCCTCCCCCCACTTTTGGGCAACGTTACCCACCCGTCCCTCCCCAGCCACCCTCAAACCCGCAAATCCCCAAGCAAAGGCAACCCCTTGCCCCCCTTTTATCTCTTCTTTGTGTTCATACTTACCACCATCTCGTCTTAAATTCCACCCCTGCAGACATCGGCTCATATCCTTCCTCCACCCTCCGATTTCCTGCAAGCCTATCGTTCAGTCTCTTGCTATCTAGGGCAGCTTGGTTATTTCATATCATTGAGGTCATGTAGTATTTGTCCTTCAATGTCTGGGTTACTTCACTCAACATAAGGTTCTCAAGATTCATCCATGTTATCACATGTGTTTGTAGTGTGTTTGTTCTTACAGCCGAGTAGTATTCCATTGTGTGTATATACCACATTTTATTGATCCACTCGTCTGTTGATGGGCATTTGGGTTGATTCCAACTTTTGGCAATAGTGAACAATGCTGCTATGAACATTGGTGTACATATATTGGTTTGTGTTCTTGTTTTCAGTTCTGCTGGGTATATTCCCAGCAGTGGTATTGCTGGGTCATATGGCAAATCTATGGCTAGTTTTTTGAGAAACCGCCATACTGTTCTCCAGAATGGTTGGATCCTTCTGCATTCCCACCAGCAGTGGATGAGTGTTCCCCTTCCTTCACATCCTCTCCAGCACTTGTATTCTTCTGTTTTTTTCATAGCTGCCAATCTTATGGGTGTAAGATGGTATCTCATTGTGGTTTTGATTTGCATTTCCCTGATAGCTAGAGATTTGGAACATTTTTTCATGTGCTTTCTTGCCATTTGTATGGAGAAGTGTCTGTTTAAGTCTTTTTCCCATTTTTTAAATGGATTGTTTATCTTTTTATTTTCAAGATGTAGGAGTTCTTTATATATGCAAGTTATAAGTTTCTTATCAGATATCTGATTGCCAAATATTTTCTCCCACTGTGTGGGCTCCCTTTTTACTTTCTTGACAAACTCCTTTGAGGTGCAGAAGGCTTTAATTTTGAGGAAGTCCCATTTATCTATTAGTTCTTTTGCTGCTCGTGCTTTTGGTGAGATATTCATAAATCCATTACCTATTACAAGGTCCTGTAGATGTTTCCCTACACTGCTTTCTAAGGTTTTTATGGTCTTGGCTTTTATATTTAGGTCTTTGATCCATCTTGAGTTGATCTTTGTATAAGGTGTGAGATGGTAATCCTCTTTCATTCTTCTACATATGGCTATAGGATTTCACCATTGTAAATGAGGTTGACTGTGTGTATTTCATATATACTCATTAGCATGTTCAGAAAATTTCTTGTATTCTGATCTTTTGCAGTGTTTTTATCAAGAAAGGGTGCTTTATTTTGTCAAATGTTTTTTCTGCACCTATAGACATAATCATGTGAGATTTTCCCTTCAGTCTGTTTATATGGTGTATTACATTGACTGATTTTCTTATGTTGAACAAAACTTGCATATCTGGAATGAATCCCACTTGATGGTGTATAATTTGTTTACCGTGTTGTTGAATATGGTTAGTAAGTATTTTGTTGAGGATTTTTGTGTCTAGGTTCATTAGAGAAATTGGTCTGTAATTTTCCTTTCTTTTGGGGTCTTTGTTTGTCTTTGGTTCTAGGGTAATGTTGGCATCATAGAATGAGTTAGGAAATGTTCCTTCTGTTTCAATTTTTTGGAAGAGTTTCAGCAAGATTGGTATTATTTCTTTTGGGAATGTTTTGTAGAATTCACCTGTGAAGCCGTGTGGCCCTGGGCTCTTCTTAGTTGGGAAGTTTTTAATGACTGATTCTATCTCTTTACTTGTGATTGGTTTGTAGAGATAGTCAATTTCTTCTTTCATCAATACAGGCTACTTATGTGTTTCTAGGAGTTTTTCAATTTTCTCTAAATTGTCCTTTTTGTTGGAATATAGTTTTTCAAAGTATCCTCTTATGATAGTCTTTATTTCTGTGAGGTCAGTGGTGATATATCCCTTCTCATTTCTTATTTTGTGTATTTGCATCTTCTCTTTTTTTCTTTGTTAGACCAGCTAAGGGTTTGTCAATTTTATTATTCTTTCAAGGAACCAGCTCTTGGTTTTGTTTATTTTTTCACGTTCTTTCTTATTTTTTATTTCATTTAGTTCTATTCTCATCTTTCTTCTTTTTTTTTCCTTCTTCTTGTGTTGTGCTTTTGTTGCTGTTGTTTACTATTTCCACCAAATGTGCAGTTAATTCTTCGATTTTTGCTCTTTCTTCTTTTTTGATGTATGAATTCATGGCTACAAATTTCCCTCTCAGTACTGCTTTTGCTGCATCCCATAAGTTTTGGTTTGTTTTGTTATCATTTTCATTAGTTTCAAGGTAGTTATTAATTTCTTTTGTGATTTCCTCTTTGTCCCAATGTTTTTCTAAGAGCGTCCTGTTTAATTTCCATATCATGGCTTGAAATTTGGATCTCTGGCCCTTGCAAATTTCAAACTTCACTCCACCATGGTCAGAGAAATTATTTGTATAATTTCCATCTTTCTGAATTCATTAAGCCTTTCTTTGTGGACTAGTACACGGTCTATCTTGGAGAATGATCCATGTGCACTTGAGAAAAGAGCATAATCTGCTGTATTCAAGTGAAATGACCTGTATATGTCTATTAAGTCCAGCTCCTCTAATATACTGTTCAAAGTTTTTGTTTCTTTATTAATTATCTTTTGAGATGTTCTGTCCAAAGTTGATAGTGGTTTACTAAAGTCCCCCACTATAATTTTAGAGGAATCCTTTCATTCACTTAATCTTTCCAGTGTATGCCTCACATATTTGAAGGCACCCTTGTTAGGAGCATAAATATTTATGATTGTTCATTCTTCTGGAAAAATTATTCCTTTCACTAATATGTAGTGTCCATGTTTGTTTCTCACAATTGTTTTTCATTCAGAGTCTATTTTATCTGATATTAACATAGCTCCTCCTGCCTTTTTTTTTTTTTTTTGGTTATTGTTTGCTTATAAGATTGGTTTCCAGCCATTCACTTTCAACCTCCTTGAATCCCTGGGTCTAAGATGTGTTTCTTGTAGACAGCATATAGATGGGTCATATTTCCTTATCCAATCTTCCAGTCTCAATCTTTTGATAGGTGAGTTTAATCCATTGACATTCAGTGTTTTTACTTTCAAGGAATTATTTATGTGAGCCATATTTTCTTTGGACTTGTGTTTGTCATAGTTTGTTTGTTTTTTTCTTCTTCTTTTTTTTTGTTGTTGTTGCTCTTACACTCTCCTCCATCTCTGTCTCTCCTGTTTTTTTCTTTCTTCCTGCAGAACTCCCTTTAGTATTTCTTGAAGGGCAGGGTTCTTGTTGGCATACTGTTTTAGTTTCTGTTTATCTGTGAATATTTTGAACTCTCCATCATTTTAGAATGCTAGCTTAGCTGGATAGAGTATTCTTGGTTGGAATATTTTTTTCTTTTAGTTCCTTGACTATATCATACCACTGCCTTCTTGCCTCCATGGTTTCAGATGAGAAACAGCACTTGATCTTATGGAGCCTCCTTTGTGTGTGATGGTCCTTTTTTCTCTTGCTGCTTTTATAATTTTCCCTTGTCTCAAGCATTGGATAATTTGACATGTATATTTCTTATGGTAGGCCTGTTTGGATTTATGTTGTTTGAGGTGTGTTGTGCTTCCTGGACATGTACATCCATCTCCCTCTGTAGATTTGGGAAGTTTTCAGCCATTATTTCCTCCAACACCCCTTCTGACCCCTTTCCCTTCTCTTCTCCTTCTGGGATGCCTAGAATGAACATGTTTGTGTGTTTTGCATATCATTCATGTCCCTAAGTCCCAGCTGGATTTTTTCTATCTTTTCATCAATCAGCTGTACTATCTGTTTGATTTCAGATGTACTGTCTTCCACATCACTAATTCTCTCTTCTGCCTCTTCGAATGTGCTGTTATTTGCTGAGAGCGAATTTTTGATTTCTTGAATTTCTGTGTTCATCACCACCATATCCATTAATTTTTTGTGTATGACTGCAATTACTTCTGTATTCTCTCCAAATGTTTTCTTCATATTGTTAAATCTCTTCCTTTACTTCATTAAATTTGTCTCTAATATATGTTTTGAGAGCTTTAATTACTTGTCCAATGTTCTGCTCCTCTTCCTGGTTTTTAGTTTGTTCATTGGTTTTGGTCATGTTTTCCTGATGATTGGTTTTGTTTGTCATTATTTGTTGCTTTCTGGTCATTATTTTATCTTGACAAGTTTAATCAGTTTCTTAGCTCATTCGTTCATCCTTGGGGTTTAATTAGTTGTTGTTTGTGCATAATTGTTATGACTTCTCTTTGTCATTTTGTTGTTCTTATTCTATTTTTTTGTTGCTGGCTAAATTCACTTTGAAGGAAAATATTAGGGCCAGGGAAAGCAAAATGAGTAAGAAAAGAAAATGTATAAAGTAGTATTGATAATAAATGTTAACAGAGCAACAATGTGAGATCTAGGAGTATGGATATTAGACTCATGTAAGTTGTGTACAGTTATGGCAGTAAGTAGAGCACCTGTGAGACAGTCAACTGAATGTGTGGTGGAATATAGTATGAATTAAAACACCAGTGTTTTCATAAGCGTGGGAAAGAGAAATGAAAGATAAAAATATTAAGTGTGACTAAATGGCAGAAAACAGAACAAAGGTATTAGAAATAAAATGTCAGACAATTTGGTAGTCAAACAAAGAGGGATGGAATGTAAGAGAAACAATAGATGATGGAGGACAGAAAGATGTAGAAGAAAGGAGATAGCTTAGGTGGCCAAAATCAATACACACAGAAAAGAGGAAATGGAGGATGAGGAAACACAGCTAATGTGAAGTGCTCCCTGCAGCTACTATTATATAAAGAAAATAAAATTTAAAAAAGAAAAAGAGAAAGCAAGGAGAAAAAAAGAGAGAAGAAAGGGGAAGGACAAAAAAAAAATGGGGGAAGCAAGCCAGGAAAAGAGAGAGAGATAAAAAATAAAGTAAAGAAAAGAAAAAGGGCCTTGGGTGATAAAAGGGGAGGAAAAAACAGGAGACAATGGCTCTATAGTGACCACGACAAAAAAAGAAAAAAAAGAACCTAAGTTTCAAGCTAGGAAGCCTCTTTGCAGTAATTAAATTGCTCAGGGATCTGACCTTCCCCCTTTCTCCCTTCCTCTCTCCTAGGGCAGCAGGAAAGCTGCCTGAGGGGTGCAGTAGGAGATTCAAGTGGGTCCTTGTTGAACCAACTCAATACAGAAGACAATGACTATTTCCAGTGTGAGAGCACCTATACCTCACCCCAAATATACTATTGGAAGCTTGGATAGCACATCCTACAGTCCCTCCCCCTTAGGGTTGCTAGGAGTGGTCTAATTGATTTTCTGACTCCACCTTCTCCCAGACCAAGTTTTCTATCCCAGGACGTTTAGGTAAATTGGGCTTTCTCAGCAGATTCACATGTCCATTCTTCCCAGCCTCTCCCCAAGTCAGCTAGTACGCTCCTCCAAGCTCAAAGGAAAAATAAAATAAAAAACGTGGAGGGCTAGGGTAATCACAGACCTCAGATGGACCTCAGGGCATGCTGGTTTTTGGAATGGAAAGTCCAGGATATTGCAGACTCAATGTATGTGAGTCTGTGGAGTGTGGGCTATCAGGGTTTAGGGGACATGGACCTGGGAACCATGCATCCAGTAAACATGGGGTTTGGGAACACTGCAGCACAACAAAGATTTCAGGGATCACTGCAGGCAGTCTGCCAGCCCTAGGGGGAATTTTCATGCCCACAACTTCTGACCTCCATGTAAGAAACCCAAAATTCCACTTCTTGTAAGTATCTCTTCTGTCACTGTCTCAACAAATTGACATCCAGATACCTCCTGCCCTGGAAGCCCCTGAAAGTGCCTTCTTAGTGTTTGCTAACACCTCAGCACAACAAAGTTTTCAGGGATCACCATGGCTGGGCCACCAGCCCTACGGGGAAGGTTCCTGCCCACCACATCTGACCTCCATGTCAGAAACCCAAAATTCTACCTCCTGCAATAATCTCTTCTGTCTCTGTCTCACCAAATTGACGTACAGACACCTCCTGCCCTGCAAGCCCCTGAAACAGCCCACTCCAGCAGGACTCCAACCCTACTCAGCCGCTTCTTTGCAGGAGAGATTATGAGGTGCACTCACTCAGGCACCATCTTGCTCCCTCCTTTAATTCTAAGGGACAAAAAAACTGGGCAAAATGGGGTATGGGAATTTTTCTTTTGTAGCAATGAGAACATTGTAAAATTAACTGAAGTGATGACAGTAAAAATGTAATGATACTGAAATCCAGTGAGTGTGCTCTTGGATGGATTGTAAAAGGCATTATATTGTATAGCAGTGATTATTGTGATGGGTGAAAAGTTGTGGTTGACAATACCAATATGGGAATGTTCTCTCATGAACTGTAACATATATACAATACAAATACATGATGTTAACAGTATGGTGTTTTTTGGAAAAAAATAAACTTATCTAAAATATGGAATATAATTAGCAATAATATTTTTATGATACTGTTCTATCATGAGTAAAAACGTTTCAGAACAATTCAAGGTGTTGGTGTTGTGATAATGTTTGGGAACCCTATATTGTATGCATGATTGCTCTGTAAACTCACAACTTCTCTAATAAAAATCCATGCAGTGCAGCTGTGCTCCACAATGTATTCACCAAATGCAATGAATATGCCACAAAGGTGAAAGAGTTTGTTGATGTGGGAAGAGTGGAGGTTGATGGTGTGTGAGGTACATGGGAAACTCTTATATTTTTTATTGTAACATTTTTTGTGGTCTGTGTACCTTAAAAAAGACAATTTAATTTAAAAAAACATAAAGGATGTAACAAATGCAGTGCTGACAGTGAAATTTACAGCCCTAAACATTTACAACAAAAAAGAAGAAAGAGCTAAAATCAAAGACCTAATTGCACAGCTGGAGAACAAGAAAAAGAAAAGCAAACTAATCCCAAAGGAAGCAGATGGAAAAAAATAAAAAAAAAATTTAGTGCAGTAGAAAATGAAATGAAGAATATAAAAACAGTTCAGAGAATTAACAAAATCAAAATCTTGGGGTAGCAGATATGACTCAACCAGTTGGGAGGTCCCAGTTTGCTTCCTGAAACTGATGACTCAAATTATGAGCCTGTGTACCCAAAATATGAACTAGGTCTAGAGCTGCAGTGTGCCTAAGAATTAACTCCTGAGAGCCTCCATGTTGCTCAAATGTGGCCACTCTCTAAGCCAAGCTCAGCATGTCAAGGTATTGCCTTCCTGACAGTGTGGGATAAGACTTCCAGGGATTAGCCTCCCTGGTGCTGAGAGATTACTACCAATCACCAGCTGATGATGTAACTAGAAAAAGACCTTGAAAAAAAGGGTCAACTCAGACTGGTAGAATATCTCACCTAAATGTAATACCAGGTGTTAAAAACTGCTTTTTAACTTTGGATAAAAGGAAAAAATGGAAAGGACAAGTGAGTTTATATGGCTATGAGTCTCCAAAAAAGAGTCAGGAGGCCATCAAAGGTGGGATGCTTATGCATGCCTCAGCAGGGTACCATAGACAGCTAAGGTAGTTGGAAACACAGATGCTGGTTCTCCTGAGGGCTGCAGAGACTCACAGGTTCTCTGGTCATGGCAGGTGGCTCTCTAGTTCACGGTCATGTCAGTTGGCCTTAGTTTGGAGCTTGTTTTCCTGAGTGTGATGGAGCTGGACTCAGATATGACCTTTCTACACATGTGGTTGGCATTTGGGTTGGTGTATCCTTAGGAGACCTGAATCTCTGGACTGCCCATGTGACAGCCAGGCCCTGGGCCTCAGCAGACATGTGGTTCCTACCCTCTGGTTTGTCGGTCTTACCCTGGCCAGCTATCAGGGAGGTGAAGAAGGTCAACTACCACGCCAGGGAGCCAAGAGTGCCTAGAGCTGCAAGCAGGAGAATTGCACCCATCATCCTTGTGGAATCTAAGCCCCCTCTTGGTGTAGAGAGGGACTGGACGTAATCATCCCAGGGTCCACAGGATGGAGGAATGGAGTATGGATTAGAAAGGATTTACTGGTGTTCTGCTGGGGAACTATTGTGATTAGTAAGGGAAGAAATTGTAGTAGTGATGTGGAGAGGGTGGCCACGGTGGCTGCTGATGGTCTGGAGAGGGAAGAAGAGATATGATGTGGGGGCATTTTCAGGATTTGGAGTTCTCCTGGGTGGTGCTGCAGGGATGGATGCTGAACATTTTGTGTCCTTCTGTGGTCCAGTGAGTGCACTAGGGGAGAGTGTGGACTACAATGTGAACCACTGTCCATGTGGTGCATCAGTGCTCCAAAATGTATTCGCCAGGTGCAGTAGATGTGCCACGATGGTAGAAAAAGTTGTGATGTGGGAGAGGTGGGGTGGGTGAGTTGGGGGGTATATGGGGACCTCACATGTTTTGAATGTAATATTTCAAAGAAAATAAAGAAGAAGAAAAGAGAGAGAAGCAGACATCATAATGAGCAGACACTGCATCAAGCAGACACCATTGCCTGCAAGACACTGCAATGAGAAGACACTGCAATTAGCAGAAGCTGAAACCACCAGATAATGCAACCTCCAGATGATTTATGGGTGGGGTGATCAATCAAAACAGCAAACAGCTGGAACCCACTCTCCTCCCATTAGCAAAGGGGTGGAATAATTAACAATTTAAAAGCAAACCGTGAGGCATGAATGCCTTGCTCTCCTGCCTCTGGACCTGTTCCCTGCACTCTTTGCACTGCTTTCACCATTTTTTCCTCTGCCAGGTCGCCACACAAGTAACCTTGGGGATTTATAATCTATAATGGTGAATTGTAGCTTATAAATCAACCCTCTTTTTCCCTTTTCATCCCCTTCCTCACTACCTGAGACCCTTGCTCTGTTATTTTCTATCATTTTCTCCCATTTCTCTTCCCTCCTTTCCTGAATAAATTACTGGCCTAACGCAAAAAAAAATACCAGATAATGGAACCAGCAGGTGCTACAACCTGGAGATGCCTAAATGAGCAGACACTGCAACCCATGCACCAGCAGATGGTACAACCAGCAAGCAGTGCAACCAGCAGACACCACAACCAGCAGATGCCACAATAGTAGATGTCACAAGGACCTGAAGCCATAATTGGCAGATGAAGAAATCAGCAAACATTTCAATCAGCAGAGAGTGAAATTGGCTCAAGCAACTGGGCACTCACAGCCCACAAGGGAGGTCTTGGGTTCTGTTTCCAGTGCCTCCTAAAGAAGACAAGCAGGTATTGAGCAGACAGATGAGGGAGACTTCTTGCGGGAGATTATATTTATATATATCAAAACCTGGTATTTTGTGATGATCAATAAAATGGACAAAGCCTTAGCTTGACTAACATTGTAAAATATAGAGAAGATGCAAATTAATAAAATCATTAATGAGGTCGGGAACATTAACAGTGACCCCACAGAAATAAAAAGTTTTATAAGGAGGTAGTATGGACAGATGATGTATGCCAACAAATTAGATAACTTAGATATAACAAATTAGACAAATTTCTAGACACACATGAAAAAAGTGCACTGATTCTAGGAGAAAAAGAAGACCTCACCATATCAACAAAAAAGAGAATCAGTCTTCAAAAACCTATCAACCCAGCACAGAACCAGATCATTTCACAGGTGAATAATCTTATTCATCCCAAGGATAACTAATGCAAATCCTTCTCACCTCTTTCAAAATTGGAAGTGGAAGGAACATTACCTAACTAAGTCTATGAAGCTACCTACACCCTAATAGTAAGGCCGGATAAAGTTGTACTACAACAAAAGAAAATTGTGAACATTTCTCTAATGAATTTAGATGCAGCAATCCTCAACAAAATATTAACAACTGTAAACAAGAGTGCATTAATTCTATAGTAGAATCCTAGTAAATCCACTCTAATCCATATTTTCTTCCTCCATCCTGAGGATGCTGGGATGGCAATGTCCTATCCTCCTCTAAAACAAGAGAGGCCCTACTTCCCACATGGCTGATGGATGGAAATCTGCTTGCAGCTGTAGACCCTCTTGGTTCCCTGGTGTGGGGGTTGACCATCATCACCTCCCTGTTAGCTGACCTGGGTTAGTCCAAAAAACTGGATTGTAAGTTTTGCAACTCTGCTGGGACTCAGGGCCCAACTGGCACATGGACAGTGCAAAGATTCTAGTCTCCTGAGCATATTCAGGACTTGGAGTGGTTCTGAATGATATTTCAGAGACAGGTGGAGGACATTATAAATCCTGCCATAACCAACTTAATAGACTTGGAAAGAGTGTAAACTACAACATAAACTATAATACATGCTGTATAGCAATGCTCCAAAATATACTCATCAAATGCAATGAATCTGCCACACTAATGAAAGAAGTTGTTGATGTGGGAGGAGTGGGGGCTGTGGGGAGTGGGGTATATGGGAACCTCTTATATTTTTTATTTTAACATTTTGTGTGATTTATGTATCTTTAAAAAGATAATAAAAAAGTGCATTAAATGAAGTATATCTCATGATCAAGTGTTTTTCCCCAGGTGTGCAAAGGTGGATCAACACAAGAAAATCAGTTAATACAATACACTGCATTAACCTATCAAAGCAGAAAATCACATGATCCTCTTGATACAGAAATGTCATTTGACAAAATTCAGCATCTTTTATTCATAAAAACATTTCAAAAGATAGGAATAGAAGGAGACTTCCTTAATATGATAAAGGATATATATGAAGAAAACACAGCTAACCTTGTACTCATTAGTCAAAGACTGAATGCTTTCCTTCCAAGACCCAAAAGAAGACAAGGATGTTACTGTCACCACTCATTCAACATTGTGCTGGAATTTCTCACTAGAGTAGTTAGGACATAAAAAGAAAAATAAAATGCTTCCAAATTGGAAAGGTAGAAGTAAAACTTCCACTAATAGTAGATGACATGATCGTACATAAAGTCACAGAATATCTAAAACAAAGTTATTAGATTTAATAAATGCATCCAGAAAAGTGTCAGGACACAAGATAAACATGCAAAAGCCAGGAGTATTCTGATGCACTAGTAATGAGCAATCTTATGAGGAAATCAAGGGAAAAACTTCTGTTCCCAATAGTAACTAAAAAAGCAAATATATAGAAATAAACTTAGCCACAGATGTAAAGAACTTGTACAGAGAAAACCACAAAACTTTGGTATAATAAATCATAGAAGACCTAAATAAATGGAAGGACATTCCGTGTTAATGGCTTGAAAAACTATTGTTTTTTAAAGATTTTATTTATTTATTTATTTCTCTCCCCCTCCCCCCCCCCCCCCCCCCCGCTCCAGTTGTCTGTTCTCTGTGTCTATTTACTGCATCTTCTTCTTTGTCCGTTTCTGTTGTTGTCAGCGGCATGGGAATCTGTTTCTTTCTGTTGCATCATCTTGTTTTGTCAGCTGTCCGTGTGTGCAGCACCATTCCTGGGCAGGCTTTTCTTTCTTTCGCGCTGGGCGGCTCTCCTTACAGGGCACACTCCTTGCGCATGGGGCTCCCCTACGCAGGGGACACCCCTGTGTGGCACTGCACTCCTTGCGTGCATCAGCACTGCACATTGGCCAGCTGCACAAAGGTCAAGGAGGCCTGGGGTTTGAACCATGGACCTCCCATATGGTAGACAGATGCCCTAACCACTGGGCCAAGTCCGCCACCACTAAATATTATTTGATGTGAATTCTACTCAAATTGCTTCATAAATACAATTCAAGCTCAATAATAAGAAAAAAAAAAACAAGAACTACTTTATACAAGAAGCCAGGCAAGTTTATAAATTATGTTCTACATATAAGTTAATGTATCTCAAGGGAGAAGGTAAAGGTGGTACAAGTTCATATGTCTTAACAGACCAGCCCTTTTAGGCATCTTGAATTTATATAGCTACATACTTTAATGGGATGTAAATGTTTCCTTTTTGCCATAGGTATGTTTTCTGGATAGAGTTTTTTCCTTGTCACAGGGCTACTGCCCTAGCAGTAACTAAAGAAATATTAAAATTCCTTATGGGGGAAGTACTGCTACTCTACATTCTCAAGTTAGATCAGCAAAAGCTCGTCCTAAGAAAAAAAAAATAGGCTAGTAAGCTGAGCCTTAGATCTTAGTCCTTACACCTAGGAAGCTTATTCCTGTAATAATAAAACTCAGTCGAATCAGAGTCCATGCTTAAAATTATTCCAGAAAGCCTTCTTTTTGCTCAAATGTGGTCTTTCTGTAAGCCAAATTCTACCAGTAAACTCATTTCCTTCCCCTTGATGTGGTGCCTGGCTCCCTGTGATGAACCTCTGTGGTGCTGAAGGGTTAGCATCAAGTGTTAATCAACAAAGCAGTCAGAGAAAAACCTTAAAAAGAGTGAAAGAGAGAAATAATTAATAAAATATATTAATTTCTATGGCTATGAGATGTCAAACAGAGTTGGAGGTAATTGTGTAGTTTATGCTTATGCAGCTCTCAATCATATTTCACAAACTGCCATAGTAAACGATGCATCAAACAAAAGTTCTCCCGAGGGTCATAAGGATATCCAGACACCATAGGCCCACTTCTGGACTCCATGAAATCAGCACCCCTTTGGCAGGCCTCTCTGGAAATACATGAATAACTATTTCCATAGTATATCATTGTTATATTCTTTATTGAAAAACCTAATTATGATTCTACTATTTCTTTTATTTGAACCTATAATTTTCAAATTATTGCTAAGTTTATTTCTCAGAGACTTAAAGCCTTCATATTGTTCCTCTGTCAATTGAACTCTGAAGCCTGGAATGTGTGCAGTCAACTCTCACTCTCCAGTTCTTCAGTCCTGCCCTGGAAACCTAACAAAATTATGATGATGGACTAGCCCTTTCCTGAAAGCAGGAAGAATCTACAACTACAACAAAAACAATTCCATTTCTCTGAGACTTAATATTTACATCCCTTCTCAGCCTGAAGCTGTCAGAATGAACTCTGTCACAAATCTCTCAAGATTGAGGAATTAACAAAAATAATGGAGGAGTGTAACCACTGAGTAAATGGATTTATTGTTATTGAAGTTATTATCCTGTGTTAACTGAGAAACTAGTAACATTGACATAAAATATTTTTTTAAAAAGCAGTAAGAAATATCTTTAGGTTAATGAAAATGAAAGCAACATATACAAGGATATGACATCCAACAAAGATGGTTCTTAAAGGGAAATTTATGTCTATAAATGCTTACATTGAAAAAGAAAATGATCTCAAATCAGAAACTTAAACTTTCAAATGAATAAGCAGATAAATAAGAGAAAGATAAACCCAAACTCAGCAAAAGAAAGCAATAACAAACATTATAGAAGTGATAAATAGAGAATAAAAACCAATAGAGAAAGTCTACAAAACTAAGAGCTGGTTATTCTAAAAAGAACAGTATAATCTATCAACATTTAACTAGACTATCAATGACAAAAAAAGTTTGAGGATGCCAATAATTGAAATCAGAAATAAAAGTTGGGCATTACTACTGATTCCATAGAAATAGGAAGGATTATAAGATGATACTCTGAAAAATTATAAGTCAACAAATTATGTAACCTAGGTAAAATGGACATATTTGAGAAACACATAAAATATCACTACTTACTCAAAAGAAATAGGAGACATTAATTTACCATTAAAAGATATAGAGTCAATAGTCAAGAGCCAGCCATGAAAGAAATCCCAGGACAAGATGGCTTCACTGGTGAATTTTACTTAACAGTCCAAGGAGGATTAACACATTTCTGCTAAATCTTCCAAATATTGAAGAAAAGGGAGCACTTACAATCTCAATATATGAGTCCAACCTCACACTAATATTCAAGTAATGTAGATAGCTAGAAGGAAAAAACAGACCAATATCCCATTTGAATATACATACAAAAGTCCTCATCTGTACACCAGCCATATAAATGCAATAGCACATTAAAAGAATTTTACATCATGCTAATGTGGGATTTATCCCAGTTATTCAAGGGTCTTTCAAATAAGAAAATAAATTAATGCAATACACCATTTTAAGAGAATGAAGGAAAAGATAGCATATATTCATCTCAATTCATAAAGAAAAAGTATATGACAAAAATGTCCATTTACTCTTGATAAAAATCAATAATAAACTTGGGAGTAAAAAGAATCTTCCTATACTTTATAGAAGGCATATAAGAAAACTCATTGTTAACTTCATATTAAATGATGAAACATTGAAAACTTTTCTTTTAGATCTGGAGGAAGAAAAGTAGACTCCCTGTTAACATTGTTGCTCAACATTGTACTTTAAGTTCTAGCCAGAGCAATTCAGCAAGAAAAAGCAGCAAATGTCTTCCCAGTTGGAAATTAAGAAGTATAACTTTCTCTATTTGCAAATGACATGTTCATATATATGTATACATACATATATACATATATACACATATATATATACACACACACACATACTTCCAAAAAATTCACAACAAATGAATTCAGAATGAGCAAGTGATTTCAGAGAAGTGTCATGGTAGAAGACCAGTACAGAAAAATTACTAGGGTTTCTATTATCTAATAATGAACAATCTGAAGAGGAGGTCAAGATTAAATATATGTACAAGGACAGTAAAAACCATAAAATATATAGGAATAAATTTATCTAAGATGAAATTTGTACATGGAAACTAAAAATTATTGCTGAAAATGATGAAAGACCTAAGGGAATGAAAAGACACTTCATTTTCATGGCCTGGAAAGCTAAATATTGTTGAGATTTGAATTCTAGTTTAAGCAATTTACAGATTCAGCAAAATTTTAATCAAAATTCCAACAGCCTTTGTAGCAGAAATGGAAAAGCCATTCACCAAATTTATATGGAAGGTAAGTTGCCACAAAAAGCCAAAAACATCTTGAAAAATGAGGCCAAGTTTGGATGTCTCACACATACCAATTTTAAAACATTACAAAGTTACAGTCATCAAAATAGCATGATAGTGACACAGCACATACATGTAGATGAAAAGAATTGAATTGAGTGTTCAGGAATAAGCCTCATATCTATGGTCAACTGATTTTTTTAAAAGAGTGCTAAGTCCAGTCAATCAATAAAAAATAGTCTTTTCATCAAATTGTAATGGGAAAATTGGGTATACTAAGTGAAAAAGAATGAGGATAAGGGAGCACATGTGGCTCAAGCAGCGGGGTGCATGCTTCCCACATGGGAGGTCCTGGGTTCTGTTCCCAGTACCTCCTAAAGGAGACAAGTGGACAAAGTGAGCAGGCAAATGAGGCAGCCATCTTGGGGGGGGGAATGAGGGTAGACCCCTATAGTATATCATAGACAAAAATTAACTCAATATGTTAAAGACCTAAATATAAGAAACCAAATTGAAACTATTAGAAAAAAAAATGAGGAAGCATAAATCTGTCATTGTGTTAGGCAATGGCATATTAGATTTTACACAACAGAGAAATAGGACATCATTAAAATTAAAAACTTTGCAATTCAAAAGAGTTCATCATAGTTCATATCAGAGAGGTCATGTTATGTTTGTACTTCAATGCTTGGCTTGCTTCACTCAGCATAAGGTCCTCAAGATTCATTCATGTAATCCCATGTATTTGTTCTGTATTCCATCTTATAGCTGAGTAGCATTCAATTCTATGTATATACCACATTTTGTTTATCCATTCATCTGTTGATGGGCATTTGGGTTGATTAGGACATGTTAAATTACACCAAAAATTTATAAAATCTATAGGCTAAAATATAAGCCACAATGTAAAACATAAGGTAACTAAAAATTTAGAAAATTGTACATTCTTAAATATAAACAATAATGTAAACCAAAATGGAACCATGTTTGATAGCTATGTTTCAATATCTGGACATCAGCTACAGCAAATATAACATGAACACATAAAAAGATCATTGCTGTGGTAGGGGATAAGGGTTTGAACCTGGATATACAGAATTCCCCTCTATTGTATATGTGACTTTACTGTGATCTAAAACTTTTTTGAAGACAAAATTTAAAAATAGGGAAAAAAAGAAAGGATGTAGACACTGAGGAAGAAATGAAAGAAATTGCCTTGCCACTGTACATACAGGGCAAAACCTATTACAGTGATGAAAGGGAAAATGTATAAAACAAAGTTTAAGATATTTTTCATTTTTTAATACCCCAATTTATTTTTACTTTATTTTAGGGTTTCTAATTAGTATGTATTCTATTTCTAATCTTTAAACCTACCACTACTATTTCATTTTCTTATTAATTGAATTTGGCAATATAGTAGGCTTTATTTTTGAAGAAATTTTGGATCACAGAGGGATTCAGGTATGGCAGGGGAGGAACACTGGTCTGGGATGTTATTGATGGGGACACATGATTGGGAGGGAATTCTCCAGGGCATGTATACAGAGTACTTAAAAATGTTCAGATACATGTTGGGTACTTTCATAGCGGCACATTTACAAATGACAGTTGAGGGAGTGCTGAGTTCCTAGCCAGGGGAGCTCTGTCACATTTCCTAATGGAACAGCAACAATCTCCCAAGTGCAAGGGCAAAGACCAATGAAGAAGAATGATCCAATGATGAGCACTTGATATTGATGACTATGTTTATGAGCCTGTGTGCCTGAAATTTGATCTTGGCCTAGAGCTGCAGGGTACCTAATAGTTACCTCCTGATGGCCTCCATGTTGCTAAAATGTGGGCACTCTGTGAGTCAAACTCAGCATTTAAATGCATTACATTCCCCCCAGCATGGGACATGACTCCTGAGGATGAGACTCCATGGTGCAAAGGGATTACTACCAACTACTAACTGGTGATGCAACTAAGAAAAGACCTTGAATAAAAGTGGTAAAAGGTAAAGACAAATGAGTTTATGTGCCTAAGAGTATTCAAAAAATATTTAGGAGGTAATCAGAGGGCACTTTTGCACACCTCAGCAGTATCCCAACATAATTAGTCATCATGGAAATGCCAATTAAAACCACAATGTGATACCATTTCACACCTACTGGAATGATTGCTATCCAATAATGGAAAATATTAATTGGATGGCATGTGAATATGAACACTCATTCATTATTAGTGGGAATAAAAAATGGACCAAGAGAAATACTATATAACCTAGCAATCTTCTAAGCATAGTCCCAAAATAAGTGAAAGCAGGGATTTATACAGATATTTGCAACCAGATGTTCAAAGCAGCATTATTTTCAATTGCTACAAGCTGGAAGCAACTGAAGTATCCATCAAAAGATGAATGGGTAAACAAAATGTGATGTGCACATAAAAAGGAAGATTATTTGGCTTTGAAAAGAAACAAAATTCTGATACATGTTACTATATTGAAGACCCTGGAAGACACCACATTAAGTAAAATAAACCAATGACTAAAGGGAAATATTATATGATTCAGAAACATGAAATAATTAGAATAAGCAATTCCTTAAAGTCAGAAATTAGAAGATTAACAGTTGCTGGGAGAGGGTAAAGAATGGGATTTAATATTTAATTTGTACAAAATTTCTACATGAGGTGATGGAAATGATATCTGATTGATTGTGATGGTAGTACCATGACATTGAAAAAGTAATGAATACCACTGAATTTTATATTTGAAAGTGGTGTAACAGAGAATATTTAGGTTGTGTTTATGTTACTAGAGTCAATATTATTTCACCAATTGTAACAAATGTACCATACTAATATAAGATATTATTAATAGGGGGAAATGAGGGAAGGGGAATGGGCGGAGTGCATCAGAATACCTTACACATTTTTGAGATACCAGAGCTGGCAATTGATCCTGGGACTTCGTACGTGGGAAGACAACATTTTACCACTGAGCCACATCGGTCTTGAGTTGACTTTTTAATTTATTTGCTTCTTGTTTATTTCATTTGTTTTGGCTTGTTTTTAGGAGGCTTTGTGAAACTAATGTGGCACCTTCCATGTGGGAACTAGGCACTTAAATCCTCACCCCAGATATGCTCCCCTCCCCTATATATTTGATATAACTTTTTGGAATCAGAAACTTCTTTAACTGACCTGAGAAAGACCAATGAACTGGAGAGTAGGAGTTGCAACTATGCTGAGGCTCATTGCCCAGCTGGCACATGGTCAGTCCAGAGATTCCAGTCTCCTGAGTATACATCAACTTCAGCACCAATCACGGGTTGAGTAAAAGTGACAGAAGAGGCATGTATAGAAATTAGGTGAAGATGGTCAACCACCACACCAGGGAACTGAGAGTACCTAAAACTGCAAGCAGGAGAATCTCATCTATCAACCACGTGGGATCTTAGCCTCCTCTCAATAAAGAAGTGGAGCAGACATGACCATCCCAGGGTCCACAGGATGGAGGAAATAAATATGGATTAGAGTGGACTTACTGGTATTCTACTATAGAAGTATTGTGACTAGTAATGGAAGAAGTTGTAATATTGAGGTGGAGAAAGTGGCCAGGGCAGTTGCTGAGCACAGGGAGAGGGGAAAAGAGATGTGATGTGGGGACATGTTTTGGATGTGGAGTTGTCCTAAATGATATTGCAGGGACAGATACTGGACAGTATATATCCTGCCATAACCCACTGAATACACTGGTGGAGAGTGTAAACTACAATGTAAATTATTACCCATGCTGTGTAGCAGTGTTCCAAAATGTTTTTACCAAATGCAATGAATATGCGACAATTATGAAAGAGGTTGTTGATGTATGAGGAGTGGGGTGGGATGGGTGTGGGGTATATGGGAACCTCATATTTTTTAATGCAACCTTCTTTTGTGACCTATGTATCTTCCAAAAAGTACAATTAAAATAAATAAATAACAAAAAACAATGAATACCAGAAAAATATTTTATAAAATTAAAGTTTATTGTATGAATAATACAAAAAGTAAAAATTTTAAAAGCTTTAGATTTTATAACACAAGGTACCTTAATTTAAAACTATGGACTTTTGTTATTAATATAATTATAATATTGTTTCATTAGTTGTAGTAAAGGCACCACACTAATGTAAATTATTACTTATATAGAAATCTGCTTGTGTAGGTGGGGGTATATTAGAACTCTGTGTTAACATACAGAGTTCTATAAGCCTACAACTTCTTTAATTAAAAGAAATCAACAACCAGAGAGATATATACTATCACCCACTTTATTTCTATTGATTAAAATGAGTTGTCCCAGATTGTGCTCATGTAAACCTCATGGAATTAAACATAACTATGCCCATAAAGAGTTTGAATAAAATCTAATATCACTTTAGAATGTATTTTTGTTTTTATTTTAGCAGATACACAGAAATAATATTCATCCTTTCAATTTAAATTTTGAATTATCTCGCATGAATTAGAATGAGATTTTTACCATACATGTGAGGCAGTTGGATTACTGGAATTGTTCAGATTATATATATACACACACAAACCTATATGTATGTATGTATCTATGTGTGTATATATATATATGACAAAGAGATATACAGTGCACAGATGATTGAAATCATTGTGAGGTAAGTGGAAAATTTTGTCTTTAGATAATCTTTTGAAATATTGGCATGCTTCAGAAATATTTCAGGTTCAGTTCCAGACCATTGCAATAAAGCAAATATTACAATAAAATGTGTCACATGAATTTTTTCCCAGTGCGTGTAACACTTATGTTTATACTATACTGTATTCTATTAGTGTGCAATTATATGTTTAAAAACATTATACATAACTATTTCTTGCTAAATATTGCTAAGCATTATCTGAAACTTCAGTTAGTCATAATCTTTTTGATGTTGGAAGGTCTTTCTTCAAATCTGATGGCTGCTGACTGATCAGGGTGGTGGCTGCTGAAGGTTGGGGTAACAGTGGGAATTGCTTAAAATAAGCTAATAATGACATTTTCTACAATTGACTTTTCCTTTCACAAAATATTTCTCTGTAGAATGCAATGCTCTTTGATAGCATTTTGCTAACATTTGAAATTCTTTCAAAATTGGAGTCAATTCTCTCAAAATCTGCCACTGTTTTGCCACCTAAGTGTATGTAATCTTCTAAAGTATTTCCTGCCATTTCTACTATATTCACAGCATCCTCAACAGTAGTTTCCTTCTCAAGAAAGCACTTTCTTTTTTCATTCATAAGTAGCAATTCCTCAGTCACTCAAATTTTATGATGAGATTGCAGCACTTCCCTGACATCTTCAGGCTTCTCCTTTAATTGTAGTTCTCTTACTACTTCCACCACATGTGCAGTTTCTTTCTTCACTGGAGTTTTGAACCCCTCAAAGTCATCCATGAATGTTGGAATCAACTTCTTCCAAATTCCTGTGAACGTTGATGAATCATGAATGTTCTTAATGGCATCTAGAATGGCAAATACTTTCCAAAAGGTTTTCATTGATTTTATAGAGCACAGGCCAAGTAGATTCAGGAAAATTCTTAAGGGCACTAGTAGTTTTGGAATGAAAAATGAGCACTAACTTCATCTTAAATGTACAACTGGCCCCTAACAAGAGTGTGAGCTTATTCTTTGAAGCTTTGAAGGCAAGCAGTCACTTATCTCTAGCTATGAAACTTCATCTTCTTCCAATATAAGGCTGTTTTATCTACCTTGAAAATATATTGCTTAGTGTAACTACATACATCAATCATCTTTGCTAGATCTTCTGAATAACTTGCTGCAGCATCTATACTTGTCAACACTTGCTGCTTCACCTTTCTCTTTTATGTTATGAAGCTGACTTCATTCCTTAAACCTCATGAACCAACCTCTGCTAAATTCATACATTTTGCTGCAGCTTCCTAACCTCTTTAAGTCTTTACAGAATTCAAAAGATGTATAACCTTGATTTCAGAAGGGAACATTGGTTTAAGAAGGGAAAGTTGTTACTGTTTTTTCCTTCTATCCAGACCACCAAAATTTGTTCCATATCAGCAATAAGACTGTTTCACTTATCATTCATGTGTTCACTTAAGTAGCAGTTTTAATTTCTTTCACATATACTTTACCTTTGCATTAAAAACTTAATGAAGTGGTGCAAGTGGCCTTGTTTTCAGCCTATCTTGGCTTTTCACATGTCTTCCTCAATAAGCTTAATTTTTTGATCTTGATTTAAAGTGAGATACATCAGAATATTCCTTTTACTTGAACACTTAGAGTTCATTGCAGGGTTACTGATGGGCCTAATTTTAATTTTGCTGTGTCTCAGGGATTAAGGAGTCCCAATTTGAGGGAAGTAAATGGAGAACAGCTGTTTGGTGGAGCAGTCATGACATATACAACATTTTCCAATTAACTTTTGTGTCTTATATGAATGTGATTCTGCATGCCCTCAAATTATAACAATAGTAATATCAAATATAATTGATCACAGATCACCACAACAGAAAATATAGTGATAATGAAAAAGTTTGTAATGTAGTGAGAATTAATAAAATGTGACACAAAGATAGGAAGTGAGCACATGCCGTTAAAAAAATGGCCCCCGATATACTTGTTCAACACAGGGTTGCTACAAAACTTCACTTTGTAAAACATGCAATACCTGAAAAGCACAACAAATGAAATGTAAGAAAAGAAGCCATATCTATATAAGAATCCATTCTGATATTCTAACTTGACACATTTAAAGAACTTTAAAATGGTGAAAGATTGCCTTCAGTGATGTATTAACTTATATCTTTATGCTCTATACTTTCTCATAATGTATTTTCCTCCAAACTGAGTATTGTGATAGCCAGTGCTTGATCATGTTAAAAATAATCTATTATTTTAGGTGAGTGTTACAAACTAAACAAAATAAAGGCATGCTTCTACACCTATACTAAAAAAGTCCCATGAAGGAATTCTTAAAATTATTAATAGAATCATAAATCAATAAAATACATTCTTATTCATATACCTTTGAAACACAGAAAGTATACCTGTTATATGTTGACTTATTTTGTAATTTAAAATTAAAATTTGTTAATCATTGAATCAGTGAACAGCCTTAATCACACATCTTTTTGTAGGTAAAACTCATCTCTTCCCCCAAGACAGTTGTGAATGATGGCTTTTGGGTGGGGGATTCTACAGAAGACTGTGCTCCAAAATGTATTCACTAAATGCAATGAATATGCCACAATGATGAAAGAGGTTGTTGATGTGCGAGGAGTGTGGGGGTGGGGTGGGGTATGTGGCAACCTCTAACATTTTTTGATGTAACATTTTTTGTAATCTATGTGTCTTAAAAAGGGACAATTTAATAAAAATGAAATAAACAATACAAAACAAAAAAATGAAGGCTGCTTCTAGGATTCTTTATTTTTGAATTTTCTGATTTCCCATTCTGCCTTAGTTCTATTCTAATTTGTCGCTTGTAAAATTGTAGCTTAAAAGCTATCCTTGTATTTATGAAAATATGTGAATGTGAATAATATTCTGTTTACCATGTTCTTCTTTCAAATAATATTTTTCATTTCATGGAAGTTTGACATCTAAAATATGGATGTTAAAACCCAATGTTTTAAAACCTAATTGCTATTTTTATTTTATCTTAATAAAATAAGGAAATTAGGAATAAAGGATTTTCTATTTTACTTTAGACATATTTACTTGATGGATTATATTTTTGCATAACCATATTTCATATTCAAAAGCAAAAGACAGGGGGTGAATATAACTCAGTGTTTGAGCAACTGCTTCACATATATGAGTCCCAGATGAAATCTTTTGTACTGATGGAAGTAGAATGACTGAATATCTGAAAGTAACTTTTTCCTCTCCCTGTCATTAGGATACAAAAGAATTATATGTAAATTAGAAGGTAATGAGATTCCACCCTCTCTTTGTACTAAATTCCAGTTCCAATGGTTGACAATACCCTGTTGAAGCAATGAAACAAGAAAACACCCTTCAACCAGTTGGCCAGACCTGCACGGAAGGAACCACATGCTGTCCTCACTTCAACTTGCTTAATTTGCATAGTAAAATTCCCACCAAAAAAAATCCGTTTGATCAAGACATTTATGTGCAAGCATGATTTCCTGAACATGGTAATCATACAATTATATGGCTAGCTATGTATGTTCATACATATGCCTAAAAGGTAATGCAAAATCAAAGCAAATGTTAAGTTGACTGTAGAAGGGGTTGTCCACACCAGGGCATCCATGACTCCAGAGGCCACTCAGGATTTTCCTGAAGATTCAGTGGTTGCCCAGGGTGGATTCCCTTTCCAGCGGAATCAGCTCAGGAGATTAGGACAGAGAACTGGTTCATCTCCTTACCTTGGCATATGAATTCATTCCTTTATTTATTTATTTATTTTTTCATTATATATGAAATTTATTAATGTCACCAATAGTATATTATTAGAATGCATAGTATTGGAACAAGTAGGAAAATGAACACAAAACCGTAAAATGAATGCCACTTTACAATCATATTAAGGATGAAAAGCATTTATATTCAGTCACACATAAGCATGCATGTAAATATATTTAATTTGGGTTGGTGTAGACAGGCATTCATATACAAGAAAATAACTTTTAACTACTACATACTACAAACAAATTCAAATGAATAAAATATTTAGAATAATATTCAGGAGTGTGTGCGCCACGCATGTTAGTATTATGTAGTTTTTCACATGAGCACATGTGTCATTGTGGGGTATATTTGTGTCGGGATGTGATTTTGATGTTTGAGCATATAGCATAAACTTGTATGACAACTTAAAATCTAAATGTTTGAGGTGCTAAAAAATAATAGGAATACCACAGAAATATTTTAAACAATAATGTTGTAATGCCTAAGGTGGATGAAGTGTAATATCTAAACAAAGTAACTGCATTTTTAAAATCTTATGACCTTTTATTTTCTATATTTTCCCAATCTTTCTTATTTTTCAAAAGATACTTTGATTACATAAATGTTACAGAGACTATATAGTGGATTCCCGTATGCCCCATTCATTCCTTTATTTATGACTTCTGTTTGCTTTTTTCTTCTGGCTGACCATGACTTAGGATTTCATTTCAGTTTTGCTGTTTTTCTTTGGCTTTGTTGAACTATGAATTAACATTTGTTTACCTTCACTAAGATAGTGAGGGTTTGGTGGTAGTGGGAGAGGTTTTATGGGTTTGAGTCCCATTTCTTCACTCCCATAAAGGGGAAGTCCACTGCCCTCTGTGTCTTTGTTTTGACTGTTCTCTCTCTCTCTGTCTCTCTTTTTCTGCCACCATGGGGAATGAGGCATTGGTACCTGAGTGAATGATAAGCACCAGGATGCATTCTGGGAAAATTGATCTAAATTTCTGGGTCTGAGTTGTGGAAGCATAAATTAATTATTTCTGGGTAATGAATCTTAACATAGGTGTAGATTAAATGACAGAGAATGGCCCAAGAATGGGTCTTTGTATTTTGACATTATATTGCCGTTAAACTTAGTTTGTACACAAGATAAATAGGCACAAAGTCCTATATACTCAAATTTTCTTTGAGTTGCAGAAAGATAATAAAACCATAAAGTGGGGAAATAATTGCATGTGAGTCCCCTTCAGCCCCAGTTAAAGACCTTAAAAGCAGTAAAAATCAGAGATGTGAAATGATGGAAAGCTTAGAAACAACCATACCAAAGGTGTAAGATTTATAAGTAATATTAGTAAACTTTATGTTTCTGTTGTTATATCTTAATTTTTTGAATCTGTTTATTCAGGGTCTATTTTTATACCTCCAGATGGTAGTATTAAATTAACAAATAAAAATTCTTAAAAGAGCTCTATCAAATACCCAAATATTAAATGAGTGCCTATGTTAAAATGCAGAGCAGAGAGTCTGTTTCATCAAAATAGCTTTCTATAGTCTAATCATATTGTGTCCTGAAACTGTAAAACAATCAATGCCTTTCTGGGGTTGTGGGGGTACTAGAAACCCTTCATGTCTCATTAGGTCAAATATGTATGTGTTATTTGGAAAAGATTGTACATGGGAATGGAAGACACCAAGCAAGCTGCTTTTTAAAATGTAAAGAAAGTTAAAGCCCAGACTTAAGCAGTAAAGGGGGGATGGACCCTAAATTGCCATGTGAATTGGATGTAGACAGCAAAATATTAACTTTGGATAGGGTTTGTGTCAAAGGCTACATTCTAAGAAAGTAACCCTTGAGTTTTTGTTTCAATTGTGAAAGGGGGTCAAATTATGATGTAGTCCCTTGAAAAATCAACTGTGTAAAACATACTATACTTCATTGCAAACAGTGAAACAGTGAAATAGCTCTACAGGAAAAGGAGACATCATGGCTACCAGACCCTGTGGCAGCACTTCCAGCTACCTCTTACTCACTAGCAGCTCATGGACAACACCCATTCGTGTCCATCATGCTCACCTCAAGGACTGCAACAATTACCTCACCAGAAGGAACATATTGACCAAGTCCAGGCTTCAATAGCATGAGGGCAGATGGATTACATCAGTCCCCCCTGCAAGGTGTGCTTTCACTGCTACAGACACTGCCACAGAACTCTTGTATCCAACAAGGTGTAATTCACCACCAAAAAATGTAAATGCCTCACACGGGATGCCAGTCCAAATTAACAGTAACCAAGAAACTACATTTACTGGTCACCTCACTCAGTCTTGTTTATGAATCAAAATTATTTTTCAAACTTTCCTTCTGCCTTATACCCCACTGGCATATGTCTTATTAAAAGAATGAATAGCCTTTGAAAGGAGCAAATAAGTAGTGATAAGGGATCTTTACAACAATGAATGAAGAAACTTTGTCCAACCTTAATCTGTTTAAATTCAGCACCTCTAGTTACAGTCCCTGTTCCAATTGGGAAATGGTAATAACAAAATTGATGCAAACATTGAGAAAATGAATTAAAGGACCAGGAATCCTACAGCCCAGAAGGTAAACTAATAATAATCTGTTGTTGCCTATACTTCAAACCATAAAACCTGGGAAAATAAGTTCAATTGGCCATGGTGCTGGCCTATTCATCCTTGCTGGTTAGAAATCTTAAATCCATGGGAAATAAGAGTCATCAAATCATTATTATAAAACTATAATAAAATTTATGGATATTTTAGTATTTGTAAACAAATTCTCAGGATGAGTGGAAGCTTTTCCCTACTGCACTGGACAGCATTCTCTGGAAACTAATTTCCTTCTCCAGGAAATCATCCTGAAGTTTGAACTGCCTGAAACAACTCCATCAAATAATGAACCTGCTTTTCTTTCATCTGTGTTGTAATATGTCAACCAATGTCTCAGAATAAAGTGGAAATTGCATGCAGCTTAGAGACCTGAGTTATCTGGAAAGATAGAAAAGATGAAGTATAATTTAAATAAAACTTTAAATAAAACTTGTCAAGAATCTCATATAAAATGGATATAAACACTTAACCTACTTCTTTGTGGTAGGGTGGCCCCCGGAAGGACTTGAGTTAAGTCCTTTCAAGCTCTGTACAAAAGGCCCTTCCTAAGCAACTTGAGGGAAAAAACATTTCTGCAGTAACGTTAGAGGAACCCTCCATAAGTGGGCCTTGAAGTTAAAAGTGTTCCTCAACACCATGCACACATATGTAGTGATCAGGTTCTTTAAAATGTTTGGAAAAACAAACAACCTGAAAATCAACTTAAACTCAATGGGAGGGTTTTACACAGTACTATTAAACTTTCATTTTTCTCTTAAGAGAATCAAGTCCTGGGTCCATCACACCAGATAAGAACATTACTATTTTTCATATCTTTCAGATAATGGAGGTCCTAAGTCAGAGACCACACTGGAGTATGAAGTGAAATATGAAGTGAAGCTGGTTGGAAACATGTGTTTCTCATTTTGAAAAATAAAAAAAAAATAAAGAAACTCTTCCAAATATTCTGTTCTTTCTCTTACAAAACCTACCAAACGCTAGCCATGAGAGATACTAATCATCCCACACACCTGTTTTCCAAATCACCCAAAGCCTCCACAGAAAACCAAGTGATGGTACTGTGTAAATTTGCACAATCAATATCACATAATACCTAGACCAGCTGTATTGTGGAATGCTTCAGTTAATCTGCACCTTGATAGCAGTGGTCAGAAGAGCTTAAACAAATGAACGTCAACAAACTTTTATGAAACCAAACCCAAAATCATGTAACACCACAAATGATCAAAGAAAACAATACAATTAATACTTGTTTTTATGATATTAAGTATCTCAGCATCCACTGAAACTGCAGCCACACCCTTATATTTAGACACCAATATTTCTGGAGAAGCAAAAGCATGGAGGAACTAAAAAAGCCAATAACTTCATAACATGGGGAAATAATTTCTCCTTCTGGAACCTATCTGGCTTGACCAAGTGACTGCTCTCCTTCATTAATTATTATCTTATTTCTTTTGACTGTTGCACCAATGCTCATATCACGAATGCAATGCTTTATTCAAAAGCAATTGCAAACTCTAAGAAACCAACTTTTTCTCCTCAGGCCACTCCCTTACAATAGTTTCCCAAGAGAACAAGGCCCATAAGGTCAGCAGGAATTATTTACAGAATATCTGAGTTTCATTTCTTTTCTCTGCAATAAAAATATTCCCTAAATCTAGAAGGAAGGAATTGATGGCTGTAGAATTGCCAAACACCTGAAACTGATTTGTTTCTTAACCTCTTGCCAGGATATAAAGGAAAGAATCATACATAAATTAGAAGGTAATGAGATGCAACCCTCTTTTAGTGCCAATTTCAAGTTCTTATGGTATTGAATATTCTTTTGAAGCAATGAAGTATGAAAACCAGTTTCTACTGGTTAGCCAGACCTGGGCAGAAGAAGCCCCTTGCTGTCCTCACTTCATCTTGCTTAATTAACATAGTAAAAGTCCCACCCAGACAGATGTAATAAATGTAAATTCTGTCCAACTCTCATGTTAAATGTTTTGTTCTCTATATCTCTGGTTATCCCCAAAGGCCCAGCTTTGGTGCCTAAGAGTACCTTCTAAAATAAAAATTTTAAAATGATATAAAACTTCAAAGAGCATATGTTTTTAAAACTTGGGAAACAATTTATATATGTGTCTGAATTGTCTTAGTCTTTTAATTATTAAATTAAAATGTATTTGTCATAATTTTTTAGATATACCAAATTTATCCTTGAGATTAACAAATTTGACCTTATAGATGTTGCCTATGTACACTCTCTTTCTGAGAGTATAAAAATCTCTGTAATATGATACTATAGATTAAATATTTTATTTCATATATTCATAAGTACTTATTAAATAAGGCATAATATATAAAAAGCCTCCTATAAATTCCAGCTATACTTTATTATATGATGAAAGTATCATGTGCTTACTGTGTGACTTTTTCAAGTCATTTAATTTCCTACTATTCCTAAAAACCTATTATGAATATAAAATACTTACATTTACAATTGTGAGGATTATCTCTGCAATGTTCCTGCAATAGTACTTCATGCATAGTAGGTAATGAATAAATATAAAGTGATTTTAAGAAGTATAGTCTTCTTATCTATTTTGGTCATTATTAACATGCATATCAAAAGAAAGAAAAAGAAGAGATTTTTATGAACTACAAGTAGCAAGATATGGAATGCTTAAATATGCGTTGGCACTTGTACATATGTATATGAGGTTAATGTAAAATTTGTGTGGTGATGGGGAGTAATAATGAAGGAGCTAAACAAGAAAAAATTACAGTTATAGAAGTTTAATACCTGTTCACTTCTATCACAAACTCTTTTTCTATCAAACTATCACCTTTCTGTGAGTATTCTTTGTTTTTATTTTCAGTCACCAAAATTATTATCTAAATATGGCACATTGATTTATAATATTTTTAATATCTTTTCCAGGAGTAGGTCTTTTTACATTGTTGTAAGAATACATCTTTCAATGCCTTTAAAATGATTTTTATTGAATTTTAAGAACATATCAGTATTAAATTTAGCAGAATCTCTAGAAACACATGGTAAGACTTTTTCCAAAGTTTCAGTACATTTGCTAACTTTGTCAGTGTTCTTTGAATTTTGAAACTCATAACGTTTAAAAAAATTTCCAAATGCACAATTAGATGTTAAAAATTTGCAAACATTACTTTGGTTCCGTTGCTGATCTATTACAGATCTGTGGCCTGATATTTTGATGATCTATTTGTAATACCACAGAATAAACAAATGTCCTTTTAAGTTGTTCCTCTTTTTCCAAAGATGTTTCTTAATATATGTTCTATTAGTTTGTGTCGCTTTCTGCAATTCCATCTAACACTACTAAAATTTGTATTCATGCAATTTGCCTCATTTTGATAGTCATATTAAATTATGAATCATTAGAAATTTAAATTTAAATTTCTTCCATTTAACTTAATTTCTGTGAAAGCTGCAGGAATGCTGTCTAAATTGAACCAAAGTATTGAAACTATTCCCACAGATAGGACACAGGTATTTCCAACCATTGTTGGTGTTTATGATCACAACTCTCATGTTATGGTGAGATCTCAAATGATCCTCAAAGGTTTTCCTATTACATGAGTTTTGAAATTGAGCTCGTGGAACATAGAACACTGGCGTCACAAAAATGTGGAATTCATCCTTCCCTTTTCTATCAATGGATTTGTAAAATTTTCCTGATGTCATTCTCTCAATGAAAGGACGATAGTAGTACACTCTCAAAAGCCTTCCAAATATTATGGATCTCTTACCATAGGTGAGGACATTTGGGCGAGGAAGAAATGCTATATATTTTCGCTTCACCCACATAGTATTTTGATGACCTACAGCCTGAGAGAAATGTCTCCCACACAGCAGACGAAGAATCATTCTTCTTATCTCATAATTGTTAATGAATGGGATCCTCCATGAAACTGACAATTGGAGAGAAAATTTGTGACTTATTGTGGCAAGACAGAAATCATTTGTTTTAATCACCATTTTCCCTAAATAGAATCTTGATCTATCCATTAAGGGATTGTTTCTATCTATTTTTCCTACTGGAATACTCATATAGGTAATTCTTCCTAATCCTGTCATAAGAAATATACATTTTTGAGGAATGGGGATCCTAATTAGAAGAGACTCTTCTTCTTTTGAATCTTCTTTTTGAGGATCTTTTTGGGCTTTCTCTAATTCAAGCTTATTGTTTTCTCCTCCTTGAGGAACATCATTCTCCTGGGATGTTGGTGTACCTGATTCCCGGCCTTTTGTTGGGTCTGTTTCCACCTGAGGCTTCATATTGGGATCAGCAAATTGAAGCTCTGTGTCTGTACTACAGTCATTTGTAGCCTCTTTTTCTGAATTTTTGACAGCATTGTCAGCTGTATCACTTCCTTCTTTTGTAGGAGAAGTCATCTTGGGTTCTATTTGTGATTTAAAAAAAAAGACAAAGAGCTATTAAAATGAGCACTTGTCCATTTTTTCATAAGTATTCAGTTTTAATCAAATTTCCTTAGTCCTGAGAACCATGATGTGGATGGGTTACTCATGTGCTTTCTCACACCTAGAAAAATTTTATCAGATTTTCAGCCCAACAAAATAAAATAGAATAAAAGCAAAACTGGCAGCAAATGTAAGATGCCTATTAAATATGTATTATCATTACTTAGTTCAGTAATTTGTGTAAATGAATAATAACATAACCTCACATCTGACTAATGTAGAAGGGTGCTCTGTGCATTAGAGCACATATAATTCTGGGTGGAAATCTCAAATATTTCTGCATGGAAGGTGAATTCAACAGCAATTTCATTGAGGAAAAATACATCACTGGGAGTTAAAATGAGGCTAAATTAAAAGTATTTTATGAATATATATGTTCAAGGGAGAATTATGTTAAAATGAAATGGTTAAATTTGTATGAAAAACAGGGTATTCTTCCTCTGAAATTTTTACTGTTTTAATTTTTTATATTTTTTAAAAGAAATATCTATCAAAAAAGAATAAAGAGGAAGGCAGATGAAGGCGGATAAGAGGGAATAATGCTGAATAGCGATGTCCAAACTCTTCTTTCATTGATTAAAATATATTTTAAATTCACCATTACTTTTTCATTCTTACTGCCTCAGCACAAGTTAAGCCCATATAACAGCTGATTTTCTGGATACCAACTGTTCTCTCACCCCTGTACTCTTACATTTTTCTTCTCTCCTGTCACCAATCCAATCAAGCATATTCAGTGGATCCTAATTCTCTGAAGTATACATTTCATATCTCCCAGCATATGGGTGCTTGGGACATCGTGAGATTTCTTAGAAGCAGAAAGTTACATAGGGAAATTTCTTATGCAAGGCAATGGTGTGAAATGTCAAATGCAATTGAATTGATAACAAATGTGGAGAAATATCTGAAATGACTTTTGTTTCTCATGGGTAGATTTTATGAATCATCTTTGCATTGTTTATTGACAGGTCAACTGTGTTTAAAGATGTAGGATAATTTTATCTCATACTTAAGTCTTCAGAAGTCTTCTATTAATACAATCTGACTCAACCTCCCCTGTTCAAGTTTCTTTTCTATATTTACTCAGCATGTCTTCTCTTTTCAAATATGGCTTGTCTCCTGCTATTTCACAAATATGTATCTTTACCTTAAAGTTTAGCCTCTATTTTTGAATGCTTGCTTTTAATTCAAGTGTATTATTTCTCTTAGACTATCAAATTTTTACTGAGGGCAGTGATCTCAGGCAGATTTTATTTTGTGTCTTCCATTGTTTAGGGCTGTTCTAAAGTCATGTGATTGTTTACTGCTCATCTTCTCCTAAGAATTTAATTCTTTGACTTCTATAATCATGTAATATTTTGATACCCTTTTGCTTTTTTTTACTCTTATTTTATTTAAAAAATTTTACTTGATTAAAAAAAAATCCTAACATTCAAATGTAGACATTAATCAAGATTCATTTCTTGATCCTCTATTTTAACTTTTCATTATCCTACTCTTCAGAGTCTTCATATGTTACCACCATTTCACAGGTATATTGGTGGGGTCTTACTGAACTTTCATAACTAAGTCTAAAACAATAAAGTTTGTTAATAAGAGCAGTTGTTTGCCCACAAATTTAGAATCAAGGTGAAGCACCAGTGTCTATGGTATAGATGATGTCTAAAATAACCAAATTGGGGAAGCAGACTTGGCCCAGTGGTTAGGGCATCCGTCTACCACATGGGAGGTCTGTGGTTCAAACCCTGGGCCCCCTTGACCTATCTGGAGCTGGACCATGTGCACTGCTGATGCGCATGAGGCGTGCCCTGCCACACAGGGGTGTCCCCTACGTAGAGGAGACCCATACACAAGGAGTGTGCCCCATACGGAGAGCCACCAAGCACAAAAGAAAGTGCAGCCTGCCTAAGAATGGCACCGCACACAGGGAGAATTACACAACAAGATGACTCAACAAAAAGAGACACAGATTCCCATGCTGCTGACAACAACAGAGGCAGACAAAGAAGAAGACACAGTAATGGACAGAGAACAGACAACCAGGGTGGAGGGGGGGAAGGGAGGGAAATAAATAAATAAAATATTTAAAATAAATAAATAAATAAAGTAAAATAACCAAATTGAACTCACTAAGTTTGAGGATAGTAAGGCTGAGATCCAGTAATTTGGTGGGAACTGAAGTTCCTGATGGTCTAGAGCTTGTCAGATGCCCCCTGAAAATAAATCAATATATTTTCATTAAAAATATTGCTACTAGTCTGTTCTGCACCCTCTTTTCAAAATAAAACTGCTTTCCTTTTGGGGAGTGTCTCTCACTGTTACATCCCAGGCCATCCAGAAATTCATTGTTCCCTTCCACAGTCTGAAGTGAATTTTTGGATAAGATATATCCCATGTATACTGTACATATATCAATAACAGATATTTATGTTGTTGGAATAGATGAAGATTGGTTTATTAACAAACTGAGGATGTTATATCTAAAGGATTATTACCTCTTAAAAGTAATCATATCCAAAATCTATGTACTTAGAATTATTATTTCTCATTAATAACAAAAATTCACATTATTATTGGACCAGAAGCTTATACAAAATTCCATAAATCCCCATAAGTATTGGAATACATCTTAATACATATCTTTTAATATCAGGATTTAGGTTTTGAAATAGTCAAGAAGCATATGTATTCCTCCTTACTTTATTAATTTCTTATAGCTCAAATAAATGCTTATATATGCATGTTTATTTGAGTAACAGTTTTCTAATCTATTCTACTGTCCTCTGTCTTTACATATAGTGTTTAAGAAAACAAACAGCTTAAATAAAGCAAAGAACAACTGATGGAATGTTTGCATTCCTTTTTAATTTTGATCATTTCAAAGTTGTAGAATTATTTATTGTATTTTTTTAGAAAGCATGGTAGCAAAATACTTGTTTCTTTTTTATTTATTTTTGTCTTTTTAGAAGATAAATATATCACGCAAAGTGTAATGTTAAAAAACATAAGAGGTTCCCATATACTCCACTCCCCATGCCCTGCCCCTACTCCTCACACAACAACATCCCTTTTCATCAGTAAGGCACATACATTGTATTTGGTCTAAACATGCTGGAGAACTGCCATACGGTGTGGACCATAGTTTTCATCGTAGTTCACACTCTCCCCCAGTCCATCCATTTGGTTATGGCAAGATATACAATGTCCTGCATATGTCCCTGCAATATAATTCGTCACAACACCAAGTCCCCAAAATGCCCTATATCACACCTCTGTCTCCCTCTCCCTTCCTTCAGCAACTCCTGTAACCACTGTCTCCACATCAATGGTTCTATAGTAGAATACCAGCAAGTCTACTACAATCCATATTATATCCCTCCATTCTGTGGACCTTGGGATGGCAATATCCGCTCCACCTCTAAATCAAGAGGGGGCTTAGGTCCCACATGGCTGATGGATACAGTTCTCCTGCTTGCAGCTGTAGACACTCTTGGTTCCCTGGTGTGGTGGTTGACCATTCTCACCTCCCCATCAGCTGACCCGGGTAAGTCCAACAAACTGGAGAGTAGATGTTGCAACTCTGCTGAGGCTCAGGGCCCAGCTGACCCATGGACATTTAAAAGATTCATGTTTCCTGAGCATACACAAACCCTTCAAACAATTTCCATCAGGATATTTTGGAAAGATATTTTATATAATACTTTTATAAAGTTTTGTTACTCTTAAATTTTTTCCTAAAATGCACTCAAGAAATTTGTTTTGCTTCTGATACATGATTTGCCCATTTTATTTCCTTCAAAATTTTAAAGTAAGGTTTAAAATATTATTGGCAGAATATTTAGCAAATTTCATAAGAACGATAGAAATATTAACTTTTAAGCCAATACTAAATTTAGGCATAATAATAAAACTAGGGAACCTTAAAGTTGAATGGAAACTTTAAGTTATTTTAAAACATTTTCTTTTTCTCATTCAAAATAGATACCTTGGAAATGTTACATAGCAATTGCTGATTAAATAGATTAATACTTTTCTATTTAGCAAAAATGTCAAACATGTTTGATAGCTTTGTTTTTTTTTTTTTTTGGACCATTTGGTTATGTTTGTTACAAGTGATCTGTTAGTCCATTTAAAAGAACTGAACAATTGATCCAAGGTAAGAGTAGTATAAATTCTCAGACTAAAGCATTTTTTGACCACTGAAACTTAAACACTTGACAAAATGTAGCTTCACACCATTTGGATTCCATTTGTCTTTTGACAAGTGTGCTTATATCAATTAGTATTGCTACATCAGCCTGCAAATAATTACATTAAAAGTTGAATTGATAATCTCATTACTTCACGGGAATAATCTACACAATTAATTAAAAGGAAGACTTTGCTTTAGATTATTTTTTTCACTGTAACCATATAGAACATTTGTTATTTAATCACTTTTACTATTTATTGAGAAGAACACCAAAATTGCTAAACGTTTAACAAATACATGTTAAAGTGCCTGGTAGTTTTTAAAATTAAAATAATTAAAATTCTTAATATAAAGCACCTATTGATTTGACAATTGGATGTTTAAGGAAGCATAATATTTCAGTTAAATCTTAAAGGTTTACATTGTAAAATAATAAAAAATACTAAATACTCAGATTGGTGTTTTCAGATAGTATCTCCACAGATTCATAGTTCTATCCATCTATCTATGTATCTATCTATGTATCTATCTATGTATCTATCTATCTAGAGAATATTTGAACTTTTTAAAACTTTTTTATAGTGGTCTTCACTACCTACAAAATTGAGTGGAAGACTCTTATATTCTAGTCAAATTTGTCACCCAGTGCCTACATGTTCTTGGGAGGATTTCTTTTCCTTCAACAAAAAATGAAAAAAAAAACTACTCTGAACTTAATATCTCTTATCAGTAGAGTCAAGACTTTTTTACATGAATTTCTCATCTTTCTCCTTTGACATATTGCCCATGATGCAACTTCCTTTCACCTCAGATGAAAAATCCTTAACAATCATTACCCCATTTGAGCTCCATGGACTTAGGAGTGTCAGAAAACTATTCACCATGACCCAATTCCTTCATTTTGTGGCTCTGGATTTTTCCTGTCCACACAAAATTGATAATTTTACTTTTAAAAGGTTTATATTACTCAATGTGTTTAGTGACTAAATTGATTACTTTGCCCTTTAAAACATATTCACAGAAAACATATGTGAACATACTGAAGTATTGATCCAAAGGATGCATGTCTCAGAGTAGTATACCTTACCAAAGAATCATAATCAAGCAAACAAAGCTAATTTCAAAGTAATTCCTTAAGCACTTAAAAAATATACACAGACTAAAAATCACTAATTAGAATCCCTTATAATCTCCCTTTCACTTTCCTCTCACCTTTCATCTTCATTCTCAGTAATGTGAATCTCTTCAAAAGATGTGATTCACTAGGCTCAACCTTCTCTCATCCTTTACTTCTGCTCTCTACACCTCTATTTATACCTCTCTCACAGTTCTTTTGACTCCACGTCACAATGTCCACAGAACTTGGCTACCTAGCAACCAAACAGAAGCATCTGCAAAGGAAAGAGGAGGAAATATTACAAATGGTAAAACCAAAATCTTTTTAGATGTCTGTATAAGGGTAAAACCTGGTAACCCATGAGTTCCAAATTTTTTGCTTCATCATATATAAGAAAATCCTGATTATATGATATTTCAAAGAATGGAACAATATAAAGAAAAGATTGCCATATAAAATACAAGAACACCCAGAAAATTTGAATTTCTGATAAACAACAACCTCCTCATATATGTATGAAAAAAAAAAAGAGAAAAATATACTTTTGGACATACTTATCCTAAAAAATGAGTAATTCTTTACCTAAAATTCAAATATTACTGGGAATCCTATATTTTTATTTGCTAGCTATGGAAGTCCTAAAAGAAAATATTATGAATTATTTATTATTACATTTCATTAAGTTGGTTTACAAATATCTAATTATCATTACATCATTTGGTTGATCCTCTTGGTTTCCTTGGGTGAAAATTTCACTTTTGCTTCTTAGCTGTATTCCCTCTATTATCTCATCTTCCAATAATTAAACAATTGAGATCATTATGTTCTTTAAATTCATTTTTAACCCTCATTAACATACTTTTATTTCCATCATGTCTTAAGAACACTTCTAATTCTTATATGCTATTGGTTTGGGGCAAGACAAGAGGTTCCCAATACATGTAAGACAATGTGGATTAAAATGCATACGGGGGTTGAAAGGCTTTCATCTAACATGAAGTTCTATCCTAGAAAGTCTATTAAAGATGAATGATAACTCTTCCTAAAACCAAATGCTGAGTATAAGATTTAGGCAGAGATTGGGTGTTAAATTGTGGAATGAAAACTGAACTGTTTAGTCCAAGAAAAAGGAGTAGTAATGCAAATCAAATGCAGCTATGACGATACGCATGGGAAAAACATATGTAGCTCTTTGTCTTTTAGGTATAAGGTATGTGAGCATGACAGAAACATTAAAAAGGGACCTAAAGCTAACAGGGAGGTGAAAAATGTCAACCACCACACCAGGGAGGCAAGAGTGCCTAAACTGTAAGCAAGAGAATTGTATCCATCATCCATATGGAATCTAACCCCCCTCTTGATGTAGAAGTGGAATGGACATAACCATCCCAGGGTCTACAGGAGGGAGAAATAGAGTATGGATTACAGTAGACTTACTGATATTCTACTCTGGAACCAATGTGATGAGGAATGGAAGAAATTGTAGCATTGATGTGGAGAAAGTGGCCAAGGTAGTTGCTGAGGGTAGGGAGAGGGAAGAAGAGATATGATGTGGAGGCATTTTCAGGACTTAAAGTTGTCCTCTGAGGTACTGCAGGGACAGATGCTGGACAGTGTATGTACTGCCATGGCCCACTAAGTGGACTGGGGGAAAGTGGAAACTACAAAGTAAACCATTATCCATGTGGAGCAGCACTGCTTCACAATTTATTTACCAAATGCAATGAATGGCCCATGATGATGAAAGAGGTGGATGATGTGGAGGGAGTGGGGTGAGGGCAGTGGGGTCATATGGGGACTTCATATATTTTTTGAATGTAAAATTTAAAAAATAAAGAAAAAATATATATATATTTTAAAAGGGGGAGGCCTAAACGAGTTACAGTATCATTTACTTCCTTAAAAATTTTATTTTATAAGATATTTAATATATTATTTTTTCTCCCATATTTACTTCTGTCTACTAGGATATGTCATTTGGTTTAAGTAAGAGCTATAAGCATAGGAGCTATTGTTATAATATCTAATAATACAGATTTCCCACATTATTCCTAGAAAGCTGGTGAGGAAGTCCTTGAAAAAGTTTATTTTCATTAAAAAACTAGGGCTTCCTGAACAAACATTCATCTCAAAGACAGATTTTAAGCACTCAATCCTAAAACAAAGAGAGTAGCTAGGCAAAGATTATGAATATATATATACCTATTCCTATCTATCTAATCATCTATCCTTTATCTTTATCTACCTATCATCTATCCATCCTTTTAAGTTTTGGTCTAGCTCTTCCCTAGGGACATGTATTAGAAACTCAAAAAAGAAATAAATGATGATTTGCTTTGTTTATGAAGAATACTATCTTCACTTCACTTAGGAGACTGTTACAGAATAACAAGACTTAAAATAACAAAATGGATATGTGCAGAGTTGATCTAAGAGAACAACAACACCTTTAGCAAATAATCAAAGAAAGTAATGTTTAACAACATGTAAAACAGTAACACAAGGCAGAAATCTAGAAGTCGACCCCCACTCACAGATATCATCCAGTATCTTAATTTGGGTGGGGAACAGCAATAATATTAACATCATGCTACTGTGGAAAACTAAGAGAGTCAAAAAGCCAACCCTAGTCAAAAGAAAAGAGAAACCTAACACTTGGAAGCCAAGAGGACCAAACACATTAAGTAGCAGAAGTGAAACAACCACAGGGAATTCCTGAAAAAGTCAAGAAATTGTTGAGCAGAAAAGCCCCCTCTCGATTTAGAGGTGGTGCAGACATCACATCCCAGGGTCCACAGGATGCAGGAAATAAATATGAATTAGAGTGCACTTACTGGTATTCTACTATAGAAATATTGTGACTCTAGCTGTGGAAGAAATTGTATCATTGATGTGGAAACAGTGGCCACAATAGTTGCTGAGGGCAGAGAGATGGAATAAGAGATGAGATGTGGGGGCTTTTTTGGGACTTAGAGTTGTCCTAAATGATATTGCAGGGACAGATGCTGGACATTATACATCCTGCCATACCCATTGAATGGACAGGGGGAGAGCGTAAACTACAATATAAATTATAATCTATGTGGTACAGCAGTACTCCAACATGTATTCACCAAATGCAATGAATGTGCCACAATGATGAAAGATGTTGATGTGGGAGGATTGGCGGGTAGGGTGTCGGGTAAATGGGAACCTCTTATGTTTTTCTAAGGTAACATTTTTTGCGATCTATGTATCTTTAAAAAAGACAAAATGTAATAAAAAGAGATAGAAAAAGAAATGCAATGCATTCTCTGTGTGGTGGTTAGGCTCTTGTGTCAACTTTGGCAGACAACTGTGCCCAGTTGATTGGTCAAGCAAGCTCTTGGCTAACTGTAATACAAGGGCATTTATAGATTTTAGTCACCTTTGACTTTACTGCAGTGGTGATTCAAAGATAGTTGATTATAGTTACATCAATCAGGGAGACTGCCATTAGCAATGAGTGATGCTTTATCCAATTAGTCGAATGCCTTAAAAGGGGAATTGATTCCAACATTGAGTGAGAATATTCCAGTTTGTCTTTGGACAGTCAACTTACTCAGAACTCATCAAGAACCTTCATGGAATTTTTGATGAAGCCCCTGGTTGCAGCCTGCCTGTGGAACCTGGATGTCTGAATCCCCACAGTAATGTGAGAGTCTTATAAAATTGCATACTATTGACAGATATCTCTTGTCAATTAAGTTTCCCCAGAGAACCCTAATATTCTGTGGATGGAGAATAAATAAAAGTGAATTATAGTTTCATGTGACTTTTTTTTACCATATATTTTATTTTATTCTATTTTTTATTAAATTGTGTTTTTTAAGGTACACTGATCACCAAAAAAATGTGAGTTTCCCACGTACCCCATCCCCATCCCCCACTCCTCCCACATCAACAACATCTTTCATCATTTTGGCACATTCATTGCATTTGGTAAATATATTTTGAAAAACTGCTGCACATGGATTATAATTTACATTGTAGTTATTTTATTTTTTAAAGATACATGTATCACAAAAAATATTATATTAAAAAATATGCAGTTCCCATATACCCCTCTCTCCACACCCAACACTCCTCCCACATCAACAATTTTTTTCATTAGTATTGAACATTAATTGCATTTGATGAATATATTTGGGAGCACTGCTACACAGCATAGATTATGGTTTACATATCCATTCCATTCAGTGAGTTATGGCAGTATACATAGTAGCTATATTAATATCAGACAAAATAGACTTTAAATGTGAAACAATTGTGAGAGACAAATATGGATACTACATATAAGTGAAAGGGATTATCTTTCTAGAAGAATGAACAATCATAAATATTTATGCTCCTAAGAAGGTGCTTCCAAATACATGAGGCAAACACTGGAAAAACTAAGTGAAAGAATAGAGGCCTCTATAATTATAGTGGGGGACTTTAATACACCACTATCAACTTTGGACAGAAGATCTCAAAAGAGAATCAATAAAAAAACAAAAACTTTAAACAGTATATTAGAGGAGCTGGACCTAATAGACATACAGATCATTACACCCGAATACAGCAGGATATACATTTTTCCCAAGTGCACATGGATCATTTTCCAAGATAGACCATATGCTAGGCCACAAAGTACTGCTACATTTTTTAAAATAGAGGATGATGTGAGAGAGGGAGAGGTCACATGGGATTCCTCATACTTTCAATGTAACTTTTCTGAAATATAAAACCTCTTTAAAATAAAGTTATTATATTAAAAAATAAAAGCATTAAATGTTAGTAGTTATCTGCTGAAGATGGCAGAATTTTTCTCCTAAATCCTAAGACTCTGTGTTGTGTTTCTCCTATAAGGGTCTGCCAATGGCTTGAGACAGCATATCTTTTCACCATTGACACTTACAGTGCCATTGTATCTGCTGGGTCATATGACCCGAATGACAGTGCAGCTTGCACACCAGCCTAGACCAGTCACATAGCCTCCTCTTCCTCTGTTCCTCACTCAAAACAAGCAGCTTTTATAGTCATCCAGTAAACGGACAAAAGTAGAATACCTTAATGAGGAATTTGTTGCCTCCAAAATCCAAATAGACTAAATTTTGTGACGGTTTCAGTCATAGAAGGGGCCAGATGCAACAGATTATCCTTCTCTTTAGAAGGGATATCTGAACATGCTTCACACCACTAGATAGCTAGGAAATTCACCCAGGTGAAAGACGCCTGTATTTTTGTTGGATTTAACACCTATCCTCTCTTAAATGCCTTAACAATATGTCTAGAATAATTACTAATTCTTGAACAATAGGTCTGATCATCATAAGATCAATATAAAACACCAATGTGAGGACTTGTGGGAGGATAGATGATGAAGTTCCTTGTGAACAATTTTATTACACAAGGCTACAGAGCTAATATACTCCTGAAGCAGGGCAGTGAAGGAATATTTCTAGCCTTCCCAGCAGAAAGCAAACTCTTGCTGATGGTCTTTACAGCAACTGAGAAATAAAACCAAACATTTGTCAGATCAATAGCTGCCTACCAGGCAACAGGGTATTTGTTGTTTTCCTTAAGCAATATAACAACATCTGGAACAGATGCTGAAACTGGAGTCAAAATATGGTTAAGTATATGATAATCTACTGTCATGCTTTAAAATCCATCTGTTTTCTGGACAGGCCAAAGAAGGGACTTGTACTAGGATGTTGTGGGAATCATCACATCAGCATCCTTCATATCCTTGATGGAGGCACTGGTCACTGCAATCCTGCTGGAATCTGGTGTTGATTTTGATTCATTATTTTGTTAGATAGGCGGAGGTGCTAGTGGGTTTTCTACAATAATAGCCATCATACTGCAAGTCAGGGATCCAATGTGGGGATTTGACAAGTTACTACATATGCCAATTTGAATTATACTTTCTGGAACTAGAAATAACAACAAAATGGGTCCAGAAATGTACTGGACCTGCTGTGAGATGGACCTGTGCAAAAACTTCCATTGATCACCTGACTTCCTTAAGCCCCTAGTCTGACTGATAGAACACAGTAAGGTTTTATTTCTTTGTTGTTTGGTTTTTGGTTTTTTGTCTTTATTTTTTAATGTTACTTTCAAAAATATGAGGTCCCCATATACCTCCCAATCCCCTCACCCCATTCTTCCCATATTAACAATCATGGGGCATTAATTGCATTTGGTGAATACATTTTTGAGCACTGCTGTACCACATGGGAAATGGTTTATATTATAGTTTACACTTTCCCCCAGTCCATCCAGTAGGCCATGGCAGGACATACAATGTCCAGCAACTGTCCCTACAGTACCACCCAGGACAACTCCAAGTCCTGGTTTTAAGTCTTATGGAATTAGAATTAGTTCTGGATGTAGAACAAGATGGCATCAGTTTAAGTAGGCACTCCCCACCTTTCTCACAGAAAATGGCTGAGAAGAGGCAAGAACCTGCCTGAGTGAGCTGTTTTGGGAACCTAAGGAGCAGGAGGCTTCAAGACATTGATCTGGAGGGAACAGAACAAAGATATGAAAAGGCCAAGGGAAAACCTGAGTTGCTCACCCTGGTGGCTGGAAATGGTGGGTAGCTAAGCCCCACACTCAAGGCAAAAAGCCACTGTGAACTCCTTTATGCACACCAGTCACTGAGCAATAGGGAACATACTCTGGGATTAAGAGGGTTATGGTGAAGGTGGAGAGGGGTTGCCTTTGTGTGGGTTTAGTTACCTGGACCCCCTTTGAAATTTATGGCACATACCTGTTAGAGATTTGGACCTGAAGGGTATTGGGAATGAAAGAAAGAGAAAAGGGGGAAGGAAACAAAGAGAAAGAACTAACGAGTTGAGATCAAGGGGTTTGCGAGTAAAGACTCCTCAGACAACTTTATTTTCTACATGTAGCATTATATATACTCAAACTATCGAGATAACAAGCAGTGTAACTACACATTAACAATACTTGTAAATTAAAGAACTTATCTCAGAGTACAAAGATTCAGTATTCCTTTCAAACTACAAAGTGTGTTTGCTCATATGTCTCCCTGCCCCAGACAGCTCTATCCTGTTGACTTGAAAGGCTTAATTGCTGCATTCCTATGTCAAAAGTTTAGCCACAGAAACAGCACGTCTTTCTTTGCATGACCACTATGCCTCAGTTTCCAACACACGCCAACTGGCAAGAAGTGGCCCCAAGATGAGGGGAGAGGTGAATCTTCTCAGGGAAACTGATTTACCCAGTTGACTTGGGAGACAGGAATTTGGGCTTGGAGAAGGTGGAGTCAGGCAATTGATCATCCTGGTGCTGAAAACTATGAATGGCCTAACTCCCTTAAGGGACGTGAGCAGTAGTAAATATTTAATAAACTTCCAAGGACCTATTTTGGTTCCCTTGGAAAGAGGAGGATGTCTGGAAGAGAATTGAGTGTCTCTTATCTGCGGTGAGTTAAGATACCAGGGCCCCATTTGAATTTCAGAAGGTAACCTGATGAGGAGACAGCAGGGAGTATCTGATCACACAGGATATCATGTTCTGCAGCCCTGGTATAAAAAGCAGTAAGAACAGAAAAGTGGAAGAGACAGACAGGTTTCTAATCAGAAGGAATCTACCCAACTGCAAGGAGTCAAAACTGCCCTAGAGAAAGTGACTGGATAACTCTCTAAAAGACACAAAGAGAAAGATTAACTCGGTGGAGAAGTATATGCTTTCAATATATTAGGTTGTTGATACGAATCCTGGCTCTCCATAGAGTAGTAATTCACTGGGTTATCAAACACATTAGGTACATTAGGACAGGGAACACATAGACATTATTTTTGTATTAAATTATCTTTGGTCTCTGATTTTTCTTTAAAAAGGTTCCTTTTTAAAATTTAATTTAGTTTATTTGTTAAAGCCCAATTCAATGTAGGGCCAACTGAGATGGCACTGAACTCCATTTGCCATGACCATAGAACCTGTGGGTCTCTGTAGCCCTCAGAAGAACCAATACCTCGGTTTGTACCTACTTTATCTGTCTCTGGGTCCTTACTTTGGAGTTTGTGTTTCTGTGTGATGGAGCTGGACTCAGATGGGATCTTTGTTCACAAGCCTCTCCTGTTAATTTTACTGGAACTGTAGTTGGTGCTGGGGTTTAATGTATACCCAGGGGACCTGAATCACTGGACTAAACATGTGATAGCTAGGCCCTGCTTCTCAACAGACTTGAAACTCCTACACTCTGGTTTATTGAACTTACTCCACTCAGCTAACATGGAGGTGAAGACGGTCAACCACCACACCAGGGAGCCAAGAGTGCCTACCACTGAAAGCAGAAGAATTGCATCCAGCATCCATGTGGAATCTAAGCCTCCTCTTGATATAGATGTGGAGTGGACACAATCATTCCAAGGTCCACAGGATGGAGGAATAGAGTATGGAATAGAGTGGATTTACTGATATTCTATTCATGAACTGTTGTGATTGTAATAGAAGAAAATGTGGCATTGGTGTGGAGAAATTGGCCATGGTGGCTGTTGCTGGTAGGGAGTGGGAGGAAGAGATGAGATATGGGGGCATTTTTGGGACTTGGAGTTGTCCTAGGTGGTGCTGCAGGGACAGTTACCAGACATTGTATGTCCTCCCATGGCCCACTGGGTGGAATAAGGGAGAGTGTGGGCTATGATGTGGACCATTGACCATAAGGTGCAGCAGTGCTCAGAGATGTATTTGCCAAATGCAATGAATGTCACATGATGATGGAAGAGATTTTTGTTATGAGGGGAGAATTGGGGTGGGGGAGTGGGGGGTATATGGGGACCTCATATCTTTTTACTATAATATTAAAAAATAAATAAAGACAAAAAAAATGTTTTAAAGCCCAATTCAAAACAAGCAGAGGGCATTGCCCAGGATAACTGATTGATGAACATTGGCAGCCTGAATATCTCCTCAAGAACCTAATAGTGAAGGCTGTTTGTTCTAACAGCTGTTTAATTGCTTGCTTAAATGTATTTCTGTTGTTGTTGTGGTTCTTTTATCCCTTCTTTCTCTCACACATTTTTATTTTTGATTAGGTGCTTTAGTCTTTTTTCTTTTTTGCATCATTTTCCTTTCTTTTGTTTCCCCTTTTTTCTATATTGTCAGAGTCACGGACCAAAAGGGTATCGGGAATGAAAGACAAAGAGAGATTGGGATCAGGGGATCTGCAAGCATTGAAGTCTCAAGCTCATCAGACAAGTTTCTTAATATCAGGGGCTTCTTTATATACCCCAAGCAATCAGGAGAACCAGCAACTATTTTAGCTAACTATTCCCATTACCTCGTTCTTGAAAACACAGTGCACAGTGGATAAGATAGTAACTAAAGCCCAAGATGTTCTATTATGTTATTGAAACAAATATACTCATAAATCTTGTTGCCCAGGTTATTTGAGATATCAAGTCTGGGTTCTGCTGGAATGTTATGTTTCCCAGAGAGGTTAGCCCCCTGCAAGTATATCTCTAGGGACATCATGACCCAGTGGTCAGAAAGTAACTTGCTACCATGGAAACAGCATGCCTTTGTTTCCCACATACATACAAATTCAGTCTACCTATGCTATTTCTTTTCCTTCTTTCATCTTCATATATCCTGCCTTCTGTTTTTATTCTTACATTCCACCTTTCATTGTTCAGTTGACAATGTTCTTGTTTTTATTTCTATCTTCTCCATTCTCTATTTCTTTTTTAAAATGTTTTTTTTTTCTTATTGTCTTTTGTATTCTCTTACCCACTCTTCTTATCCTTCTGGCCTTTTAATTCATTCGAGTTATGTTTCTGCATTTGGTTTTTCAATTCATTGTTTGTACCCCACTTTTTCATTCTTATTCCTCTGGACTTCTTACATGAGTTGATTATTCATTTCCCTAGGTCTACACAGTTCCTTTTCTACCTTTTACTATTATTATTATCCTTTTCTTCTTTGTACCTATTTCCCTTGTTGTGATACTAATTTTTTAAGGGAACGTAGCAAAAAGGTAATAAAATAAGAGGAACAAAGTGCCAAAGGGAAAACTTACCACATACATAAAAATAGTTACTAATAAAACCCTAGTATAGAGGGAGAAACTAATCAAGTGAATAAAACCATTAAGATAAAGAGATGCCTAAACACCAACAAAAAATATAAATCATACTAAGAAACAGGAAGATATGGCCTAGTGCAATGAAAGAACTGAAAACTAGGGTGAGATGCAGAACATGGAACAACTAATCAGAGAAAGCCAAAGAAATATCATGACCCAAATTAATGAAGTGAAGGAAAAGATTAAGGACATTAAGAAGACACTGGGAAAAATCCTGAAGTAATTGTAACAATGCATAAAAAGATAACAGATATTCTGATGAAAGGCACAATTCAAGAAATTAAAAAAATACACTAGAAAATTAGAAGAATATAACTGCAGATTTTCATAGACAAAGGAAAGGATTACTGATGTGGAAGACAGTATATCTGAAATCAGCTAGTAGAACAGAGAGATTAAAAAATAGAAAAAATCCAGCAGGGACTTATGGATCTGAATGACAACATAAAACACACAAACACACACATTACAAGCATTCCAAATGGAGAAGAGAGGAGGAAAAAGGGACAGAAGGAGAGTTGGAGAAAATAATAGCTGAAAACTTCCCAATGCTATTGAGGGAGGTGGATGCCCAGGAAATGCAATGCATCCCAAACACTATAATTACCAACAGGCCTAATTCAAAACATATACTAGTCAAATTGTCCAATACTCAAGAAAAACAGAATACTGAAAACAGCAAGAGAAAAGTGAACAAGCACATACAAGGGAAGCTCAGTAGTAAGATTAATTACTGATCTCTTATCTGAAACCATGTAGGCAAAAAGGCAGTGGTATGACATAGGCAAGGTGCTAAAAGAATAAATAAAAAAGACTTTCAGCAGATTCTCTATCAAGTAAAGCTGACATTCAAAAATGAGTGAGAGTAAAAAATATTAACAGATAAATAGAAATTTTTTAAAGATTTGTTTATTTCTTTCTCTCCCCCTCCCTCCACCCCAGCTGTCTGTTCTCTGTGTCCACTTGCTGCGTCTTCTTTGTCTGCTTCTGTTGTCAGTGGCACTGGAATCTGTGTTTCATTTTTTTGCTGCATCATCTTGTGTCATCTCTCTGTGTGGGTGGCACCATTCTTAGGCAGGCTGCACTTTCTTTCATGCTGGGCGGCTCTCCTTACAGGGTGCACTCCTTGTGTGTGGGGCTCCCCTATGCGGGGGACAACCCTGCATGGCAGGGCACTCCTTGCGTGCATCAGCACTGCAGATGGGCCAGCCCCACACGGGTCAAGGAGGCCTGGGGTTTTAACCACGGACCTCCCATGTGGTAGATGGATGCCCTAACTGCTGGGCCAAGTTTGCTTCCTGATAAACAGAAATTAAGAGAGTAAGCCAATAAGAAACCTGCTTTTCAAGAAATACTAAATGGCATGCAGCAGGTTGAAAGGAAAAAACAGGAAAGAGAGAAAGTTGAATTAGACAGTAAGAAAAAAATTTAAAAAGAAATAAAGACAATATGTGACATACATAAAATCAAAGAAAATATGGCTAATGTAAATAATTTTTACAGTAATAACACAGTTAATGGACTAAACTCACCAATAAAGAGACACAGGTTGACAGAATGGATAAGGAAATATTACCTATATATATAATATACAAGAAATGTACTTAAGATCAAAGGATTCAAGGAGGATGAAAGAAAATGGTTGGGAAAATTTTTTCACAGGCAAACAACAACCAAAAAAGTGTGGATGTAGTGATACTAATATCAGACAAAATTACTTTAAATGAAAAACTATTTTGAGACAAAAGCAGACACTGTATCTTAGTAAAAGAGGTAATTTTCAAGATGAAATAAACATAAACATTTGTACACCTAAAAGTGCAAATTATAATGCATGAGGCAAACATTGGAAAAGCTAAATGGAGAAATAGATGCCTCTACAATTATAGTGAGAGATTTTAACACACCATTTTACCATTAGATAGAATATCTCAACAGAGGTTCAATACAGAAACAAAGATTATTAATAATATACTAGAGGATCTGGATGTAATAGACAAAAACAGAACACTACACCCCAAATCAGAAGGATATTCATTCTTCTTGAATGCAAATGGATCATTCTCCAAGATAGACCACATGCTAATCCACAAGACAACTTTCAATGAATTTAGAAAGATTGAAATTATACAAAATAATTTTTCTTACCAAAATGGAATGAAGCTGGAATTCAGTAACTGTTAGAAAACCAGATTAGGCAAAATGATATTGAAATTAAACATCACACTTTTATACAAAGAGGGGGCCAAGGAGAGAATCTCAGAAGAAATTAGTAACAATCTTGAAATTATCAAAATTGACAACACAACATATCAAATCTGATGCAATGCAGCAAAAGCTCTACTGAGAGGGAAATTCACTGCCAAACATGCACGTATCAACAAAGAAGAAGAAGCTAAAATTGAGAACCTAAATGCACACCTAGAGGAATTGGAAAATAACTACAAATTAACCCCAAAGGAAATAGAAAGAAGAAAATAAAGATTAGAGCAATGCTAAATGAAAAAGAAAATTAGAAAAACATTTGAAAAAAATAAAGAAAACCAAAATGGGTTCTTCAAGAAAATCCATAAAGTAGATAAAGCCTTAGCTAGAATAACAAAAGAGAAAAAAAGACAGTAGATGCAAATATACAAAATAAGAAATCAGGAATAGGATATCATCACTGACCCCACAGAAATATAGAGTATCATAAGAGGATAGTTTGAAAAATTACCTGCCAACACGAAGGATAATTTAGCAGAAATGGACAAATTACTAAGAACACACAAGCAGCCTACATTGAGGAATGATGGAAATTGATGAACTCAACAGACCAATAACAAGTGATGAGATTGAATTATTCTTTAAAAGCCACACAACAAAGGTGAGCCCAAGCCAAAATGGCTTCACAGGTGACTTCTACCCAACATTCCAGAAAGAAATATCACCAATCCTGTTTAAAATCTTCCAAAAAATAAAGTAGAAGGGTAATTGCCTAACTCATTCTATGATGCCAAAATTATACAAACACCAAAACCAAAGACACCAAAAAAAAAAAAAAAAGGAAAATTACAGACCATTCTGTCCAATGAAATGAGATGCTAAAATTCTCATCGAAATATTTCATAATTGTATTCAACAATACATCAAATGAATTTTGGACCTTGACAAGTGGTTTTCATCTCTGGTACGCAAAGATAGTTCAACATAAGCATATCAATCAATGTAATATACCACATAAACAGAATGAAAGGAAAACAATCACATGATCATTTCTCTAGACACAGAAAAAGCATTCTACAAAATACAGCACACTTTCCCGATAAAAACACGGCTAAGGATAGGAACAGAAGGAAACTTTCTCAACATGATAAAAGATTATATATTTAAAACCCATAGATAACATTACGTACAATGTTTAAATCTTAAAAACATTCCCTCTGAGTTCAAGAACAAGAAGAGGATGCCCAATTTCAATGCTCCTACTTAACACTGTGTTAGAAATACTTGCTTACCACCATGTTGCTCCAATGTGGCCTCTCTCTAAGCCAGCTCAGGATATAAATGCATTATATTCTCCCAAGCATGGGACATGACTTCCAGGGATGAACCTCACTGGCACCAATGGAATATAACCAAGTAACAGCTGGTAATAAAACTAGAAAAAGATTCTGAATAGAAGGGGGGAAAGGTAAATACAAGTGAGATTATATGGCTAAGAGACTTCAAAATGTGCCAGGAGGTCATCAGTGGGGTCAAAATTATGTATGTCTCAAAGGGAACTCAGAGACGGTCAAAATATATACAACCCAAGGTAGTGGTTCTCCTGAGAGCTATGGAGACATCCAGGTCCTATGACCATGGCAGATAATTCTGGAGTTCAGTGCCTTGCCAGGGGGCCCTACATTGGAGTTTGTGCTCATCAGTGTGTTGGAGTTGGACTCAGATGCAACTTCTTTACACATGCCTCCTCTTTCACTTGTATTAAACCTGTGGTTGGTGCTGGGGTTGGTGCATGCCCAGAATACTTTTATCTCTGGACTTTCCATGTCTGCTGGGCCCTGAGCCTCAAAAGGGTTGCGACACCTCCCTAGTCCATTGGACTTACACAGGTCAGCTAACAAGGAGGTGAAGATGATCACCCACCAAACCATGGAACTGGAAGAGTCTACAATTGCAAGCAGGAGAATTCCATCCATCAACCATGTTCCTCTGTTCATGGAGACTTAATTCTTGGGGCTCCAGCTCAAGATACAAGGATCAAAACACTAATTCTAACCTTTGCCATGTCTTTTACATGTGAGTCTACCCCCACCAAGTGTCAGGGACCCCACCCCCTACTGGTGTGGACCAATCAAAGTCCTAATCATAATTTAATTAAGCCAAGTTACAGACCAGTTTACAAACATAATCCTATATCTATTTTTGGAATTCATGTACCATATCTCACTGCTACACCCATCAACAGATGAATGGATAATCAAACTGTGGTGTGTACATACAATGGAATATTACTCAGCTGTGAGAAAGAATACAGTACTAACACATGGAATAACATGGATGAATCTTGAGGACCTTATGTTGATCAAAGCAAGCCAGGCATTGAAGAACAAGTATTGCATGACCTAACTTATATGAGTTAAGCAAGTTGGGGAGGCTCAGAGAGCTACAGCCTGAAAGACAGGTTTACAGGAAATAGAAAGGAAGAAGAATTTTGTGAGCCAACACCCATATGGGTGAAATATATAAGTTGGAATTGAGTAGTTGTGCAGCGATGGGATATGACAGTGGTGTAGTGATACTATTTGGTTGGATCGTGCAAATTGACAGGTGGTAGGGTGGGGAAGGGGGGTTGGACAGTCCATGAAACTGTGGGGAGCATGAGGGGAGGGAACAGGTGAATACTGGGGATTGGTGGTTATGTGGTTGAAACTACAATGTTGGGGAAGATTTTATCACATTATGACAAGGAAAGACTACTTGTTTAGTGTGTTGGATGGGGGGGGCATTTGGGACAGGCCTAACCTAGTGCATTCCTCCATTGAATGTGTGAGTGATAACTTTGTCATCGTTTGTTGTGTCAGTGGGTGGATAGCCACATACTGAACAGGAAGGACCTGGACTCCCATCCCGGGGTGGTTCAATATGCTTTCAAATTAGGGGTTTGTGTCTCTTGAGAGCATGGGTGGCTCCTAAAAGAGGAGTACAGACCAGTGTGTCAAGTCCTCAGTGTTGCTGCAGGTAACTATAAATCTTTTCCTACAAGGAGTGAAGCCTGATGGTCACCACGAACCCCATGGAAAGGGGTAAGGAAGAAAAGAATAGATGGAAGAGCGAGTAATAAGGGGGCAATGGAAGTGTTCTCCATGATCTTGGAAAGGTGGCTACAGGTCACATTAAATTTCATCAATAATTTATAAAAGTGTATGGTCTATATAGAGTGTAGACCATAACAGAAAACATTGACAATGGATAGTGGCTATGCTTCAATATTTGTACATCAGTTGTAACAATATTCTATCCCCATATTAAAAAGCTTATTGATACAAGAAGGGGGAAAATGCAGAGGAAATTGGGTCTATGGGAGTCACCTGTGGTCTGTATGTGACTTTACCATGATCTAAAACTTCTTTGAAGACGAAATGAATTACAAAAGTAAGACACTGGGGAAGAAATGAAAGAAAATGTCACTGTACGTAGAGGACAACAGGTATTACAGTGATGAAAGGCAAAACAACATTTTTTCAATATTTTTTATTATTCCAATTTTTAATTTTATTTTAGTTTTATTTTCTAAATTATTATGTATTTTATTTCTTATTTTTAAACCTAGGATTATTTTTTGATTTTCCAGTCAATTTTATTTGGTGATATTCTTGGCTTCATTTTTGAAAAACTTTCAGAATACAGAAGAATTACATCTATGGCAGGGGAGTAACATTGGTGTTGGGTGCCAATGATGGTGGATACATGGGAGGAAGTTCACCTGGGCATACATATAAGGTATATAAATGTGTTCAAATGTTCATGGGACATTATTACAGGGGGTGGATATTCACACAATAAACAAAAGAATATTTATTTCCCATCCTGGGGAGCTTTGCCATATTCTCAAATGGAAAAATAACAGTACCCCAATTCAGGGGTAATGACTAGTGAAGAAGGATGGTCCATTGATGGGTCCCTGAAATTGATGTCTATGCTTAAGAGCCTTTGCTATGGAAATTGCAAATTAGCTTAGTGTTGTAAGGTGACTTAGAGTTACCTGAGAGCCTTTATATTGCTGAAATATGGTCTATTTCTAAGCCTAACTCAGGATATATATGCATTACCATATCCCAACATGGGACATGACTTCTGGCTATAAGCCTCTCTGGCACCAAGGGATTACTACCAAGCACTAACTAACAATGCAACAGCAGAAAGACCAGGCATAAAAGGGGGAAAGTGAAAGACAAATGAGTGTATATGGCTAAGAGACTTCAAAATGAGTCAGGAGAACATTCCAGAGGTAATGCCTATGCACATCTCAGCAGGATCTCATAGACTGCCAAAGTAGATACTACCACAAATAAGAGGCTCCTGAATGCTGTAGAGACAGCCAGGTCCTATGGTTATAGCAGAGAGCTCCAGATTTTGGTGCCTTGCCAGTGGGCCCTACTTTGTACTTTGTATTAACAAGTGTGAAATAGCTAGGCTCAGTTGTGACTTCTCTACACATGCATCTTCTGTCTCTTCTATTTGAACCTATAGTTGATGCTGGAGTTGGATGGTGGGTGTCCAAGAGACTTGAATTCTTCAGTTTTCTATGAGCCAGCTGGGCCCTGAGCCTTAGCTAAGTTGCAACACCGACTCAACATTTCTTTGGACTCTCCCAGGAAAATTAAAGTGTTAAGGATGGACAACCAACATACCAAGGAAACAAGAGTCTACAACTGCAAGCAAGAGAGTCCCATCCATCAGCCCCATACAGAATCAATGCTCCCTCACAATTATGGGTGGAATAGGCATCATCACTCCAGAATCCTCAGGACTTGGAAATAAAATATGGACTAGATTGGACTTACTAGTATTGTACTATAGACTGATTGTGTTTCTAGCAATGGAAGAAATTATATCATTGATGTGGAGACAGTTGCTGAAGGCTGGGAGAGGGAAATGAGGTGAAATATGTGGGCAATTTTAGGACGTGCAATTGTCCTGAAGGACATTGCAATGACGGGCACAGGACATTACATGTCCAGCAATAACCTACAGAATAGAGTGGGAGAGTGTGTAAACAGCAATGTAAATGATAATCCATGCTTACTCTTAAAGCCCCAAATGTGTTCATCAATTGCAATGAATGAACCACACCAATGAAAGAAGTTGTTAATGTGGGGAAAGGTGTGAGTTGTGGGAATTCATATGTGAATCCCTCATATTTTCTGTAACATTTACTGTAACCTAAGTATCTTTCAAAAGATTAAAAGTATATTTTAAAAAATCAATTCTGAGCCAGTGTCTAACACTCTCTGAAATGTATGATCATTTGATTTTCCCTAATCCACAGTTAATGTGGTAGAAGGCCATAGGACTCTTTGGGGAAAGTTGGAAGGAAGATTAGCAGTATGAATTTTGGACAGTGTAACAGGATCCTTCCCAAAAGGATCTGGCATTCCGCTCTTTCAAGGTACTCTGGACTCTAAACTCTCTCAAGTCCTGGAATTGATTAAAGGAAAATGACACTCTCTTTCCATAGGGTTCAAGTTCGGATTTTGTATACTTGAATTAGAACTCTTGCTTATGGAAATTAAGCAAGAATTTAGTAGACTGATGATCTATTTTATTTCTAAGTACCACTTGATCTATTATTCAGTGTCATAGATCATAGAATCATACTACTTTTATCACTTGTATTAGACAAAGAGTGCTGACACAAATAACCAGAAACCTTTCAGCTTTTAAAAAGGGTATTTATTTGGGCTAAGAGATAACAGATGCCAGGCCATAATGCATATGTGTTGTTGTGTTTTTTTTTTGTCTTTATTTTTTTAATATTACATTAAAAAAATATTGGATCCCCATATACCCCCACCCTCATCACCCCACTCCTCCCCCCATGACAACAATCTCCTCCATCATCATGAGACATTCATTGCATTTGGTGAATACATCTCTGAGCATCACTGAACCTCATGGTCAATGATCCACATCATAGCCCACACTCTCCCACGTTGCATCCAGTGGGCCATGGGAGGACCTACAATGTCTGGTAATTGTCCCTGCAGCACCACCCAGGACAACTCCAAGTCCCAAAAATGCCTCCACATCTCCTCTCTTAATCCCATTCCCCACACCCAGCAGCCACCATGGCCACATTCTCCACACCAATGACATATTTTCTTCGATTACTAATCACAATATTTCATGAATAGAATATCAGTAAGTCCACTCTAATCCATATTCTATTCCTCCATCCTGTGGACCTTGGATTGGTTGTGTCCATTCCACATCTATGTCAAGAGGGGGCTTAGATACCACATGGATGCTGGATGCAATCCTCATGCTTTCAGTTGTAGGCACTCTAGGCTCCATGGTGTGGTGGTTGACATTCATCAACTCCATGTTAGCTGAGTGGGGTAAGTCCAATAAACCAGAGGGTAGGATCTGAAGTCTGTTGAGGCTCAGGGCCTGGCTATCATATGGTCAGTCCAGAGATTCAGATCCCGTGGGTATATATTAAACCCGAGCACCAACTACAATTCTGGTAAAGTAACAGGAAAGGTTTGTGAAAAGAGATCACATCTGAGTCCAGCTCCATCACACAGAAACACCAACTCCAAAGAAGGACCAACTTACATGGCACTCTACTCCAACTGCCATGTCCATAATACCTGTGGGTCTCTGTAGCCCTCAGAAGAACCAATACCTGAGGTTGTATCTACTTTATCTGTCTCTGGGACTCTGCTCAGGTGTGCATAAGGGCAACCACTCTGATAACCTCCCAGCTCTTTTTTAGAGACTCATAGCCATATAAACTCATTTGTCCTTTCCATTTCCCCCTTGATTTAGGTCAAAAAGCATTTTTAACTCCTGGTATTATATGTAGACAGAGATAATCTGCTGGTCTGAGTTGAACCTTTTATTCAAGGTCATTTTCTAGTTACATCATCAGATGGTACTTGGTAGTAATCCCTCAGAGCCAGGGAGGCTCATCCCCCGGAGTCATGTCCCATGCTGGGGGGAAGGCAAAAAGTTTACATGCTGAGTTTGGCTTCGAGACTGGCCACATTTGAGCAACACGGAGGCTCTCAGGAGGGAACTCTTAGGCACACTGCTGCTCTAGGTCTTGTTCTTATTTCAAGTGCACGGGCTCACAAGCATAGTCATTAGTATCAGAGCCTCATTGTTGGACCTACCTTCTTTTTTAGTCTTTGCTGTTGCACTTGGGCAATTGTTGCTGTTCTTTTAGGGACTGTGATAGAGCTCCCCTGGCTAGGAACTCAATGCTCCCTCAGTTTTTGTTTTTAATTGCTTCCACTATAAAAATATTCAAACATTTTTATGTACCCTGGATATATGCCCTGTAGAACTCCCTTCCAACCATGTGTTACCTGTCTATAACATCCCACACCAGTATTCCTCCACTGCCATTTTTGAACCTCTCTGTGATCCAAAACTTCCTGAAAAGTGAAGCCCAATATATTGCCAGGTTCCCTTAATAGTTAAATGAAATATAGCGATGAGTTTAAAGATTAGATACAGAATACATATTAATTTGGAAAAATTCTACATCCTATCTTTTCCTTTTCTTTTTTCTAATTATTAAGCTTATCTTCACAAGTGTTTTAGATCACAGTAATTCATATATACAATATGCAGTACTCCCACATATCCAACGTGAAACTTTTTCCCTTCCACAGCAATAATCTTTAAACATATTCACACCATATTTATTGAAACTGATGTACAGTTATTGACACAATAGCTTTCAAACAAGGTAACATTTTTGTTTACATTGTGGTTTATATTTTAGACTATACAATTTTCAAAATTTTTAGTTATCTTATGTTTTACATTATGATTTACATTTTAGCCTATCAACCCCTATATATTTTTGGTGTAATTTTACATGTCTTATATCCATCCTTGCGTACTCTTGTGAAACACTATTGCAGTTACATTGGTTCCATCTATTCAATACCTATTTCATCCTCACCTTGGGGCACACAGTGAAAGTCAATCTTCATTTCTTGAAGAGCCATGTTTTGAGATACTTGCAACAGAGTTGAGGACTTGACATGCTCAACTGTCCTAATGCCCTGGGAGCCAGCATTTCTCTTGAGAGATACAGTTCCCTCTATCTGAGGGTCTCAGTCCTCCCCAGGATTTGGATATACCTTCACTCTCATTTTATTGGTCTCTACTCAATGATATAACACACTCTGGCAAAATGAGCAGTCACATATTCCCTAGGAATCTGTCCTGCATCAGATTATCCCCTTTAATTATCTTAAACAGGTAACTCTCCTTATTATTATTATTAATATTATTTTTATTGATTTTGTGAAAATATTACATTAAAAAAATACGAGGTCCCATTCAACCCTATCACCCCCACCCCACCACTCCCCCCCCAGCAACCGTCACTCCCATCATCATGACTCATCCATTGCACCTGGTAAGTACATCTCTGGGCATCTCTGCACCCCATGGTCAATGGTCTACATCATGGCCCATACTCTCCCACATTCCATCCAGTGGGCCCTGGGAGGATTTACAATGTCTGGTGATTGCCCCTGAAGCACCATCCAGGGCAACTCTAAGTCCCAAAGGCGCCTCCACCTCTCATCTCTTCGTGCCATTCCCCATACCCATCAGCCACCATGTCCACTTTTCCCACTCCAATGCCACCTTTTCTCTGTGGACCTTGGATTGGTTGTGTCCGTTGCACCTCTATGTCAAGAGGAGGCTCAGATTCCACATGGATACTGGATGCAATCCTCTTGCTTTCAGTTGTAGGCCCTCTAGATTCCATGGTGTGGTGGTTGTCCTTCTTCAACTCCATCTTAGCTGAGTGAGGTGAGTCCAATAAATCAGATTGCAGGAGATGAAGTCTGTTGGGGCTCAGGGCCTGGCTATCATATTGTCAGTCCAGAGATTCAAATCCCCTAAATATATCTTAAACCCCAACACCAACTACAATTCCAGTAAAGTAGCATGAAAGTCTTGTGAAAAGAGATCCCATCTGAGTCCAGCTCCATCACACAGAAACACCGGCTCCAAAGAAGGACCATCTGCCATGGCAGTAAACCCCATCTGCCATGACCATAGAACCCGTGGGTCTCTTTAGCCCTCAAAAGAACCAATACCTGGGGTTGTATCTACTTTATCTGTCTCTTAGACTCTGCTCAGTTGTGCTTAAGGGCAATCCTTCTGACAGCCTCCAGACTCTATTTAGAGACTCGTAGCCATATAAACTCATTTCTCCTTTCCATTTCCCCCTTACATTAGGTCAAACAGCATTTTAAAGTCATGTTATTATATGTAGACAGTGATATTCTGCTGATCTGCATTGAACCTTCAATTCAAGGTCATTTTCCAGTTGCATCATCAGTTGGTACTTGGCAGTGATCCCTCGGTGCCAGGAAGGTTCATCCCCGGGTGTCATGTCCCACGCTGGGGGGAAGGCATTGCATTTACATACTGAGTTTGGCTTCGAGACTGGCCACATTTGTGTAACATGCAGGCTGTCAGGAGGAAATTCCCAGGCACAGTGCTGCTCTAGGCCTTGTTCTTATTTCAGGCGTATAGGCTCACAAGCATAGTCATTAGTATCATGCTCTCACTGTTGGACCCTCATTCCTTCCTGGTCCTTACCTTATTATATTTTTTAAAAGTTTTCCTCAACATTATACTCTCAACGAACACCTGACAATCTACTATGTTTGTATGTTGCCCCACCCTCTCCCCAATTTCTTGGGCAATATTACCCATCCTCTCATTCCTAACCCCCTCAAGCCTGCAAAGCCCCACCCAAAGGTAACCCTATGCTCCCCTTTTATCCCATCCTTGTACACATACTTACCTCCAGCTTATCATAGATTTCACCCATGTAGATGTCAGCTTACATCCTTCCTTTACCCCCCAATTTCCTATAAGCCTATCATCCCGTCTTTAGATCTCTGAAGCAGCTTGGCTTACTTATTTCATATCATTGAGGTTATTTAATATTTGTCCTTCAATACCTGAGTTGCTTAACTCAACATAAAGTTGTCAAGATTAATCCATGTTATCACGTGTGTTTGTAGTGTATTTGTTCTTAAAGTCGAGTAGTATTCCATTGTATGTATATACCACATTTTGTTTATCCCTTCACCTGTTGATGGGCATTTGGATTGATTCCAACTTTTGTCGATAGTGAAAAATGCTGCTATGAATATTGGGTGCATATATCACTTTGTGTCCCTGTTTTCAGTTCTGCTGGGTATATACCCAGCAGTGGAATTGCTGGGTCATATGGCAAATCTATGGCTAATTTTTGGAGAAACCGCCAAAATGTCCTCCAGAATGGTTGGATATTTCTGCACTCCCACCAGCAGTGGATGAGTGTTCTCCTTTCTTCACATCCTTTACAGCATATGTATTCTTCTGTTTTTTCATAGCTGCCAATCTTATGGGAGTAAGATGGTAACTCATTGTAGTTTTGATTTGCATTTCCCTGATAGCTAGAGATTTGGAGCATTTTTTCATGTGCTTTTTAGCCATTTGTATTTCTTCTTTGGAGAAGTGTCTGTTTAAATCTTTTCCCCATTTTTTAAATGGGTTGTTTATCTTTTTATTTTCATGATATAGGAGATCTTTATATCTGAATTTATAAATCTCCTATCTGATATATGGTTACCAAATATTTTTTCCATTGTGTAGGTCCCCTTTTCACTTCCTTGACAAACTCCTTTGAGGTGCAGAAGGCTTTAATTTTGAGGAAGTCCCATTTATCTATTTGTTCTTTTGCTGCTCGTGCTTTTGGTGTGCAGTTCATGAAGCCATTTCCTATTTCAAGGTCTTGTATATGCTTCCGTAAAATGCTTTCCAAAGTCTTTATGGTCTTGGCTCTTATATTTAGGTCTTTGATCCAACTGGAGTTAATTTCTGTATAAGGTGTGAGATGGTAATCCTGTTTCATTCTTTTACATATGGATATCAAATCTCCAGGCATCATTTGTTGACTAGGTCATTCTCTCCCAGTTGAGATGGTTTTGAAGTTTTATTGAATATTATATGGTTATATATAAGAGGATCAATGTCAGAACTCTCAATTTGGTTCCACTGGTCTCTGTGTCATTCCTTATGCCAATATCATGCTCTTTTCACTACTGTAGCTTTGTAGTATGTTTCGAAGTTAGGTAGTGTGATTCCTCCAATTTCATTTTTCTTTTTCAATATGTCTTTGGCTACTGAAGACATCTTTCCTTTCCAAATAAATTTCATAGCTAGTTTTTCTAGTTCCTTATAGAATGTTGTGTTGATTTTTATTGGGATTGCATTGAATGTGTAGATCGGTTTTGGTAGGGTAGACATCTTAATAATATTTACTCTGCCTATCCATGAACAGGAAATATTCTTCCATTTATTTAGGTCTTCTTTCATTTCCTTGAACAGTCTTGTGTAGTTCTCTGTGTATAAATTCTTTACCTCTTTAGTTAAATTTATTCCTAGGTATTTGATTTTTTTATTTACTATTGAAAATTGTATTTGTTTCTTGATTTCCTCCTGAGCTGGCTCATTATTGATATACAGAAATGCTACTGATTTTTGTGCATTGATCTTATAACCTGCAACTTTACTAAACTCATTTATGAGTTCTAGAAGCTTTGTTGTAGACCTCTCAGGGTTTTCTATGTATAGGATCATGTCATCTGCAAATAATGAAATTTTGACTTCTTCCTTTCCAATTTAAATGCCTTTTATATGTGGTTCTTGCCTCAGTGCTGAAACAAGTACTTCTAAGACATTGTTAAATAGAAGGGGAGAGAGTGTATATCCTTGTCTTATTCCTGATCTTAGAGGGAAGGATTTTATGATGTCACCATTGTAAACGATGTTGGCTGTGGGTTTTTCATATATACTCTTTATCATATACAAAAAAAATTCCTTGTATTCCAAACTTTTGCATTGTTTTTATCAAGAAAGTGTGGTATATTTTCTCAAATGTTTTTCTGCATCTATAGATATAATCATGTGGTTTTTGTCCTTCAATCTGTTTATATGGTGTATTACATGGATTGATTTTCTTATGTTGAACCATCCTTGCATACCTGGAATGAATCCCACTTGGCCATGGTGCATAATTCATTTAATGTGTTGTTGAATATGGTTAGCAAGCATTTTGTTGAGGATTTTTGCACCTATCTTCATTATAGAAACTGGTCTGTAAATTTCCTTTTTTCTGGTGTCTTTGTTTCGCTTTGGTACTAGGGTAATGTTGGCATCATAGAATGAATTTGGTAATGTTCCTTCAGTTTCGATTTTTTTGGAAGAGTTTCAGCAGGATTGGTGTTAGTTTTTTTCTGAATGTTTTGTAGAATTCACCTTTGAAGCCATCTGGCCCTGGGCTCTTCTTAGTTGGAAGGTTTTTAATGACTGATTCTATCTCATTACTTGTTATTGGTTTGTTAAGGTCATCAATTTCTTCTTTCATCATTATAGGCTTCTTTGTGTTTCTAGGAATTTGTCCATTTCCTCTGATGCATCATTTTTGTTGGAACATAGTTTTTCAAAATACCCTCCTATGATAGTCTTTATTTTTTTGGGGTCAGTGGTGATATCTCCTTCCTCATTTCTTATTTTGTGTATTTGCATCTTCTCTCTTTTTTTCTTTGTTAGCCTTGCTAAGTGTTTGTCAATATTGTTGATCTTCTCAAAAAAACCAGCTCTTGGTCTTGTTTATCTTTTCAAGTGCTTTCTTATTTTCTATTTCATTTAGTTCTGCTCTTATCTTTGTTATTTCCTTCCTTCTTCTTCCTGTTGGATTACTTTGTTTTGTTTTGTTTTTTCCTAATTCCTCCAAATGTGCAGTTAGTTCTTCAATTTTTGCTCTTTCTTCTTTTTTGATGTATGAATTTATGGCTATAAATTTCCCTCTCAGTACTGCTGTTTCTGCATCCCATAAGTTTTTGTATGTTGTGTTATCATTATCATTAGTTTCAAGGTAGTTATTAATTTCTTTTGAGATTTTCTCTTTGACCCACTGTTTTTCTAAGAGTGTGCTGTTTAATTTCCATATCTTGGTGTGAAATTTCGGCCTCTGGCCCTTGCAGATTTCCAGGTTCACTTCACTGTGGTCAGAGATGTTATTTTGTATTATTTTGATCTTTCTGAATTCATTGAGCCTTTCTTTGTGGCCTAGCGTATGGTTTATCTTGGAGAATGATCCATGTGCACTTGAGAATAATGTATATCCTGCTGTATGTGGGTGTAATGATCTGTATATTTCTATTAGATCCAGCTTCCCTTATATACTGTTCAAATATTTTATTTCTTTAGTGATTCTCTTTTGAGATGTTCTGTCCAAAGTTGATAGTGGTGTATTAAAATCTCCTTCTATAATTGTTGAGGCATCTATTTTTTCACTTAGTTTTTCCAATGTTTGCCTCACGTATTTGGAGGTGCCCTTGTTAGGAGCATAAATATTTATGATTGTTTCTTTCTTCTTGAGAGATTGTCCCTTTCAGTAATATGTAGTTTCCTTCTTTTTCTCTCACAATTGTTTCACATTTAAAGTCTATTTTGTCTGATATTAATATAGCTAATCCTGCCTTTTTTGGTTATTGTTTTCTTGTAAGATTGTTTTCCAAAGATTCACTTTCAGCCTCCATGAATACCTGATTCTAAGATATGTTTCTTGTTGTCAGCATATAGATGGGTCTTATTTACTTATCCAATATCCCGGGCTGATCTTTGGATAGGTGAGTTTAATATTGACATTCAATTTATTACTTTCATGGAATTATATATGTTAGCCATTTTTTGATTGGCCTTGTGTTTGTCATATTTTGTTTGTTTGTTTTCCTTCTCTTTTTGTCTTTTTTGTTGCTCTTACACTCTCCTCCAACTCTGCCTCTCCTGTTTTTTCCTTTCTTCCTGCAGAACTCCCTTTACTATTTCTTGTAGGAGAAGTTTCTTGTTGGCATACTCTTTTAATTTCTGTTTATCTGTGAATATTTTGATATCTCCATCATTTTCAAATTCTAGTTTAGTTGGGTAGAGTATTCTTGGTTGGAAATTTTTTTCTTTTAGTCCCTTGACTATATCATACCATGGCCTTCTTGCTTCCGTGGTTTCAGATGAGAAATCAGCACTTAATCTTATGGAACCTCCCTTGTATGTGATGGTTTTCTTTTCTCTTACTGCATTTAGAATTTTCTGTTTGTCTTGAGCATTGGATAATTTGACAAGTATATGTCTTAGGGTGGGTCTGTTGGGGTTTATAATGTTTGGGGTGTGTTATGCTTCCTGGGCATGTACATCCATCTCTCTCAGTGAATTTGGGAAGTTTTCAGCCATTATTTCCTGCAACACCCCCACTTTCCCCTTTCCCTTTTCTTCTCCTTCTGGGATACCTATAATATGTATGTTTGTGCATTTTGCATTGTCATTCATGTCCCTAAGTCCTAGCTGGGTTTTTTCTATCTTTTTATCGATCAAATCTACTACCTGTTTGATTTCAGATGTACTGTCTTCCATGTGGCTAATTCTCTCTTCTGCCTCTTCTAATCTGCTGCTATTTGCTGAGATTTTATTTTTGATTTCTTGAACTGTGGTGTTCATTCCCATCATATCTGTTATCTTTTTGCATATGTCTACAATTTCCTCTCAAAGTGTTTTCTTCATAATTTTAAACTTCCTTTACTTCATTAACCTTGTCTCTAATTTTATATGTTTTGAGATCTTTAATTACTTGTCTGGTGTTCTGCTCCCCTTCCTGGTTTTTAGTTTGTTCATTGGATTCAGCCATGTTTTCCTGATTATTGGTTTGGCTTGTAGTTTTTTGTTGTTGTCTGGTCATCATTTTATCTTGTCGGGTTTCATCTGTTCCTTAGCTTCTTCGACAAGTCTTGGGGATTAATTAGTTGTTGTTCTTGTGTAGGTGTTATGTCTTCTCTTTGTCACTTTGTTCTTCTTACTCTAATTTCTTGTTGTTGGTTAAGTTCACTTTGAAGGAAAATATAAGGGCCAGGGAAAGGAAATCGTGTAAGAAAAGAAAATGTGTAAAGTAGTATTGTTAATAAATCTTAACAGAGCAACAATGGGATCTGGGAGAATGGATATTAGACTCACATAAGTTGTGTAGATTTATAGCAGTAAGTAGAGTAGCTATAATGAGATAGTCAACTGAATATGGGAGGAATATAGTATGAATTAAAAAGCTAGTGTTTTCCTGAGAGAGGGAAAGAGAAAAGAAAGACAATAATTACAAGAGTGGATAAAAGACAGAAAACAGAACAAAGGTATTAGAAATTAAAAGTTAGACAATTTGGGGACCAAAGAAAGGGAGGTGGAATGTAAGAGAGACAGTAGATGATGGAAGATAGCAAGATCTGGGGGAAAGGGGATAGTGTAGGTGGTCAAAATCAATTCACACAGAAACGAGGAAATGGAGGATGAGGAAACACAGCAAATGTGAGGCACTCATAATGCATATGTTACTTCCCTCACTAAAGTCTATTTCCAGGCATTGAAGCAAGATGGCTGTCAGTGTCTGTGAGGGTTCAGTCTCGCTGTGTGTCTTTCTTCCCAGGGCTTGCTTCTCATTATTCTGTGTGTGCTTAAATCCTGGGGCTCCAGCTTAAGACTTCACCATGAAATTCCAACATCAAAACTCTAACTTTAAAAACCTTCCAACTCTGTCCTTTGCCATATATTTTATCTGTAGGTTCCCACTCAACAAGGGGTGGGAACTCAACATCCTACTGACATGGCCCAATCAAAGCCCTAATCACAATTTATTCATGCCCAGGTACAGACCAGTTTACAACAGTAGACAATATTTATTTGGTATTCAAAACTATATCAAATCACTATGTTCCACCCTCTGAATTAAAAAATCACATTACAATATTTTTAAAAATCCTTAAATCAGTAACAATACAAGCACTAAATCATATCAAAATCAATTTGAAGAAATACAGTATGTCTTGAGGATAAATCATACCTGATATAGACCTCTGAAACTTACAAAACAATTTATCTGTTTCCAATACATGATTAACAGTCAAAAGATAAACATTTTCATTCCAGTAAGGACAAATTTGGAGGGGAACATGAGTCAAGGGTTCTCTATATTTCAGTAAATCTGCAGGATATGCTTCATGAGATACCAAAGTCTGAGAGTCATTCTTTATTTTTTTCCTTCTTTATTTTTGTAAATGTTACATTCAAAAAATATGAGGAACCTATATACACCCCACCCCACTCACCACACAGCTTCCACATCAACAACTTCTTTCATCATTGTGGTACATTCATTGCATTTGGTGAATACATTTCAGAGCACTGCTGCACCAAATGGAGAGTGGTTTACATTGTAGTTTACACTCTCCCCCAGTCCACCCAGTGGGCCATGGCAGGACATACAGTGTCCAGCACCTGTCCCTGCAGGACCACCCAACACAACTCCAAGTCCTGAAAATGCTCCCACATGACATCTCTTCTTCCCTCTCCCTAACTCAGCAGCTGCCATGACCACTTTCTCCACATCAAAGCTACAATTTCTTCCATTACTAATCACAATAGTTCCATAGAAAAATACCATTAAGTCCATTTTAATCCACACTCTATTCCTCCATCCTGTGGACCCTGGGATGGTTTTGCCCACTCTCCCTCTATATCAGGAGGGGACTTAGATTCCACATGGATGATGGATGCAATTATGTTGCTTGCAGTTGTAGGCAATCTTGGATCCCTGGTGTGGTGGTTGACCTCCTTCACCTCCCTGTTAGCTGGCCAGGGTAAGGCCAATAAACCAGAGAGTAGGAGTTGGAAGTCTGCTGAGGCTCAGGGCCTGGCTGTCATATGGACAGTGCAGAGATTTGTTTTCTGAGCATACATGAAACCCAGCACCAAGCACAGGTCTGGAAAAAATTAACAGAAGAGGCACATGTAGAAAAGTCATATCTGAGTCCATTTCCATCACAAGAATACAATCTCCAAACAAGGGCCAATTGACATGGCACTGAACTCCTGAGCCATCTGCCATGACTGTAGAACTTGTGGATATCTGTGGTCCTCAGGAGAACTAGTATCTGGGCTTCTATCTACTTTGGTTGTATCTGGGACCCTGCTGAGGTGTGCATAAGCATTACCCCTCTGATGACCTCCGACCCTTTTTTGGAGAATTATAACCATATAAACTCATTTGTCCTTTCCATTTCCCCCTTTCACCCAAAGTCATAATGCAGTTTTTAACACCTGGTATTACATGTAGGCTGAGATATTCTGCTCATCTTAGATGACCCTTTTATTTAAGCTCTTTTTCTAGTTACATCATCAGCTGGTGCTTCATAGTAATCCCTCAACACCTGGAAGGCTCACCTCTGGGAGTCATGACCCATGCTCAGGGGAAGGCAATGCATTTACTTGCTGAGTTTGGCCTAGAGAGTATCCACATTTGAGCAACATGGGGGCTCTCAGGAGGAAACTCTTAGGCACCCTGCAGCTCTATGCCTAGTTCATATTTCATGCACACATGCACATAGTCATAGCCATCAATATCAAGGGCTCATTGTTGGATCATCCTTCTTTATTGGTCTTTGCCATTGTACTTGGTGGATTGTTGCTGTTCCATTGGAGAATGATAGAGCTCTCCTGGCTAGGAAATTAGCACTCCCTCAATTATCATTTTTAACTGAAACCTATGAAAATATCCAAATATTTTTATGTACCCTGTGTACATGTCCTGGAGAACTCCCAGGCATGTGCCCCCCCATCAATAACACCCCATACCAGTGTTCCTTCCCTGCCATAGTTGAACATCTCTGTCATCCAAAACTTCTTTAAAAATTAAGCCTAATATATTGCTATGTCTTATTAATAGTAAAATGGAATATTGTGATGGGTTTAAAGGTTAGATATAGAATACATATTCATTTAGAAAAATTAAATAATGTAAAAATAAATTGATGTATCAACAAATGAAAAAAATTAAAAAGCTTTGTTTTTGATGTTTTGCCTTTCATCACTGCTATAGGTGTTGCCCTGTATGTACAGTGGCAAGGCAATTTCTTCCATTTATTCCTCAGTGTCTACATGTTTTCCTTTTTTTCTACCTATTAAGTTTGTATTCACAAAAATTTTAGATCACACTAACTCACATATACAATATACAGAACTCCTAAGATGATGGTTTCTTCTCCTTGGTGCCTTATGGGAAACCACCCTTTCCACGGGCTTCTGTAATGACCATTTTCTTGGTTCCCTCCTCATCAAGCATCTGGATGTCAACCAAACTCCAGTTCTCGCCCTCAAAGAATGTTGGGGTGATTTTAACACCTCACCCAATCTTTGGTTTAGAGTCTTAACCCCCCAGTACAGTGACAGGAAGACACAATTCACCCTAACTTCTTGCATACAGGCTAAACTCTCTCAGAGCAAAGATGACCTCCCATCTTTCCCAAACCTTTGGTATACAGAAGCAACACTCTCAGAGCAATGGATTGGCCACCTGGCTTTCCCTAACCCATGTTGGCCAGGTTCACCCTTCTCTTACTTATGGAGTTCTGATGGTAAATGCCCTAATCATTGAGGAATGTGCTCCACTCTCTCTGTACCCTTGGGTGTCAAAACTCTCCCCAAACATCAATCAGGAACATCCACCCTCTTAAACTGCTAGGACAAACTCACCCTCTCTGTACACATGGGTGGGGTTCCTCTCTTGTCCCAGGGTGATGCCTTAATTCCAGATCTCATCTTCCATGGTTTTCCCCTTGATGTTGTTTCCTCTTCAAGCTCTCATTTCCATGTCCCTTTTATTGGAGGCTGATGGTGGTTTTGTTCATACAGATCTTTCAAAAAATCTGTTGGTTTAGCATGCAAGAAGCAGGGGTCCAAGTCATCAGACAGTAAGACTTTCCACAAGTCTTTCTGACATAACTGCATCTTCAATCCTGATTTACAAGTTCCAAGTTTAGTTAAGTCCTCCAGTGGAGCACTTTTATCCGGGAGCTTGATTTCCATAGGCTTAGAATTTCCAAAATCAGTTCCTTTGTGCCTGACAGTTCAGTCCTCATTATATCTCTCTCATTTAGCATTTTGCTATAAGCGGCTAGAAGAAACCAAGCCACCTTCTCTGGGTTTACTTTGAAAATTTCTTAAGCTAAATGCCCATGCTCACCATTTTCAAATTCTGCCTTCCATCTAACACCAGGAATTAATCTTGCTAAGTTCTCTGCAACTTTAAAACACAGATCACCTTTCCTTTAGTTTCCAATAACAGTTTCATCTTTTACTTCTAAGGTATCATAAAAAATCTTTTTAACATCCATATTACTATCAAGAAGCTATTCAAAGCACTGTAAGTCTTTTCTTCCAAGTATCTCACAATTCCTCCAAAAAATAACCTTTACCCATTTATAGAATTTTTCCTGCATTTTGGTAATTGCAAAAGTACTTCCCAACTCCTCGGTACAATATTTACCCATTTATAGAATTTTTCCTGCATTTTGGTAATTGCAAAAGTACTTCCCAACTCCTCGGTACAATATTCTGTATTAGTCAGCCAAATACCAGAAGCTTGTTGGCTTTTAAAAAAGTTATTTATTTAGGGTAAGAGCTTACAGATACCAGACCATCAAACATAGATTACTTCACTCACTAAAGTCTATTTCCACATTTTGGAGAAAGATGACATCTTTGAGGTTTCAGGCTGGCTGTGTTCCTCTCCTCCAAGGGCTTTCTTCTCTTTGGGTTCAGGGTTTCTCTCTTCCCAGAGCTTGCTTATTTCTGTGCTCAGGTTTCCTCTCTTCTTGGGGCTGACTTCTCTTTCTTCTGTATGCTTGGATGCCAGGACTCCAGCTTAAGACATCCACATCAAACTCCAACATCAAAACTCCAACATTAAAAACCTTCAAATTCTGTCTTTTTCATGTCTTTTATCTGTAAGTCCTCACCTCCAAGGGGTGGGGACTCAACATCCTGCTGACATGGCCCAATCCAAGTCCTAATCATAATTTAATCATGTCCAGGTACAGTCCAGTTTACAAACATAATTCAATATCTATTTGGAATTCATAACTATATCAAACTGCTACATTGCTCTTTTAAAAATTTATTTATTTTAAAGAATCTTTAGATTGCATAAATGTTACAAAGCAAATATAAGGGGTCCCATATGTCCTACAACTTCCACCTCCCACACTGTCCCACATTAACAACACCATTAATTATTGTGGTACATTTGTTACAATTGATGAACAGATATTGAAGCTTTGCCACTACCCATGGAATCATAGTTTATATTTTAGTTTATACTGTGTCCTGTGCAATTTTGTAAGCTATGACAAAATATATAGTGACTTTTTTCCATCATTGTAAAGTCATGCAAGACAATACTAATGTCCTCAATATGCCCCGCCCCCCCATTTTACCTATTTTTCCTCTCCCTACCCTCAAAACCTTTGGTGGCCACTACTCCCACATCAATGATAAAAGTTCTTCCATTGCTAGAATAACAGTAGGTCTATAGTAGAATAATGGTTAGTCTAATTTAACCCATTTTTCATTCCCCAGTCTTGATGCTTTGTGGTTGGTGATGCCCATTCTCTAATTGCTTAAATCCCATGGGGCATATGGGGACTCTTATGATGGCTGCTTTGACTGTGTCTTTCATCATCATAGGAACCCCATAGGAACACCCACCTTGTCTTTGGTGGTTAAGATCCACTACTTGGTTTTTCCCAGCCTGGGATATGATCTTTTCTTTAGTGTTTAAGGGTCTTAGTCTCAGGACAGTTCTCAAAATAATATCTAAACTTAAGGGAAAAGCAATCATAGAGCACTTCAAGGAAGTCTCACAAATTTATTCTGAACAATCCTGATTAAAGGTGTTTCCTCTGCCATTCTTTGGGATGGTGGGAGCTTCTTAAATGGTAACTCCATTCTAACATTCCTGTCTCTCTATGCCTTTGGATCCCCTCATCTACAGTATACCAGGAAATCTTGGGCATCTTGCCAAGAGAATTGTAGTTCATCTTATTGTCCACATTATAGTCAGCCATATGAACCAACTGTCAGAAACTTTTCTAACCACTCGAGCCACAACAGTGAATCCAGAATATATACTTAGTAGCCCCATATCAATAAAATCAGCCTGATGCATCTTTATATTCCTTCTACAATTATCCCTTACCCTTAAAATCATTCCCTCACATATCTCCTGATTTCTGTCTATATATCTTGGGAAAACTTATATAGTTCTTTTAGAGTATAACACACTTTCTTACAACCCACCTCCTGAAAGTCATGCATTAGTGAGGTCACAAGACCAAAGAGCATGCCAATCAGAGGGTCAGGCATAATCATTATTGGGAATTATGCATATGAGATATTCTTTGATGGTGGACAGTCAAAGAATGCATGAAGATAGTGCTCCACAAAGATGAGAAAATTAAGGGTTATATATAAGGGGTTTCAGAAGGATACACCATAGGGCTAGGGTCACATGAAGTCTACATATGGGGTGTGGTGATATTTTCACTATGTTCACAGAAAGGACATTTACCAAAGACATTTACAGCTTTCTGAAGATCATAGTATATGAAAACTTCAATGCATTCTTTTTCCTCTGGAGAAGGTTGCTAACATTTAACTTAAGTCTAGGTCATGCAGGCAGCTATGACCTAAATAATTTTTGGTGGCCTTGGAGCCATAAAATCCACCCCCATGTAATGGCTTACATTGACAATAGGAAAAACATTGCCACCACATTCCACAGCAACAGTATAAAAGACAACACAATAACAGTTGTAATATATACACAACATTGAATTAAGAAGAAACAAGTCTCACATTGTGACACAATAAGAATATCTAGGTATTTCCTGAGAACTGTTGGTTGTGTGGTGGCATTCCTGGGCCCCGTGGTCCCCAGATGAGTGGTACCCAGGTCAGTGTCCCCTGAGCCCACGTAGCTCGTGTTTCATGGACCCACATGCCCTGGGTTTGAGGAGTCCTGGATTTCCCTTTCCCAACTCCAGCGCTCCCGGAGGTCGGGGATTGCCCTAGCCCTCTGGTATCAGACTGACACCATGGGTGGGAGGGATTCAGTGGAAGGTGCAGTAAGGAGGCCTGGCTAGGTTGGCCTGATTTTCTAATGTTCCCCCCACTTTTTTCTTTTCTTTTTTTTTTTTTTTTTGCACTTGCAGGAGCATACTGGCTGGCTTGGGGAAAGTATGGGAAGAGAGGAGTGGTGAATCTGCTGAGAAAGCCTGATTCACCTAAATACCCTGGGATAGAAAACTTGGCCTGGGAGAAGGTGGAGTCAGAAAATCAACTAGACCTTTCACAGCATACCTAAAGGAGAGGGACTGTAGGAGTTCTTTCCAAGGTTCCGATAGCATACTTGTCGTTCCTGGTGAGGTGTGGATGCTCTCACTCTGAAAATTAAGAGCATTGTTTTCTGTGTGGAGCTAATTCAACAAAGGCCCAGTTGAATCTCCTACCAGACCTCTCAGGCAGCTTTCCTGCTGCCTGGGAGAGAGGGAAGTGAGGAAGGGAGAAAAGGGGGGACGTCAGATCCATAATCATTTTATTTAACTACAAACAGGATTCCTTGCTTGAAACTTTCCCTAGAATTTGGTTGATTTTTCCTTCCTCTTTATCCCCCCAAAGCCCTTTTTTCTTTCTTTCTCCTTTTCTTTTTCCTGCTTTATTCTCTTTCTTTCTTTCTCTGCTTTCTTATTCTTCTTACATTAGGTGCTGCATGGAGAGCTTCACATTTGCTGTATTGCCCCATCCTCCCTTTCCGCTTTTCTGTGTGTATTGATTTTGGCTACCAACACTATTCCCTTTCCTCTACATCTTTCTATCCTCCATCAAAGATTGTTTATCTTACATTACATCTCCCTTTGTTTGCCCCCTATTTTTTTTTGAATTTTTATTACTAATACCTTTGTTCTTTTTTCTGCCTTATATTCACTCTTTATATTATTGTTCACTCTTTCCTCTTTCCCTCTCTACTGAACACACAAGTCTTTTAATTCACACTGTATTCCTCCCCATATTCAAATTTTTTCTACTCTAATTTTCTTACTGTTATAACTCTTCATACCATATTTGAGTCTAATATCCATTCTCCTATATCTCACATGGTACCTCTGTTACTATTAACTATCAATACTACTATTATTCATTTTCTTTTCCTACTCCTTTTGCTTTCTCTGGCCCTAATATTTTCCTTCATGTGAACTTAGCCAACAAAAAGGAAATAGAACAAAAATAACAAAAGAACAAAGGGAAGACTTAACATTCATGCAAAAACAACAACTAATTAAACTCTAAACTAGACAAAGAAGCTAAGCAACTGACTAAACCTGTCAAGATAAAATGATGACCAGACAGCAAGAAAAAAATACAAACCAAAACAAAAATCCAATCCAATGAAAAAAATAAAAACCAGGAAGAGGAGCAGAACATCAAACAAATAATTAATGAACACAAAACATATATTAGGGACCAATTTGATGATGTAAAGGAAGAGATTAATAATGGGAAGAAAGCAATTGGAGAGAATACAGAAGAAATTGCAATCATATGCAAAAATATAATGGATAGGATGGTGATGAACAGGACAATTCAAGAAATCAAAAATACACTCTCAGCAAATAAAAGCAGACTCGAAAATGCAGAGGAGAGATTAAGTGATGTGAGACAGTACATCTGAAATCAAATAGATAGTAGAACTGGTCAAGAAAAAGATACAAAAAATCCAGCAGTGGATTAGGGACCCAAATGACAATGCAAAACATATGTATTATACTCATCCCAGAAGGAGAAGAGAAGGGAAAGGGGACAGAAGGGTTGTTGGAGGAAATAATGGCTGAAAACTTCCCAAACCTATTGAGGAAGATGGACATACATGTCCAGGAAGCACAATGCACCCCAAACACCATAAATCCCAACAGGCCTACCCCAAGACATATACTTGTCAAGTTATCCAATGCTCAAGACAAAGAGAAAATACTAAAAACAGCAAGGGAAAAGAGAACCATCACATACAAAGGAGGCTCCATAGGATTAACTGCTGATTTCTCATCTGAAACCATGCAGGCAAGAAGACAGTGTTATGGCATAGTAAAAGTACTAAAAGAAAAAAATTTCCAACCGAGAATACCCTACCTAGTAAAGTTAGCATTCAAAAATGATGGAGAATTCAAAATATTCACAGATAAAAAAAACTAAGAAAGTATACCAACAAGAATCCTGACCTTCAAGAAATACTACTAAACAGAGTACTGCAGGAAGAAAGAAAAAAATAAGAGAGACAGAATTGGAGGAGAGTGTAAGAGCAATTAAATAGACAAAAAGAAAAAAGAAAATCAAACAGAGTATGACAAACACAAATCCAAAGTAAATATGGCTACTATAAATAATTCCTTGAAAGTAATAACAGGGAACATCAATGGCTTAAACTCTCCTGTCAAGAGACTCAGAATGGACGATTGGATAAGGAAATGTGACCAATCTATATGCTGTCTGCAAGAAACATATCTTAGACCCAGGGATTCAAGGAGGTTGAAAGTGAATGCCTGGAAAATAATCTTAGAAGCAAACAATAATCTCAAAAGAGCAGGAGTAGCTATATTAATGTCAACCAAATAGACTTTAAATGCAAAACAATTGTGAGAGATAAAGATGGACACTACATAATAGTGAAGGGGATAATCTTTCAAGAAGAAAGAACAATCATAAACATTTATGTTCCTAACTAGAGTGCCTCCAAATATGTGGACAAACACTAGAAAAACTAAGTGAAGGAATAGATGCCTCTACAATTATAGTGGGGGATTCTAATACACCACTATCAACACTGGACAGAACATGTCAAAAGAGAATCAATAAAGAGACAAAGACTTTGAACAATAAATTAGATGAACTGGACCTAATAGACATATGCAGAACATTACACCCAAATACAGCAAGATATATGTTCTTTTCAAGTGCACACAGATCATTCTCCAAGATAGACCACATGCTAGGATGCAGAAAAAGTCTCAATGAACTTGGAAAGATAGAAATCATACAAAATAATGTCTCTGACCACAGTGGAATGAAGCTGGAAATCCGCAAGGGCTAGAGACCCAGATTTGGCAACAAGATTGGGAAGTTAAACAGCACACATTTAGAAAAACCGTGGGTCCAGGAGGAAATCTCAAAAGAAATAACTACTTTGAAACTAATGAAAATGATAACACAACATATCCAAATGGATGGGATGCAGCAAAAGCAGTACTTGAGAGGGAAATTTATAGCCATATATTTATACTTCAAAAAAGAATAAAGAGCTAAATTTGAAGGATGAAATGCACACTTGGAGGAATTAGTTAAAAAACAACAAAGTAACCCCAAAGGAAGAAAAAGAAAGAAAGAACAAAGATCAGAGCAGAACTAAATGAAAGAGAATAAGAAAGCTCTTGAAAAAATAAACAAAACCAAGAGCTGGTTATTTGAGAAAATCAATAACATTGAGAAAGCCTTAGCTAGAGTAAGAAAGAAAAAAATAGAGAAGATGCAAATACTTGAAAGAAGAAAGAAGAAAGGAGATACCACCACTGACCCCACAGAAATAAAGACTATCATAAGAGGATACTTTGAAAAAATATATTCCAACAAAAATAACAATTTAAAGGAAATGGACAAGTTCCTAGAAACACATAAGCAGCCTACATTGAAAAAAGAAGAGGTTGATGATCACAACAAACCAATCACAAGTAAAGTGATAGAATCAGTCATTAAAAGCCTCCCAATTAAAAAGAGCCCTGGACCACACGCCTACACAGGTGAATTCTACCAAATATTCTGGAAAGAAATAATACCAATCTTGCTGAAACTCTTCCAAAAAATTGAAACAGAAGGAACATTGCCTATCTCATTCTATGATGCCAACATTACCCTAGTAGCAAAGCCAAACAAAGCAACCACAAGAGAGGAAAATTACAGACCAATTTCTCTAATGAACCTAGATGCAACTATCCTCAACAGAATACTTGCTAACCATATTCAACAACACATTAAGTGAATTATACACCATGACGAAGTGGGGTTCATTGCCAGTATGCAAGGATGGTTCAACATAAGAAAATCAATTAATGTAATACACCATATAAACAGTGAAGGGGGAAAAAAACATGATCATATCTATACATGCCGAAACAGCATTTGACAAAATACAGCACACTTTCCTGATAAAAACACTGCAAAAGATAGGAACTGAAGGAAAGTTTCTGAACACAATAAAGAGTATATATGAAAAACCCACAGCTAACATCATTTGCAATGGTGAAGTCCTAAAATCTTCCTCTCTAAGATCAGGAACAAGACAAGGATGCAAACTATCACCCCTCCTATTTAACATAGACTTAGAAGTACTTCTTCAAAGACTGAGGCAAGACCAAGACATAAAAGGCATTCAAACTGGAAAGGAAGAAGTCAAAATTTCACTATTTGCAGATGATATGATCCTGTACATAGAAAACCCTGAGAAGTCGACAACAATGATTCTAGAACTTATAAATGTGTTCAGTAAAGACACAGGTTACAAGATAAATGCACAAAAATCGGTAGCATTTCTGTACACCAATAATGAACAAACTGAGGAGGAAATCAGGAATCAAATGCCATTCAAAATAGTAAGTAAAAAATCAAATACCTAGGAATAAATTTAACTAAAGATGTAAAAGATTACACACAGATTTTACACAACACTGTTCAAGGAAATCAAAAAAGACCTAAATAAATGGAAGAATATTATCTCTTCATGGATAGGAAGACTAAATATTACTAAGATGTCTATCCTACAAAAACTGATCTACAGAATCAATGCAATCCCCCCAAAAAATCAACACATCATTCTTTAATGAACTAGAGAAACTATGAAATTTATTTGGAAAGGAAAGAGGCCCTGAATAACCAAAGACATACTGAACATAAAAAATGAAAGTAAAGGAATCACACTACCAGACTTCATAACGTACTACAAAGCTACAGTAGTGAAAACAGCATGGTATTAGGACAAGGATAGGCACACTGACCAATGGAACCTAATTAAGAGTTCTGATATAGATCCTCATATATACAGCCATATGGTATTTGACAAGGCCACCAAAGCCTCTCAACTGGGAGAGTGGCCTCTTCAACAATGGTGCCTGGAGAACTGGATATCCATATGTAAAAGAATGAAAAAGGATTACCAACTTACACCTTATACAAAAATCAACTCAAGATGGCTCAAACAACTAAATATAAGACCCAAGACCATAAAGACTTTGAAAAACAAAGTTGGGAAGCATCTACAGGACCTTGTAATAGGAAACAGCTTCACGGACTTCTCATGAAAGGCACCAGCAGCAAAATATATATATATAAATGGCACTTCCTCAAAATTAAAGACTTCTGCACCTCAAAGGAGTTTGTCAGGAAAGTGAAAAGAGAGCCTACACGATGGGAGAAAATATTTGGCACCCATATATCTGATAAGAGAAATATCCGACATATATAAAGAATGCCTATATCTTGAAAATAAAAACACAAAGAGCCCATTTAAAAAATGAGAAAAAGATTTGAACAGACACTTCCCCAAAGATGATATACAAATGGCTAAAAAACACATAAAAAATGCTCAAAATCCCTAGCTATTAGGGAAATGCAAATCAAAACAACCATGAGATACCATCTTACTCCCGTTAGACTGGAAGCTATCAAAAAATCAGAAGACTACAAATGCGGGAGAGGCTGTGGAAGAATGGGAACACTCATTCACTGCTGGTGGGAATACAGAAGGATCCAGCCATTCTGGAGGACAGTATGGTGGTTTCTCAAAAAACTAGCTATAGATTTGTCATATGACCCAGCAATTTCACTGCTCGGTATAAAGCTGGAAGATCTCAAAACAAGGACACAAACCGATATATGCCCACCAATGTTCATGGCAGCATTGTTCACTGTTGCCAAAAGTTGGAATCAACCCAAATGCCCATCAACAGATGAATGGATAAATAAAATGTGGTATATACATTATATGGAATACTACTCAGCTATAAGAACAAATACATTACAGTTGGTGTTGGGGTTTAAGATATATTTAGGGGATTTGAGTCTCTGGACTGACAATATGATAGCCAGGCCCTGAGCCTCAACAGACTTCAGCTCCTACAATCTGATTTATTGGACACACCTCACTCAGCTAAGATGGAGTTGAAGAAGGACAACCACCACACCATGGAACCTAGAGTGCCTACAACTGAAAGCAAGAGGATTGCATCCAAGTATCCATGTGGAATCTGAGCCTCCTCTTGACATAGAGATGCCATGGACATAACCAATCCAAGGTCCACAGAGAAAAGGTGGCATTGGAGTGGAGTGGGAAAAGTGAACATGGAGGCTGATATGGGTATGGGGAATGGCAGGAAGAGATGAGATGTGGAGGCGCCTTTGGGACTTAGAGTTGCCCTGGATGGTGCTTCAGGGGCAATCACCGGACATTGTAAATCCTCCCAGGGCCCACTGGATGGAACGTGGGAGAGTATGGGCCATGATGTGGACCATTGACCATGAGGTGCAGAGATGCCCAGAGAGGTACTTACCAAATGCAATGGAGGTATCATGATGATGGGAGTGAGTGTTGCTGGGGGGGGGGGGGGGAGTGGTGGGGTGGGGGTGATGGGGTTAAATGGGATCTCATATTGTTTTTTTAATGTAATATTTTTACAAAATCAATTAAAAAAAAGAATTGCATTACCAAAAAAAAAATAAAGAACAAATACATTTACAAACACATGTGATAACATGGATGAATGTTGAGAACTTTATGTTGAGTTGAGCAACCCAGGCATTGAAGTACAAATACTACATGACCTCTCTGGTATGAAATAAGTAAACCAAGGTGTCTCAGAGAGCTGGAGACTGGATGATAAACTTTAAAGTAGTTCGAGGGTAGATGAAGGTTGTGAGTTGACAGCTACTTAGGTGAAATCTATGAAAAGTGGGTGGTAAGTATTTATAAAGGAAAGGGATAAAATTGTGGCATAACAATAACTTAGGGTAGAGATGCATAGACTTTAGGGGCACTAGGGATGAGAGGAAGGGTCAGATTGTCCAAGAAATTGGGGAGAGGGTGAGGGGACATTTGATCATGGGCAATTGTCAGGTATGTGGTTGAAATTGTGGTGCAGAGAAAACTCTTTAGAGAATATAGTATGGAAGTTTGCCTGTTTAGAATGCTTAAGGGGGGGTCATCTGATACAGGGCAAGTTTTCTGGGGGGGGGTTGTGAGTGTTCATTTTGTCATAGTGGATTATATCATTAGGTGGAGACCCATACAATGAGAGTGAAGGTATACCCACATCCTGGGGAGGACTGATATTCTCAACAGAGGGAATTTTATCTCTTGAGAGAATCAGTGGCTCCCAATGGATTAGGCCATTCAAGTATGTGAAACCCTCAACATTTTTGCAAGTATCTCTGAATATGGTCCCTCAAGTAATGAAGATTGAGTGTCATGGTGGGCCTTAAGGGGAGGAGGAAAGAAATGTTGAATAGATAGAATCAGGGTAACTGTAGGGCAATGAAAGTGTTTGACAAATCATGCCATGATTGATATAGGTCATGTTAAATTACACCTAAAATATATATAAGTCTATAGGCTAAAATATAAACCATAATGTAAAACATAAGATAACGAAAAATTTTCAAAATTGTATAGTCTAAAATATAAACCATAATGTAAATCTAAATGGAACCATGTTTGAAAGCTATCATTTCAATATCTGTACATTAGCTGTAGCAAATATAATATGAACATGTAAAAAGATCACTGTTGGGGAAGGGACAAAGGGTTTGATTTTGGATATGTAGGAGTACCATATATTGTATATGTGAATTCCTGTGACCTAATACTTATGTCAAGAGAAACTTAATAATCAGGAAAAAAAAAAGAAAGGAGGGAAGTAGACACTGAGGAATAAATGGAAGAAATTGCCATGCCACTGTACATACAGGGCAACACCTGTAGCAGTGATGAAATGCAAAATGTCAAAAACAAAGCTTTTTCATTTTTTCATTTCTTTGATACCCCGATTTATTTTCCTTGATTTAATTTTTCTAAATTTCTATGTATTCCATATCTAAAATTTTAACCGATCATTATATTACATTTTCCTATTAATAGAAACTGGCAGTATTTTGGGCTTCCTTTTTGAAGAAGCTTTGGACTACAGAGAGGTTCAACTATGGCAAGGGAGGAACACTTGTGTGGGGTGTCATTGGTAGGATGTGCAAGGTGGGGAAGGAGTTCTACAGGGCATGTATACAGGGTACATAGAAAGGTTTGGGTATTTTTATAGTGGTTTCAGTTGGAAACGACAGATAAGAGAGTGCTGAATTCCTGACCAGGGGAGCTCTATCTCATTCCCCAATGGAACAACAACAATCCCCCAAGTGCAATGGCAAAGACCAATAAAGATGGATGGTCCAACGATGAGTCCCTGATACTTATGGTTCTGATTATGAGTCTGTGAGCCTGAAATATGAACCAGGCCTATAGCTGTGGGGTGCCTAAGAATTACCTTCTGGGAGCCTCCATGTTGCTCAAATGTGGCCACTTTCTAAGGCAAACTCAGCATATTGATGCATTGCCTTCCCCCAAGCATGGGATATGACTCCTGGGGATGAGCCTCCCTGGCACTTAGGGATTAATACCAAGCACCAGCTGATGATGCAACTACAAAAAAGACCATGAAAAAAGAGGTCAACTCAGATCGGCAGAATATCTCAGCCTATATGTAATATCAGGTGTTAAAAATTGCATTTTGACTTTGTATAAAAATGGAGAAATGGAAAGGACAAGTGCTTATATGGCTAAGAATCTCAAAAAAATAGTAGGGAGGTCATCAGGGGGTGATGCTTATGCATACCTCAGCAGGGTACCAGAGACAGCCAAGGTAGATGGAAACCCAGGTGCTGGTTCTCCTGCGGGCAGCAGCAACTCACAGGTTCTATGGTCAGGGGTGATGGCTTTGTAGTCCAGGGCCTTGTCAGTTGGCCCTACTTTGGAGTTTGTGTTCCTGAGTGTGATGGAGTTGGACTCAGATATAACCTTTCTACACATGCCTCTTCTGTCACTTTTACCAGACATTTGGTTGGTGTTTGGGTTGGTGTATTCTCAGCAGACCTGGATCTCTGAACCATCCATGTGATCACCAGGCCCTGGGCCTCAGCAGACTTGCAATTCCTACTCTCTGGTTTTTTGGTCTTACCCTGCCCAGTTGACAGGGAGTTGAAGAGGGTCAACCATCACACCAGGGAGCCAAGAATGCCTACAGCTTCAAATAGGAGAATTGCATCCATCATCCATTTGGAATCTAAACCCCTTCTTGATGTAGAGGGGGACTGCACATAGCCATTCCATGTCCACAAGATGGAGGAATAGAGTATGAATTACAGTGGACTTACTGGTGTTCTGCTGTGGAACTATTGTGATTAGTAAGGGAAGAAATTGTAGTAGTGATGTGGAGAGGGTGGCCAAGGTGGATGCTGATGGTCGGGAGAGGGAAGAATGATATAGTATAGTGGCATTTTCAGGATTTGGAGTTGTCCTAGGTGGTGCTGCAGGGATGGATGCTGGACATTGTGTGTCCTGTCATGGCCCACTGGGTGGACTGGGGGAGAGCGTGGACTACAATATGGACCACTGTCCATGTGCTCAGCAGTTTTCCAGAATGTATTCACCAGGTGCAGTGGATGTGCCACAATGATGGAAGAGTTTGTTGATATGGGAGGGGTGGGTGGGGGAGGTGGGAGGGTATATGGGGACCTCATCTTTTTTGAATGTAACATTTGAAAGAAAATAAGGAAAAAATAAAAATGAAAAATAAAGTAAATAAATAAATATTAAATAAAAAGAAGTCAGATTATATTAATAGCAAATTTTATTAAATTTAGAGATGCAAAAATAATCTACCTCTGGGAAGAATTAAGTGAGATATCTATATTAAATATGTAAAAGTTACTTTAAATTTCTCACTCACAATAGGAATCAAACATGTACAACTTTATATATATATACACATATACACACACATATTTTATATAATGCCATATTAAGTGATGGCCTAAATAAAGAAAATTAAAATACAAGCTATACAAGAAGACTCAAAGCAATGTAAACAAAGACCGTTTCTGGCTGGAAAGGCATACTTTTGTAATGTTTCTTTTTCCAATTGAATTTTTGACAAAATAGCATCATTCCAAAAATACCACAGTTTCATCTTTATGTAACTGAAGTATCAGTTTACCAACACATGATAATATACAAAGCATTTTTGAAAATAAAGGGTAATTTTTATTCCTGATAATAATATGTATTTCAATATTTAGCTTATAATAAAGAGTGCACAACCAGACAAAGTGACTAATGGAATAGTGAAATCATATACTCAGCAAGTTTCTTCATATGTAATAAATCACTTCAACTATACAGAAATCCATACAAGTATTAATGATTTCCATTTCACAAATTAAGGGAATAAGACTGAGGGAGGTCAAGAAAATAGCCAAAGTCACTAAGAGAGCTAGGTTTTTATCACAGTTACGATCTCCTTCCAAAATATCTGATTTAAAAAACGCATGCCGTAATGTATTACCCACTCAGTCACATACCTCTAGTAAATGATTTTTTAATAAATATTAAAGATGAGCATAATTTTATAAGGAATGTAGTACAGTTGTGGGTGAAGAGTGAACTCTAAACCTATAATTTGTGATTTTTGCTAAGTCACCATTTTATTAATAGTCAATTTCCTCATTTTTATATCAATTTATAAATAAAAGTTTCTTCCGTATAAAATTTAAAAAAAAGAATGTCTAAAGCCATGCTAGTTTTTAAAACCACCTTCTGTATTTAGGTAGTTTCTTCATTTAGTAAGGAAATTGCTAATTTGGAATCGTTAAGGAATTGAGCAGTGTGATTTCCTAAAGTCCTTATGTCTTTTCCGTTGGCAATTGAAGCTACACCTGGCAGAAAAACAGCCAATGAGTAGGAAATCAGGGAGTCAACTTTAGTGTATATCTTGCTTAGATAGTAAAATTACACAACTCAAGGGGTAACCACCCCACATCACAGGTTCCTTCTTGTCATCCCATTAAGACAGTGGTGATACAATCTAGTGTGACAGACTCAGCCAGTAATCATCATAAACTAATGTATACAGCATATCCTAATAAAGGTCTGGGCTTATTCCCCTGTTCCACTACAAGAGATAAATATAATTATGAGTCTTATTGAAAGATGGCAGATGAATCTCAGTCTTAAATGAGAAGGCCTTGTTGCTGGAGGCCACCTCAATCTGCATATTCATGTGGAGGTAAAGAAAGATAATCTTCATTCCATTGGGAATTCTCAGTTTTCATGAAATAATTAAGAAAGTACTTAATTATATTTTGATACAATTTTCTCAACATTTTACTCTCAACCAACACCTGACGCTCTCCTATGTTCATGGGAAAGGTAAAAAAGCTAAATACTGAAATAGTTAATTTCATTTGATATGAAATGCATTTCATTTGAACTATTCAGGAAGGGTATAAATAATAAAATAGACAAACTTCAGTATTTTCAAACTCTCTCGTGCATTGGAACCAGAACTTCAATACGCTGCATTTTACCTCTCCATTTGAGATATTGGCTAGGTTGCTCAATGACCCCTAAAACAAAAATGTATGCTATACATCTCTGACTGTGCTGCTGAAGTGGATGGAGACTACATTCCACTCAGTTTCAGACTACTGCAGCAGTCAGTAATGTCTGGATATGGCCAGATGTACAGTGGACATTGTCTACAGAAAGGATGTTTCATAGTTTCAAAAGGTACTATGCAACACTGGCCAAGATGGCATCTCAGTGAGTGCACCTCATAATCTCTCCTGCAAAGAAGCAGCTGAGTAGGGTTGCAGTCCTGCTCAACCAGGCTGTTTCGAGTGCTTGCAGAGCAAGAGGTGTCTGGGCATCGATTTGGTGAGACAGCGACAGAAGAGATTCTTGCAAGAGGTAGAATTTTGGGTCTCTTACACGGAGGTCAGAAGTTGTGGGTGGGACCCTTCCCCCTAGGGCTGGTGGCCCAGCTGCAGTGATTTCTGAAATCTTTGCTGTGCTGTGGTGTTCCCAAACCCAGAGCAGGCTGTTTCGGGGGCTTTACAGGGCAGGAGGTGTCTGGATGTCAATTTGGTGAGACAATGACAGAAGAGATTCTTGTGAGAGGTGGAATTTTGGGTTTCTGACATGGAGGTCAGAATTTGTAGGCAAAACCCCTCTCCTTAGTGCTGGTGGCCTGGCCTCAGGGATCCCTGAAATCTTTGTTGGGCTGCGGTATTCACAAACGCAGTGTTAACTGGATATGTGGTTCCCAGGACTGTAGTTCCTGAAACCTGATAGCACATGCTCCAGAAACTCACACACACCTTGAGACTGCAATATCATGGACTACCCATTCCCAAATCAACCATGCCCTGAAGTCCATTTGAGGTCCTTGATTACCCTAGTCCTCTGCACTTTCTGTTGTTTTTTTCTCTCTCTCTCCTTGAGCTTGGAGGAGTATACCAGCTAACCTGGGGAGAGCCTGGGAAGAAAGGAGAGATGAATCTGTTGAGGAACACAATTTACCTAAACGTCCTGGGATAGGAAACTTGGTCTGGGAGATGGTGGAGGCAGAAAATCAATTAGACCTCCCCTAGCACACCTAAGGGGGAGGGACTGTAGGACGTGCTATCCAAGCTTCCAATAGCATATTTGGGTTTTCTGGTGAGGTGTAGGTGCTCACACACTGGAAATAAAGAGTTATAGTCTTCTGTGTTGAGTTGCTTCAACAAGAACCCACTTGAATCTCCTACTGGAACTCTCAGGCAGCTATCCTGCTGCACTGGGAGAGAGAGAAGTGAGGAAGGGAAAAGGGGAAGGTCAGTTCCCTAAGCATTTAATTTAACTGCAAAGAGGATTTCTAGCTTGAAACATTGGTTATTTTCTTTTTCCTTTTTTTTTTTTTCATGTTTGCTAATATTGCATTTTCTTATGGTCTTTTCTCCTGTTTTATCCTACTAGGAACTTTTTCATTTATTTAGATTTTTTCTCTTTTTCTTTTTCTTGTTTGTTTCCCCCCTTTCTTTACCCCCCCTTTTTCTCTTCTCTTTTTTTCTTTTCTCCTTTTTTCTTCTTTTTTATTTTCTTTTCTTTATATAATAGGTGCTGCAGGGAATGCTTCACACTTGCTGTGTTTCCTCATCCTCCAGTTCCACTTTTCTTTGTGTATTGATTTTGGCCACCTTAACTATACCCTTTTCCTTACATCTTTCTATCCTCCATCATCTACTGTTTCTCTTACATTTCACCTCCCTTTCTTTGACCCCCAAATTGGCATTTTATTTCTAAGACCTTCGTTCTGTTTTCTGTCTTTTATCCACCCGATATTATTGTCATTCTTTTCTCTTTCCCTCTCTCATGGAAACACTGGCCTTTTAATTCATACTATATTCCTCCCCATATTCCAATGACTGCCCCATTATAGGTACTCTACATAATGCTATAAACCTACACAACTTACATGAGTCTAATATCCATTCCCCCAGATCTCATTATGTTGCTCTGTTAACATTTGTTACCAATACTAATGTATACATTTTCTTTTCATACTGATTTTGCTTTCCCTGGCCCTAATATTTTCCTTCAAAGTGAACTTAGCCAGCAACAAGAAAATAGAGTAAGAAGAACAAAGTGAAAAGAGAAGACATAACATGCACAAATGACAACTAATTAATCCCCAAGACTAGACAAAGAAGCTAAGGAACTGGTTAAACCCACCAAGATAAAATGATGACCAGACAGCAACAAAAAACTACAAACCAAACAAATAATCAGGAAAACATGACCGAATGCAATGAACAAACTAAAAACCAGGAAGAGGAGCAGAATATCAGACAAGTAATTAAAGATCTCAAAACATATATTAGAGACCAACTTAATGAAATAAAGGAAGAGGTTAACAATATAATGTAAACACTTTGAGAGAATACAGAAGAAATTGCAGACACATGAAAAAAGATAATAGATATGATGGTGATGAACACCACAGTACAAGAAATAAAAAATACACTCTCAGCAAATAGCAGCAGATTAGAAGAGGCAGAGGAGAGAATTAGTGATGTGGAAGACAGAAGACAGTATATCTGAAATCAAACAGATAGTAAAACTGATAGATAAAAAGATAGAAAAAATTCAGCTGGGACTTAGGGATCTGAATGAAATGCAAAATGGACAAACATACGGATTATAGGCATCCCAGAAGGAGAAGAGAAGGGCAAGGGCACAGAAGGGATGTTGGAGGAAATAATGGCTGAAAACTCCCCAAATCTACTGAGGGAGATGGATATACATGTGCAGAAAACCCAACACACCCCAAACACCATAAATCCCAACAGGCCTACCCCAAGACATATACTTGTCAAATTATCCAATGCTCAAGACAAAGAGAAAATTCTAAAAGCAGCAAGAGAAAAGAGAACCCTCATATACAAGGGAGGCTCCATAAGATTAGGTGCTGATTTCTCATCTGAAACCATGGAGGCAAGAATATAGTCAAGGTAATTAAAGAAAAAAATTTCCAACCGAGAACACTCTACCCAGCTAAGGTAGCATTCAAAAATGATGGCGAGTTCAAAATATTCACAGATAAACAGAAATTAAAAGAGTATGCCAAGAAGAAGCCTGACCTTCAAAAAATAGTAAAGGGAATTCTGTAGGAAGAAAGAAAAAAACAGGAGAGGCAGAGATGAAGGAGAGTGTAAGAGCAACAAAATATACAAAAAGAGAAGGAAAATGATCATACAAAATATTTTCTCTGACCACAGTGGAATGAAGATGGAAATCTGCAAGGGCAAGAGGCCCATATTTCACACCAAGATATGGAAATTAACAGCACACTCTTAGAAAAACAGTGAGTCAAAGAGAAAATCTCAAAAGAAATTAATAGCTACCTGGGAACTAATGAAAATGCTAAGACAACATACCAAAACATATGGGATGGAGCAAAAGCAGTACTTAGAGGAAAATTTAAAGCCATAAATTAATACATCAAAAAAAAAGACAGAGAAAAAATTGAAGAACTAACTGCACATTTGGAGGAATTAGTAAAAAAAAACACAAAGTAACCCCACAGGAAGAAGAAAGAAAGAAATAACAAAGGTAAGAGCGGAACTAAATGAAATAGAAAATAATAAAGCACTTGAAAAGACAAACAAAACCAAAAGATGGTTCTTTGAGAAGATCAATAAAATTGACAAACCCTTAGCTAGACTAACAAAGAAAAAGGAGAAAAGATGAAAATACACAAAATAAGAAATGAGAAAGGTGATATTACCACTGACCCCACAGAAATAAAGACTATAATAAGAGGATACTTTGAAAAAATTTTCCAGGAAAAATAACAATTCAGAGAAAATGGAAAAATTTCTAGAAACACATAAGCAGCCTATATTGATGAAAGAAGAAATTGAAGATCTCAACAAACCAATCACAAGTAAAGAGAGAGAATCAGTCATTAAAAACCTCCCAACTAAGAAGAGCCCATGACCAGAACACTTCATAGGTGAATTCTAGAAAACATTCCAGAAAGAACTAACGCTAAACTTACTAAAGCTCTCCCAAAAAATTAAAACAGAAGGAACATTACCTATCTCATTCTATGATGCCAACATTACCCTAGTACCAAAGCCAAACAAAGACACCACAAGAAAGGAAAATTACAGACCAATTTCTCTAATGAATCTAGACAGAAAAATCCTCAACAAAATACTTGCTAACCATATTCAATAACACATTAAACGAATTATACACCATGACCAAGTGGGATTCATTCCGAGTATGCAAGGATGGTTCAACATAAGAAAATCAATCAAGGTAATACACCATAAAACAGATTGAAGGAAAAAAATCACATGATAATATCTATAGATGCAAAAAAAGTGTTTGACAAAATACAGCACACTTTCTTGATAAAACACTGAAAAAGATTGGAATACAAGGAAATTTTCTGAACATCATAAAGAGTATATATGAAAAACCCACAGCCAAAATCATTTAAAATGATGCAATCCTAAAACCCTTTCCTCTAAGATCAGGAACAAGACAAGGATGCCCAATTTCAACTCTTCTATTTAACATTGTGGTAGAAGAACTTGCTTGAGCACTGAAGCAAGAACCAGATATAAAATTGGAAAGGAAGAATTCAAAATTTCATTATTTGCAGATGACATGATCCTATACGTAGAAAACACTGAGAAGTGTACAACAAAGTTTCTAGAACTCATAAATGAGTTTAGTAAAATCACAGGTTTTAAAATCAATGTGCAAAAATCAGTAGCATTTCTGTACACCAATAATGAGCAAGCTCAGAAGGAAATCAAGAAACAAATACCATGTACAATAGTACATAAAGAAATCAAATACCTAGGATTAAATTTAAATAAAGATGTAAAAAAACTTATACACAGAAAACTACACAACAAGGAAATCAAAGAAGACCTCAATAAATAGAAGAATATTCCCTGTTCATAGATAGGAAGACTAAATATTATTAAGATGTCTATCCTACCAAAACTGGTCTACACATTCAATGCAATCCCAATAAAAACCAACACAACATTCTTTATGGAACTAAAAAACTAGCTATGAAATTTAATTGGACAGGAAAGAGGTCTCAAATAGCCAAAGACATATTAAAATAAAAAAACTGAATTGGAGGAATCACAGTATCTGACTCCAAAATATACTACAAAGCTACAGTAGTGAAAACAGCATGGGATTGGCACAAAGAGAGACACACAGACCGATGGAACTGAATTGAGAGTTCTGATTTAGATCCTTTTATAGGGAAGCGGACTTGGCCCAGTGGTTAGGGCATCTGTCTACCACATGGGAGGTCCACAGTTCAAACCCCGGGCCTCCTTGACCTGTGTGGAGCTGGCCCACACGCAGTGCTGATGTGTGCAAGGAGCGCCCTGCCATGAAGGGGTGTCCCTGTGCTGGGGAGCCCCACACACAAGGAGTGTGCCCCGTAAGGAGAGCTGCCCAGTGTGAAAGAAAGTGCAGCCTGCCCAGGAATGGTACCGCACACATGGAGAGTTGACACAACAAGATGATGCAGCAAAAAGAAACACAGATTCCTGTGCTGCTGACAAAAACAAAAGCAGACAAAGAAAAACATGCAGCGAATAGACACAGAGACCAGACAACTGGGGTGGGGGGGAGGGGAGGGAAATTAAAAAAAATAAATCTTTAAAAAAAAAAGAAAGAAAAATAGATCATTTTATATATAGTTACATAATATTCAAAAATGCCTCCAAACCCTCTCAAGTGGGAGAGAAAGGCTATTCAACAAATGATGCCTGGAGAACTGGATATCCATATGTAAAAGAATGAAAGAGGAATACCAACTCACACCTTATACAAAAATCAACCCAAGATGGATCAAAGACCTACATATAAGAGCCAAGACCATAAAGACTTTGGAAAGCACTGTAGGGAAGCATCTACAAGACCTTGTAATAAGAAATAGCTTCATGAACTTCACACCAAAAGCATGAGCAACAAAAGAACAAATAGGTAAATGGGACTTCCTCAAAATTAAAGCCTTCTGCACCTCAAAGGAGATTGTCAGGAAACTGAAAAGAGAGCCCACAAAATGGGAGAAAATATTTTGTAATCATATATCTGATAGGGGACTTATAACTTGCATATATAAAGAACGCCAATATGTCAAAAATAAAAAGACAAACAACCCATGGAAAAAATGGGAAAATGATTTAAACAGACACTTCTCCAAAGAAGAAATACAAATGGCCCAAAAGCACTTGAAAAAAATCCTCCAAATCTCTAGCTATTAGGGAAATGCAAATCAAAACTACAATGAGATACCATATTACTCCCATAAGATTGGCAGGTATGAAAAAATCAGAAGACTACAAATGCTGGAGAGGGTGTAGAGGAATGGGAACACTCATCCACTGCTGGTGGGAATGCAGAAGGATTCAGCCATTCTGGAGGACTGTTTGGCGGTTTCTCAAAACCTAGCTATCGATTTGCCATATAACCCAGCAATTCCACTGCTGGGTATATACACAGTAGAACTGAAAACAAAGACATAAACCGATATATGCACACCAATGTTCATAGCAGCATTGTTTGCTATTGCTGAAAGGTGGAATCAACCCAAATGCCCATCAACAGATGAATGGATAAATAAAATGTAATATATACATACAATGGAATACACCTCAGCTATAAGAACGAATACAGTACAAACACATATGATAACATGGATGAATCTTGACAATCTGGAGGTAAGTATTTGTACAAGGAAGGGATAAAATGGGGCACAGGGTTACCTTTGGGTGGGGCATTGTGGACTTGAGGGGGACTAGGGATGGGAGGATGGGTAATACTGGCCAAGAAATTGGGGGGAGAGTGGAGGAACATATGAATATATTAGATTGTCAGTTATTTGGTTTAGACTATAAACCTGAGAAAACTTTTTCAAAAATATAATAAGGAAGGTTAGCTGTTTAATATGCTTAAAGGGGATAATCTGATCCAGTACAGGCTTCTAGGGAGTGCGTGAGTGCTCATTTTGCCACAGTGGGTATATCATTGGATAGAGACCCATAAAATGAGAGTGAAAGTATACCCACATTGTGAGGAGGACTAATGTTCTCAAATCGAGGAAATTGTATCTCTTCAGAGAAATGGTCACTCCCAGTTCATTAGGGTAGTTGAGCATGTCAAGCCCTCAACACTGCTGCAAGTATCTCTGAACATGGCCCTTCAAGCAATGAAGATTGACTGTCAATGTGGGCCCTGAGGGCAGGGTGAAAGAGGGACTGAATAGATGGAATCAAAGTAACTGTGTGGGCAATAGAAGTGTTCCAAAAGTTTCTGCAATGATGGATATAAGACATGTTAAATTACACCAAAAATTTAAAGGTCTGATAGGCTAAAATGTAAATCATAATGTAAAACATAAGTAAACTAAAAATTTAGAAAATTATATATTCTAAATATAAACCACATTGTTAATCCAAATGTTACCTTGTTTGACAGCTATTGTCTCATTATCTGTGCATCAGTTTCAGTAAGTATAGTACGAACGTGTAAAAAGATTATTGCTATGGAAGGGAAAAAAAAGGTATTATGTTGGATATGTGGGAGTACTGTATATTGTATATATGAATTCCTGTGATCTAAAACTTTTGTGAACATGAGCTTAATAATTAGGAAAAAAAGGACGTAGACATTGAGGAAAAGAGGGAAGAAGTTGCCTTGCCAATTTGTGTGCAGGGCAACACTTATTGCACTGATGGAAGGCAAACCATCAAAAACAAAGCTTTTTCACTTTTAAATTTTTTGATACTCAAATTAATTTTTACCTTAATTTTTCTAAATTAATATGTATTCTATATCTTACCTTTAAGCTCATCACTATATTTCATTTTACTATTAATGGAACCTGGCAATATATTGGGCTTCATTTTTTATTGTTTTATTTTTATATTTTTTAATGTTACATTCAAAACATAATACATCCCCATATACCCCTCAACATCCTCACCCCATTCCTCTGCCCATAACAACAACCTCATTCATCATCATGAGACATTCATTGCATTTGGTGAATACATCTCTGAGCACCGCTGCACCTCATGGTCAATGGTACACACCATAGCCCACACTCTCCCACAGTCCACCCAATGGGCCATGGGAGGACATACGATATCCATTTACTGTCCCTGCAGCACCATCCAGGACAACTCCAACCCCCAAAAATGCCCTCACATCACATCTCTTCCTCCCACTCCCTAGCCCCAGCAGCCACCATGACCATTTTCTCCACACAAATGCCACATTTTCTTTGATTATTAATCACAATAGTTCATGAATAGATTATCAGTAAGTCCACTCTAGTCCATACTCTATTCCTCCATCATGTGTACCTCGGAATGGTTGTGTCCAGTCCACATCTATATCAAGAGGGGCTTAGATTCCACATGGATGCAGGATGCAATCCTCCTGCTTTTAGTTGTAGGCACTCTTGGCTCCCTGGTGTAGTGGTTGACCTTCTTCAACTCCATGTTAGCTGAGTCGGTAAGTCCAATAAACCAGAATGTAGGAGTTTCAAGTCTGTTGAGTCTCAGGGCCTGGCTATCACATGGTCATTCCAGAAATTCAGATCTCCTGGGTATACATTAAACCCCAGCATCAACTACAGTTCCGGTAATAGTAACAGGAGAGGCTTGTGGACAAAGATCACATCTGAGTCCAGCTCCATCACACAGAAACACAAACTCCAAACTAGGGCCAATGGGCATGGCAGTGAACCCCATCTGCCATGACCATAGAACCTGTGGGTCTCTGTAGCCCTCAGAAGAACCAATACCCGGGATTGTATCTATTTATCTGTCTCTGGGACTCTGCTCAGGTGTGCATAAGGGCAACCCCTCTGATAACCTCCCAGCTCTGTTTTGGAGACTCATAACCATGTAAACTCAGTTGTCCTTTCCATTCCCCCCTTTGATTCAGGTCAAAAAGCATTTTTAACTCCTGGTATTATATGTAGACTGAGATATTCTGCTGGTCTCAGTTGACCCTTTTATTCAAGGTCATTTTCTAGTTACATCATCAGCTGGTACTTGGTAGTAATCCCTCAGCACCAGTGATGCTTATCCCCAGGAGTAATGTCCCATGCTGGGGGTAAGGCAACACATTAACATGCTGAGTTTGGCTTAGAGGCTGGCCACATTTGAGCAACACAGAGGCTCTCAGGAGTTAACTCTTAGCACCCTGGAGCTCTAGGCCTTGTTCTTATTTCAGGTGCACAGGCTCGCAAGCATAGTCATTAGTATCAAGAGCTCATTGTTGGAACTTCCTTCTTTTTTAGTCTTTGCTGTTGCACTTGGGCAATTGTTGCTGTTCTTTTAGGGACTGTGATAGAGCTCCCGTGGCTAGAAACTCAGCACTCCCTCAGTTGTTTTTAATTGTAACCACTATGAAAATATCCAAACATTTTTATGTACCCTGTATACATGCCCTGGAGAATTCCCTACTATGTGCCTCCCATTAATAAAATCCCACACCAGTGTTCCTCCCCTACCATAAGTGAACCTCTCTGTGGTCAAAACTTCTTCAAAAATGAATCCTGATATATTGATATGTTCCATTAATAGTAAAATGGAATATTGTGATGGGTTTAAAGTTTAGATAAAGAATACATACTAATTTAGAAAAATTAAATTAAAATAAATTAAATGAGGTATCAAAAAATGAAAAAATGAAAAAGCTTTGTTTTTGATGTTTTGCCTTTCATCACTGCACTAGGTATTACCCTGTATGTACATTGGCAAGGCAATTTCTTTCATTTCTTCCACAATGTCTACATCCTTTCTTTTTTTTCCTAATTATTAAGTTTGTCTTCAAAAAAGTTTTAGATCACAGTAATTCATATATACAATATAGGGTACTCCCATATATCAAACAACAAACACTTTGTCCCTTTCCCAGCAGTGACCTTTTTACATGTTCATGTTCTATTTCCTGTAGCTGATGTACAGATTTTGAAACATAGTTTGCAAGCATGGTTACATTATGTTTTATATTTTAGACTATACAATTTTTTGAATTTTTAGTTTTCTTATGTTTCACATTATAGTTTACATTTTAGCCTATAGACTTTTATACATTTTTGGTGTAATTTACATGTCCTATATCCATCAATGCATGATCTTGTGGAATACTTCCATTGCCCCACAGTTACACTGATTACATCTATTCAGTACCTCTCTCCCCCTCCCCTTCAGGGTCCACAGTGCCAATAAATCTTCATTACTTGAAGGATCATATTCACAGATACTTGCAACAACATTGATGGCTTGACATACTCAAATGCCCTAACACATTGAGGGCTTCCAATTCTCTCAAGAGATGCACTTTCCTCTGTTTGAGAATATTAGTCCTTCCCAGGATAAAGGTATACCTTCACTCTCATATTATGGGTCTCCACCCAGTGATATAACTTACTATGACAAAATGAACACTCACACACTCCCTAAAAGCTTCCCTGTGTCAGATGCCACCCTTAAGCATCTTAAACAGGTAACCTTCCTTATTATATTTTCTAAAGAGTTTTCTCAACATTATAGTTTCAGCCATATACATGACAATCTTCTATGTTTAAATGTTCCCCCAAACTCCCCCAGTTTCCTTGGACATCTGAACCATCCTTCCATCCCTAGTCCCTATCAAATCCACAAAGACTCACCTAAATGTATCTCCATGCCCCCATTTTATCCATTCCCTGTACAAATACTTGATGAATCTTTACTCACAGACACCCTGATCCCAGCTCTCTCTTGGTTTCATTCTCTCTTTCTCTTTGTCTTCATTCTCGATACCCTTCGGGCCCATATCTCCAACATCTGACACCCAACGTGGGGCCCAAAGAAGTGAGTCTTCCATAACAGTATCGGGAACCACAGAAAAAAACTCATTGAGGGTTGTGTGAGACATCCAAAGCAGTGTGACTCGAGTCTTCTTTTAGGTAAATAACATTTCCACGAAGTCATCAGGGTAATGGGTAATTAAACGGGATGTGTGGAAGAATATTCGCAAGTGTTCAAAACTTTGTTGAAAGCTACCAGGGTGCCTGTAAATAGTTGTGAGATAATAGAATTGTTTGCTTTAATACAAAAGCATTGTATCTGATTTCAGCCACAGGGGCATAATGTTTTAAGCTTGAAACAGTGGAGATGTGTAATGAAAGCTTTACAGAGAGCATATCAAAGAGGGGAATCCATTCCTTCATCTTTACAGACTTCGTGCCAGAAAATTGCAGCCACTATAGATCCTTTACACTCAGAGGAAGATGGTGAAGAAGAAATTACTATATTTTCAAAGCCCATAGACAAACAGAAAACAGAGGGCCATTTGAAAGAACTAAATTCTGAGTCAAAGGGCAGAGGAGAATCTCCTGGCTTTATGTCTAATCCTAGTACTAATCCTTTTATAGATAAGAAGATAACTGTCTGCTCTAATGAAATGTCCAATCTCCACATATATGATCCAGGTGCTTATCCTAGCTTATATCCAGTTCAACCTACTGCGCCTGATGAGTTGCTGCTTATGGCTGCCTCGACCTCAGTACCTGGAATTTTTTTCAGATATGGCAGATAGTTTACCCTTTGTTAATAAGATAGTTGTTCCCAGCCAGCCCCACTCCTCAAACACCCTGGTTTTTATTTTATTTTATTTTATTAATTTTATTTTATTTATTTTTCTCCCCTTTCCCCCGGTTGTCTGTTCTCTGTGTCTATTTGCTGTACCTTCTTCTTTGTCTGCTGCCGTTGTTGTCAGAGGCATGGGAAACTGTGTCTCTTTTTGTTGCGCCATCTTGTTGTGTCAGCTCTCCATGTGTGTGGCACCATTCCTGGGCAGGCTGCACTTTATTTCATGCTGGGCAGCTCTCCTTATGGGGCACACTCCCTGCATGTGGGGCTCCCCCACATGGGGGACACCCCTGCATGGCATGGCACTCCCTGTGTGCATCAGCACTGTGCATGGGCCCGCTCCACACAGGTCAAGGAGGCCCGGGGTCTGAACCATGGACCTCCCATGTAGTAGGTGGATGCCCTAAACACTGGGCCAAGTCATGCATTGTTTATTGCAAGGATCTCAACATGAGGATCTGGAAGCCATGCAATTCTTATCAGTTTTTCCGGTTATATAATGACCAACTCCATCAGATGCTAATAATCCTCAGGGAAGTGCTAAGTTCCATCATGAACCAATACCTTTTAAACTATTGAAAGATTGAAAACAGGCTTGTGTGCAATATGGGGTTAACTCTCCATATACATTTGGCTTAGTTCAGGGCATGGCTCAGGTAGATAGATTGATTACTTGGGATTGGGAAATGTTAGCCCACACTGTTCTTAGCCATGCTGAATTTCTGCAATATAAAGCTAGGTGGGCCTATGAGGTTAATACGACTGCCCAGCAAAATGCTAATCAAGACCCTCCAGTGCCTATATCTGCAGAACAATTATTGGGAACAGAAGCTTGGGCAGGATTTGGCAAACATGCAATATGATGTTGTGGCAATAGGTTCAAGTCAGAATGTCCTGCTTAGCAGCTTGGAGAAAAATTTCAGCCCCTGGGAAAACTACACAATCCTTTGCTAAAATTATACAAGGAGTAAATGAGCCATATGTAGAGTTTGTAGCTAGGCTATCAGACATTATTTTTTAAAAATTATAGAAATTCCAGATGCTAGAGACTTGATTTTATTAACTCTTGCATTCAATCAAGCATATAGTGAGTGCAAAAAGGCTATTAGACCCCTTAAAGCAGCGGGAGGGTCAACACAAGACATTATTAAGGCTTGCCAGGACATAGGTTCCACCACCCACCAGATGACAGTACTAGCTTTGGCAATAAGAGGTAATCAAAGTCCCCAGGCTAAAAGAGGTCATTGTTTTAAATGTGGGAAATCAGGTCATTTTCAAAAGAATTGCAGAGAAAATGTCCTCAGCTACAAAATAATAGGGGAGGAAAAACCCCTTCTAAAGTATGCCCTATATGTTAAAAGGGTTTCATTGGGTTAATGAATGTAAATCTAGTCTTCATAAAAACGGGTCTCCCGTTTTGCCATTGGGAAACTGCTTGCAGGCCTAGCTAAGCCCTCAGACAAACAATATGAGCCTACGGGAAAGATACCCAGTCAACAATGGCCAGCAGCATGCATCCCAGTTTCCAAATTAAGGGCAGCTACTCGAGGGAGTGCTGCTGTTTATTTACCTCCTAAAGAAACTAAACATATTACTCCTGCTATGGGTATGCAAACTATACTTACAGGCATAAAAGACCCATTACCTCCTGAAACTTTTGGCTCAATTGTAGGTAGTAGTTTAACTATGAAAGGACTGCTAGTACAAATTGGCATCATGGATAGTGATTATAAGGAAGAAATTAAAGTTATGGTACAAGCTGTTGGTCAAGTACAAGTTACTATTGGGCAACGTATAGCTCAATTATTACTCCTGCCCTATCACAAAGCTTGCACTTTTCCTTTTCATAGAAATGGGGGATTTGGGTCTATGGGGAATGAAATTTATTGGCAATCTTTTGTAGGCAATGATCAGCCTGGAGTTACTTTTACTATTAATGGAAAAGTATTTTGGGGATTAATAGACACAGGAGTTGATGTGTCCATCATTGCTAAATGATATTGGCCTCAATCATGGGCATTACAAAAAGCCCCAACAGTCTTTACTGGCATTGGCACTATGACAGATATTTATCAGAGTACCTCTATTTTTTATGTATTAGGACCTGAATCTATGCTGCAACCTTACGTGGCTGATGTTGGACTTAATTTATGAGGCCATGATCTACTTAGTCAGTGGGGAGACTTTGTTCATATTCTTACATTATCTGAGCAGGCAAAAGGTTTATTTATGCATATGCAGTATAACCCTAATGCACATCATAAAGGGGATTGTAGAGGACATGTTTCTGTTACACCAAGACAGAATTCAGAGACAAAAACTTTAACCTAGGGGCCATTACAATAAAGAGCATTTACTATTCCCATAACCTGGCTTACAGAAGCACCAGTGTGGGTTGATCAATGGTCCCTGCCTGTGGAAAAACTCAATGTCCTTCATAGTCTAGTAAAAGAACAATTATTTCAGAAACATGTTGAGCCCTCCTATACTCCTTGGAATTCTCGAGTGTTTGTAATAAAAAAGAAACCTGGAAAATGGCGAATGGTAACTGATCTAAGAGGTGTTAATAAGGGAGAGGAGGCAAGATGGTCGCTGAGTGAACTTGCCTTTGCGGTAGGTCCCAGGAGGAGACGGTTGGGCGCGGCTACAGCCTCCCCAAGGCCGGGCTTTTTCGGGATTTTTGCAGGGCAGAAGTGCCTGGACATCGATTGGGTGGAAAGGTAACGGAGAGGATTGGTCTAGTAGATATAATTTGGGTTCTATTGCCTGTAGGTGAGACCCGCGCACGGGCTCCTCCCTATTGGGGGTGGGGGGAACCGCGGTCCAGCCCGGCGGCACGGCTTTTAGATGGCTCTGAGCTGTTAAGGAGTTCGCGAGTTCTGAACGAGCTGTGGATGGGTTGATGCGACGGGTCACCTTTGCAGAGCGATTTGGGAAGATAGACGGTGTTTTGTTGTGAAACGGGAGAAACTTGTGATTGCGAACATAAACAATAGTGCTTCCGCATGAAGCCCCACCCCCAAAAGCCCGGCAGCCGGTCTCCGACCCAAATAGGCTGTAGGCAATAAAGAGACGTAATCAGAAAGTTGTTTTAGGCTGCGGCAAGGGAGGGGGACACGTCTGGAAGCCGATTAGGGAATATTTTGCGAAGCTTGGGAAATCCGGTTTTCGAATCTGTTTTCGGTGTCACAGGCCGGGCTTCAGATCTGTACTAGCAAAGTGGCTGCGGTGTAGAGGCGCCCTCTAGTGGCAGTGGTTTGGAATCACAGGACGGGAGCTGTCCAAAAGCTGAAGTGAGATATACTAATGAGCCCACCTAAGTAAATGAATTGCAGGGTTCAGTCATAATATAGAGTTTGCAGATCTGAGTTCCCCCTTAAGGCTGGCACCCAGCTGTGGGGATCCCTGAGGGCTGTGTTACACTGTGGGGCTCCCAGGCTTCCTGTAGACCAGATTGGAGGTTGCCAGGTCTGAATTCCCTAAAATCTGGTGGCCCACACCACAGAGACTCACATCTCTTGAGACCTCAATATCTCAGACTTTCCATACCAGAATCCATCACGCACTGAGGTCCATCTGAGGTCCTTAAATGCCCTAGCCTTCAACGTTGGCGTTCTTTCTTTATCATTTCATTTTGTTTTGTTTTTATTTTCATTTTGACTTATTCTTTACTTTTTTCAATTTCCTGATTGCTAACACCACATTATCCCCTAGTCTTCTCTCACAGCGTATCCCCCAAAGTCTTTCTTTTACTCAGTTATTTAAGGCTTTTTTTCATGGTAGGTGCTGTGTAGTGGGTGTTTTAATTCTGAGTTGTGCATATCTGTTTTTTTTTCTTTCCCCTACCTGTTCCCCACCCTTTGCCCATCCCCTTTTACTTTCTTCCTCTCGTCCCTTCCCCCCACTTTCTTTTTTTTTCTTTCTTTTTTTCTGTTGTGTCTCTCCCTCTTGTCCCTCATATTCTACTTAGTTTATTTTAACTCAATTATACAATAGGTGCGGCAGGAAACACCTCACATTCGCTGGGTTTTCTCATCCTCCACTGCCTCATTTCTGTGTGAACTGATTTAGGCTACCTACACTATCCTCTTTCCCCTACATCTTGATATCCACCAGCATCTACTGGCTCTCCTATATTCCACCTCCCACCTCCCTTTCTTCGATCCAAGAAGGGTCTAAGTCTTAATTTCTAATACCTATGTTTTGTTTTCTGTCTGTTATCCACTCTTGAAACTATTACCTTTTTTTCTCTTTCCCTCTCTCACGAAATCAATAGCTTTTTAGCTCATACCATATTCCTCCCATATTCAATCATCTACCTCATAATAGGTACTCTACCTACTGCTATAACTCTACACAATTTACATGAATCTAACCTCGATCCTCCCAGATCTCATATTCTTGCTTTGTTAACATATATCACCAATACTACTTTACACTTTTCCCTTGCTTACACAATTGCCTTTCCCCAACACTAATACTTTCCTTTAAAGTGAACTTAACCAACAACAAGAAACTAGAATAAGAAGAAAAAAGTGACAAAGAGAAGATATAACACCTATGCAAAAATAACAGCTAATTAACTCCAAGAGCAGACAAAGAAGCTAAGGAACTGATTAAATCCGTCAAGATAAAGAGATGACCAGAAAGCAACAAAAATCTACAAAACAAACCAGTAATCAGGAAAATATGGCTGAATCCAATCAACAAACCAATAATCACGAAGGGGAGCAAAACTTGGCACAAGCAATGAAAGATCTCAGAACATTTATCACCGACAAATTTGACGAAGTAATGAAAGAGGTTAACAACATAAAGACATCACTTGGAGGGGAAATTGCAGACATACGAAAAAACATAACAGATATGATGGGAATGAACACCACAGTTCAAGAAATCAAAAATACACTTGCAGCAAATATCAGCAGACTAGAAGAGACAGAGCAGAGAATTAGTGATGTGGAAGACATTACATCAGAAATCAAACAGATAGTAGAAGGGGTCAATAAGAAGATAGAAAAAATCCAAGTAGGACTTAGGGACCTGAATGACAATGCAAAACGCTCAAACATACGTATTATAGGCATTCCAGAAGGTGAAGAGAAGGGAAAGGGGTTAGAAGGAGTGTTGCAGGAAATAATGTCTGAAAACTTCCCAAATCTACTGAAAGAGACAGATGTACATATCCAAGAAGCACAGCGCACTCCAGAAGTCATAAACCCCAACAGGCCCACCCCAAGACATATACTTGTCAAATTATCCAATGCTCAAGACAAAGAGAAAATCCTAAAAGCAGCAAGAGAAAAGAAAACCATCACATACAAGGGAAGCTCAATTAGATTAAGTGCTGATTTCTCATCTGAAACCATGGAGGCAAGAAGGCAGTGGTATGATATAGTCAAGATACTAAAGGAAAAAAATTTCCAACCAAGAAAAATCTATCCAGCTAAACTAGCATTCAAACATGATGGAGAGTTCAAAATATTCGCAGACAAACAGAAACTGAAAGAGTATACCAACAAGAAACCTCCCCTTCAAGAAATTCTAAAGGGAGTTCTGCAGGAAGAAAGGAAAAAAACAGGAAAGGCAGAGTTGGAGGAGAGTATAAGACCAACAACAACAACAAAAAAGACAAAAAAATATATACAAACAAAATATGACAAACACAAATCCAATCAAAATATGGCTAACACAAATAATTCCTTGATAGTAATAACACTGAATGTCAACGGATTAAACTCACCTATCAAAAGATTCAGACTGGGACATTGGATAAGGAAATATGACCCATCTGTATGCTGTCTACAAGAGACACATCTTAGACCCAGAGACGCATGGAGATTGAAAGTGAATGGCTGGAAAACAATCATACAAGCTAACAATAACCAAAAAAAGGCAGGAGTAGCTATATTAATATCAGACAAAATAGACTTTACATGTGAAACAATTGTGAGAGACAAAGAAGGATACTAAATTTTAGTGAAAGGGAAAATCTGTCAAGAAGATCGAACAATCATAAATATTTATGCCGCTAACAAGGGTGCCTCTAAATACGTGAGGCAAATGCTGGAAAAACTAAGTGAAACAATAGATACATCTACAATTATATTGGGGGATTTTAATACACCACTATCAACTCTGGACAGAACATCTCAAAAGAGAATCACCAAAGAAACAAAACATCTGAACAGTATATTAGAGGAGCTGGATCTAATAGACATATATAGATCGCTACACCCAAACACAGCAGGATATACATTTTTCTCAAGTGCACATGGATCATTCTCCAAGATAGATCATATGCTAGGCCACAAAGAAAGGCTGAACGAATTCAGAAAGATTGAAATCATACAAAATATTATATCTGACCACAGTGGAGTCAAGCTGGAGATTTGCAAGGAACAGAAGCCCAGATTTCACACTACGATTTGGAAATTAAACAGCACACTCTTAGAAAAACAGTGGGTCAAAGAGGAAATCTCAAAAGAAATCAATGACTACCTTGAAACAAATGATAATGATAACACAACTTACCAAAATTTATGGGATGCAGCAAAAGCAGTACTGAGAGGGAAGTTTATAGCCATAAATTCATATATCAAAAAAGAAGAAAGAGCAAAAATTGAAGAACTAACTGCACATTTGAAGGAATTAGAAAAACAACAACAAAGTAACCCAACAGGAAGAAGAAGGAAGGAAATAACAAAGATAAGAGCAGAACTAAATGAAATAGAAAATAAGAAAGCACTTGAACAGATAAACAAGACCAAGAGCTGGTTTTTTGAGAAGATTAACAAAATAGACAAACCTTTAGCGAGACTAACAAAGAAAAAAAGAGAGAAGACGCAAATACACAAAATAAGAAATGAGAAAGGCGATATCACCACTGAACCGTCAGAAATAAAGACTATCATGAGAGGATATTTTGAAAAACTATATTCCAACAAAAATGACAATCTAGAGGAAATGGACAAATTCCTAGAAACACATAAGCAGCCCATATTGACAAAAGAAGAAATTGATGATCTTAAAAAACCAATCACAAGCAGAGAGATAGAATCAGTTATTAAAAATCTCCCAACTAAGAAGAGCCCAGGGCCAGATGGCTTCACAGGTGAATTCTACAAAACATTCCAGAAAGAACTGACACCAATCCTGCTGAAACTATTCCAAAAAATCGAAACAGAAAGAACATTACCCAACTCCTTCTATGATGCCAACATTACCCTAGTACCAAAGCCAAACAAAGACATCACAAGAAAGGAAAATTACAGACCAATTTCTCTAATGAACCTAGACGCAAAAATACTTAACAAAACACTTGCTAATCGTATTAAACAACACATTAAATGAATTAGGCACCACGACCAAGTGGGGTTCATCCCAGGTATGCAAGGATGGTTCAACATAAGAAAATCAATCAACGTAATACACCATATAAACAGATTGAAGGAAAAAAATCACATGATTATATCTATTGATGCAGAAAAAGCATTTGACAAAATACAGCACCCTTTCTTGATAAAAACACTCCAAGAGATTGGAATACAAGGAAATTTTTTGAACAAGATAAAGAGTATATATGAAATACCTAAAGCCAATATTGTGTACAATGGAGAAATTCTAGACTCCTTCCCTCTAAACTCAGGAACAAGACAAGGATGCCCACTGTCTCCAATCCTATTTAACATTGTCTTAGAAGTACTTGCTCAAGCACTGAGGCAGGAGCCAGAAATAAAAGGCATTCGAATTGGAAAGGAAGAAGTCAAAATGTCATTATTTGCAGATGACATGATCCTATACATAGAAAACCCTGAGAGATCTACCAAAAGTTGGAATCAACCCAAATGCCCATCAACAGATGAGTGGATCAATAAAATGTGGTATATACACACAATGGAATACTACTCGGCTGTTAGAACAAATACACTACAAACACATGTGATAACATGGATGAATCTTGAGAACCTTATGTTGAGTGAAGCAACCCAGACATTGAAGGACAAATACTACATGACCTCAATGATATGAAATAACCAAGCTGCCCTAGATAGCAAGAGACTGAATGATAGGCTTACAGGAAATCGGAGGGTGGAGGAAGGGATGTGAGCCGATGTCTGCAGGGGTGGAATTTAAGACGAGATGGTGGTAAGTATGAACACAAAGAAGAGATAAAAGGGGGGCAGGGGTTGCCTTTGGTTGGGGCTTTGCGGGTTTGAGAGAGGCTGGGGATGGGCGGATGGGTAACATTGCCCAAAAGTTGGGGGAGGGAGGGGTAGCATACGAACACAGGAGAGGGTCAGGTGTTGGTGGAGAGTAAAATGCCGAGAAAATCATATCAAAATATAATAAAGAGGGTTACCTGTTTAGAATGCTCGGAGGGGAGGGTCTGATGCAGGACGGGCTCCTGGGGAATGTCTAAATGCTCATTCTGCCAGAGTGGGTGACACCATGGGGTAGAAACCCAAGTAGTGAGAGTGGGGGTGGACCCACATCCTGGGGAGGACTAATGCCATCAAATAGAGGGAACTGTATCCCTCGAAAGAAAGGGTGGCTCCCAGGGCATTGGGGCAGTTGAGCAAGTTAGACCCTGAACACTATTCCATCTATATCTGGAAGTGGCTCCTCGGGAAACGGAGGCTGGCTGTCACTGTGGGCACCAAGGTGGAAGGGAAAATGGACGTTAAATGTGTGTAACCAAGGTAAATGGGGGGTAAGAGAGGAGTTTCATGAGAGTACACAAGGATGGATATAAAATATGTAATATTACACCATAACATATAGGAGATGACAGACTGATAATGTAAACCATAATGTAAAACATAGGATAACTAAGAATGTAAAAAACTGTGTATCCTAAAGTATGCACCACAATGTAAGCACAAATGTCACCTTGTTTGAAAGCTATTGTCTCAGACTCTGTACATTACATTAAGTAAATATGATGTGAATAGGGTGTAAGAGTATCACTGTGGAAGGGAAAGGTTTTGTGGTGGATGTATGGGAGTGCTGTATACTATATATATGCATTGCTGTGGTCTAGGGCTCCTGTGAAGAGAAGCTCAATAATTAGGGGGGGGGTGAAAGATAGGATGTAGAATTTTTTCCAAGTCAACACGTATTCTTTATATAACCTTTAAACCCTTCGCTATATGCCATTTCCTAGTAAGGGACCCTGACATTATATTGGGCTTCAAATTTCAGGGAGTTCTGGATCACAGAGTGGTTCAACAAAGGCAATGGAGGAATACTGGTATGGGATACCATTGACAGGGGATATATGGCTGACAGGGAGCGGTAGAGAACATATGTCCAGGGTGCATGGCAATGCTTGGATATACTCATAGTGGCAACAATTAAAAACCACAGCAGGGGGGGTACTGGGTTCCTGGACAGTGGTGCTCTGTCGTAGTCCCTAGGGGAGCAGTGACAGTCTCCCAGGTGCAGCGGTGGGGACCGGGAGGGAGTGAGGGTTCAACAGTGAGCCCATGACGCTAATGACTATGCTTGTGAGCTGATAAGCCTAAAATAAGAACAAAGCCTAGAGCAGCATTGTGCCTGGGAATTTCCTCCTGTCAGCCTTCATGTTACTCAAATGTGGCCAGTCTCAAAGCCAAACTCAGCATGTAAATGCAATGCCTTCCCCCCAGCGTGGGACATGACACCCGGGGATGAGCCTCCCTGGCACCGAGGGACCACTATCAACTACCAACTGATGATGCAACTGGAAAATGACCTCATACAGAAGGTTCAAATCAGCGGAATATCCCTGTCTACATAAAATAACATGACTTTCAAATGCTGTTTGACCTAATGTAAGGGGGAAATGGAAAGGAGAAATGAGTTTATATGGCTACGAGTCTCTAAAAAAGAGTCTGGAGGCTGTCAGAAGGATTACCCTTATGCACAACTGAGCAGAGTCTGAGAGACAGATAAAGCAGATACGACCCCCAGATATTGGTTCCTTCGAGGGCTAAAGAGACCCATGGGAGTTATGGTCATGGCCGATGGGGTTAACTACCAGGTCAGATGGCCCCTCTTTGGAACTGGTGTTTATGTGTGATGAATCTGGACTCAGATGGGATCTCTCTTCATAAGACTTTCATGCTAATGTGCTGGAGGTGCAGTTAGTGTCAGGGTTTAAGATATATTTAGGGGATTTGAATCTCTGAACTGACAATGTGATAGCAGGTCCTGAGCCTCAACAGACTCCAGCACCTACAATCTGACTTATTGGGCTCACCACACTCAGCTAAGATGAAGTTGAAGAAGGACAACCACCACACCATGGAGCCTAGAGTGATTACAACTGAAAGTGGGAGGATTGCATCCAGCATCCATGTGCAATCTGAGCCTCCTCTTGACATAGAGGTGCAATGGACACAACCAATCCAATGTCCACATAGAAAAGGTGGCATTGGATTGAGAAAAGTGGACATGATGGCTGATGGGTATGGGGAAAGGCAGGAAGAGATGAGAGGTGGAGGCGTCTTTGGGACATGGAGCTGCCCTGGATGGTGCTTCAGGGGCAATCACCGGACATTGTAAATCCTCACAGGGCCCACTGGATGGAATGGGGGAGAGTGTGGGCCATGGTGTGAACCGTTGACCATGGGGTGCGGGGGTGCCCAGAGATGTACTTGCCAAATGCAATGGATGTGTCATGATGATGGGAGGGAGTGTTGCTGGGGGGGGAGAGGTGGGGTGGGGGTAGTAGGGTTCAATTGGACCTCATATATATATATTTTTTAATGTAATATTATTTCAAAGTCAATAAAAAAAAAGAGGTGTTAATAAGGTTATGAGCCCTATGGGGCACTACAACCAGGGGTTCCACAGCCCTCTATTGTTGGAAACTGAGGCATAGTGGTCTCACAAGGAGAAATGTGCTGTTTCCATGGCTATGCCTGCACCCTAAGGAATGGGATAATTAAGAGTCCTGGGCAAACAGGATAAAGCTGTTAAAGCCTGAAAGAAAAGATGAGCACATAACTTTTGTAGTAAATAGTACACTTAGACTTTGTAACTTGAGATAAGATTTTTTGAGTTCCTTAGTAATGCTAATAGTTAACTGCATGTTGCTTTTTGTTGTCACATAGACTACATGTTGCTGCTTGTTGTCACATAAACTGGGGTATATAGAGAGCCCCTTGTAAACAGTAAAGTTGTCCAAGGAGTCATTACTTGCAGACCTCCTGTTCTCAGCTCTCTCATTCTTTCTTTTGGTTTCCTTTCCCCCTTTTCTCTTTCTTTCATCTCCGCTACGCTTCGGGTCCAAATCTCCAACACTTTATGATTCCTAAGAATTGGTCTTTGATTATTATAGATTTGAAAGATTGTTTCTTTACTATTCCTTTGCATCCTTCTGATAAAGAGAAATTCACCTTTTATGTTCCTGCTATAAATAATCCCCTAAGGTAGCGGATATCATTGGTGTATGTTTCCTCAAGGCATAATGAACTGTCTTACCATGTGTCATTTATTCCTTCATCAACCTCTACAGGTACTAAGAAAAAGGTTCCCAAAGGCCATGATTGTCCATTATATGGATGATATATTATTTGCACATTCCTCAAGCGACAAGTTACAGCAATTGTTTCAGTATGCTGAAAAAGGTGTTTCCTGAGTATGGGTTACAGATTGCCCATGAGAAAGTTTAGCAGAACGCCCCTTATTGTTATCTAGGTATGCAATTGGCAAATGGGCCTATATGCCCACAGAAGATACAACTAAGAAGAGAAAAGTTAAATACTTTAAATTGCTTTCAAAAACTTTTAGGGGATATTAACTGGATTTGATCTACTCTAGGAATCCCTAACTATATGTTGCAGCATTTATTTCAGGCTTTGGAAGGGGACTCTGACCTCTTGAGCACAAGGAAATTGTCCTTAGATGTGGAGGAGGAATTAGCTCTCATTGAAGATCGAGTTTCTCAAGGACAATTAACTCAAATAGATCCTGACACGATAGACTTGGTGATTTTTTCTACCTCGCAATCTCCTACGGCCCTGTTCTGGCAAGATAGCATATTAGAATCGGTATTTATCCCCAATAATAAACAAAAAAGACTGCAAACATATTTACAAAAACTTATTTCTATTAATGCTAAAGGTCGATTACCGTTCATGCAACTTAAAGGGACTGATCGAATAATATGCAGCCTGTTTAATGATGAAATTAAACATCTTTATGCTACAAATACACAATGGCAAGAAGTTGCTATAAGTGATTTTCAGAGAATTATTGATAACCATTACCCTACTACTAAGCTGTTAACATTCTTACAGAAAACAACTTGGATTTTACCAAAAATAGTTGTCATTTCCAATTGAAAATGCACTCACCATTTTCACAGATGGTAGTTGCAATGGTAAAGCGGCTTATGTCACTCCCTTTACAGAAAAGGTTTGGCAAACACCGCACACTTCTGCACAACGTACAAAATTATCAGCTGTTCTCATGGTCCTACAAACTTTTATAGAGCCTCTCAATATTATTTCTGATTCAGAACATGTTTGCTTAACCGTTGCTCAAAATGAAACTGCTAATATCTCTGTAACTGACGAGCTTTCTCAGATGTTCCTGCAATTGCAGGCACTCATTCATAAATGAGTAAATTCTCTGTACATTATCCATATTTGATCACATTCTGCTTTACCCGGCCCCTAGTCTGCACGTAATGCACAAGCTGATATTCTAGTAGGGTCTGTACAGGATGCTGCCAAATATCATTCTCTAACTCATATCAATACTAAGGGATTGTGACATAAATTTCCATCTTTATCAAAATTGCAAGCACAAGGTATTATAAAACATTGTTCTACCTGTGGCCCTATCGTGTCAGCACCATTTGATAAAGGCATTAATCCCTGAGGGCTGGCTCCAAATCAGATCTGGCTGATGGATGTCACACATGTTCTAACTTTTGGTAAATTGAAATGTGTTCATGTTTGTATTGAACATTTATTCTCACTTTCTCTGGGCTACAGTGCCTAGTGGGGAAAGATTTTGTCATGTTCATTCCCATTTGTGTTCTGCCTTTGCAGTCATGGGATGCCCTGCACAAATCAAAACTGTTAATTGTCTGGCTTATTCTGGCAAACAATTTGCAACATTTTGCTCTAAATATTCCGATGCTCATGTCACAGGAATTCCTTATAATCCTACAGGTCAAGCTAAAGTTGAAAAGTCACATCATACCCTTAAGCAAATGTTATTAAAACAAAAAGGTGGAGTTGATGGTATTATAGTTCCAAAAGATCAATTGGCAAAAGCTCTGTTTACTTTAAATTTTCTTAATGTATATGATTCAATAACACCTGTTGAATGACATTATGTAATGAGTAAGAATAAAGAAAAGGTATTGTGTGACTCAACTGAATATCAGCTAATATATTGGAAAGATGTGCTGAGTAACAATTGGAAAAAGGGAAAGTTAAAGTATGGGGGTGAGGATATGCTCTTGTCATTACAGAAGATGGAGAACAAATTTGGCTGCCAGCTCAATGGATTAAACCATAGACAGAAAAGAAGGAAGAGAGTTATGATTCCTCTTCTCCTCATCACGTTGATGGTTACTCTGAATCATGAAAATGAAATCCATATTTATTGGGCTTACATTCCTAACCCACCTCTAGTACATGCTGTAATATGGGGAGACCCATCATTTCCTATATTTTTGAATAAAACATGTGTTTCCTGGGCCTATAGATGATAGACTACCCTTAAAATCTGATGAAGAAGGGAAGAAAATGTATAATCTTACCCTTCTTTTTGATCATAGACCATTGTGTATTGGAAAAAGTCCCCCTTATATGTAAACAAAAAATCAGACTATGGTTTTAATGAAAAGTAATGGTACCAAATTATTAATAAGTTTTTTTCCCTCATATAATACTTTTGTAACTAAAAAGCAAAATTATAATTGTCCACCCCAAGAACCTGAAGAGAAAGAGGGATAACAGGAATGTCATGCAGGAAGAGGGTTTGTCATTTTTAATGATTCCTATGGAATAGTGTGGGAACGTGCTCCTATGGGGACTCCAAGCAATAGTGATGGCAGATTTGCTTGGTGTGGACTTAACAGTAAAAGCCAGGTAGTCAGTAATATGCAACATCCCTTTTCACAACCTATGAATGAACAAACTATATTTACTAAAAAATTTATTGGGTGGAAATACCAAGGAAAATGGATACAGACCCCTTGGGTTAATGACACTTATAATCCTAATATACAAAAGAATTTGTGAAAAATATTTCTTGGAATTGCCCCCACTTATAAATGGTTAGGAAATAAAAATAATACTGGACAGTATTTGACCCTTAATCAAACATATCATCTTAAGGTCTGTGTTAGAGATCCATTTGTTTTCATAACTGGTAAGATATCTATTAAAAATGACTCATTGTTTTATGAAAATGTTGCCTTGTATACTTATCTATCAGAAAGTGTGTTGCTGGATGGAGAAACGATAATGATGGCAAGAAGAAGAAGAGGCATTTGGATACCTGTAAGAATAATGTAGGTCTGGCAGTCCTCCCATGAAAGCCAGTTGCTGCTTCACATGACATATAAATTTTTGAAATGAATGAAACATTTTATTGGACTTCTTATTGTCAGCATCTTGGGACTGGTTGGAATTATTACAGCTGCTGTGATAGCTTTACATGATTCAGTACAAACACAGCAATATGTACATGACTGGCATAAAAATGCTGGTGATTTGTGGCATAGCCAAGAACACATTGATAAACAGTTGAAAAATTGAGTTAATGATTTGGAATCAGCAGTGGTACATATTAGAGATCAATTGTATAATTTAAATTTGTTAAGGGGGTTAAAGTGTGAGTGGAATGAAAGTAATTTCTGTATAACTTCACTTGCATATAATTCATCAGATATAGAATGGAAAAAATTAGGAATCATTTGCTAGACCATAAAAGTAATATCTCTCTGGAAATAATTGAATTACAAAGAAAAATATTAGAAATGTCTCACAATCAAATTCATGTAGAAAATGATAAGGATATTTTTTCAGACACAATTTCACATATTACCAAGTTTAATCCAGTTAATTGGTGGAAATCACAGCATTTCCTGTCAGCTTTAGGAATAGGGCTAATCACATTTGTTCTGTTGCTCATGATTCTTGCCTGTGCCAGATAGTGCCTTCGAAGAAAATTGCAAAGCATAACAGACATGGGCATGTGAATAATCTGGTGCTAGCAAAAGCACTTCAATAATTTCCCCAAGTTGAAGAGCTTGGCTGGTAGTCAGTGATGGGTAAGACTCTCGAAAAGAGGGCAACCTAAGCAGGCATGGTCATCTCGACAAAAACAAAAAGGAGGAACTGTTGGAAACTGAGGCATAGTGGTCATCATGTGGGCTATGGATGGGAGGCTCTTTGATTCTTAGGATATAACCTTAACTTAGGCTGTATGTCCTGACTTGTGGGTGTGGGATGATGGGGGGCTGCAGTCCTGCCCTTGGTGACCATGGCAAGGACTCTATTCCCAGGAAACATTTTATCAATGCGAACTCTATGCACTTTGAATATTCAGGGGAAAAACAAATCAAATGTGCTAAAAGCTTATCTAGAATGTATGAAGTTCATGCTAAAAGCTTACCTAGGATGTGTAAGATATATGCTAATTCAAGCCTATTGAGAACTGAAACAAAAGGACCATTTGACCTTTCCTCACTGTTTAAATGAAACTCAGAAATCTTGTTTGGCGCTTGGGTTTGAAACAAAAATCTCCTGAGTCTGGCCAGTCATCTATAAACCATTCTTCCTTCTCAAAATAATTCCTGAGTCCTGGTCTTTCTACACACAAATAATTGAACCTATCTCAACTGCCACAACATTTTGGGGGGGCTCTCCTGGGACTGCAAACAAAGACCAGAGATAGTAGCATTTTGCTGCCTCTTCCAAATGCCTGAAGAAGCCGGGAGGACCCTGGAGAAACCCAATCTGGGTGCCCCTGGATTAAATTTAATCCAGAAAAGATGTGGGCTCCACCAGGATCTTCCCAACAAAAATCAAGGGCAATGGAAGGTCTGAAGAGAAAGATTCTGGGAACGAAAAAGAACTCTGAACATGGAAGAAGGTAAGACTCCCCAATTGAGCACAGTCTGGAAAGCCCTAGCTTTAATTTCTAGGAAGGGGAGGCTTATCACCTCCTGAGAGAACCCCAGTAGCCCCAGAAAACTGGGGGGAAGCCGTTCTCTCTAGGTCTGGAAAAAGGAGGAAAACTGGGGAAAAGCCTGGTGTTTTAGGTTTGTCTAACTGCATGTTAGAATCTGGTACTGGTCTTATATCCACTGAATGAGTGGAGGCTTGATTATAATAGGAAGGAATGTTTAGAGGTTCAAGTCCTAATGTCCTGGAAATTGGTATGGATTTTTTTAAAAAACTTGGTTACAGGAAAATGGATTGGCTTTTCTAGTGAAGCTTGGTCTGGGTGTAAAGTTAAACAGTGAAAAAGGTTAGCTGGAATCTTTTGTTATGGTGCTGAATTGTGAATGAATTCGCTTTATACCAGATGTTAATGTTAAGTGTTCTCTCTAAAGTGTGTGATGGCTGTGGGGGCAGCCATGTTGGAAAAATATATAGAGAGAAATTGTGGGTCAGATTAGTGACCTTTGTGCTTCTGTCTGTGTCAGCTCAATGCTAGTGTTGGAATTTGTGTGGTTATGTAAAGTAAAATTTAAATGAGCTGGAACTCTCATTGGCAAGGGGATGAATTGATTATGCGGCAAAACTGAGGAGTCTGGATATTTGTGGAGTCTAGATGTTTGTGCATGCTCTGCTTCTTGTCTCTGGTCCACCCCTTTGCCAGGCTTGGAGGCTATCTGTGTCTGTGCCACGCACACAGGTTTGTTGAGGTTGCCCCAGTCAGGGTGGCTGGGTCACCAGGAGGGGTGCTGAATTTGAGTAAGTTCTGTCTGCCCATTTTAGCAGAAAGCTAGAAAGGGGGGAGTGGCTTGCCCCTTTCCAGTGAATCGACACCTTCTATTCATAAGCCACTTCCTATTTGACTGTTGTGCACCTAACTGGCTGGAAGGTGGGGAAGTGAAGGGGATGAAAAGCAGAATCAAAATAAATGCAGTAAAGTCCTCTCCCTAGGGTGTCAAAGCCAAAATATGTTTGCATTCTGCCCAGGTTCTTAGAAGGTGTTATGGTAACTTTAAGTAAAGGAATGTGTTCTGTGAAGGTAAAATTTGTCTTAAAATTATAAATAATTATAAAAAGTTTAATGGAGCATTGTTTAAATTAAGGTATATAAATGGCTAATTCCAAAAAGTCTTTATTAAACAAAACCTGAATTGCTAATACTACTAATAAAAGGTAAATTTTATAACAGGAAAACTTGTTGGTGGCCAGCCTCCCCTGCCAACTTGCTTCTAAAAAACTGTTTCTGGTATTACATGCTATTAAGTATTTAAAGTGAAGAAAAGTTCATTATTTTAACAAGTTTGTTTAGTGTTAATGGCAATTAAATGTTGTAAGAAGTTTGCCTGGTAACTTGGTATGTGGGATATATGGAATGTGTTTTTATTGTTAAGGAAACAGGAGATGATTTTGTCCTAAGATAAAATGATTGATTATTGGGAAAGAGTAGAGTGTGTGACAAAACCTGAATGAACACTGAAAGTGTAGAAGGTTTGTGGAAGAAAAATTTTTATGATTAAAATTGAGTAAGATTTGATAAGTCTGTCTATAAAGTTTTAAAAGGTTTAGCATCAAGTAGTATACTGATGCCAAGTTAAAAATTTTGTTCTTTCTCAAAGTCTCTCAAGTCATTAGTCTCCTTTAGTAAAAGTTTCCTGAATAATCAAAATACAAAGAAATCTGTTTTATCAAAATATCTTTTGTGCATTATCCTCATCATTTCCTCAGTGTTTGAAGAAGAAAGGGTCTTATTTCTTTTAAAAGAACATTATGTTCTAGAAATCAAATCCTGAAAAGTAAGTTTTTATTTCAAACTAACTGCAAGAGATTTGTTCTTTTACCTTAAAAGAAAAATTAAAGTAATAGTTCATTTAAAATGTTAGAGAGAAGATGGTGGCTGCGTGAGCTTGCCTGGTAGTGTCTCTGCAGGGGGTGGCTGGGCAGCGTTGAAGGCTCTTTAGGACCGCGCTGTTTAGGGGATTTTTGCTGGTTGGAAGGTGTCTGGACGTCAATTCAGTGGGAAGGTAACAGAGAGGATACGTCTATAATATATAAACGGAGATCCCAGCTGGGCACAGGAAGTTCCCTCCTTGGGTGGGCGGAGCCACGGTAGCGGGTGCTCTTGCAGCTCCGGAGCCACGGCGGCCAGGGTTTTTGGTTTTTTTTTCCTTTTTCTGGAGGCTTTGCGGTGCTGAGAAATTCGCGGATACTGTGCTGGCTGGTGGGGGATTGTTGGGACAAGACTCCTTGGCGGATTGATTTGGGGAGACAGACGGTGTTTTCTTGTGAAGCGGGGGACGTTTTAGTCGCCGGACAGGGGGGAAGCGCTTCCGCCTGGAGCCCCATCCCCACAGGTCCGGCTGCCAATCTGCAATGGAATTGGATTTTGAGCAATAAGGGGACACAATTGGGAGACTGTTGTAGGGTGCAGTGAGGGAGGAGGACACGTCTGGAAGCTGATTGGGGAATATTTTGCGAAGTTTGGGATTTTGGATCTTAGAGTCTGTTTTCCGCGTTTCCTGCTGAAGCCCACCCCACCCGGTGGGGCTTGGGATCTGGGTCATTGAACTGGCCGTGGTGTAGAGGTGCCCTCAAGTGGCCATTGCGTGGGAGCACAGGGAGCGAGCTGTCCAAAGGCTGATACCCTGAGGAGTAGGTGAATTTCAGGGATTAGACATTCAATTTAGAATTCGCGGATCTGGCTTCCCCCACGGGGCTGGCACCCAGCTAAGGGGATCCCTGAGGGCTGTGTTGAACTGCGGGGCTCCTAAGCTTTCCGTGGACCAGATTTGAGGTTCCCAGGTCTGGGTCCACTGGACTCTGGCGGTCCACACCCCAGACTCACACCTCTTGAGTCTTCAGTGTCTCAGACTATCCACCCCTGAATCCATCACGCTCTGGGGTCTACCTGGGATCCTTGAGTGCTTTGGACCTTAACGTTTGTGTTTTATCTATATTGGTTCATATTGTTTTGTTTTTATTTTCACTTTATCTTATTATTTACTCTTTTTGACGCCCTGATTGCTAATATTGCATTATCCCCTAGTCTTTTCTCCTAGCGTCTCCCCCAAAGTCCTTTTTTTTAAATATACAGTTATTTAGGGGTTTTTTTGGTTGTTGTTTTAGATAGTGTTGCAATTGTGACACGTGTATACCTGTATCACTCTTCCCCCTATCTGTTCCCCACCGTTTGCTTATCCTCTTTTTCTTTCTTCCTTTCTTCTTGTCTTTCTTTTTTTCTTTATTATAATTAGGTTTTTTTTTCGGTTTTCTCTTTCCCTCTTGTCCCTCATTTTCCACTTATTTTATTTTAATTCAAATACACAATAGGTGCTACAGGAAACACCTCACATTTGCTGGGTTTTCCCATCCTCCACTGCCTCATTTCTGTGTGAACTGATTTAGGTTACCTACACTATCTCCCTTCCCCTGCATCTTGATATCCACTATCATCTACTGTCTCTACTATATTACAACCCCCACCTCCCATTCTTTGATCCACAAAGTGTCTAACTCTTAATTTCTAATACCTTTGCTCTGTTTTCTGTCTGATATCCACTCTTGAAACTATTACCTTTCTTTTCTTTTTCCCTCTCTCATGAAAACAATAGCTTTGTAGTTCATACCATATTCCACCCATATTCAGTCATCTACTTCATAAAAGGTACTCTACCTACAGCTATAACTCTGTACAATCTACATGAATCTAACCTCCATCCTCCCAGATCTCATATTCTAGCTTTGTTAACATACATTACTAATACTACTTTACACTTTTCCCTTGCTGACACAATTGCCTTTCCCCAACACTAATACTTTCTTCTAAAGTGAACTTAACCAACAACAAGTAACTTGAATAAGAAGAAAAAAGTGACAAAGAGAAGATATAACACCTATGCAAAAATAACAACTAATTAACCTCCAAAAGCAGAAAAAGAAGCTAAGGAACTGATTAAATTCGTCAAAATAAAGAGATGACCAGAAAGCAACAAAAATCTACAAACCAAACCAATAATCAGGAAAACATGACTGAATCCAATCAACAAACCAATAATCACGAAGGGGAGCAAAACTTGGCACAAGGAATGAAAGAACTCAGAACATTTATCACCGACAAATTTGATGCAGTAATGAAAGAGGTTAACAACATGAAGACATCACTTGGAGGGGAAATTGCAGACATACGCAAAAACATAACAGATATGATGGGAATGAACACCACAGTTCAAGAAATAAAAAATACACTTGCAGCAAATATCAGCAGACTAGAAGAGACAGAGCAGAGAATTAGTGATGTGGAAGACAGTACATCAGAAATCAAACAGATAGTAGAAGGGGTCAATAAGAAGATAGAAAAAATCCAATCAGGATTTAGGGACCTGAATGACAATGCAAAACGCTCAAACATACGTATTATAGGCATTCCAGAAGGTGAAGAGAAGGGAAAGGGGTCAGAAGGAGTGTTGCAGGAAATAATGGCTGAAAACTTCCCAAATCTACTGAAAGAGACAGATGTACATATCCAAGAAAAACAGCGCACTCCACAAGTCATAAACCCCAACAGGCCCACCCCAAGACATATACTTATCAAATTATCCAAAGCTCAAGAAAAAGAGAAAATCCTAAAAGCAGCAAGAGAAAAGAAAACCATCACATACAAGGGAAGCTCAATTAGATTAAGTGCTGATTTCTCTTCTGAAACCATGGAGGCAAGAAGACAGTGGTATGATATAGTCAAGGTACTAAAGGAAAAAAACTTCCGACCAAGAATACTCTATCCAGCTAAACTAGCATTCAAACATGAAGGAGAGTTCAAAATATTCACAGACAAACAGAAACTGAAAGAGTATACCAACAAGAAACCTCCCCTTCAAGAAATTCTAAAGGGAGTTCTGCAGGAAGAAAGGAAAAAACAGGAAAGGCAAAGTTGGAGGAGAGTATAAGAACAACAACAACAACAAAAAAGACAAAAAAATATATACAAACAAAATATGACAAACACAAATCCAATCAAAATATGGCTAACACAAATAATTCCTTGATAGTAATAACACTGAATGTCAACGGATTAAACTCACCTATCAAAAGATTCAGACTGGGACATTGGATAAGGAAATATGACCCATCCATATGCTGCCTACAAGAGACACATCTTAGACCCAGAGACGCATGGAGATTGAAAGTGAATGGCTGGAAAACAATCATACAAGCTAACAATAACCAAAAAAAGGCAGGAGTAGCTATATTAATATCAGACAAAATAGACTTTAAATGTGAAACAATTCTGAGAGACAAAGAAGGATACTACATTTTAGTGAAAGGGAAAATCGGTCAAGAAGATCGAACAATCATAAATATCTATGCCCCTAACAAGGGTGCCTCTAAATACGTCAGGCAAATGCTGGAAAAACTAAGTGAAAGAATAGATACATCTACACTTATAGTGGGGGATTTTAATACACCACTATCAACTCTGGACAGAACATCTCAAAAGAGAATCACCAAAGAAACAAAACATCTGAATAGTATATTAGAGGAGCTCGATCTAATAGACATATATAGATCGCTACACCCAAACACAGCAGGATATACATTTTTCTCAAGTGCACATGGATCATTCTCCAAGATAGATCATATGCTAGGCCACAAAGAAAGGCTGAAGGAATTCAGAAAGATTGAAATCATACAAAACATTATCTCTGACCACAGTGGAGTCAAGCTGGAGATTTGCAAGGGACAGAAGCCCAGATTTCACACCACGATTTGGAAATTAAACAGCACACTCTTAGAAAAACAGTGGGTCAAAGAGGAAATCTCAAAAGAAATCAATGACTACCTTGAAACAAATGATAATGAGAACACAACATACCAAAATTTATGGGATGTAGCAAAGGCAGTACTGAGAGGGAAGTTTATAGCCATAAATTCATATATCAAAAAAGAAGAAAGAGGAAAAATTGAAGAACTAACTGCACATTTGAAGGAATTAGAAAAACAACAACAAAGTAGCCCAACAGGAAGAAGAAGGAAGGAAATAACAAAGATAAGAGCAGAACTAAATGAAATAAAAATAAGAAAGCACTTGAACGGATAAACAAGACCAAGAGCTGGTTTTTTGAGAAGATTAACAAAATTCACAAACCTTTAGCAACACTAACAAAGAAAAAAAGAGAGAAGATGCAAATACACAAAATAAGAAATGAGAAAGGCGATATCACCACTGACCCCACAGAAATAAAGACTATCATAAGAGGATATTTTGAAAAACTATATTCCAACAAAAATGACAATCTAGAGGAAATGGACAAATTCCTAGAAACACATAAGCAGCCCATATTGACGAAAGAAGAAATTGATGATCTTAACAAACCAATCACAAGCAGAGAGATAGAATTGGTTATCAAAAATCTCCCAACTAAGAAGAGCCCAGGGCCAGATGGCTTCACAGGTGAATTCTACAAAACATTCCAGAAAGAACTGACACCAATCCTGCTGAAACTATTCCAAAACATTGAAACGGAAAGAACATTACCCAATTCCTTCTATGATGCCAACATTACCCTAGTACCAAAGCCAAACAAAGACATCACGAGAAAGGAAAATTACAGACCAATTTCTCTAATGAACCTAGACGCAAAAATACTTAACAAAATACTTGCTAATCGTATTCAACAACACATTAAACGTATTATACACCACGACCAATTGGGATTCATCCCAGGTATGCAAGGATGGTTCAACATAAGAAAATCAATCAACGTAATACACCATATAAACAGATTGAAGGAAAAAAATCACATGATTATATCTATTGATGCAGAAAAAGCATTTGACAAAATACAGCACCCTTTCTTGATAAAAACACTCCAAAAGATTGGAATACAAGGGAATTTTTTGAACATGATAAAGAGTATATATGAAAAACCTAAAGCCAATATTGTTTACAATGGAGAAATCCTAGACTCCTTCCCTCTAAACTCAGGAACAAGACAAAGATGCCCACTGTCTCTGCTTCTATTTAACATTGTCTTAGAAGTACTTGCTCGAGCACTGAGGCAAGAACCAGAAATAAAAGGCATTCAAATTGGAAAGGAAGAAGTCAAAATTTCATTATTTGCAGATGACATGATCCTATACATAGAAAACCCTGAGAGATCTACAACGAAGTTTCTAGAACTCATAAATGAGTTTAGTAAAGTCGCAGGATATAAGATCAATGTGCAAAAATCAGTAGCATTTCTGTACACCAATAATGAGCAAGATCAGGAGGAAATCAAGAAACAAATACCATTCACAATAGTAAATAAAAAAATCAAATACTTAGGAATAAATTTAACTAAAGAGGTAAAGAACTTATACAACGAGAATTATACAAGATGGTTCAAGGAAATCAAAGAAGACCTAAATAAATGGAAGACTATTCCTTGTTCATGGATAGGAAGACTGAACATTATTAAGATGTCTATCCTACCAAAACTGATCTACACATTCAATGCAATCCCAATAAAAATCAACGCAGCCTTCTTTAAGGAACTAGAAAAACTAACTATGAAATTTATTTGGAAAGGAAAGAGACCCCGAATAGCCAAAGACATACTGAAAAAGAAAAACGAAATTGGAGGAATCACACTACCTGACTTCAAAACATACTATAAAGCTATGGTGGGGAAAACAGCATGGTATTGGCATAAGGAGAGACACATAGACCAATGGAATTGAATTGAAAGCTCTGCTATAGAACCTCACATATACAGCCACATAATATTCGATAAAGCCACCAAACCCTCTCAATTGGGAGAGAGTGGCCTATTCAACAAATGGTGTCTGGAGAACTGGATAGCCATATGTAGAAGAATGAAAGAAGATTACCATCTCACACCTTATACAAAGATCAACTCAAGATGGATCAAAGACCTAAATATAAGAGCCAAGACCATTAAAACCTTAGAAAGCAGTGTAGGGAAACATCTACAGGACCTTGTAATAGGAAATGGATTTATGAATATCTCACCAAAAGCTCGAGCAGCAAAAGAACTAATAAATAAATGGGACTTCCTCAAAATTAAAGCCTTCTGCACCTCAAAGGAGTTTGTCAAGAAAGTAAAAAGGGAGCCCACACAGTGGGAGAAAATATTTGGCAATCATATATCTGATAAGAAACTTATAACTTGCATATATAAAGAACTCCTATATCTTGGAAATAAAAAGATAAACAACCCATTTAAAAAATGGGAAAAAGACTTAAACAGACAGTTCTCCGAAGAAGAAATACAAAGGGCAAGAAAGCACATGAAAAAATGTTCCAAATCTCTAGCTATCAGGGAAATGCAAATCAAAACTACAATGAGATACCATCTTACACCCATAAGATTGGCAGCTATGAAAAAAACAGAAGAATACAAGTGCTGGAGAGGATGTGAAGGAAGGGGAAGACTCATCCACTGCTGGTGGGAATGCGGAAGGATCCAACCATTCTGGAGGACAGTATGGCGGTTTCTCAAAAAACTAGCCATACATTTGCCATATGACCCAGCAATACCACTGCTGGGTATATACCCAGCAGAACTGAAAACAAGGACACAAACTGATATATGTACACCAATGTTCATAGCAGCATTGTTCACTATTGCCAAAAGTTGGAATCAACCCAAATGCCCATCAACAGATGAGTGGATCAATAAAATGTGGTATATACACACAATGGAATACTACTCGGCTGTAAGAACAAACACACTACAAACACATGTGATAACATGGATGAATCTTGAGAACCTTATGTTGAGTGAAGCAACCCAGACATTGAAGGACAAATACTACATGGCCTCAATGATATGAAATAACCAAGCTGCCCTAGATAGCAAGAGACTGAACGATAGGCTTACAGGAAATTGGAGGGTGGAGGAAGGATATGAGCCGATGTCTGCAGGGGGGGAATTTAAGAAGAGATGGTGGTAAGTATGAACACAAAGAAGAGATAAAATGGGGGCAAGGGGTTGCCTTTGGTTGGGGCTTTACGGGTTTGAGGGTGGCTGGGGAGGGATGGTTGGGTAACGTTGCCCAAAAGTGGGGGGAGGGAGGGGTAGCATACGAACACAGGAGAGGGTCAGGAGGTGGTGGAGAGTAAAATGCCGAGAAAATCATATCAAAATATAATAAAGAGGGTTACCTGTTTAGAATGCTCGGAGGGGAGGGTCTGATGCAGGACGGGCTCCTGTGGAATGCCTAAATGCTCATTCTGCCAGAATGGGTGACACCATGGGGTAAAATCCCAAGTAGTGAGAGTGGGGGTGGACCCACACCCTGGGAGGACTAATGCCACCAAATAGAGGGAACTGTATCCCTCGAGAGAAAGGGTGGCTCCCAGGGCATTGGGGCAGTTGAGCTAGTTAGGCCCTGAACACTATTCCATCTATTTCTGGAAGTGGCTCCTCAGGAAACGAAGGTTGGCTGTCATTGTGGGCACCAAGGTGGAAGGGAAAATGGACGTTAAATGTGTGGAACCAAAGTAAAAGGGGGGCAAGAGAGGAGTTTTTTGAGAGTACACAAGGATGGATATAAAACATGTAACATTACACCATAACATATAGGAGATGACAGACTGATAATGTAAACCATAATGTAAAACATAGGATAACTAAAAATGTAAAGAACTGTGTATCCTAAAGTATGCACCATAATGTAAGCACAGATATTACCTTGTTAGAAAGCTAATATCTCAGACTCTGTACATCACCTTAAGTAAATATGATGTGGAAAGGGTGTAAGAGTGTCGCTGTGGAAGGAAAAAGTTTTTGTGATGGATGTATGGGAGTGCTGTATATTATATATATGCATTGCTGTGGTCTAGGACTCCTGTGAAGAAATGCTGAATAATTAGGGGGGGGGGGGAAAGGATAGGATGTGGAATTTTTTCAAGTCAACATTCTTTATCTAAGTTCTTTATCTAACTTTATCCAAGTTCTTTATCCATCCTTTAAACCCATCGCTATATACCATTCCCTAGTAAGGGACCATGACATTATATTGGGCTTCAAATTTCGGGGAGTTCTGGACCACAGAGTGTTTCAACAATGGCAATGGAGGGATACTGGTATGGGATACCAATGACAGGTGATATATGGCTGACAGGGAGCTGCACAGAACATATGTCCAGGGGGCATGGTAATGATTGGATATACTCATAGTGGCAACAATTAAAAACCACAGCAGGGGGGTACTGGGTACCTGGCCAGTGGTGCTCTGCCGCAGTCCCTAGGGGAGCAGCGACAGTCTCCCAGGTACAGCGGCGGGGACCTGGAGGGAGTGAGGGTTCAACAGTGAGCCCCTGATGCTAATGACTATGCTTGTGAGCTGATAAAAATAAAATAAGAACAAGGCCTAGAGCAACATTGTGCCTGGGAATTTCCTCCTGTCAGCCTTCATGTTACTCAAATGTGGCCAGTCTCGAAGCCAAACTCAGCATGTAAATACAATGCCTTCCCTCCAGCGTGGGACATGACACCCGGGGACGAGCCTCCCTGGCAACGAGGGACCACTATCAAATACCAACTGATGATGCAACTGGAAAAGGACCTTATACGGAAGGTTCAATGCGGATCAGCAGAATATCCATGTCTACATAAAATAACATGACTTTAAAATGCTGTTTGACCTAAAGTAAGGGGGAAATGGAAAGGAGAAATGAGTTTATATGGCTACGAGTTTCTAAAAAAGAGTCTGGAGGCTGGCAGAAGGATTGCCCTCATGCACAACTGAGCAGAGTCAGAGAGACAGATAAAGCAGATACAACCCCCAGATATTGGTTCCTTTGAAGGCTAAAGAGACCCATGAGAGTTATGGCCATGGCCGATGGGGTTAACTACCAGGGCAGATGGCCCCTCTTTGGAAATGGTGTTTATGTGTGATGAATCTGGACTCAGATGGGATCTCCCTTCATAAGACTTTCATGCTAATGTGCTGGAGGTGCAGTTAACGTTGGGATTTAAGATATATTTAGGGGATTTGAATCTCTGGACTGACAATGTGATAGCCAGGTCCTGAGCCTCAACAGACTCCAGCACCTACAATCTGTTTTATTGGACTTACCACACTCAGCTAAGATGGAGTTGAAGAAGGACAATCACCACACCATGGAGCCTAGAGTGATTACAACTGAAAATGGGAGGATTGCATCCAGCATCCAGGTGGAATCTGAGCCTCCTCTTGACATAGAGGTGCAATGGACACAACCAATCCAATGTCCACATAGAAGAGGTGGTATTGGATTGAGAAAAGTGGACATGGTGGACGATGGGTATGGGGAAAGGCAGGAAGAGATGAGAGGTGGAGGTGTCTTTGGGACATGGAGCTGCCCTGGATGGTGCTTCAGAGGCAATCACCGGACATTGTAAATCCTCACAGGGCCCACTGGATGGAATGGAGGAGAGTACGGGCCATGATGTGGACCATTGTCTATGAGGTGCAGAGGTGCCCAAAGATGTACTTACCAAATCCAATGGATGTGTCATGATGATGGGAACGAGTGTTGTTGGGGGGGGAGAGGGGGGGGTGGGGGAGCGGGGTTGAATGGGACCTCACATATATATTTTTGATGTAATATTATTACAAAGTCAATAAAAAAATAAAAATAAAAAAATAAAAATAAAATGTTAGAAGTCGAATGAAAGGTGTTTAAAAGTGTTATAAAATTAGCAGGTTTAAAAAAATTAATAAAAACTGTAACTAATAGTTAAAATAATTTATAAATGTATTTATATTATAAAACAGTGGAAAAATAATAACAAATTATAACTGAGTAAATTTAGCCTGAAACTATTATTGTAAGTATAAATTCTAAACTAACCTTTCCTTCATTTATGGTTACTTTAAGCCTGACCTCAACCCTTGTCTTTGCCTATCATTATTTCATGATAGCTTCTGCCCCTACAGTCCAGAAAAAAAGCTGGAACATCCCTGTCTCCTATCCTGGTATTAGTAACCCTGCTTTCTCTCATGAATCCAAGTGTAAACTAAATTGCTGCCTGGTGGAATTCTTAGTCCTTAGGTTTAAACAACCACTGGAGTTTTATTATCTCCAAGGACTGGGGGAAAAAAGGAAATCTCCTGCCTTAACTATCAGTGTTCCTAAGAGTGGCAATTCATGAGAGAAACCAGCCTGTCTCCCTGAGGCTTCAAATAGCCTATAAATATATATAAAATTAATCTTGTTGCTTTTCCAAAATTCTGCTAAATTCAAAGTAAAATATAAAATTCTGAAACAAAAAAATGGTGCTAAAGCATTGGGAATATTTTGGTTACAAGTCATTACTTAAGAAAAAAAATTCTTGTGTAAAACTGCATGATCATAGTGTAGAACTGCATGATCATATTGCAAATTAAGAAAAGTTTCAGGAGTCTTTGAAATGTTTTGAAGTCACACTTATTTTGTAAAAAAGGGAAGTTTTAAGTAACTAAAGTTATGTTTTTGTGTCAAACTATTCATGACTGCCTATTTGCTCAAATTGTTGAGGTTAAATATAGTTATATAAATAATATATATTTCTGGCCCCCAAGTTAAGCTGAACAGTATCTAAAATAATTCAAATTATAAGTAACAACAATAAGTTGTGTTTCTGTGTCTAACTCTATTTGTGTCTGCCCATTTGCTCAGTGTATGTCTTCATACATCAGGATGATAGTATCAAATTAACAAGTGAGAATTCTTAAAAGAGCTCTATTCAAACTGTTAAAAATTAAATATGCAGTTATATATGTGAATAAATATTCTTGGAGCCCAAATTAGACTAAGAAGGATGAAAAAGTCATATAAAAATCTGATTGTAGAAACTATTGGGAAAGGGACTCCTCTTTGCAAGCGCTTTGAAGGCAAGACTAGGTGTGGCAGATTAAACGTATCTACTAGGCTAGGGAATTAAGAATCAGTTTGCCCTGTAATTTCCCAATTTAAACCTTTTGTCAGCCATAAAATGTAAAAAACAAAGATTAGTTTAGTTTTCACGTAAAGGAAGAAAATATTGATTATTGTAACCTGGCAGTCTACTGCCTCAGTCTCCCACTCCCGGGTTAAACAGCAACAAAGTAAACCAGCTCAAGCCAGTCCTATAGGCAATAAAAAGATGCCCAAGAAAGAGCTAAGTCAATACCAATTCAGCACTAAATTTCATTCCTTATTTGACAAAGGGGAGCAGGTAAAAACTAAAATGGTTGGAATGTGATGGAGGAAGCAGTTAAATCACAAATTTTTGTGAGGGAAAGTTAGATCTTCTCGGATAGGCTGTGTCTTCTGAAGTATCCAATCTATGGAGAAACAGAGGAAGAGCTTATGTGCTAGGCTTAGGTGTATAAATTGTGTCATTTTCCTTTGTTTGGGGCGCCAACCATATTTTCTGGTTGTGTGCCCCTTCCTGCAAAATTGAGAATAAATTATTTTCTTCTCCACAATCGGGTGAGCCTTATTTTCTTCCAGAAAAAGATTTCTTTCCAACAAAAATAAAGGTAATTAGTGACTCTGTTGACAAATTTCAGTAAGTAAAGAAAAGTCCATAAAAACTATAGAGAGATTTTTCCAGGATTATGATTAAACGAATTAAGTAATTGTGTAATGTGTTTTGAAACCTGGTAGTCAATGTGCTTTAAAAAAATTATACATTTTCATAATTTAAACAAAGAAAAAGTTTTAGCTTCCTGTAAAGATAAGAACATTTCTTGCATAAAGTATAATGGTTTCAATTTTATTTAGCTTAAGTGTAATCTCCCATAGTTAACTTATAAACTAAATTAACATTATATGTACAAAATCTTTAAAGTAATAAAAATCTAAGTTCACATGAATAAAATTAAGCTAAAAAAGATTGTAGATATGCTCTCTTAAAGAAATAAAGTAAATTTGTTTGGTTAGTAATTATAATTTACTAAGTTTATTTAAATGTAAGTTAACTAGTCAATGTGGTTATAGTGAATTATAAAAAGTTTGTAAAACATCTTCCAAACTGAAAACATTTAAATAGTTCTAGTTCTAGAAGCCATTGTTAACTGTTAACTAAAACCTTGGATTGGTATTGGTTGCAAAAAATAACTTGGTGGTAATAAAACCTGTCTGAAGTCCACTGCAAGGTTCATATTTAAGTAAATGGTAATAAAAAGTTATCTTGATTCTATTGGGAATCTTCTGTTTTCATTTTAACAAAGGAAAATAGTTTTTTCCCTCTATTACTAAAGTAAAATACCTATTATTATCTTCATGGTAAAATTACATAAGTAAACAGTCATTTGATATATGATGTGTTGCATTAAATTGTTTAAAATATATATAAAAACAAGGAATAAACTTTATCATTGTCAAACTCTTTTGTGCATTCAAACCAGGCCTTGAATGCATTGCAAGTTGCCTCTCCATGTGATTTATTGGCTAGGCTGGTCACTGAACCCTCAATTAGAAGTATTTGCTATATCAGCCTCTGGTTCTGTTCCTGAAGTCGATGGAAACTATGTTGCAGTTTCAAGCTCCTGCAACAGCCAATGATGACTCAGTATAGACAAGTGTACAATGGATATTGCCTGCAGACTGGCACTGTTCCATAGTGCCAGAGAGCACTATGCACCAGGCTGGTAAAATACTGGAAACTCTCTCTAGAATCAACAATGCTGTGACTTGCTCACTGTGAAGAATATGCTAAGTGGAGTCATGACACCAGGATACTGTAAGTAAAACTTAAACACAGTTGGCATTATGACCTGCTCCCATGGAGAGATAACATGTAAAGTATTACAAACCTGAAACTTAAAACTATTAATTGCAACTGTAAATCAATTGCATTAAGTAATACATTAATTAATATTAAGTGCTGTACTCTTATCCTGTACTAAATATATGTCTAATAATTATAACATTATCTTTTCTATTTTGTATCAAGTGCAAAAGTATATTAGACATGTTAAATTCCTAGTAAATTCATTTTCTAAACAGTTAATAAACATGTCTATAGAATAAGTTGGCAGTCTCAGCCAGGCTCAGTCAACTTACTATATTCTACTCTACTCTACTGTGTAGCAAAAATGAGGCGTGCTTGCTAATAATGAGTCACCTATTGAACAAGTCAAAATTACTAGAAATTGTACAATGAAAACCAAAATATAAAAAAACTTTATTCTGTAGTTCTGATCACTCCCACAGCTAAAAACTAAGAAAATGTCCAACTTGGTGTACTAATCCTGAGTGAAACCAATTGCCCAAAGGGTGCCAGTTCACCAGGAGCATCTGACAGAGCACATGAGTGCCAATCATTAAACAGCTTGAAATGTGTGTTCAAACAAAGCTAAGTATCTATTGCAATTTCTCTCTAAAAGTAAATAACTTAGAAAAAGTATCTATATATCTACTGTTCCTACCAGCTTTTAAAAAGGGGTGCCATTTTTATAAGCACCTAACCTTGTCTACCTCTTTAATCCAATGTCCTCTGTTAAAAATGGGTATTCCAAATTTTAATTAAGTTTGTTTCTTTCAGAGTGAACGTCTTATTAACCATATGAAAACTTCATGCAACTTCATACAGAATGCCAGATCCATGTTCTTCCAGTTAAAATAAGAGTTTTACACCTTGTTAGGCAATTACTACAGCCCATGGCCAGCAGGAAGCAGTTACAGAAAAGAGATCATCTCCCTTCAGCACCCCTTTAAGATTAAAAGTGTAAACTCTTTAAGGGTAAAACTAAAGTAGTAGATGGATCTGGAGTCTGACTGGAAATCCACATGAGCACTGGTGGCCCCAGGATGACTGCAGGGGGGCATCCACCCCAGGATTCTGCTGTCCAGAATGAAAACTTCTAAACTTCTAAAAACAGTCCTGGATGCTACACTAAAGATGGATAAGTAAAGTAATCAATCAAAACAACAAACAGCCATACACCTCATAGCTCCAACAATAATTATGTCAAAGTTTAGCAAGTTAAACTTTGGCATAAGGGGGGAATGATGTGGGCTATGGGTGGGAGGCTCTTTGTCTCTTCAGAGATAACCTTAACCTAGGCTGTCTGTCCTGACTTTTGGGTGTGGAATGATGGGGGGCTGCAGTCCTGCCCTTGGTGACCATGGCAATGACTCCAGTTCAGGAAACAGTTTATCAATGCAAACTCTATAGACTTTGAATATTCAGGTAAAATGCAAAGCAAATGTGCTAAAAGCTTATCTAGAATGTATGAAGTCCATGCTAAAAGCTAACCTAGGATGTGGAAGATATATGCTAATTCAAACTTATTGAGAACTGAAACAAAAGAACCATTTGGCCTTTCCTCTCTGTCTAAAAGGACTCAAAAATCTTTTTTGGGGCTCAGGATTGAAACAGAAAGCTCCCAAGTCCAGCCAGCCATCAATAAACCATTTTTCCTTCTCAAAATCATTCCTGAGTCCTGGCCTTTCTATACACAAACAATTGAACCTCTCTCAAATTCTACAACAGTCTCGCAAGGAGAGATGTGATGTTTCTATGGCTACGCTTGCAACCTAAAGAATGTGACAATTAAGAGTTTTGAGCAAGCAGGATGAAGCTGTTAAAGACTAGAACAAAAGATGAGCACATACACTTTGTAGTTAGATAGATAGGGACACTTAGACTTTGTACCTTGAGATAAGATTTTTTTAGTTCTTTAGATCATGAATAATGCTAATAATTAACTGCATGTTGTTGCTTGTTCTCACATAGACTGGGGTATATAAAGAGCCCCTTGCAAACAATAAAGTAGTCTGATGAGTCTACTCACAGACCCCCTGATCCCAGCTCTCTCTTTGTTTCATTCCCTCTTTTTCTTCATTCCTTATAGCCTTCAGGCCCAAATCTCCAATAAATACTAACCTACAGTTTATCTTAGATTTCACCCAGCTATGTGTCAACTCACAACTTTACTCTCCCCACAACTTCCTTTAAGCCTATCACCCAGTCTTTAGCTCTCTGAGATGGCTTGGTTTACTTACTTCATATTGGAGAAGCCATGTAGTATTTGTCATTCAATCCCTGGGTTGCTTCACTCAACATAAAGTCCTCAAGATTCATCCATTTTATCCCATGTGTTTGTACTATATTCCTTCTTATAGCTGAGTAGTATTTCATTGTATGTATATACCACATTCTATTTATTCATTCCTCTGTTGATGGGCATTTGGGTTGATTCCAACTTTTGGCAATAGTGAATAGTGCTGCTATGAACATTGGTGTGCATATATTGGTTTGTGTCCATGTTTTCAGTTTTACTGAATTTCTGGGTCATATGGCAAATCTATAGCTAGTTTTTTTGAGAAATCCCCAAACTGTTCTTCAGAATGGTTGGAGTCTTCGCATTGCTACCAGCAGAGGATGAATGTACCCTTTCCTCCACATCCTCTCCAGCATTTGTAGTCTCTGTTTTTTGATAGCTGCCTCTCATGGGAGTAAGATGGTATTGATGTGGGCTATGGGTGGGAGGCTCTTTGTCTCTTAAGAAATAACCTAAACTATCTGTGACTTGTGGGTGTAGGATGATAAAAGGCTGCAGTCCTGCCCTTGTGACCATGGCAAAGACTCCAGTCCCAGGAAACAGTTTAACAATGCAAGGTCTACACTTTAAGTATTCAGGGGAAATGCAAACAAAATATGCTAAAAGCTTATCTAGAATGCCTGAGGTCTATGCTAAAAGCTTACCTAAGATGTGGAAGATATATATGCTAATTCAAGCTTATTGAGAACTGAAACAAAAGGATCATTTGGCCTTTCCTCTCAGTATAAAAAGGACTCAAAAATCTTGTTCCAGCTCAGGATTGAAACAGAAAGCTCCCGAGTTCAGCCGGATATCAATAAACCATTTTTCCATTTCAAAATCATTCCTGAGTCTTGGCCTCTCTATACGCAAGTAATTGAACCTCTCTCAAATTCTACATTTTTGGTGACTCTCGTGGGACTGCAAACGAAGGCCAGAGACAGTAGTATTTTGTTGCCCCTTCCAAATCCCCAAGGAAGCCAGAAGGATTCAGGTGAACCCCAAATCTGGGTGCCCCTGGATTAAATTTAATCCAGAGAAGATGTGGGCTCCACCAGAATCTTCCTGACAAAAATCGAGGGCAATGGAAGGTCTGAAGGAAAGATTCTGGGAACGAAAAAGAACTCCAAACATGGAAGAAGGTAAGACTCCCTGGGTGAGCACAGTCTGGAAAGCCATAGCTTTAATTGCTGGGAAGGGGAGGCTCATCACCTCCCGAGAGAATTCTAGTAGTCCCAGAAAATTAAGGGGGAAGCCGTTCTCTCTAGGTCTGGAATAAGGAGAAAAACCGGGAAAAAGACCTGGTGTTTTAGGTTTGTCTAACTGCATGTTAGAATCTGGTACTGGTCTTTTATCCACTAAAGGAGTGGAGGCTTGATTTTAATAAAAAGGGCTATTTATAGGTTCAAGTCCTAATGTCCTGGAAATTGGTCTCGATTAAAAAAAACAGTTGGTTACAGGAAAATGGATCGGCTTTTTAAGTGGAGGTTGGTCTAGGTGTAAAATTAAACAGTGGAAAAAGTCTAGCTGAAACCTTTTGTTATGGTGCTAAATTGTGAATGAATTCACTTCTACCAAATGTTAAGTGTTCTAAGGTTTGTGATGGCTGTGGGGGCAGCCATGCTGAAAATAAATATATAGAACTTGTGGTTCAGATTAGTAACCTTTGTGCTTCTGTCTGTGTCAGCTCAATGCTAGTGTTGGAGTTGTGTAGTTATGTTATGTAAAGTAGAATTCAGTGGAGCTAGAACCCTCCCTTGCCATTGGCAAGGGGACGAAATGATTATGGGGCAAAACTGAGGAGTCTGGATGTTTGTGGAGTCTGGATGTTTGTGCATGCTCTGCTGTCTTGTCTCTGGTCTGCCCCTTTGCCAGGGCTTGAAAGCCACCTGTGTCCGTGCCACACACTCAGGTTTGTTGGGGCTGCCCCAGTCACAGTGGCTGGGTCCCTGGGAAAGTTGCCAAATTTGAATAGGTTCTGTCTGCCCATGTTGGCCTGAAAGCTGGAAAGGGGGGAGCAGCTTTGCCCCTTTCCAGTGAGTCCATACATTCTATTCTAAGCCACATTCCTATTTGATTGTTGTGTACCTGACTGCCTGGAAGAGGGGGATGTAAAGAGGGTGAAAATCAGAATCAGAATAAATGCAGTAAAGTTCCCTCCCTAGGGTGTCAAAGCCAAAATATGTTTGCATTCTGCCCAGATTCTTAGAAGGCATTGTAGTAACTTTAAGTAAGAGAATGTGTTCTGTGAAAGTAAAATTTGTCTTAAAAGTATAAATAATAATACAAGTTTAACAAAGCATTGTTTAAATTAAGGTATTTAAATGGCTAATTGCAGAAAGTCATTATTAAACAAAAACTGAATTGATAATAATAATAATAAAAAGTAATTTTATAACAAGAAAATTTGTTGGCAGCCAGCCTTCCCTGCCAACTTGCTTCCAAAAAACTCTTTCTGGTATTACATGCTACTAAGTATTTAAAGTGAAGAAAAGTTCATTATTTTAACAAGCTTGTTTAGTATTAATGGCAATTATATGTTGTAAGAAGTTTGCCTGGTAACTTAGTATGTGAGATATACGGAATGTGTTTTTATTGTTAAGGAAACAGAAGATGATTTTGTCCTAAAATAAAATGATTGATTATTGGAAAGAGTAGAGTGTGGGACAAAATGTGAATGAATACAGAAAGTGTAGAAGGTTTGTGGAAGGAAAATTTTATGATTAAAATTGAGTAAGATCAGTATACAAAGAAAATCTGTTTTATCAAAATAGCTTACTGTGCTTTAACTGTGGGCATGCCCGTGGGGCCGTTAGCTATACGGCTGGCCGGGCTGTTAGCTAGATGGCTTTGACCTCGGTGAGGCAAACTTCTCAAACAGGTTGTGAATGACGACAGGGCCCCAGTATCACACAGCCAGATTAAACACATAGTAACCACCCCAGAGATGCAGGCTCGTGGTGCAGGTCTGGTTTATTGGGGAAGTGGTACAGCTTATATAGGCAGGGGTGGGGGCTTGAGGTGATGTGTCAATTATAGATGGGCTAAGGGGATTGGGATAATATGAAGCAGCTACTTGATGGGATGAGGTAGTTTTGAACTTGGTGCACGCGGGCTTCTCTGGCGGGAAGCTGGCTAGGAAGAAGGGAGGTGCCTTTTGTGATAGCCATTGTGTATGCTTAGTGGCCATTCTGGCTACATGTTGTTTGCCAGCAAGCTCACCAACATTTAACCTCATCATTTCCTCAGTGTTTGAAGAAGAGTCTTTTACATCTTTTAAAAGAACATTATGTTCTAGAAATCAAATCCTGAAAAGTAGCTTTTTATTTAAAACAAACTGCAAGAGATTTATTCTTTTACCTTAAAAGAAAAATTAAAGTAATAGTTAAGTTCATTTAATTTGTTATAAGTCGAATGAAAGTTGTTTAAAGATATTATAAAATTAACAGGATTTAAAATTAATAAAAACTCTAAAAGTTAAAATCATTTATAGGTGCATTTATATTATAAAACAGCGGAAAGACAATAACTGAAATTATAGCTGGGTGAATTTAGCCTGAAACTATTATTTAAGTGTAAATTATAAACTAACCTTCCCTTGTTTATAGTTACTTCAAGCCTAACCTCACCCCTTGCTTTTGCCTATAGTTTTTTCATAATAGCTTCTACCCCTACAGGCCAGAGAAGAGCGGGGACATCACTGTCTCCTGTCCTGGTATTAGTAACCCTTTCTTTCATGAATTCAAGTGTAAACTAAATAAATTGATGCCTGATGGAATAAGGTTAAACAACCACTGGAGTTTTATTATCTCCAAAAAAAAGAAAAAGGATGCAGGGAGAGGGAGAAGTCTCCTGCCTTTAAAGTCAGTGTTCCTAAGAGTGGCAATTCATGAGAGAAACCAGTCTGTCTCCCTGAGGCTTCAAATAGCCTCAGTAAATATATATAAAATTAATCTTGGGGAGGGGGCAAGATGGCGGCTGAGTGAACATCCCTGTTAGAGTCTTCTGCAGGGAATCGGCTGGGCGGCGTTGGAGACTCTTTGGGACCGGATTGTTTCGGGATTTTTGCTGGTCCGGAGGTGTCTGGACATCGATTTGGAGGGAAGGTAACAGAGAGGATTCGTCTGTGAAATATACACGGAGATCCCAGCTACCTGTAGAGGATTCCCTTCTTGGGTAGGCGGAGACGAGGCATCTAGCCCCGCTCGGTGGGGCTGAGCCAGGCCGGGCCGGGCCGCGGTAGTGTTTGGAGCCGGGCGGGGCCGGTGCAGGCCCCGGCTGCGGGCCGCGGAGCGCTTGGAGCCGGGCGGGGCCGGTGCAGGCCCCGGCTGCGGGCCGCGGTAGCGTTTGGAGCCGGGCGGGCCCGGGTCAGGCCGCGACGGGTACGGAGCCGGGCAGGGCCGGTCCAGGCCGCGGTGGCGGGAGGTGGATGCCGGAGCCGGCTGGGCCGCTGTAGCAAGCGGAGCTGGGCGGAGCCAGGCCAGGCCAAGGCGGCGTGAGGAGCCGGGCAGAGCCGGTCCAAGCCTCCGCGGTGGGCGGAGCCGGGCCTGCGGAGGGGTTTCTGTTTTTTTTTTTTTTTTTTTGAGCATCTGCAGTACTGGGGAGTTCGTGGGCCTTGGGCGGCCTATTGGGGGTTTGTGGGAAGGGAGGTGCTTGCAGACCCATTTGGGCAGACAGACGGGGGGGTTTTAGGGCAAAGCGGGGGGAAGTTGTTGTTTTAGATAGTGTTGCAATTGTGACACGTGTGTACCTGTATCTCTCTTCTCCCTATCCGTTCCCCACCGTTTGCCCATCCTCTTTTTCTTTCTTCCTTTCTTCTTGCCTTTCTTTTTTCTTTATTATAATAAGTTTGTTTTTTTTTTTTGTTTTTTTTTTTTTTTTCGGTTTTCTCTTTCCCTCTTGTCCCTCATCTTCCACTTATTTTTACTTTAATTCAAGTATACAATAGGTGCTACAGGGAACACCTCACATTTGCTGGGTTTTCCCATCCTCCACTGCCTCATTTCTGTGTGAACTGATTTAGGCTACCTACACTATCCCCCTTCCCCTGCATCTTGATATCCACTATCATCTACTGTCTCTCCTATATTCCACCCCCCACCTCCCGTTCTTTGATCCACAAAGTGTCTAACTCTTAATTTCTAATACCTTTGTTCTGTTTTCTGTCTATTATCCACTCTTGAAACTATTACCTTTCTTTTCTTTTTCCCTCTCTCATGAAAACAATAGCTGTGTAGTTCATACCATATTCCTCCCAAATTCAGTCATCAACTTCATAAAAGGTACTCTACCTACAGCTATAACTCTATACAATCTGCATAAATCTAACCTCCATCCTTCCAGATCTCATATTCCTGCTTTATTAACATACATCACCAATACAACTTTACACTTTTCCCTTGCTTACACAATTGCCTTTCCCCAACACTAATACTTTCCTCTAAAGTGAACTTAACCAACAACAAGTAACTAGAATAAGAAGAAAAAAGTGACAAAGAGAAGATATAACACCTGTGCAAAAATAACAACTAATTAACCTCCAAGAGCAGACAAAGAAGCTAAGGAACTGATTAAATTCATCAAAATAAAGAGATGACCAGGAAGCAACAAAAATCTACGAACCAAACCAATAATCAGGAAAACATGGCTGAATCCAATCAACAAACCAATAATCACGAAGGGGAGCAAAACTTGGCACAAGCAATGAAAGATCTCAGAACATTTATCACCGACAAATTTGATGCAGTAATGAAAGAGGTTAACAACATGAAGATATCACTTGGAGGGGAAATTGCAGACATACGCAAAAACATAACAGATATGATGGGAATGAACACCACAGTTCAAGAAATCAAAAATACACTTGCAGCAAATATCAGCAGACTAGAAGAGACAGAGCAGAGAATTAGTGATGTGGAAGACAGTACATCAGAAATCAAACAGATAGTAGAAGGGGTCAATAAGAAGATAGAAAAAATCCAATTAGGATTTAGGGACCTGAATGACAATGCAAAACACTCAAACATACGTATTATAGGCATTCCAGAAGGTGAAGAGAAGGGAAAGGGGTCAGAAAGAGTGTTGCAGGAAATAATGGCTGAAAACTTCCCAAATCTACAGAAAGAGACAGATGTACATATCCAAGAAGCACAGCGCACTCCACAAGTCATAAACCCCAACAGGCCCACCCCAAGACATATACTTGTCAAATTATCCAATGCTCAAGACAAAGAGAAGATCCTAAAAGCAGCAAGAGAAAAGAAAACCATCACATACAAGGGAAGCTCAATTAGATTAAGTGCTGATTTCTCTTCTGAAACCATGGAGGCAAGAAGACAGTGGTATGATATAGTCAAGGTACTAAAGGAAAAAAATTTCCAACCAAGAATACTCTATCCAGCTAAACTAGCATTCAAACATGATGGAGAGTTCAAAATATTCGCAGACAAACAGAAACTGAAAGAGTATACCAACAAGAAACCTCCCCTTCAAGAAATTCTAAAGGGAGTTCTGCAGGAAGAAAGGAAAAAACAGGAAAGGCAAAGTTGGAGGAGAGTATAAGACCAACAACAACAACAAAAAAGACAAAAAAAATATACAAACAAAATATGACAATCACAAATCCAATCAAAATATGGCTAACACAAATAATTCCTTGATAGTAATAATACTGAATGTCAATGGATTAAACTCACCTATCAAAAGATTCAGACTGGGACACTGGATAAGGAAATATGACCCATCCATATGCTGTCTACAAGAGACACATCTTAGACCCAGAGACGCATGGAGATTGAAAGTGAAAGGCTGGAAAACAATCATACAAGCTAACAATAACCAAAAAAAGGCAGGAGTAGCTATATTAATATCAGACAAAATAGACTTTAAATGTGAAACAATTGTGAGAGACAAAGAAGGTTATTACATTTTAGTCAAAGGGAAAATCTGTCAAGAAGATCGAACAATCATAAATATCTATGCCCCTAACAAGGGTGCCTCTAAATACGTCAGGCAAACGCTGGAAAAACTAAGTGAAAGAATAGATACATCTACAATTATAGTGGGGGATTTTAATACACCACTATCAACTCTGGACAGAACATCTCAAAAGAGAATCACCAAAGAAACAAAACATCTGAATAGTATATTAGAGGAGCTCGATCTAATAGACATATATAGATCGCTACACCCAAACACAGCAGGATATACATTTTTCTCAAGCGCACATGGATCATTCTCCAAGATAGATCATATGCTAGGCCACAAAGAAAGGCTGAACGAATTCAGAAAGATTGAAATCATACAAAACATTATCTCTGACCACAGTGGAGTCAAGCTGGAGATTTGCAAGGGAAAGAAGCCCAGATTTCACACCACGATTTGGAAATTAAACAACACACTCTTAGAAAAACAGTGGGTCAAAGAGGAAATCTCAAAAGAAATCAATGACTACCTTGAAACAAATGATACTGACAACACAACATACCAAAATTTATGGGATGCAGCAAAAGCAGTACTGAGAGGGAAGTTTATAGCCATAAATTCATATATCAAAAAAGAAGAAAGAGCAAAAATTGAAGAACTAACTGCACATTTGAAGGAATTAGAAAAACAACAACAAAGTAACCCAACAGGAAGAAGAAGGAAGGAAATAACAAAGATAAGAGCAGAACTAAATGAAATAGAAAATAAGAAAGCACTTGAACAGATAAACAAGACCAAGAGCTGGTTTTTTGAGAAGATTAACAAAATTGACAAACCTTTAGCAACACTAACAAAGAAAAAAAGAGAGAAGATGCAAATACACAAAATAAGAAATGAGAAAGGCGATATCACCACTGACCCCACAGAAATAAAGACTATCATAAGAGGATATTTTGAAAAACTATATTCCAACAAAAACGACAATCTAGAGGAAATGGACAAATTCCTAGAAACACATAAACAGCCCATATTGACAAAAGAAGAAATTGATGATCTTAACAAACCAATCACAAGCAGAGAGATAGAATCAGTTATTAAAAATCTCCCAACTAAGAAGAGCCCAGGGCCAGATGGCTTCACAGGTGAATTCTATAAAACATTCCGGAAAGAACTGACACCAATCCTGCTGAAACTATTCCAAACCATCGAAACAGAAAGAACATTACCCAACTCCTTCTATGATGCCAACATTACCCTAGTACCAAAGCCAAACAAAGACATCACAAGAAAGGAAAATTACAGACCAATTTCTCTAATGAACCTAGACGCAAAAATACTTAACAAAATACTTGCTAATCGTATTCAACAACACATTAAACGAATTATACACCACGACCAAGTGGGATTCATCCCAGGTATGCAAGGATGGTTCAACATAAGAAAATCAATCAACGTAATACACCATATAAACAGATTGAAGGAAAAAAATCACATGATTATATCTATTGATGCGGAAAAAGCATTTGACAAAATACAGCACCCTTTCTTGATAAAAAACTCCAAATGATTGGAATACAAGGAAATTTTTTGAACATGATAAAGAGTATATATGAAAAACCTAAAGCCAATATTGTTTACAATGGAGAAATCCTAGACTCCTTCCCTCTAAACTCAGGAACAAGACAAGGATGCCCACTGTCGCCGCTCCTATTTAACGTTGTCTTAGAAGTACTTGCTCGAGCACTGAGGCAAGAACCAGAAATAAAAGGCATTCAAATTGGAAAGGAAGAAGTCAAAATTTCATTATTTGCAGATGACATGATCCTATACATAGAAAACCCTGAGAGATCTACAACGAAGATTCTAGAACTCATAAATGAGTTTAATAAAGTCGCAGGTTATAAGATCAATGCGCAAAAATCAGTAGCATTTCTGTACACCAATAATGAGCAAGATCAGGAGGAAATCAAGAAACAAATACCATTCACAATAGTAAATAAAAAAATCAAATACTTAGGAATAAATTTAACTAAAGAGGTAAAGAACTTATACACTGAGAACTATACAAGATTGTTCAAGGAAATCAAAGAAGACCTAAATAAATGGAAGACTATTCCTTGTTCATGGATAGGAAGACTGAACATTATTAAGATGTCTATCCTACCAAAATTGATCTACACATTCAATGCAATCCCAATAAAAATCAATGCAGCCTTCTTTAAGGAACTAGAAAAACTAACTATGAAATTTATTTGGAAAGGAAAGAGACCCCGAATAGCCAAAGACATACTGAAAAAGAAAAACGAAATTGGAGGAATCACACTACCTGACTTCAAAACATACTATAAAGCTACGGTGGTGAAAACAGCATGGTATTGGCATAAGGAGAGACATATAGACCAATGGAATCGATTTGAAAGCTCTAATATAGAACCTCACATATACAACCACATAATATTCGATAAAGCCACCAAACCCTCTCAACTGGGAGAGAGTGGCCTATTCAACAAATGGTGTCTGGAGAACTGGATAGCCATATGTAGAAGAATGAAAGAGGATTACCATCTCACACCTTATACAAAGATCAACTCAAGATGGATCAAAGACCTAAATATAAGAGCCAAGACCATAAAAACCTTAGAAAGCAGTGTAGGGAAACATCTACAGGACCTTGTAATAGGTAATGGATTTATGAATATCTCACCAAAAGCACGAGCAGCAAAAGAGCTAATAGATAAATGGGACTTCCTCAAAATTAAAGCCTTCTGCACCTCAAAGGAGTTTGTCAAGAAAGTAAAAAGGGAGCCCACACAGTGGGAGAAAATATTTGGCAATCATATATCTGATAAGAAACTTATAACTTGCATATATAAAGAACTCCTACATCTTGAAAATAAAAAGATAAACAATCAATTTAAAAAATGGGAAAAAGACTTAAACAGACACTTCTCCGAAGAAGAAATACAAATGGCAAGAAAGCACATGAAAAAATGTTCCAAATCTCTAGCTATCAGGGAAATGCAAATCAAAACCACAATGAGATACCATCTTACACCCATAAGATTGGCAGCTATGAAAAAAACAGAAGAATACAAGTGCTGGAGAGGATGTGAAGGAAGGGGAACACTCATCCACTGCTGGTGGGAATGCAGAAGGATCCAACCATTCTGGAGAACAGTATGGCGGTTTCTCAAAAAACTAGCCATAGATTTGCCATATGACCCAGCAATACCACTGCTGGGAATATACCCAGCAGAACTGAAAACAAGAACACAAACCAATATATGTACACCAATGTTCATAGCAGCATTGTTCACCATTGCCAAAAGTTGGAATCAACCCAAATGCCCATCAACAGACGAGTGGATCAATAAAATGTGGTATATACACACAATGGAATACTACTCGGCTGTAAGAACAAACACACTACAAACACATGTGATAACATGGATGAATCTTGAGAACCTTATGTTGAGTGAAGCAACCCAGACATTGAAGGACAAATACTACATGACCTCAATGATATGAAATAAACAAGCTGCCCTAGATAGCAAGAGACTGAACGATAGGCTTGCAGGAAATCGGAGGGTGGAGGAAGGATATGAGCCGATGTCTGCAGGGGTGGAATTTAAGACGAGATGGTGGTAAGTATGAACACAAAGAAGAGATAAAAGGGGGGCAAGGGGTTGCCTTTGCTTGGGGCTTTGCGGGTTTGAGGGTGGCTGGGGAGGGACGGGTGGGTAACGTTGCCCAAAAGTGGGGGGAGGGAGGGGTAGCATACGAAACAGGAGAGGGTCAGGTGTTGGTGGAGAGTAAAATGCCGAGAAAATCATATCAAAATATAATAAAGAGGGTTACCTGTTTAGAATGCTCGGAGGGGAGGGTCTGATGCAGGACGGGCTCCTGGGGAATGTCTAAATGCTCATTCTGCCAGAGTGGGTGACACCATGGGGTAGAAACCCAAGTAGTGAGAGTGGGGGTGGACCCACATCCTGGGGAGGACTAATGCCATCCAATAGAGGGAACTGTATCCCTCGAGAGAAAGGGTGGCTCCCAGGGCATTGGGGCAGTTGAGCAAGTTAGGCCCTGAACACTATTCCATCTATCTCTGGAAGTGGCTCCTCAGGAAACGGAGGTTGGCTATCACTGAGGGCACCAAGGTGGAAGGGAAAATGGACGTTAAATGTGTGGAACCAAAGTAAATGGGGGGTAAGAGAGGAGTTTCTTGAGAGTACACAAGGATGGATATAAAACATGTAATATTACACCATAACATATAGGAGATGACAGACTGATAATGTAAACCATAATGTAAAACATAGGATAACTAAAAATGTAAAGAACTGTGTATCCTAAAGTATGCACCATAATGTAAACACAGATGTCACCTTGTTAGAAAGCTAATGTCTCAGACTCTGTACATCACTTTAAGTAAATATGATATGAATAGGGCGTAAGAGTATCACTGTGGAAGGGAAAAGGTTTTCTGGTGGATGTGTGGGAGTGCTGTATATTATATATATACATTGCTGTGGTCTAGGACTCCTGTGAAGAAAAGCTGAATAATTAGGGGGGGGGGGGGAAAAAAAAAAAGAAAAAAATAGGATGTGGAATTTTTTCAAGTCAACATTCTTTATCTAAGTTCTTTATCTAACTTTATCCAAGTTCTTTATCTATCCTTTAAACTCATCGCTATATGCCATTCCCTAGTAAGGGACCATGACATTATATTGGGCTTCAAATTTCGGGGAGTTCTGGATCACAGAGTGTTTCAACAATGGCAATGGAGGGATACTGGTATGGGATACCAATGACAGATGATATATGACTGACAGGAAGCTGTACAGAACATATGTCCAGGGTGCATGGTAATGTTTGGATATACTCATAGTGGCAACAATTAAAAACCACAGTAGGGGGGGTACTGGGTTCCTGGCCAGTGGTGCTCTGTCGTGGTCCCTAGGGGAGCAGCGACAGTCTCCCAGGTACAGTGGTGGGGACCGGGAGGGAGTGAGGGTTCAACAGTGAGCCCCTGATACTAATGACTATGCTTGTGAGCTGATAAACCCAAAATAATAACAAGGCCTAGAGCAACTTTGTGCCTGGGAATTTCCTTCTGTCAGCCTTCATGTTACTCAAATGTGGCCAGTCTCGAAGCCAAACTCAGCATGTAAATGCAATGCCTTCCCCCTAGCGTGGGACATGACACCCGGGGATGAGCCTCCCTGGCAACGAGGGACCACTATCAACTACCAACTGATGATGCAACTGGAAAATGACCTTATACGGAAGGTTCAATGCGGATCAGCAGAATATCCATGTCTACATAAAATACCATGACTTTAAAATGCTGTTTGACCTAAAGTAAGGGGGAAATGGAAAGGAGAAATGAGTTTATATGGCTACGAGTTTCTAAAAAAGAGTCTGGAGGCTGGCAGAAGGTTTGCCCTCATGCACAACTGAGCAGAGTCAGAGAGACAGATAAAGCAGATACAACCCCCAGATATTGGTTCCTTTGAGGGCTAAAGAGACCCATGGGAGTTATGGTCATGGCCGATGGGGTTAACTACCAGGGCAGATGGCCCCTCTTTGGAAATGGTGTTTATGTGTGATGAATCTGGACTCAGATGGGATCTCCCTTCATAAGACTTTCATGCTAATGTGCTGGAGGTGCAGTTAATGTTGGGGTTTAAGATATATTTAGGGGATTTGAATCTCTGGACTGACAATGTGATAGCCAGCTCCTGAGCCTCAACAGACTCCAGCACCTACAATCTGATTTATTGGACTTACCACACTCAGCTAAGATGGAGGTGAAGAAGGACAACCACCACACCATGGAGCCTAGAGTGATTACAACTGAAAATGGGAGGATTGCATCCAGCATCCAGGTGGAATCTGAGCCTCCTCTTGACATAAAGGTGCAATGGACACAACCAATCCAGTGTCCACATAGAAGAGGTGGCATTGGATTGGGAAAAGTGGACATAATGGACAAAGGGTATGGGGAAAGGCAGGAAGAGATGAGAGGTGGAGGTGTCTTCGGGACATGGAGCTGCCCTGGATGGTGCTTCAGAGGTAATCACCGGACATTGTAAATCCTCACAGGGCCTACATGATGGAATAGAGGAGAGTATAGGCCATGATGTGAACCAATGTATATGAGGTGCAGAGGTGCCCAAAGATGCACTTACCAAATCCAATGGATGTGTCATGATGATGGGAACGAGTGTTGTTGGGGGGGGGGAGAGGGGGGGTGGGGGGGTGGGGTTGAATGGGACCTCACATATATATTTTTAATGTAATATTATTACAAAGTCAATAAAAAATAAAAAAATTAAAAAAAAAAAGGAAATGAATTGAAAAAAAAATAAATAAATAAAATAAAATTAATCTTGTTGCTTATCCAAAATTCTGCTAAATTCAAAGTAAAATATAAAGTTTTGAAACAAAAAGGTGCTAAAGCATTGAGAACATTTTGGTTACAATCTATTAATTAAGAAAGAAAATTCTTGTGTAAAATTGCATGGTCGTAGTGTAAAACTGAACAGTCATAGTGCAAATTAAGAAAAGTTTCAAGAGTCTTTGAAATGTTTTGCAGTCACACTTATTTTGTAAAAATTAGAAGTTTAAAGTAACTAAAGTTATGTTTTTGAGTCAAGCTATTCATGTTTGCCTATTTGCTCAAATTGTTGAGGTTAAATATGTAGTTATATAAGTAATATATATTTCTGGACCCCAAATTAAGCTAAACAGTATATAAAATAATGCAAATTATAAGTAACATCAATGAATTGTGTTTCTGTATCTAACTCTTTGTGTCTGCCCATTTGCTCAGTGTACGTCTTCATACATCAGAATAATAATACCAAATTAACAAATGAAAATTCTTAAAAGAGCCTTTTCAAATTGTTAAAAATTAAATATGCAGTTATATATGTAAGTAAATATTCTTAAAGCCCAAATTAAACTAAGCAGAATGAAAAAGTCATATAAAAATCAAATTATAAAAACAATTGGGAAAGGGCCTCCTCTTTGCAAGAGCTTTAAAGGCAGGAATAGGTGTGGCAGATTAAATCTATCTACTAGGCTAGGGAATTAAGAATCAGTTTGCCCTGTAATTTCCCAGTTTAAACCTTTTGTCAGCCATAAAATGTTAAAAAAAAAAAAAGATTAGTTTAATTTTCACATAAGGGAAAAAAATATTAGTTGGTGTAACCTAGCAGCTTGCTGCCTCAGTCTCCCACTCCCAGTTTGGACAGCAGCGGAGGAGACCAGTTTAGGCCAATCCTATGGGCAGTAGAAGGATGCGCAAGAAAGAGCTAGTTTGGTGCCATTTCAGCACTAAATTCTATTCCTTATTTGACAAAGGGGAGCAAGTAAAAACTAAAATGGTTGGAATATGATAGAGGAAGCAGTTAAATCACAAGCTTTTGCGTGGGAAAGTTAGACCTTCTCAGATAAGCTGTAACTTCTGAAGTATCCAATCTATATAAAAACAGAAGAAGAGCTTGCATGCTAAGCTTAAAGGTATAAATTGTGTCATTTTTCTTTGTTCGGGGCACCAGCCATATCTGGTTCTGTGCCCTTTCAAGTTTGAGAATAAATTATTTTCTTATCCACAATCTGGTGAGCCTTATTTTCTTCCAGAAGATTTCTTTCCAACAAAATTAAGGTAACTAGTGGCTCTATTAACAAATTTCAGTAAGTAAAGTCCATAAAAACTATGGAGAAATCTCTCCTGGATTATGATTAAACAAATTAAGTAATTGTGTAATGTGTTTTAAAACCTGGTAGTCAGTATGCTTTTAAATTATTCATTTTCATAACTTCAACAAAGAAAAGAAGTTTTTAGTTTCCTGTAAGGGTAAAAGAGAACATTCCTTGCATAAACTACAATGGTTTCAATTTTATTTACCTTGAGTGTAATCTCCCATAGTTAATTTATAAAATAAATTAACATTATATGTATGAAATCTTTAGAGTAATAAAATTATAAGTTCACATTAGTAAAATTAGGCTAAAAAATTGTAGATATGCTCTCTTAAATAAATAGAATAAATTTCTTTAGTTGGTAATTATAATTTTTAATAAGTTTACTTAAACATGATATGGCTAGTCAATGTAGTTATAGTCAATTATAAAGAGTTTGTAAAACATCTTCCAAAACTAAACATGTTTAAATAGTTCTAGCTCTAAAAGTCATTGTTAACTAAAACTTAAATTAGTATTAGTTGCAAAAAAATAACTTCATGATAATAGAACCTGTCTGAAGGTGACCACAAGGTACATATTTATGTAAATGGTAATAAAAAGTTATCTTGATTCTATTGGAAATCTTCTGTTTTCATTTTAACAATGAAAAACATTTTTTCCTCTATTACTAAAGTAAAGTACCTACAGTTGTTATCTTCGTGGTAAAATTGTGTAAGTAAATAGTCTTTTAATATATGATGTACTGCATTAAATTGTTTAATATATATATATATAAACAAGGAATAAACTTTAACATTACCAAACTCTTTTGTGCATTCAAACCAGGCCTTGAATACATTGCATTATGCCTCTCCATGTGAGTTATTGGCTGGGCTGGTCACTGACCCGTCAATTAAAATATTTGCTATATCAGCCTCTAGTTATGCTCCTGAAGTCAATAGAAACTAAGTTGCAGTTTCAAGCTCCTGCAGCAGCCAAGGATGACTCGGTACAGCCAAATGTACAATGAACATTGCCTCCAGACTGACACTGTTCCATAGTGTCAGAGAGCACTATGCACCAGGCTAGTAGAATACTAGAAAATCTAAGATCAACGATGCTGCCACTTGCTCACTGCGTGAAAAACATGCTAAGTGGAGTCATGATACCAGGATACTGTAAGTAAAACTTAAACACAATTGGCATTATGGCCTGCTCTCATGGAGAGATAACATGTAAAGTATTACACACCTGAAACTTAAACCTAATAATTGCAACTCTGAATCCTTATGCATTAAGTAATACATTAATTAATATTAAGTGCTGTACTCTTATCCTGTACTAAATATATGCCTAATAATTATAACATCATCTTTTCTATTTTGAATCAAGTGCAGAAGTATATTAAACATGTTAAATTCCTAGTAAATTCATTTTCTAAACAGTTTATAAACATGTCTATAAAATAAAGTGGCAATCTCAGCCAAACTCAGTCAACTTACAATTCTACTGTATGGTGTAGCAAAAATGAGGCTTGCTTGCTAATAATGAGTCACCTATTGAACAAGTCAAGATTACTAGAAATTGTACAATGAAAACCAAAATGTAAAAATCCTTTATTCTGTAGTTCCGATCACTCCCACCACAGCTAAAAACTAAGAAAACTTCCAACTTAGTGACATAATCCTGAATGAAACCAATTGTCCAAAAAGTGACAGTTCACCAGGAACATCTAACAGAGCACATGAGTGCCAATCATTAAACAGCTTGAAATGTGTCTTCAAACAATGATAAATATTTATTGCAATTTCTCTCTAAAGATAAATAACATAGAAAAAGTATAGATAGATAGATAGATAGATAGATACTGTTCCCACAAGTTTTTTTTTAAAAAGGAGTGCCATCTTTATAAGCACCTAACCTTGTCTACCTCTGTAATCCAATGTCCTCTTTAAAAATGGGTGTTCCAAATTTTTAATTGTTTGTTTCTTTCAGAATGAACATCTTACTAACCATATGAAAACTTCATCCAACTTCATACAGAATGCTGGATCCATCTTCCTCCAGTTAAAATAAAAAGTTTACACCTTGTTAGGCAATGACTACAGCCCATGGCCAGCAGGAAGCAGTTACAGAGAAAAGAGATCATCTCCCTTCAGCATCCCTTTTAGATTAAAGGTGTAAACTCTTTAAGAGCAAAACAAAATTAATAGATGGATCTGGAACCTAACTGGAAATCCATGTGAGTGCCAGTGGCCCCAGGATGTCTGCAGGGGTCCACGGCCCAGGATTCTGCTGCCCAGAATAAAAATTTCTAAACTTCTAAAAAAAAAGTCCTGGGTGCTACACTAAAGATTAATTAATAATCAATCAAAACAACAAACAGTCATCCACCTCATAGCTCCAACAATAATTATGCCAAAATTTAGCAAGTTAAACTTTGGCAAAACGGGGAAATGATGTGGGCTATGGGTGGGAGGCTCTTTGTCTCTTAAGAAATAACCTAAACTATCTGTGACTTGTGGGTGTAGGATGATAAAAGGCTGCAGTCCTGCCCTTAGTGACCATGGCAAAGACTCCAGTCCCAGAAAACAGTTTAACAATGCAAAGCCTAAACTTTAAGTATTCAGGAGAAATGCAAACAAAATATGCTAAAAGCTTATCTAGAATGCCTGAGGTCTATGCTAAAAGCTTGCCTAAAATGTAGAAGATATATATGCTAATTCAAGCTTATTGAGAACTAAAACAAAAAGACCATTTGGCCTTTCCTCTCTGTATAAAAAAGACTCAAAAATCTTGTTCAGCTCAGGATTGAAACAGAAAGCTCCCTAGTCTGGCCGGCTGTTGATAAACCATTTTTCCTTCTCAAAATCATTCCTTAGTCCTGGTCTCTCTATATGCAAGTAATTGAACCTCTCTCAAATTCTACAACAGTATCTCATTGTAGTTTACATTGACATTTCCCTAACAGCTAGTGATTTTGTGCATATTTCCATGTGCTTTTTAGCCATTTTTATTTCTTCTTTGGGAAGTGTGTGTTTAAGTCTCATGCCCATTTTTAAATGGGATGTTTGTCTTTATTTTCAAGATATAGTGTCAATGGTGACTCATGAAAAATCATGCAAACTGGGGTTCAGGGGATCAGAGCAAATGCTACTGACAAGTTTATTGTACAATTTCATAGTATTTGTACAATTCCTAATGCATAGAATTTGAGAGAGTTTCAACTATTTGTGTATAGAAAGACCAGGACTCAGGAATGATTTTGAGAAGGAAAAATGGCTTATGGATGGCCAACCAGACTCGGGAGCTTTCTGTTTCACACCAGAGCACCAAACAAGTATTTGAGTTTCTTTTATACAGCGAGGAAAGGTCAAATGGTTCTTTTGTCTCAGTTCTCAATAGGCTTGAATTAGCATATATCTTCCACATCCTAGGTAAGCTTTTAGCATGGACTTCACACATTCTAGATAAGCTTTTAGCACATTTGGTTTGCATTTCCCCTGAATATTTAAAGTTTATAGAGTTAGCATTGATAAACTGTTTCCTGGGCCTGGAGTCACTGCCATGGTTACCAAGGGTGGCAGGGTTGCAGCCTCTCACCATCCCACACCCAAAAGTCAGGAGAGACAGCTTAGGTTAAGGTTATCTCTGAAGAGACAAAGAGCCTCCCACCCATAGCCTACATCATTTCCCAGCCTTATGCCAAAGCTTAAATTGCTAAGCTATTGGCATAATTGTTGTTGGAGCTATGAGGTGGGTGGCTGTATGTTGTTTTGATTGATTACTTTACTTATCAGTTTTTAGTGTAGCATCCAGGACTTTGTTTTTAGAAGTTTAGAAATTTTCATTCTGCACAGCAGGATCCTGGGGTAGGGGCCCCTGCTGTCATCCTGGGGCTACTGGTGCTCACGTGGATTTCTAGTTAGGCTCCAGATCCATCTATAAATTTTGATTTGCCCTTAAAGAGTTTACACCTTTAATCTTAAAGGGGTGCTGAAGGGAGATGATCTCTTTTCTGTAACTGCTTCCTGCTGGCCATGGTCTGTAGTCATTGTCTAAGAAGGTATAAAACTCTTATTTTTACTGGAGGAAGTTGGATCTGGCATTCTGTATGCAGTTGGGTGAAGTTGTCATATGTTTAATAAGATGTTCATTCTGAAAGAAACAAACTTAATTTAAATTTTGGAATACCCGTTTTTAAAGGAGAACATTGGATTAGAGAGGTGAACAAGGTTAGGTGCTTATAAAGATGGCACCCCTTTTTAAAAGCTGGTGGGAATAGTATATATATATTTTTTTCTAAGGTGTTTTTAGAGAGAAATTGCAATAGATACTTAGCTTTGTTTTGAAGATGCATTTCAGGCTGTTTAATAATTGGTACTCATGTGTTCTGTTAGATGCTCCTGGTGAACTGGCATCTTTTGGACAGTTGGTTTCATTCAGGATGAGTGGACTAAGATGGAAATTTTCTTAGATTTTAGTTGTGGGAGTGGATCAGAACTACAGAATAAAGTTTTTTACATTTTGGTTTTAATAGTATAATTTCTGGTAATTTTGACTGTTTAATAAATGAACCATTATTAGCAAGCAAGCTTCATTTTTACTACACAGTAGAGTACAGTAGAATAGTAAGTTGGCTGAGCCTGGCTAAGACCATGGCCTTATTTTATAGACATGTTTATTAACTATTTATAAAATAAAGTTACCAGGAATTTAACATGTCTAATATACTTTTGTACTTGATCCAGAATAGAAAAGATAATGTTGTAATTATTAGGTATATATTTAGTACAGGATAAAAGTATACCACTTTAATATTAATTAATATATTAGGATTTTGAGTTGCAATTAATAGTTTTAAATTTCAGGATTGTAATACTTTATATGTTATCTCTCCATGGGAGCAGGCCATAATGCCAATTGTGTTTAAGTTTTACTTACAGTATCCTGGTATCATGACTCCATTTAGCATGTTCTTCACAGTGAGCAAGTTGCAGCACCATTGATTCTAGAGAGAGTTTTCAGTATTCTACCAGCGTGATGCATAGTGCTCTCTGGCACTATGGAACAGTGCCAGTCTGGAGGCAACATCCATTGTACACTTGGCTATACCGAGTCATCATTGGCTGCTGCAGGAGCTTAAAAATGCAACATAGTTTCCATCAACTTCAGGAGCAGAACCAGGGATTGATATAGCAAATATTTCTAATTGAGGGTTCAGTGACCAGCCTAGCCAATAACTCACATGGAGAGGCAATTTGTACTGTGTTCAAGGCCTGGTTTGAATGCACAAAAGAGTTGACAATGTTAAAGTTTGTGGCTTGTTTTATATATATATTTTAAACAATTTAATGCAACACATCATATATCAAAGGACTGTTTACTTATACAATTTTACCACTAAGATAATAGTAGGTGTTTTACTATAGTAATAGAGGGAAAAAACTATATTTCATTGTTAATTTGAAAACAGAAGATTCTCAAAAGACTCAAGATAACTTTTTATTACCATTTACTTAAATATGCACCTTGTGGTGGCCTTCAGGCTGGTTTTATTATCACGAAGTTATTTTTTGCCACCAATACCAATCTAAGTTTTTAGTTAATGACTTTTAGAACTAGAACTATTTAAAGGTTTTTAGTTTGGAAGATGTTTTACAAACTCTTAATAATTGACTACAACTATATTGACTAGTTACCTTATGTTTAAATAAACTTATTAAATTACAGTTACCAACCAAAAAAATTTACTTTATTTATTCAAAAGAGCATATCTACAATCTTTTTTTAGCTTAATTTCATTAATGTAAACTTATAATTTTTATTACTCTAAAGATTTTGTACATAAAATGTTAATATAATTAATGGGTAATTTATAAACTATGGGAGATTACACTCAAGCTAAATAAAATTGAAACCACTATAGTTTATGCAAGGAATGTTATCTTTTTCTTTTACAATAAGCTAAAACTTTTTTCTTTGATTAAGTTATGAAAATGAATAATTTTTAAAAGCATACCAACAGGTTTCAAAACACATTACACAATTACTTAATTTGTTTAGTCATAATCCAGGAAAGATTTTTCCATAGTTTTTATGGACTTTTTTTTTAACATACTGAGATTTGTCAACAGAGCCACTGATTACCTTTATTTTATGGCTGTCAAAAGGTTTAAACTGGGAAATTCCAGGGCAAACTGATTCTTAATTCCCCAGCCTAGTAGATAGGTTTACTCTGCCACATTTTATCCTGCTTTCAAAGCTCTTGCAAAGAGGAGGGCCTTTCCTAATATTTCCTATAATCATATTTCTATATGACCTTTCCAACCTGCTTAGTCTAATTTGGGCTCCAGGAATATTATTCACATATATAACTGCATATTGAATTTTTAACAATTTGAATAGAGCATTTTTAAGAATTCTCATTTGTTAATTTGATACTATCATCCTGATGTATGAAGACATACACTGAGCAAACGGGCAGACACAAATAGAATTAGACATAGAAACACAACTCATTGAAATTACTTATAATTTGCATTATTTTATATACTGTTTAGCTTAATTTAGTCTCTAGAAATATATATTACTTATATAAATGCATATTTAACCTCAACAATTTGAGAAAATAGGCAGACATGAATATTTTGACACAAAAACATAACTTTAGTTATTTAAAACTTCCATTTTTTACAAAATAAGTGTGAGTGCAATACATTTCAAAGACTCCTGAAACTTTTTCTTAATTTGCACTATGTGCAATTTTGCACAAGAATTTTGTTTTTTAACTAATGGCTTGTAAACAAAATGTTCTCAATACTTTAGCACCATTTTCTTTTGTTTCAAGACTTTATATTTTACCTTGAATTTAGCAGAATTTTGATAAGCAACAAGATTCGTTCTATGTATATTTACTGAGACTATTTGAAGCCTCAGAGAGACTGGTTTCTCTCATGAATTGCCACTTTTAAGAACATTGACAGTTAAGGCAGGAGACTTCCTTTTTTTCCCCAGTCCTTGAGAGATAATAAAACTCCAGTGGTTGTTTAACTCCAAGGGCTAAGAATTCCACCAGGCAGCAATTTAGTTTACACTTGGATTCATGAGAGAAAGCAGGGTTATCAACTCCAGTAGTACAGGAGACAGGGATGTCCCCAAGTACACCTTTCCCTGGATTATAGGGGCAGAAGCTGTTATGAAATAACCATAGGCAAAGGCAAGGGAAGGGGTGCGGTTAGGCTTGAAGTAACTATAAACAAAGGTAAGGTTAGTTTAGAATTTACACTTACAATAATAGTTTCAGGCTAAATTCACCCATTTTTAATTTCAGTTATTATATTTCCACTGCTTTATAATATAAATGCATTTATAAATGATCTTAACTCTTAGTTACAGTTTTTATTGATTTTTTAACCTTAAGGTGAATTGGATACCTTTATCAATTAAGCTACAAGAATTTTATTAGTAACAATTCTGCAAAGTCCTGCCATTTCTTAGTAATGAAACAAATTCTCATCTTCAAGTTATGCATTTAATTCACCAGCAAGGATTATTGGTATTTAAAGATTCATTTTAAACTACATTTTAACCTTTTTACCATGAATTCTTAAATGCCAGCAACTGAAAAAACCAAACAGATTTCAAATTGGCATTTCATCCTTTTTTTTTCCCTCTGTAGTCTCACAATCCTGAAGTATCCAGCCAGACCATTGAAAAGGCTATCAAGTGATTAGAGGTCTATTGTTTCAAGTGATAACCTCCTTTCTTCAGATGAGTTTACATTTCTAAAACATTCTAAAGTATTTCTACAGTCTTAAAGAGAGACTTAGAAAAGTAAAGAACCTGGGCAGAATGTAAATGTATTTTGGCCTTTGACATCCTAGGGAGGGAACTTTATTGCATTTATTTTGATCCTGCTTTTCATCATCTTTACCTCCCCCCTTCCAGGCAGTAGGGTGCACAGAGATGAAATAGGAATGTGGTTTATGAAAAGAAGTTGTGGACTCACTGGAAAGGGGAAAGCTGCACACCCCTTTCCTGCTTTCCACATAAATGAGCAGACAGAACTTAACTCAAATTTGGCACCCCTCCCAGGGACCCAGCCACCCTGACTAGGGCAGCCCCAACAAACCTCGGTGCATGGCATGGACACAGATGGCCTCCAAGCCCCACAAAGGGGTGGACCAGAGATGAGGCAGCAGAGCATGCACAAACACCCAGACTCCACAATTTTGCCCCATAATCAATTCACCCCCTTGCCAATGGCAAGAGAGGGTTCCAGCTCAACTAAATTCCTCCACTTAACATAATCACACAACTCCAACACCAGCATTGAGCTGACACAGACAGAAGCACAAAGGTCATTAATCTGACCCACAAGTTTTATATATATATATATTTTTTTTTCACTATGGCTGCCCCACAGCCATTACAAACCTTAGAGAGAACACTTAACATTAACATCTGTTATAAAGTGAATTCATTCACAATTCAGCACAATAACAAGATCCAGCTAGACCTTTTTCACTGTTTAACTTTACACCCACACTAAGCTTCACTAGAAAAGGTGATCCATTTTCCTGTAACCAAGTTTTTTTAAAAAAATCCAGACCAATTTACAGGACATTAGGACTCGAACCTACAAACAGCCCTTCCTATTAAAATCAAACCTCCACTCTTTCGGTGGATATAAGACCAGTACCAGATTCTAACATGCAGTTTGACAAACCCAAAACACCAGGCTTTTTCCTGATTTTTCTATTTTCCAGACGTAGAGAGAATGGCTTCCCCCCAATTTTCCTCCCAATTTTCTGGGGCTACTAGGGTTCTCTCAGGAGATGATCAGCCTCCCTTCCTAGCAATTAAAGCTAGGGTTTTCCAGACTGTGCTCAACTGGGGAGTCTTACCTTTTTCCATGTTCAGAGTTCTTTTTTATTCCCAGAAACTTTCTCTTCAGATCATCCATTGCCCTCAATTTTCATCAGGAAGATTCTGGTGGAGCCCACTCCTTTTCTGGATTAAATTTAATCCAGGGGCACCCAGATTTGGGGTTCACCCTAGTCCTCCCTGTCTCTGGCCTTCGTTTCCAAACCCAGACGAATCCCCAAAAATGTTGTAGAATTTGAGAGAGGTTCAATTATTTGCGTATAGAAGGGCCAGGACTTAGGAATGATTTTGAGAAGGAATAATGGTTTATAGATGACCGGCCAGAATTGGGAGCTTTTTGTTTCAAACCCAAGCCCCAAACAAGATTTTGAGTTTCATTTATACAGAGAGGAAAGGCCAAATGGTCCTTTTGTTTCTGTTCTCAATAGGCTTGAATTAGCATATATCTTCCTCATCCTAGGTAAGCTTTTAGCATGGACTTCACATATTCTAGATAAGCTTTTAGTACATTTGCTTTGCATTTTCCCTGAATATTTAAACTTTATAGAGTTTGCATTGATAAACTGTTTCCTGGGACTGGAGTCATTGCCATGGTCACCAAGGGCATGGCTGCAGCCCCCCCCATCATCCCGCACCCACAAGTCAGTACAGACAGCTTAGGTTAAGGTTATCTCTGAAGAGGCAAAGAACTTCCCACCCATAGCCCACATCACTAACAATACTCTATTTAGCAAAAAGGCCCTTGCAAAGCTATTATTAAAAACTTAGCAAACACTACGCACATTGACCTTAACATGTACCCATACAATGAGGAGCAAGAAGCCACTGTCTCCTTTCACTGACTTCTTTCTGAGCCATTTATTTCCATGCCAAACTGCACACATTTCTATTTAAAGCAGCCATGTCAAGTATCCCAGCATGCTTTATGCTGGCTAATACTCCAACATGTCCCCCTTTTATTTTATAGCAAGGTAACTGTGCCTGTCTTAGGTTGTCTTCCTCTGAAGATTTTACCCATCATTGACTACTAGTTAAGCACCTGCTATGGGTGGTTGTTGTCTTAATATGGCTCGAGATGCAGAATGTCATTCCATATGATGTTTTTCACCAACCAAGATTTCCATACTACTAGTATCACTAAGAATAGTAAACAGTACATGATAAGATCATGAAATGTAGGAATCCATTGTTTGCACTGAGAGACAAGATTTTATGATTTTAATTCTTTAATCACTTCATTCCACATATCTGATGTTTCTATCTCTAAATTTGATTGAGAGATTATTATTGCTTTCTGTTGCAATGCCTGAATTTGCTGACTTATATTAGAATGTTGATAGTCTAACAAGTGTTTTCTAATACTATTCCATTCCTCTGAATCCACTTTAAAGGAGTAACACACACAAAAAAATTGATTATAATCAAATTTCAAAGCTAATTGCATTTGCATATTATATACTGTATCCCCAATATGTGTTACAGCGTTTTCCAGATCATTAACATAGTTTGACTTTGCCACTTATCTGAGGGATTTCCATGCCAATCTTGCACATATGTTGCTGTTTTTATCCCATTATGCAAAGCAATGCCAGCAACACTAGCTGCAGTAATAATACCTGTGAGTACAATAATTCCTGCTATTAACAATCCAATAAAACTTTTGTCCTTTTAATATAATGATGTAGAAAGTAGAAAGTCCCAAAGTACACTAGATTCTGCTGACAGGTGCCAGAGTCTTTCCAAGTCAACAGGTAGCCAAACTCCATGCTGTCTTCTAGTGAGAACAATGCTGCTATTTGGATGATGTAGATAATTCCATGTTCCTGGTCTTAGACAAGTAAAAAGATTACAAGACTTACAAATAAGCAGAGAATTGTTAAAAGTAAAATTTCCAACAACAAATACCAAAGAATCATGCACAAAAGCTTGAATATGAACACTGTTATGAGTAGATGTATAAAAGTTGCATTTCTAGTAATAATATTAACAGAGGCCATCCAGACACCCACTGGAGCTGTAGCTAAAATCCATCTCCATAAGGTATTTTGATAAGGAAATACTTTTGCTTCTAATCAAGGATTAGGAAGCCATTTACCTAAAGGGACATTTCTTGTTGATATTTGTTTCCCTGTAAATTTTCCATTACTGTCACCCACAGGGTACCCTATAGGGGTACCATCAAATACAACACCATAGGAATCATTGGTGACAGTAGAACAATCAGATATAGCACAGTATACCCAATCTTTTGTGTGATCAGATTTTGTTCCTACACAAGAACTATTGGAAGAATGTCCATGAGTTACACTGAAAGACACATAGGAGATGATGTATAATTTGCCCTGCTATAAAAATATACATATCGAACTTCAGATTTCACACAAAGTTCTAAAGAAGCACTGAGACAAAGGGGACACTGGAGCACAGGCAATGACACATTATAGAATAAAACTTCCTCTATAGGTTGCAAAGGCAGCTGATCATCTTATGGACCAGGGAAATGGCCAGTATTGCTAATAAAAAGAGGAAGAGGAGAATCCTCCCATGTTACCATTTGTAATAAGGGCGGATTGGGAATATAAGCCCGATAAGTATAATGCATGGTATTACTCACACAACTAATCCCAATAACGTATGTGACAAGCAGGAATCCATTCTTCAGCCCCATTTTCTGTAATGACAAGAGTATACCCACGACTCCAAACCTTTACTTGTCCTTGACACCAGCAGTTAACATGAATACCCAAATAAAAAATAGGCTGTAGTAATGGTTTCTTCTTGTATTGGTTATACCAGAAATGTTCAGCAGCAGTTAATTTATCTTGTTCAGGTGCATGGTAATGATTGGATATACTCATAGTGGCAACAATTAAAAACCCAGCAGGGGGGGTACTGGGTTCCTGGCCAGTGGTGCTCTGTCGTGGTCCCTAGGGGAGCAGCGATAGTCTCCCAGGTACAGCGGCGGGGACCCGGAGGGAGTGAGGGTTCAACAGTGAGCCCCTGATGCTAATGACTATGCTTGTGAGCTGATAAACCTAAAATAAGAAAAAGGCCTAGAGCAACATTGTGCCTGGGAATTTCCTCCTGTCAGCCTTCATGTTACTCAAATGTGGCCAGGCTCGAAGCCAAACTCAGCATGTAAATGCAATGCCTTCCCTCCAGCGTGGGACATGACACCCGGGGATGAGCCTCCCTGGCAACGAGGGACCACTATCAAATACCAACTGATGATGCAACTGGAAAAGGACCTTATATGGAAGGTTCAATGCGGATCAGCAGAATATCCATGTCTACATAAAATAACATGACTTTAAAATGCTGTTTGACCTAAAGTAAGGGGGAAATGGAAAGGAGAAATGAGTTTATATGGCTACGAGTTTCTAAAAAAGAGTCTGGAGGCTGGCAGAAGGATTGCCCTCATGCACAACTGAGCAGAGTCAGAGAGACAGATAAAGCAGATACAACCCCCAGATATTGGTTCCTATGAAGGCTAAAGAGACCCATGAGAGTTATGGTCATGGCCGATGGGGTTTACTACCAGGGCAGATGGCCCCTCTCTGGAAATGGTGTTTATGTGTGATGAATCTGGACTCAGATGGGATCTCCCTTCATAAGACTTTCATACTAATCTGCTGGAGGTGCAGTTAACATTGGGGTTTAAGATATAGTTAGGGGATTTGAATCTCTGGACTGATAATGTGATAGCCAGGTCCTGAGCCTCAACAGACTCCAGCACCTACAATCTGATTTATTGGACTTACCACACTCAGCTAAGATGGAGTTGAAGAAGGACAATCACCACACCATGGAGCCTAGAGTGATTACAACTGAAAATGGGAGGATGGCAGCCAGCATCCATGTGGAATCTGAGCCTCCTCTTGACATAGAGGTGCAATGGACACAACCAATCCAATGTCCACATAGAAGAGGTGGCATTGGATTGGGAAAAGTGGACATGGTGGACGATGGGTATGGGGAAGGGCAGGAAGAGATGAGAGGTGGGGGCGTATTTGGGACGTGGAGCTGCCCTGGATGGCGCCTCGGGGGTGATCACCGGACATCGTGGATCCTCACAGGGCCCACTGGATGGAATGGAGGAGAGTATGGGCCATGATGTGGACCATTGTCTATGAGGTGCAGAGGTGCCCAAAGATGTACTTACCAAATCCAATGGATGTGTCATGATGATGGGAACGAGTGTTGTTGGGGGGGGAGAGCGGGGGTGGGGGAGTGGGGTTGAATGGGACCTCACATATATATTTTTAATGTAATATTATTACAAAGTCAATAAAAAAAATTAAAAAATTAAAAAAAATGTTCAAAAAAAAATTTATCCTGTTCATCATGATTTAATAAATTCAAAGTAAGCAAAACCCTTAATAAAATAGGTTTTGGTTGTTGCAGTTGGTTCGCATTAAACAATTCCTCTTCCTCATCTCCCCCTTTTATATTTAGCAAGATACGCCTTCAGGGTTGCATTTTTCCATTCAACTATAGCTTGTCCTTAAGGATTATATGAAATACCATGTACTAAAGAGATGCCACAACATGTACAAAATTTCTGAAATTTAGCAGCTGTATAAGACGGTGCATTGTCAGTTTTGAGTAGGAATGCCCATGATATTAAAACAGAACATACAATGTTGTATGACATGTGAAACTGTTTCACCAGACAATGCTGAAGGCCATGTAAAACCACTGTAAGTATCGATGGTAATATATATATAAGAAAAGGGATAAAAGGCTGAATAATGAGTGACATCCATTCACCATGTTTGTCCACTATATTGTCCCCCTATATTTACTCCCATTGGTAAAGATATATGAGAAGTGGAGCAAAAGGGACACTGTTGAATTATAGATTTGCATTGTTGTATGTTAAGAGAAGGAAAATGTTTCAGACCTTTTGCATTTATATGCATGAGATGATAAAAAGCAGAAGGAGATAAGGAAGTAACAGAAGCAATGAGCAGATCCATGATTTGATTTCCATGGACCAAAGGTCCAGGTAAATTGGTATGAGCTCGAATGTGTGTGATATATAATTTTTGTTGACATTTATGAAGAAACTGTTGTAAGGACAATCATACATCAGTAGGTTCCATTCCATTTATATAAGCATCAAGAATCTTTTGCACAGAAAAACAGACATATCCTGAATCAGTTATGACATTAATAGGCTGAGAAACATCCTGTCACAGCTGAATAATAGCTGCTATCTCAGCTTGATGGGGAGTAGGATAAGTTTCTTGTAAGATTAAGAGTAGGTCCATGATAACCTGCTTTTCCTTTTCCATTACCATCTGTAAAATAATTAGGTTCATCGATAGGGACACCAGAAATTATTTGATTGCATACAAAATGTGTCATTTTGAAGAATTGTACACGTTTATTTTGTGGGAAATGATTATCAGTTTGTCCCAGGCAGTCAGCTTAACTATTTGCATACACTTGCTCTTTCCTAATAAATAATTTATCTCCTTTTTTGTTAATGGTAGTATAAGAATATCAAGATCCTTTGCACACAATTGCTTTACATGTTTTCTTCCTTTGATTATCAGATCCATAATTTTTCTATAGAAGTTAACAAAGTTTTAGTTTATTTGTAAGATAGAGCCAGTTAATAATTAAGCCTGTTTGATATATAAGTCCAGTAAGAGAATACTTGGTAGGAAAAATAAGCAGTTGCATAGGTAACTGAAGATCAATTCTTTGAGTAAAAGCTTGAGATATTCGTTGATTCATTTTAATTCTTGTTCTGCTAAAGCAGTAAACATCCTAGGGCTATTAAGTTCTGAACTTCCTTCTAAAATATGAAATAAATTTTGTAATTGATAATTAGGAATGTCAATAGTAGGAAGTAACCAATTAATATTCACTAATAATTTTTTAAAATCATTTTAAGTCTGCAAATGATCTCATAAATATTTTTGCTGGGGTAATAGTGGTTTCTTGTAATTTATATTCTAAATAATTCATAGGATATGTATCTTGTACTTTATCTGGAGAAATACACAAACCATATTCAGATAACTAGCACAGATTGTTCAAATATTTGTTTTAAAAGTTTATCAGATTATGCAGCAAATAAAATATCATCCATATAGTGATGTATATATTGTAAAAGATATTGTTCTCGAACTCGTTGCAAAGGTTGATTTACAAAATGTTGACATAAAGTAGGACTATTCATCATTCCCTGTGGTAATACAGTCCACTGATATCTTGCAGTAGGCTGCATATGATTTATACTTGGCACAGTAAAAGCAAATTTTTCTTTATCCTGGTCTTGTAAAGGAATTGTAAAAAAAAAAAAAACAATACTTTTAAATCTATTATTTTGAGTTTCCAATTTTTTGGAATCATATTAGGAGAAGGCAGTCCAGGTTGCAAAAGACCCATAGGCTCCATTACTTAATTTATTCCTCGGAGATCAGCTAACATTCTCCATTTACCGGATTTCTTTTTTATGACAAACACTGGTGATTTCCTAGAACTTGTTGAGGGTTCAATATGTCCTTCAGCTAGTTGCTCTGCAATGATTGTTTGCAAAACTTCTAATTTCTCTTTTGTTAAGGGCCGTTGCTCTATCCAAACAGGAGATTCCTTTCTCTGTTTTAAAGGCAGAGCTTTTTGTACACAAGGGAGTGTAGCAATGGTCCTTTTTAGTTTAAAGTAGTTCCAAGACCTCTTTTTCCACATTTAAAACAGGTTATAGTGGAGCAGTGAATGGTCAGTTCTTTAGATAAGGTAGTCACCAAAGTGTTAATATCATTGGTTCCACCAATATCCTCACAAGCTTTAATGAAATCAGCTAACTTTCCTTCTGCTTCTTTAATAGGTTGAAGTGTAGCCTGGCATTGCTTATTTGTGTTGTCAAATGCCAACATTTGTAAAAGCATATCGCTCATATCAGGGTCAGTTATAGCTTTATGAATTTCATCCTCCAATTGAGACAGAAACTCAGTATATGGCTCAGAGGAACCTTGAATGACCTTTGAAATAGCTAATTTTGATTTACCAGGATCTTCAATTTTTCTGCAAGCATTCATACAACATGTCCTAAATTTTATGATAGCTATATCTGTGTAATTGACCTGATGTTGGATACCAAACCAAGTCCCAGTTCCTGTAAATTTTTCTAAGGTAATTGATACAGGATTTCGATTTGCATTTATAATAGCAACTCTTTGAGTTTCATCATTCCACCAGGTTTTAAACTGCAAAAATTCTGATGCACTTAACACGGTTCTGCCCATCACATCCCAGTCCCAAGGGGAAGTCTCATCTCTTGTGAGAGACCTTGAAGTAATCCAAATGTATAAGGACTATTAGTTCCAATCACACACAGGCTGTTTTTAGTTACTTTAAAGATTTTAAAACCAAAGGTTCTTAGTTAACTTGCATACCACATCCTGCTTGTGGATTTAGAAAAATAGGATGTAACTGAGAATCATGACACATAGATAATATAGAATTCAAATGATTCACAGCAGCAGCAGACAAAGAAGTATCATAATTGTTAATACGAAGTCTAGTTCTAGAAAAATCATGAGGATTATAACTTATTGGAGGCCAAATTATAGAATAACAAGGTGGAACCAAAGCAGGCATTTCTTGAGAATTTTTTTTTTTATTTCAGGTGCTGATGCCTGCACAGGAAATGTACCATACTTCTTCTTTCTTTTTGAAGGCAAAGGTGTTGAAGCCTCATCAGAAGAAGAGTCAGACTCAGAAATGGAGCTAGAACTAGAATCTGAACTGTCTGATGATGAATTGGAATTATGCAATGGCTTAAGAACAATAGACAAAGAACTAGATAATGTCTATATCTTAATAGAAATAGGATTACCTTCTCTGCAATATAATTTTAATTGTAAAACCTTCTGCCATTGAGGATAATGTAACAATTTTTTTCTTCATGCTGAAACCATGGACAAACCTATTCTACTACAATAAAAAATTTCTTAAGAGTAGAATGACTGGATATCCTGAGGCTTGCAATAAATCCTTCAAAGTTGCTTGATGTTCTTGCCATTTACTATGCGAATTCCCCATTACCCTGAATGTTCATTAAATCTGGAGAGAAGATTGTCTTCACCCCATGTTGGGCACCACTTGTCAACGGTGTCTAATGAAATGAAAAATCATGCAGACCAGGGTTCAGGGGATCAGAGCAAATGCTACTGACTAGCTTATTGTACAAAGTTATAGTATTTGTACAATTCCAAACAATCTATTTAGCAAAAAGGCCCTTGCAAAGCTATTATTAAAAACTTGGCAAACACTATGCACATTGACCTTAACAATGGGTACATGATGAGGAACAAGAAGCCACCGTCTCCTTTCACTGACTTCTTTCTGAGCCATTTATTTCCATGCCAAACTACACACATTTCTATTTAAAGCAGTCATGTCAAGTATTCTAGCACGTTTTATGCTGGCTAATACTCCAACAATATAGGAGTTCTTTATATATGCAGGATATAACTCTCCTATCAGATATATGGTGACCAAATATTGTCTCCCATTGAATAGGTTGTCTTTTCACTTTTTTGACAAACTCCTTTGAGGTGCAAAAGGTTGTAATTTTGAGGAGGTAAAATTTATCTATTCTTTTGGTGTGAAGTTCACGAAGACATTTCCTATTACAAGGTCCTACAGAGGCTTGCCTACATTGCTTTCCAAGGTCTTTATAGTCTTGGCTTTTATACTTAGGTCTTTTATCCATCTTGAGTTGATTTTTGTAAAATGTGTAAGTTTGTAATCCTCTTTTATTCTTTTACATATGGATATTCAGGTCTCCAAGCACCATTTGTTGAAGAGGCCATTCTCTCACATTTGAGTGGGCTTGGTGGCCTTGTCAAATATCTTATGACTGTATATATAAGAATCTATATCAGAACTCTCAATTAGGTTCCATTGGTCAGTGTGTCTATCCTTCTACCAATACCATGCTGTTTTCACTACTGTAGATTTGTAGTATGTTCAGAAGTCAGGTTGTATGATTCCTCCAATTTCATTTTTCTTTTTCAATGTCTTTGACTATTCTGGGTCTCTTTCCTTTCCAAATAAATTTCATAGTTAGTTTCTCAAGTTCATTAAAGAATGCTGTGTTGATTTTTATTGGGATTGCATTGAATCTGTTGTACAGTTTTGGTAGGATAGACATCTTAATAATACTCAGTCTTCCTACCAATGAAAAGGGAATATTCTTACATTGATTGAAGTCTTCTTTGATTTCCTTGAACAGAGTTGTGTAGTTTTCTGTGTACAAGTCATTTACATCTTTAGTTAAATTTATTCGTAAGTATTTGATTTTTTATTTACTATTGTAAATGGTATTTTTTTCTTGATTTCCTCCTCAGAGTGCTCATTATTGGCATGCAGAAATGCTACTGACTTTTGCACATTGATCTTTTTTTTTTTTTTTTTTTAAAGATTTATTTATTTATTTAATTTCCCCCCCTCCCCTGGTTGTCTGTTCTTGGTGTCTATTTGCTGCGTCTTGTTTCTTTGTCCGCTTCTGTTGTCGTCAGCGGCACGGGAAGTGTGGGCGGCGCCATTCCTGGGCAGGCTGCTCTTTCTTTTCACGCTGGGCGGCTCTCGTTCACGGGCGCACTCCTTGCGCGTGGGGCTCCCCCACGCGGGGGACACCCTTGAGTGGCACGGCACTCCTTGCGCGCATCAGCGCTGCACATGGCCAGCTCCACACAGGTCAAGGAGGCCCGAGGTTTGAACCACGGACCTCCCATATGGTAGACGGATGCCCTAACCACTGGGCCAAAGTCCGTTTCCCTGTACATTGATCTTGTAACATGACTTTAATGAACTCATTTATATGTTCTAGAAGTTTTGTTGTAGAATTCTCAAGATTTTCTATGTATGGGGTCATGTAATTTGCAAATAGTGAAATTTGGACTTCTTCCTGTCCAATTTGGATGCTTTTTATGTCAGGTTCTTGCTTCAGTGCTAGAGCAAGTACTTCCTAACACAATGTTAAATAGAAGGGTGATAGTGGGAATCCTTGTCTTGTTCCTGATTTAGAGGAAAATATTTTAGGATTTCACCATTGAAAATGATGTTAGCTGTGTACTTTTAATTTATACCCTTCAACATGTTCAAGAAGTTTCCTTTAATTCCGATTTTGCAGTGCTTTTAATTAGAAAATGTGCTGTATTTTGTCAAATGCTCTTTCTGCCTTTAGAGATATGATCATGTGATTTTTTCCTTCACTCTGTATATTGGTTGTATTACATTAATTGATTCTCTTATCTTGAGCCATCCTTGCATACCAAGAATGAATCCCACTTGTTCAAGGTGTATAACTCATTCAATGTGTTGTTGAATACAATTAGCAAGTATTTTGTTGAGGATTTTCATGTCTAGGTTTATTAAAGATTTTGGTCTGTAATTTTCCTTTCTTATGGTGCCTTTGTTTGGCTTTGGTATTAGGGTAATGTTGGCAACATAGAATGAGTAAGCAATGTTTCTTCTGGTTTGATTTTTTGGAATTGTTTAAGCAAGATTTATGTTAGTTCTTGTGGGAAACAAAGGCACATTGTTCCCACTAACCAAATTATTTCCTTTACCACTGAGACATACTGTCACCATGGCTTTATGTGCAGGTCACAAGGCCAGTAAGGAGATGTGTGTGTTCAGGTGGAACAAGTCAAAGTGAGCAACAAGATTTATAGGCTTGTTTATAGAATAGTGTTAAAGGACATGGTGATTTTGTACCTAGAAATGTAATCATGTAGGTCCTGTACATTAGATGTTTATCTACTTTTACTGGAATGAGCTGATGTAATGGTAATAACTAACTAGGAATAACTGTCTGCTTCCATGCTCTGAAGGGGTATAAAAGGAAGCCCCTAAAATTAATAAACTTGTTTGATGAGCTTGAGGATTCAAGGGTCTCACATCCCCTGATCCCAATCTCTGTCTTTCATTCCCGATAACCTTCAGGTCGATGATTCTGACAAGTTCTTTTGGAATGTTTGGTAGAATTCACCTGTGAAGCCATCTGGCCCAGGGCTCTTCTTACGTGTGAAGTTTTTAATGACTGATTCTGTCATTTTACTTGTGATTGGTTTGTTGAGATCATCAATTTCTTCTTATATCAGTGTAGGCTCCTTATGTGTTTCTAGGAATTTGTCCATTTCCTCTAAATTGTCCTTCTTGTTAGAATATAGTTTCTCAAACTATCCTCTTATGATAGTCTTTATTTCTGTAGGGTCTGTGGTGATATCTCCTTTCCCATTTCTTATTTTATTTGTATCTTCTCTCTTTTTTTATTTGTTAGTCTAGCTAAGGGTTTTTTCAATTTTTTGCTCTTCTCAAAGAACCAGCTCTTGTCTTTGTTTATTTTTTTCAAGTGCTTTCTTATTTTCTGTTGCATTTAGTTCTGATCTGATCTTAATTATTTCTTTCTTTCTTCTTCCTTTTGGTTTAGTTGTGTTTTTTTTTTCCTAACTCCTACAAGTGTGCATTAAGTTCTTCTATTTTGTTTCATTCTTCTTATTTGAGGTGTGAATTTATGGCTATAAATTTCCCTCTCAGTACAGCTTTTGCTACATCCCATAAGTTTGGATATTCTGTGTTATCATTTTCATCAGTTTCAGTGTATTTAATGATTTCTTATGACATTACCTCCTTGACCCACTGTTTTTATAAGACTGTGTTGTTTAATTCCCATATCTTGATGCCAAATCTGGATTTCTGACCCTTGCATAATTCCGACTTCATTCCACTGTGTTCAATTATTTTTGTATGATTTTGATCTTTCTGAATTCATTGAGACTTTCTCTGTGGCTTAGCATGTGGTCTATCTTGGAGAAAGATCCATGTGCATTTGAGAAGAACGTATATCCTGCTGTATTTGGGTGTAAAGTTCTGTATATGTCTATTAGGTCCATCTCCTCTAATAAATTATTCAAACTCTTTGTTTCCTTATTGATTCTCTTGAGATGATCTGTCCAAAGCTGATAGTGATGTATTAAACTCCCCCACTATAATTGTTGAGGCATCTATTCCTTACCTTAATTTTTCCAGTGTTTGCTTCATATATTTGGAGGCAACTTTGTTAGGAGCATAAATGTTTGATCGTTCTTTCTTCTTGAAAGATTATCCCTTTCACTAATATGTTGTGTCCATCTTTGCCTCTCACAATTGTTTTGCATTTAAAGTCTATTTTGACCAATATTAATATAGCTACACCTGTCCTTTTTTGGCTACTCCTTGCTTTTAAGACTGCTTTCCACCATTCACTTTCAACTTCCTTGAAACCCTGCATCTAAGATGTGTTTCTTGTAAACAGCATATAGATGGGTCATATTTTCTTATCCAATCATCCAGTCTGAGTCTTTTGACAGGTGAGTTTAATCAATTGACATTCAGTGTTATTACTTTCAAGGAATTACTTATATTAGAAATATTTTCCTGGGATTTTTGTTGTCATATTTTGTTTGATTTTCTTTTTCTGTTTTTGTCTTTTTAGTTCATCTTACACTTTCCTCCATTTCTGTCTTTCCTGTTTTTTTTCTTTCTTCCTGCAGAACTCCCTTTAGTATTTCTGGAAGGGCTGGATTCTTGTTGGTATATTCTCTTATTTTCTGTTTATCTGTGAATATTTTGAACTCTCTATCATTTTTGAGTCCTAGTTTGGCTAGATTGAGTATTCTTGGTTGGAATTTTTTTTTCTTTTAGCACCTTGACTATGTCATACCACTGCCTTCTTGCCTCCATGGTTTCAGAGGAGAAATATGCACTTAATCTAATGGAGCCTCCTTTGTATGTGATGGTTCTCTTTTCTCTTGCTGCTTTTAGTATTTTCTCTGTCTTGAGCTTTGGATAATTTAACAAGTATATGTCTTGGGTTGTCCTGTTGGGATTTATTCTGTTTGGGGTGTGTTGTTCTTCTTGGACATACATCCATCTCCCTCAATAGGTTTGGGAAATTTTCAGCCATCATTTCCTCCAAAGCCCTTCTCTCCCCTTTCCCTTCTCTTCTAATTCTGGGATGTTGATAATGTGTATGTTTATGCATTTTGCATTGTCATTCAGATCCCTAAGTTCCTGCTGGATTATTTCTATCTTCTCATCTATCAGTTCTACTATCTGTTTGATTTCAGATATACTGTCTCCCACATCACTAATTCTTTCCTCTGCTTTTTTGAATTTGCTATTTGCCAAGTGTGTACTTTTGATTTCTTGAATTGTGCTGTTCATCGCCATCATATCCATCATCTTTTTGCATGTGATTACAATTTATTCTGTATTCTTTTCAAGTGTTTTCTTCATGTTCTTAATCTCTTCCTTCACTTCATCAAATTGGTCCCTAGTATATGTTTTGAGACCTTTAATTACTTGTTAGAAGTTCTGCTCCTCTTCCTGGTTTTTAGTTTGTTCATTGGATTGGACCATGTTTTCATGATTATTGGTTTGGTTTGTAGTTTTTTGTTGCTGTCTGGTTATCATTTTATCTTGATGGGTTTGTTCAGTTGTTTAGCTTCTTTGTCTAATCTTGGGGATCTAGTTGTTTTTGCATGCATGTTAAGTCTTCTCTTTGTCACTTTATTCTTTTTATTCTATTTCCTCATTGTTGGCTAAGTTCACTTGAAGGAAAATATTTGGGCCAAAGGAAGCAACAGGATGAAGAAAAGAATAATAGTAATATTTATAGTAAATGATAACAGAGGTACCATGTGAGATCTAGGAGAATGGATATTAGACTCATGTAAGCTGTGTAGAGTTATAACAGTAAGAAAAGTGGAGTACATGTAATGAGACAGTAAACTGAATATGGGGAGGAACACAGTATGAATTAAAAGGCCAGTGTGGTCAGGTTAGAAGGAAAGAGAAAGAAAGGACAGTAATAGAAAGAGTGAATAAAAGGCAGAAAACAGAACAAATGAATTGGAAATAAATTTGGGGGCCAGGAAAAGAGAAGTGGAATGTAAGCGAAACAATAAATGATGGAGGATAGAAAGATGGATAGGAAAAGGGATAGTGTTGGTAGTCAAAATCAATACACAAAGAAAAGAGGAAATCCAGGATCAGGAAACACATCAAATGTGAAGTGCTCCTTGCAGCTCCTAATATTAAAAAAAAAAAAGAAGAGAAAGAAAGAAAGAAAAAGGACAAAAGGGGGGTGAGGCAAGCAAGAATAATAAAAAGAAAAAAGAAAAAAAGGCCTTGGGGAGATAAAGAGGAAGGGAAAACAAGAATACAAACCAACAAGAGACCAGATAAAGTTTCAAGCAACGATTCCTCTTTGCAGTTAAATAAAACACTTATGAGTCTGAATTCCCCCTTTCTCCCTTCCTCACTTCCCTCTCTACCAGGGCAGCAGGAAAGCTGCATGAGGGGTCAAGTAGGAAATTAAAGTGGGTCCTTGTTGAACCACCTCAGCACAGAAAACAATGACTCTTAATTTCCAGAGAGAAAGCCCTCACACCTCACCAGGAACCCTGAATATTCTATTGGAAGCTTGGAAAGCATGTCCTACAGCCCCTCTCTCTTAGGTGTGCTATAGGAGGCCTATTTGATTTTCTGATTCCACCTTCTCCCAGACCAAGTTTCTCATTCCATGGCATTTAGGTAAATTGGGCTTTCTCAGCAGATCTGCCTTTCTCCCAGGCTTTCCCCAAACCAGCTGGTATACTTCCCCAAGCTCAAAAAAAAAGTTGAGGGACCAGAAAATTGAACCACACTTGAATGACCCCTCTGCACCTCCTATCATATCCCTCCCACTCATAGAGTCCGTCCAAAACCACAGGGCTAGAGTAATCCCGGACCTCAAGGAGCTCTGGATTTGGGAAAGGGAAGTCTGGGATATTGCAGACACAGTGTATTTGGGTCTGTGGAATGTGGACTACAGGGGCTTGGGGGAAAAGGACCTGGGGACCATGCATCTGGGAACATGGGGATTGGGAACACCACCATACCATCGACAGTTTTTAGGGAACATTGCAGCCACCAGCCCTAGGGGGAATGGTTCCCCCTCCCCACTGCTTCTGACCTATGTACTAGAAACCCACAATTCTACCTTTAGCAAGCACTACCTCTGTCAAGATTCTCTCGAAATGGACGTCCATACACCACCTCCCTTGCAAGACCCCAAAACAGCCCTCTCCGACAAGATTCCAATCCTACTCAGCTGCTCGTTTGCAGAAGAGACTATGAGGTGCACTCACTCAGACACCATCTTGCCCCACCTCCCTATTTCCCCTTGATAATCAGGATTAATCACCCCAACCAAGACAGCAATTCCCTTGTTTGCTTATTGATTCAGAGGTAAGAGGACCCTAAAGTGGCAGTGTGGCAGTCTTAACTTCCAGTTCAGTGTAATCAGTTTGGGGTTCTCTGTTGGAAGCATTCCTCCTTTTGGGAAAAATCCTGTAGATAAGTAGAGCTTGAGGTTCCAGGGACAGGAAGTCAAATTTTCCTAGTGGGCTGCTAGTTGTAATAGTGAGTGGTGCCATACCCATTTCCACCCCTTGATGCCTTGACCCATTAAACCCGGTTATGGGAGAAGAAGCATCATAGAGTGGATGCTAATTTAAAATATACACAGCCTCCTGGAGAACATTGCCCCAGGCCTGCAAGGTATGGCCGCCTTGTTGACACCATAATTGAGCTTTCAAAAGGCCATTCCACCATTCTATTAATCCATCTGCTTCAGGGAGATAGGGAACACAGTAAGGTCAGTGAATTCCATGGGCATGTGCCCATTCCTGCACATAATTTGCTGGGAAATGGGTTCCTTGATCAGAAACAATGTTGTGTGGAATGCCATTGTGGTAGATAAGATATCCAGTAAGCCCAAAAATGGTAGTTTTGGAAGAAGCATTGTGTGCTGGAAATGCAAACCCATATATGGAGTATGTGTCTTTTCCAGTTAAAAAAAAATTACAATTCCATTCATGGTGGAAGTGGTCCAATGTAGTCAACCTCCCACCAGGTAACAGGCTGGTCACCTCTAGGAATGGTGCCATATTGAGGCTGAGTGTGATTCTCTGCTGTTGGCAGATTGGGCACTCATCAGTGTCTGTAACCAAGCCCATCTTGTTGTGGGGAAGTCCACATTGTTGCGCCTATGCATAATCTCCATCCCTACTTCCATGGCTACATTGTTCATGAGTTCATTGGGCAATTAAAGGAGGAGCTGGTGAAAGAGACTGAGCATTAGTCACAGAGCAGGTCATCTTTTCCACTTGATTATTAATATCTTCCTCTGCTAAAGTCACCCTTTGTTGGAAATTCATATAGGACACAAATATTTTCATTTTTTTTATACATGAAGAAATGTCTATCTACATACCTCTTCCCCAAACTTCTTTGTCATCAATTTTCCAATCATGTTTCTTCCATGTCCTTGGCCATCTAGTCAAACCATTGCAACAGCCCATTAAACAGTGTACAGACACACATCTGATCATTTGTTATTCCAAGAAAAATGAACAACCAGGCTCACTGCTCTAAATTCTGCCCACTGGGAGGATTTGCCTCCCCACTATCCTTCAGGGACATCTCAGAAAAAGGCTGCAGTGCTGCAGGGGTCCACTTTTGGGTGGTACCTGCATGTTGTGCAGAACCATCTGTAAACTAGGTCCAAGTTTTTTCATCCTCAGTCAAGTGATGGTAAGGGACTCCCATAGAGTCCAAAGCTGTGGGCTGGGAAAGAGAAGGTATTGTGGCAGGAGTGGTGACCATGGGCATTTGGGCTTCTTCCTCATGTAATTTACTTGTGCCTTCAGTACCCACTCAAGCCCTATATCATATATACCAGTTCCACTTTATTATGGAGTGTTGCTGTGCATGCCCAACTTTATGGGTTGGTGAGTCAGACAATACACAGCTCAGAATAGGCAACTGATGTATAATAGTAACTTGATGGATCGTGTTTAAGCATTCAGTCTCTGTTAATGTCCAATAGTAGACCAAAAACTGTTTCTCAAAAGGAGAGTAGTTATCTAAAGATGATGGAAGGGCTTTGCTCCAAAATCCTAAGGGTCTGAATTGTGATTATCCTATAGGGACCTACCAAAGGCTCCAGATAGCATCTCTATTTGCCAATGAAACTTCCTGTACCACTGGATTTCCTGGACCATATGGCCCAAGTGGTAGTGCAGCTTGCACAGCAGCCTGGACCTGTCATAGAGCCTCCTCTTGTTCCAGTTCTCAATCAAAGCTAGCAGCTTTTATGATCACTTAGTACACTTACATAAGGAAAGTGTTGTCTTCAAAATCTGAAGAGAACAAATTAGCATTGTGCCTCTTTTTTGGTGGTTGGAGGGGCCAGATGCAACAGCTTATCCTTCACTTTACAAGGGATATATTAACAAGGCTCACACCACTGACACATAGAAATTTCACTGAGGGTGAAGGACCCTGTATTTTTGTTGGATTTATCTCCCACCCTCTCTCACACAAATGTCTTATCAATAAGTCTAGAGGTTTCCTATTTCTAGCCCACTAATTTCTATCAACATGATATCATCAATATAAAGGACCAACATGATGGCTGTGAGAAGGAGAGATGATCAAGTTCCCTGTGGGGAATATTACGACATAGGGATGGAGAGTAGTTGTATGCCTGAGGATAGACAATAAAGATATACTGTTGGACTTGCCAGGTGAAAGTAATCTGTTTCTGGTGCTCCTCACTAAAGACATTTGAGAAAAAAAGCCTTTACCAGATCAATAGGTGCGTACCAGATTCCAGAGGATATGTTGATTTGCTGTATCACTGATACTACATCTGGGACAATAGCTGAAATTGGAGTCACCACCTGGCTAACTTTACATTAATCTACTATCACCCTCCATGATCCATCTGTTTCTGCTCAGGCCAAATAGGATAGATGAATGGGGATGTGGTGGGAATCACCACCACTGCATCCTTCAAATCCTTGATGGTGGCACTAATCTCTGCAATCCCTGAAGAAATTTGATTATTCTTTTGATTTACTATTTTGCTAGGTAGGAGCAGTTCTAGTAGCTTCCACTTGGCCTCAGCACAAGTCAGGGATCCAATGTGGGGATTCTGTCAGTTATTGAGTATGTCTATTACAATAATGCATTCTGAAAATGGGGAAATAACCACAGAATGATTCCATGGCACACTGGACCAACTTTGAGATGGACAGAAGCTAAAACCCCATTGATAATGACCAACATAAGTCCCTACTATGACTGTTGGACCACAGTGATATTTTGGTTCTCCTTGAATTATTATCATTTCTGAGGTAGTGTCTAATATTCCCCAAAACGTGTGATCATTTCCTCTCCCAGTTGTTACAAAGAAATCTTCTTCTGGAAGAAAATAAGCCTCACCCGATTGTGGAGAAGAAAAGAATTTATTCTCAATCTTGCAAGAAGGGGCGCACAACCAGAAACCGTGGCTGGCACCCCAAACAAAGAAAAATGACACAATTTATACCCCTAAGCCTAGCATGCAAGCCCTTCCTCTGTTTCTCCATAGATTGGATACTTCAGAAGTTACAGCCTATCTGAGAAGACCTAACTTTCCCATGCAAAAGTTTGTGATTAACCGCTTCCCCCATCACATTCCAACCATTTTAGTTTTTACCTGCCCCCCTCTGCCAAATAAGGAATGGAATTTACTGCTGAATTGGTATTGGCTTAGCTCTTTCTTGGGCATCTTTTTTTACTGCCTATAGGACTGGCTTAAGCTGGTTTCCTTTGTTGCTGTTTAACCCGGGAGTGGGAGACTGAGGCAGTAGGCTGCCAGGTTACATTAATCAATATTTTCTTCTTTTATGTGAAAACTAAACTAATCTTCATTTCTTACACAGTGGAAAGCAGTTACTCTGATAAAAGTCTGTAGGTCTCCTTGGGGAAAGGGGGGAAGAAGATTAACAGTATAATTTTTTAAAAATTTAACAGGATTCTTCCCTAAGTATTCTTACTTTCTGCTCATTCAAGGGGTTCTGTGTCTGTCAACTGTAACAAGTCTGGGAATTGATTAGGGGGCCATGATTCTCTGTGTCTGTAATTTGAGTTAGGGTTCTATTCACTTGACCTAGAACTCTCCTGTTTATACAGATCCAGAAGAAATTTAGTAGACTGCCCACTTATTTCACTTCTAGGTATCCCATGATGTATTAGCTAATGACATAACTCTATGTGTCTTGGGCTATTTTGAATGTTGCTTTGAATCTGTCTTTCATTGTGGTACCCACACACACCTTGTCTTTGTCATTAACTGCTGATACTCGACTTTTACTGAACTGAGATCCAATCATCCCAATAATATTTAAGGATTCTAATTCCATTACATCCCTCCCTACAGTAATATCTGGACTACAGAGAAGAGCAACCACAGAGCTCCTCATGGATGATGGAATTAGTCTTACAAATTTATTCCTCAGTCCTGATAAAGGTGTGCTCTCTGGACGTTCCTGGAGTGGGTGGGTTGGTCTTAAATTGTAAATCCTTTCTAGCATTTCAATCTCTCTAAGGCTTTGAATTCCCTCTCCTACTGTATACCATTGTAAATCAGGCTTCTCAACTTCAGACATGCTGGGCCATCTCTTGGTACATGTTTCAGTTAGCCACCCAAACAAACTGTTAGAGACTTTTCTAACTGCTTGCACTACATTGATGTATCCAGAATTTCTACTTAGTGATCCCATACCAATAAATTCAGCCTGATCCAGCTTTATATTCCTTCTACCATTATCACATATCCTTAGTATCCAGTCCTGCATGCATTCCACTGACTTCTTTCTATATACGTTGGAAAACTTATGCAGTTCTTTCAGAGTATAACGGACTTCCTCATGGGTCACACTTCCCACTTCACTTTTGGGGGCTTGTTGTGATTTTAGTCTAGTAATAGGTCTCAAAGCCAAGAGGGGTAGTGGGGGTGGGTAAAGAGAGGAGGATTAGAAATGCCTTGCAAGATACTGACCTCAGGGCATTATTTTGCATTTTTTTTTCTGGTGAAACAGGATTGATTAGGCAGGGGTTGGAAGGCAGAATCCTCAGGGCAGACTGGATGCTAGGCAGTGCATGCTGTGTTTGTCTGGTACCTGCCCCAGGGCAGGGAGAAGGTCCAGACTCTCTGGGTAATGCTGGAGGCTGGGCAGTGAAGGCTTTAATTTGGCTTGTACCCAACTCAGGTCTGGAAGGATGTCTGGACTCCCTGAGGCAGTCTGGAGCCTGGGTGATATAAGTTTAATAAGGTGTGGTCTCCAGAGTGCAGGCCATCACAGGTTTATCATGTAAAGTCTCAGCAGAAATAAGGGTTCCATTGTTCCCACCAATGTTATCACCATCCCATAAGTCTCCTTCCCAATCCTCTGGGTTTCAATCTTTTCCAATCAAAGCCTGCATTTTAACTGCAGAAAACCTGAGGGGTTGAGATTTCAGTTTCCTTTGTAACTGCTGCTCATACAATGAAAGGCTGAGTTTTGTTCTCATATATTTCCAGCCTGTGGCTACAGGAGAAGAGATTTTCTTTCACAGGACACAGAAATTTCACATCATTTATGCAGTGTTTAAGTTTCAAATTTGAAACCTTTAAGTCAACTCTTTCTTTTGTAATTGTATCCAGATTATCTAGGAGGAGCCAGCCCATATCATTATACTTCAGGACTCCAGAAAATTATATTAAGGTGTTCAAAACACTGTCATCCATATTCTTGGTTCTTATAAGTAAAGAAATAGGGCAATCCAATGATGATATTTTGCACATCTCTATTGCTAATTCATGCCATGGTCTTTTTTTTCTTTTTTTCCATCATCATGAGACATTCAATGCATTTGGTGAATACATCTATGAACACCGCTGTACCTCATGGTCAATTGCCCACATCAGAGCCCACACTCTCCCACGTTCCATCCAGTGGGCCATGGGAGGACATGCAATGTCTGGTAACTGGCCCGGCAGCATAACCCAGGACAACTGCAAGTCCCAAAAACGCCTCCACATCTCATCTCTTCCTCCCATTCCCTACCCCCAGCAGCCAACATGGCCATTTTCTCCACACAAATGCCACATTTTCTTCAATTATTAATCACAATAGTTTATGAATAGATTATCAGTAAGTCCACTCTAGTCCATACTCTATTCCTCCATCCTGTGTACCTTGGAATGGTTGTGTCCAGTCCACATCTATATCAAGAGGGGCTTAGATTCTACATGGAAGCTGGATGCAGTTCTCCTGCTTTCAGTTGTAGACACTCTTGGCTCCCTGGTGTGGTGGTTGACCTTCTTCAACTCCATGTTAGCTAAGTGGAGTAAGTCCAATAAACAAGAGTGTGGGAGCTGAAGTCTGTTGAGGCTCAAGGCCTGGCTATCACAAGGTCAGTCGAGAGATTCAGGTCCCCTGGGCATATATTAAACCCCAGCACCAACTATAGTTCCAGTAAAAGTAACAGGAGAGGCTTGTGAACAAACATCACATCTGAGTCCAGCTCCATCACACAGAAACACAAACTCCAAAGTACGGCCAACTGACATGGCCCTGAACTCCATCTGCCATGACCATAGAACCTGTGGGTCTCTGTAGCCCTCAGAAGAACCAATACCCGGGGTTGTATCTACTTTATCTGTCTCTGGGACTCTGCAGAGTTGTGCATAAGGGCAACACCTCTGATAACCTCCCAGCTCTTTTTGGAGACTCATAGCCATATAAACTCATTTGTCCTTTCCATTTCCCCCTTGATTCAGATCAAAAAGCATTTTTAACTTCTGGTATTATATGTAGATTGAGATATTCTGCTGGTCCGAGTTGACCCTTTTATTCAAGGTCATTTTCTAGTTACATCAGCTGGTACTTCATAGTAATCCCTCAGTGCCAGGGAGGCTCATCCCCAGGAGTCATGTCCCATGCTGGGGGGAAGACAATGCATTTACATGCTGAGTTTGGCTTTGAGACTGGCCACATTGAGTAACACGGAGACTCTCAAGAGGTAACTCTTAGGCACCCTGAAGCTTTAGGCCTTATTCTTATTTCAGGTGTACAGGCTCACAAGCATAGTCATTAGGATCAAGGGCTCATTGTCGGACCTTCATTCTTTTTTGGTCTTTGCCATTGCACTTGGGGGATTGTTGCTGCTCCTTTAGGTACTGTGATAGAGCTTCCCTTGCTAGGAACTTGGCACTCCCTCAGTTGTTGTTTTTAATTGTACCACTATGAAAATATTCAAACATTTTTATGTACCCTGGATATATGCCCTGGAGAACTCCCTGCCAACCATGTCTCCCCTGTCAATAAAATTCCACACAAGTATTTCTCCCCTGCCATTCATTTTTTTTAATTTTTAAATTCATTTTTAAAAAATATTGCATTAAAAAATATGAGGTCCCATTCAACCCCTCCACCCCCACCTCACCACTCCAGCCACAGCAACACTCTCTCCCATCATCATGACACATCCATCGCATTTGGTAAGTATATCTCTGGGTATCGCTGCACCTTATGGTCAATGGTCCACATGATAGCCCATACTCTCCTACGTTCCATCCAGTGGGCACTGGGAGGATCTACAATGTCCGGTAATTGTCCCTGAAGCACCACACAGGACAGCTCCAAGTCCCAAAAATGTCTCCGCATCTCATCTCTTCCTCCCATTCCCCACACCCAGCAGCCACCATGGCCACTTTTCCCACACCAATGCCACATTTTCTCTGTGGACCTTGGATTGGTTGTGTCCATTGCACATCTATGTCAAGAGGAGGCTTAGATTCCACATGGATACTGGATGCAATCCTCCTGCTTTCAGTTGTAGGAACTCTAGGCTCCATGGTGTGATGGTTGACATTCTTCAACTCCATGTTAGCTGAGTGGGGTAAGTCCAATAAATCAGAGTGTAGGAGTTGAAGTCTTTTGAGGCTCAGGGCCTGGCCATCCTATTGTCAGTCCAGAGACTCAAACCCCCTAGATGTGTCTTAAACTCCAGCACCAACTACAATTCCAGTAAAGTAGCATGAAAGTCTTGTGAAAAGAGATCCCATCTGTGTCCAGCTCCATCACGCAGAAACACCAGCTCCAAAGAAGGGCCAACTGACATGGCAGTGAACCCCATCTGCCATGACCATTGAACCGGTGGGTCTAGTTAGCCCTCAAAAGAACCAATACCTGGGGTTGTATCTACTTTATCTGTCTCTGAGACTCTGCTCAGGTGTGCATAAGGGCAATCCTTCTGACAACCTCCAGACTCTTTTTTAGAGACTCATAGCCATATAAACTCATTTCTCCTTTCCATTTCCCCCTTACATTAGGTAAAATAGCATTTTAAACTCCTGTTATTATATGTAGACAGGGATATTCTGCTGGTCCACGTTGAACCTTTAATTCAAGGTCATTTTCTATTTGCTTCATCAGCCGGTACTTGGCAGTGATCCCTCAGCACCAGGGAGGCTCATCCCTGGGTGTCCTGTCCCAGGCTGGGGGGAATGCATTGCATTTACATGCTGAGTTTGGCTTCGAGACTGGCCTCATTTGAGTAACATGAAGGCTGTCAGGAGGAAACTCCTAGGCACAATGCTGCTCTAGGCCTTGTTCTTATTTCAGGCGTATAGGCTCACAAGCATAGTCATTAGTATCAGGGGCTCACTGCTGGACCCTCATTCCTTCCTCGTTCTTACCGTTGCACCTGGGGGACTGCCGCTGCTCCCCTAGGGACCATGACAGAGCACCCCCAGCCAGGAACCCAGTAGCCCCCCAGCTGTTGTTTTTTATTGTTGCCACTATGAGTATATCCAAACATTACCATGCACCCTGGACATATGCCCTGTATAACTCCCTGTCAATCATATATCACCTGTCAATAACATCCTATACCAGTATTCCTCCACTGCCATTCTTGAACCTCTCTGTGATCCAAAATTTCCTGAAAAGTGAAGCCCAATATATTGCCAGGTTCCATTAATAGTAAAATGGAATATAGCAATGAGTTTAAAGGTTAGCTATAGATTACATATTAATTTGGAAAAATTAAGGTAAAAATAAATTGGGGTATCAAAAAATTAAAAAATGCAAAAGCTTTGTTTTTGATGTTTTGCCTTCCATCACTGCAACAAGTTTTGCCCTGTATGCAAATTGCATGCCATGAGATTTTAGCAGCCTCTTCATTATTGGAAAGGGAATCAGTAATACCCTTTTGTCCAATTAGAGTAGAGACCAAATTACAAATCTCCCAGAACTACCTCTGGAATCTCATGTTTAAGACCCTGTTTCTCAAGATCCAGTCCTGCTACTAAGCTTTATTAGTCAGGGTTCTTAGGGACACAGAATCAATAGGGAATACCGGTCAATAGTATGTGATTTTATGAGTCTCTCAAGTGACAGTGGGGAGGCTCAAGTCCAGTGTCTGAAGGCAGTCCGCAAACCAGGGTTCTGATAACAGTCCAATGACTGTCCTTGATTAGTTTCCAGGAGATATTGTCTGTCCAAAGGTGAGCTGGGAAATTCTCTCTGACTGCTAAAATCACTTCTCCTTTCAAGGCATTCAACTGATTGGATAAAGCATCACTCCTTGCTGATGGAAATCTCCCTGATTGATGCAGATGTAATCAGCTATCTGTGCAGTAAAGTCACCTTTAACTAAAGTCCATAAATATGCCTGTATTCCAATTAGCCCAGTGCTTGATTGACTAAACAGCTGGGCACAATTTCCTGGCTAAACGGACACATTAGCCTTACTGTCACAGTGGATTTATCAGGAGATTCTAGATAAAAGATCATATTATTAGCAAATATTAAATGTTTTCTTTCTTTTTCATATTTTGGTACCTTTTATTTATTTTTCTAGTTTAATTGTTCAGGCTATAACCTCTACCACAATATAGAATAACAATGGGGACATTTGCATCTTTTACATGTTTGTGATCTCAGTAAGAAAGCTTTCAGAACTTCACCATTAATTATAATAGTAGCTGTAGGATTTTCACACATTCACGTTACTATATTGAGAAAGTTTCCTTCTATTCCTGTCTTGTGGAGTGTTTTTTTTTTTTCCCCCTTCAATAAAGCATGCTGTATTTTCTCTAATTCCATTTCTGCATCATTTGGGAAGATAATGTGATTTTTTTCATCAATTCCATTACATGAATTGATTTTCTTCTTTTGAACACTCTTAATTTTTAATTCAATTTGTAAGGTGTTTTTGAGTACTTTAGCATCTATATTCTTTAGAGTTATTGGTCTGTAATTTTCTTTTTTAAATAATATTTTATCTGGTATTGGTATTAGGGTAATATTGGCTTCATAGAATGAGTTTGGTACCATTCTTTCCTTTTCTTTTTTTTTCTTTTTTCTTTTTGGAAGAGCTTCAGCAATATTGGTATTTAATTGACTCTGAATATTTGGTATAATTCAGCTTTGAAGCCACCTTATCCTGAGCTTTTCATCTTTGGTAGATTTTTGATGACTATTTCAATCTCTTCGCATGTGATTGGTTTGATGAAGTCCTCTATTTCTCCTTGGTAGTTGCAGGTAGCTTGTGTGTTTCTAGGATTAGACCATCTCCTCTACATTGTCTAATTTTTTGGCATGTAGTTGTTCATAGAATCCAATTATTATCTCTTTTGTTTCTGTGATTGTGTCCATGGCAATGTAACCCTTGTCATTTTTGATCTCTAAGATTTGTGTCTTCTCTCTTTTTTTCTTTTTCAGTCTAGCTAAGGGTTTGTGGATTTTGTTGATCTCAAATAATCACTGTTGGTTTTGTTGATTCTCTATATGGCTTTTTGTTCATGATTTCATTTATTCTGCTCTGATCCTGACAGCTTTCTTTGGCTTGAATTGGGATTAGTTTGCTGTTCTTTTTCTCATTTCTCCATGTGTGCAGTTATATCTTCAATTTTTAGCTTTTTCTTCTTCCTTAATGTAATTGTTGAGGGCTACAAATTTCTTTCTCAACAATGCCTTTGCACTGTTACATAGTTATTGATATTGTGTTCTCATTTTCATTCAAATCAAGATGTTTGCTGATTTCTCTTGCAATTTCTTGTTTAACCCACTGACTATTTGTATGAGATGCTTAATCCCTATATATATACACACACACACACACACACACACGCACACATACATGAATTTTCCCCTTTTACATCTATTTTTGTTTTCCAGCTTCATTCTGTTATGATCAAAGAAAGTATTTTCTATAATTTCAATTTTTTAAAATTCACTGAGCCTGGTCTTTTGACCCAACATATATTCTATTTTGTAGGAGGATCCATGAACACATGGAAAGAAAGTATTTCCTGCTCTTTTGGGGTGCAATACTCTATAGATGTCTACTATGTCTAGTATACTTATCATATCATCCAAATTATTGGTTTCTTTATTTATTGTCTGTCAAACAATCTATTCAATAATGAGTGGTGCAATGAAATCACCAACTATTATTGTAGAGACATTTATTTCACCCTTCTGTTTTGCCAATGTGGACTTTATTTATCTTGGGGCACTCTGGTTAGGTACATAAGTATTTAGTATGATTAATCCTTCTTGATGAACTGTCCCTTTCACTAATATACAATGACCTGCTTCATCAGTTATGACAGTTTGGCATTTGATATCTTTTCTGTTATTATTATCACTACTCCAACTCTTTTTTGATTACTATTTGCATGGAATACCTTTTCCTTACCTTTTCTTTTTAACCCTATTGTGTTCATACATCTGAGGAGGGTCTAATTTGTAAAACATATAGATGGATATATATTTTAATTCATTCTATCAGTCTATGTCTTTTGCTCGGGGTGGTCAAATCACTTACTTAACCATTGTGTCCTTCTGATCTCTGTTGTCATATCATTCTATTGTCTGTCTTCTTATCCCACTGTTTACCCTTCTTATTAATCCTCAATTCTAAATACTTCTCCAGAATTCTTCCCTTATTTGTTTATTTTTTTAATTTTAGGGTGCAGCATTTCCTTTAGTATCTCGTGTAATTCTTATTTTTTGTTAAAATATTCTATTTGTTTCTGTTTTTCTATAAAGATTTTGAACTCACCCTCATTTTTGAAGGACAGTTTTGCTGGATATAGTATTTTTGGCTGGCAGTTTTTTCTCTTTCTGTACCTAAAATTCTTCATACGAATTTATTTTCACCTCCATGGTTTCAGATGAGAAGTTGGCACTTAATTTTATTGGGTTTCCTTTGTATATGATCCTTTGTTTATCTGTTGCTGCTTTCAGAATCTTCTCTTTATCTCTGATATTTGTCATTCTAAATAGTAGGTGTCTCAGTATAGGTCTATTTGGATTTATTCTGTTTGGGATGTGTTGTATTTATTGGATATTGGTATTTATGTCTTTCAGAAGGGTTGGGAAGTTTTTGGTCATTAATTTCTCAAATATTCTTTCTGCCCCTTTTACATTCTCTTCTGCTTCTGGGACACAGAAAACACAAATATTTATTTGTTTTTCACATTGTCATACAATTTCCTGAGACTCAGTTCCATGTTGTTCTCTTCCTTCCTCTCTCTGTTCTCTTATCTTTTCCCAACCAGAAGTTCTGTCTTTGAAATAATTAATTCTTTCTTCAAGCAATTCAAATATGCTCCTGAGTGTCTTTAATTTATTTTAATCTTATCCAACATGTCTTTCATTCCTGTAAGTTCTGTTACTTATCTTTGCAGACTTTCAATTTGTTCTTCATGTTTATCCTGTGTCTTCTTACTATCCTTTAGTTTTTAGTTGTATTTTCTCTAAATTCTTTAAAGTGATTTAGGAGAGTTATATAATTACCACTGGTTAATTGCTTTAAATCCTGTATTGCTTCATGATATTTGGTTAGTCCAATTGGTTGAGCTATCTGTAGTTGTTCCTTGAATAGCTTGTAATTTTTTGGAGATGACTAGTCACAAGAATTGGTAAATATACTCTGATGGCCAGTTTCTCTCTGTTGTCTATTTTTTTCACAGCTCTTCTTTGGTATTTCATTCAACTTATCCTAAGTCTTTAAAATTTCCTGGCTTAAATTATCAAAATCACCCTATAGACTTCCTAGTGTGGTGCAGATTTTCTCCCTGGGTAAGGATACAAAAAGAACTGAGTACAGGTTTGTTTTTCATGCAATTTCAAGACAGACCAGCATATGGGTCTCTTTAGCATACCTTTGGATGAAGTTGCTTCATTCTGGACCACTCTGTTTTCCTGTGTTGAATCTCCAAGGCAGAGATTCAAACCAGGCTCTGTTGGCTGAATTCACTGAAGAAGATCCTTTGACTCTTCCCTTTTCCCTTGAAACAGTTGACAGAGGAAGGTTTCTATTCCCTTCTCAGTTAATATATTGGGGGTGGGGAGGTGGTGCCCTTCCAGATGATGATGTGGCTTGGTAACTCATGCTTGTTGTTTCAGCTTCTTCATCTCTCCTTTGCTCTCCTTCCTTGAAGTTGTGCAGCACAGTACTGGTCTCTTGAGGCCAAAGCAGGTCACTCATACAACTTTTGTCTCTTTTCCCATTGTGAGAACATTGAGTTCTGCCTTTTAGTCCAATGTCATCTTCCAACAATCCTCATCATTGCAGTTTTGATTTGTATTTGACTAATATTAGTCCCGTTGAGCATGTTTTCATGCCTTATTTTTTTACCATTTGCATTTTCTCCTTGGAAAATTGTCTAGTCAAGTATCTTACCCATTTGTAAAATGTCTCCCTTATATTTAAACACAGTTTTTCAAGATAAAGAAGTTTTGACTGGCAGTTTTTTCTTTCAATAAATTAAATATATTATACTACTTCCTTCTCACTTCAGTGGTTTCTGATAAGAGATTGAAATTTAGTCTTATTGACTTTCCCTTGTATGTGATGCATTTCATTTCCTTGTTGTTTTCAGACCCCATTCTTTATCTCTGGCATTTGATATTCTGAATAGAAGATGTCTCAGAGTAGCTCTGTTGGGATTTATTCTGTTCATATTTGCATTCTTTCTTGGATATTAATATTTATATTTTCCAAAGGATAGGGCAATTTTTGGTCATTATTTAGTCAAATAATTTTTCTGCCCCTGTTCCATTATTTATCTTTCAAGGGCACCCATAATTCCTATGTTTTTGCATTTTATTCTGTATTCAATTCCTAGATACCATGTTCAAATTTTTTCCATTTCTTCTCTTTCTCTTCTTCTGTGTTTTCAAGTTCAGAAGCTCTGTCTTCTAATTCACTTATTATAGTCTCTGCCAATCCAATCTGTTCTTATATGCTGTATTAGCATTCTCTAGGGAAACAGAATCAGCAAGGGATATCTGTCAATACTAAGATATTTATCAGAGTCTCTCACACAGCCCTGGGGATGCACAAGTTCAGGTTCCACAGGCAGGATGCAACCAGGAGCTCCGATGAAAGTACAGTGAAGATTGTTAATGAGTTCTGGGAGATGTTGGCTGTCCAAAGATGACTGGGAAATTCTCTCTCAATGCTGGAACCACTTCCCCTTTTAGGCATTCAACTGAATGGGTGAAGCATCACTCATTACTGAAAACAATCTCCTTGATTGATGTACTTATAACCAGCTATGATTTCCACTGCAGTCACCAATGGTGACTAAATTCCATAAATGCCCTTGTATTCCAGTTATGCAGTGCTTACTTGACCAAATAACTGGGCACAATTACCTGGATGAGTTAACACAATAGCCTATCCATCACAGTCTACCCCTTCTCAACTCTGAAACCATACACATTACCTTAAACTACAATTAGTCTCTAAGTAAAAACAATAACATACATATATATAACAATATATATATATATTTCCATCTAACAATGTTCAACTCTCCTGCTTATAACTAGAAATGCATTAATTCAATACAAAACAGGAAGGAAGTTCTGCAGTAATATTCACTGTCAAAATTGACATCCTTCACTTTACAGGAAGTTTTGGATCACAGAGTGGTTCAACAATGGAGGTGGAGGAATACTGATATGGGATGTTATTGACAGGCTATATATGGTTGACAGGGAGTTATACAGGACATATGTCCAGGGTACATGGTAATGCTTAGATATACTCATAGTGGAAACAATTAAAAACAACAGCTGGGGGGGTACTGGGTTCCTGGCCTGGGGGTCTCTGTCTTGGTCCCTGGGGGAGCATCAGCAGTCCCCCAGGTGTAACGGTAAGAACCAGGAAGGAATGAGTGCCCAACAGTGGGCTCCTGATACTAATGACTATGCTTATGAGCCTATACACCTGCAATAACAACAAGGCCTAGAGTAGCACTGTGCCTGAGAATTTCCTCCTGACAGCCTTCATGTTACTCAAATGAGGCCACTCTCAAAGCCAAACTCAGCATGTAGATGCAGTGCATTCCCCCAGCATGGGACATGACACCCGGGGATGAGCCTCCCTGGCACCGAGGGATCACTACCACATACCAGCTGAAGATGCAACTAGAAAATGACCTTGAATTAAAGATTCAATGCGGATCAGCAGAATATCCCTGTCTACATATAATAACATGACTTCAAAATGCTGTTTTACCTAATGTAAGGGGGAAATGGAAAGGAGAAATGAGTTTATGAGGCTACGAGTCTCTAAAAAAGAGTCTGGAGGTTGTCAGAAGGAACGCCCTTATGCACAACTGAGCAGAGTCTAAGAGACAGATAAAGTAGATACAACCCCAGGCATTGGTTCTTTTGAGGGCTAAAGAGACCCACAGGTTCTATGGTCATGGCAGATGGGGTTCACTGCCATGTCAGATGGCCCTTCTTTGGAGCTGGTGTTTCAGCGTGATGGAACTGGACTCAGAGGGGATCTCTTTTCACAAGACTTGCATGCTACTTTACTGGAATTGCAGTTGGTGCTGGGGCTTAAGATATATTTAGGGGATTTGAATCTCTGGACTGACAATAGGATACCCAGGCCCAGAGCCTCAACAGACTTCAGCTCCTACACTCTGACTTATTGGACTTACCTGACTCAGCTAACATGGAGCTGAAGAAGGTCAACCATCACACCATGGAGCCTAGAGTGTCTACAGCTGAAAGCAGGAGGAGTGCATCCAGTATCCATGTGGAATCTAAGCCCCCACTTGACATAGATGTGCAATGGACACAACCAATCCAATGTCCACAGAGAAAATGTGGCATTGGTGTGGGAAGGGTGGCCATGGTGGCTGCTGGGTGCGGGGAATGGGAGGAAGAGATGAGATGGGGAGGCGTTTTCGGGATGTGGAGTTGTTCTGGGTGGGGCTTCACGGACAATTATGGGACATTGTAGATCCCCCCAGGGCCTACTGGATGGAACGTGGGAGAGTGTGGGCTATGATGTGGACCATTGACTATGGGGTGCAGTGATGCTCAGAGATGTACTTACGAGGTGCAATGGATGGTTCATGATGATGTGAGAGAGTGTTGCTGTGGGGGGAGTGGGGGGGCAGTGGGGTTGAATGGGACCTCATATTTTTTGAATGTAATATTTAAAAAAATAAAATAAAATAAAACAAAATAATATAAAAAATTGACATCCTCAAATATTATGACATAAAATTGATACAACTTGTTAAGGGGAAAGTTTGGGGAAGAAGACAGAAATTCATTTTGTGTACATACACAGTCATCATCATAATGAAAAAGGAAGAAAGATTCACGACCATTATAGTCCTCATTTCTGTAACATATCATGTGGTTGAAGTTCATATTTATTACATTCTTCCACTACCTGTTCCATGTTTCCATTACCCTCAGCAAGCACTTCATTTGGCTGTGGTTCTTTGCATCTGTAATTTGAGTTAGGGTTTCACTCACTCAACCCAGAATCCCAAAGAAATTTAGTGGACAGACCATTTACTTCACTGCTAGGTACCCCATGATATATTAGCCAAGGCCATAGCTCTACATGGCTCAGACTATTTTGCATGCTTTTTTGAATCTGCCTTTTATTGCAGTAGTCATGCCCACGTTGACTTTGGCGATTAAATGCTGATACTTATCTTTTACCAGACCGAGATCCAATCATCCCCAAAATGTTTTAAGTATTCTAATTCCAACACAGCCCTCCCTACAGTAATATCTGGAATATAGAGAAGAGCAACCACAGAGCTCTTCAGGGAAGATGGAATTAGTCTTACAAATTTATTCCTCACAGTCATGGTTAAAGGGTTGTCCTCTGGACATTCCTGGCCTGGGTGGGCCGCTCTCAAATGGTAAATCCATTCTAGCATTCCAATCTTCCTAACCCTTTGAATTCCATCTTGTACTGTGTACCACTGCAAATTGGACATCTCGACCTCAGATATGCTAGGCCATCTTTTGGACCTTGTTTCAATCAGCCACCCAAACAAATTGTTAGAGCCCTTCCAAATCCCTCAAGCTAGAGCAATGAATTCAGAATTTCTGCTTAGTGGGTCCATATCAATCAATTCAGCCTGATCTAATTTTATAATTCTTCCATTATTATCCCATACCCTTAGTATCCATTCCCACACATATTCCCCTGATTTCTGTCTATATAAGTTGGAAAATTCATGCAATTCTTTCTGAGTATACCTTACTTCCTCGTGAGTCACACTTTGTATTTCACCTTTGGGGGCTTGTTGTCATTTTAGTCTAGAAATAGGTCTCCAAGACAAGAGAGGTGGTGGGGGTGGGTAAGGAGAAGGATTAGAAATGCCTTGCGGAAGCTGTGGGCTGGCAGAACCCTTCCTCCTGGGGTTGTTGGCCATGGTGTTTCCTGAGAACTGTCGGTTGTGTGGTGGTGTTCCTGGGCCCTGTGGTCCCTGGATATGTGGTCCCCAGGTCAGTGTCCCCTGAGCCACCATAGCCCATGTTCCACAGACCTACGTGCCCTGGGTCTGCAGAGTCCCGGACTAACATTTCCTAAGTCCAGTGCTCCCAGAGTTCCGGGATTGCCTTAGCCCTCCAGTTATGGACTGACTCCGTGGGTGAGAGGGATTCAGTGAGGGGAGTAATAGGGGGGCCTGGCTAGTATGGGTTCAATTTTCTGGTGTCCCCCCCCCCTTTTTTCATTTATTTTTCTCTTTCCTTGCTCTTGGAGGAGCATACCGGCTGGCTTGGGGAGAGTCTGGGAAGAGAGGAGTGGTGAACCTGCTGAGAAAGTCCGATTCACCTAAATACCCTGGCATAGGAAACTTGGCCTGGGAGAAGGTGGAGTCAGAAAATCAACAAGCCCTCTCATAGCAAAACTAAAGGACAGGGACTGTAGGAGCTGCTTTCCAAGCCTCCGATAGCATACCTGGGGTTCCTGGTGAGGTGTGGGTGTTCTCTCTCTGGAAATTAAGAGTCATTGTTTCCTGTGCAGAGTTGATTCAACAAGAACCCACCTGAATCTCCTACTGGACATCTCAGGTCGCTTTCCTGCTGCCTGGGAGAGAGGGAAGTGAGGAAGGGAGAAAAGGGGGAACGTCAAATCCATAAGCACTTTATTTAACTAGAAACAGGATTCCTTGCTAGAAACTTTCCCTAGTATTTGTTAGTTTTTCCTTGTTTTTCCTTCCTCTTTATCCCCCCAAGGCCCTTTTTACTTTCTTTTTTCTTCCTTGCTCATTTTCTTTTTCCTGCTTACTTCCCCACTTCCTTTTGTCACTTTTTCCCTCTTTCTTTCTTTCTTTCTCTACTTTCTTATCCTTCTCATATTAGGTGCTGCAGGGAGAGCTTCAGATATGCTGTATTTCCTCAGCCTCCATTTACTCTTCTTTTCTGTGTGTATTGATTTTGGCCAACAACACTATTCTCTTTCCTCTACATCTTTCTATCATCCAACATTGATTGTTTCTCTTACATTACACCTCTCTTTGTTAGCCCCCCTATTTTTTTTTACTTTTTATTACTAATACCATTGTTCTATTTTCTGCCTTATATTCACTCTTTATATTATTTTCCTCTCTTTTTTCTTTCCCTGTCTCTTGAACACACAGGCCTTTTAATTCACACTGTATTCTTTACCATATTCAGATTTTTATCTACTCTACTTTTCTTACTATTATAAATCTACATACCTTACATGAGTCAAATATCCATTCTCTTATATCTCATGTGGTTCCTCTGTTAACAGTTAACATTTACTATATTACTACTATTATTCATTTTCTTTTCTTACTCCTTTTGCTTTCTTTGGCCCTAATATTTACCTTCAAGTGAACTTAGCCAACAACAAGGAAATAGAACAGGAACAAAGTGTCAAAGAGAAGATTTAACACACATGCAAAAACAGCTAATGAAACCCTAAACTAGACAAAGAAGCTAAGCAAATGACAAACACTTCAAGATAAAATGATGACCAGACAGCAAGAAAAAACTACAAATCAAACCAATAATCAGGAAAACATGCCCCAATCCAATGAACAAGCTGAAAACCAGGAAGAGGAGAAGAAAATTGAACACGTAATTAAAGATCTCAAAACATATATTAGGGATCAATTTGATGAGGTGAAGGAAGAGATGAAGAATATGAAGAAAACACTAGGAGAGAATACAGAAGAAATTGCAATCATACACAAAAAAATAATGGATATGATGATGATGGACAGCACAATTCAAGAAACCAAAAATACACTCTCAGCAAATAAGAGCAGACACAAAGAGGCAGAGGAGAGATTAACTGATGTGGAAGACAGTATTCTAAAATCAAACAGATAGTAGAACTCATCAATAAAAAGATAGAAAAAATCCAGCAGGGGCTTAGGAAACTGAATGACAATGCAAAATGCATAGGCATCCCAGAAAGAGAAGAGAAGGGAAAGGGGACAGAAGGATTGTTGGAGGAAATAATGGCTGAAAACTTCTCAAACCTATTGAGGGAGATGGATGTACATGTCAAGGAAGTACAATGCACCCCAAACACCATAAATCCCAAAAGGCCTACCCCAAGACATATACTTATCAAGTTATCCAATGCTCAAGACAAGGAGAAAATACTAAAAGCAGCAAAAGAAAAGAGAACCATCACATACAATGAGGCTCTATAAGATCAACTGCTGATTTCTCATCTGAAGCCATGGAGGCAAGAAGACAGTGGTATGACATAGTGAAGGTACTAAAAGAAAAAAAATTCCAACCGAGAATACTTTATCGAGCAAAGTTAGCATTCAAAAAATGATGGAAAGTTCAAAATATTCACAGATAGACAGAAATTAAGAGAGTATGCCAAAAAGGATTCTGCCCCTGAAGAAATACTAAAGGGAGTTCTACAGGAAGAAAGAAAGAAAAGCAGGGAGACAGAGATGGAGGAGAGTGTAACAGCAATTAAATAGACAAAAAGAAAAAGAAAAAGAAAATCAAATGAAATACGACAAAAACAAATCAAAAGAAAATATGGCTAATAAAATAATTCCTTAAAGTAATAACACTGAATGTCAATGGATTAAACTCACCTATCAAGAGACTGAGATGGGAAGATTGGATAAGGAAATATGACCCGTCTATATGCTGTCTGCAAGAAGCACATCTTAGACCCAGAGATTCAAGGAGGTTGAAAGTGAATGGCTGGAAACAATCTTAGAAGCAAACAATAACCAAAAAAGGGCAAGAGTAGCTATATTAATATCAGACCAAATAGACTTTAAATGCAAAACAATTGTGAGAGACAAAGATGGACACTCCATTTTAGTGAAAGGGACAATCTTTCAAGGAGAAAGAACAATCATAAACATTTATGCTTCTAACAAGGGTGCATATGCTTCTAACAAGCAGTACTGAATGGGAAATTTATAGCCATAAATTCATACATCAAAAAAGAAGAAAGAACTAAAGATGAAGAACTAAATGCATATGTGGAGGAGTTAGTTAAAAAACAACAAAGTAACCAGACAGGAAGAAGAAAGAAAGAAATAACAAAGATCAGAGCAGAACTAAATGAAATAGAAAATAAAAAAGCACTTGAAAAAATAAACAAAACCAAGAGCTGGTTCTTTGAGAAAATCAATAAAATTGACAAACCCTTAGTTAGATTAACAAAGAAAAAAATGAGAGAATATGCAAATATGCAAAATAAGAAATGAGAAAGGATATATCACCATTGATCCCACAGAAATAAAGACTATCTTAAGAGGATCCTTTGAAAAACTATATTCCAACAGTTACAACAATTTAGAGGAAATGGACAAATTCCAAGAAACACATAAGCTAGCTACATTGACAAAAGAAGAAATTAACAATCTCAACAAACTAATCACAAGTAAAGAGATAGAATCAGTCATTAAATACCTCCCAACTAAAAAGAGCCCTGGGCCAGATGGATTCACAGGGGAATTCTACAAAACATTCCGGAAAGAACTAACGCCAATTTTGCTGAAACTCTACAAAAAAAATAGAAAGAGAAGGAACATTGCCTATCTCATTTTATGATGCCAACATTACTCTAGTACCAAAGCCAAACAAAGACACCACAAGAAAGGAAATTGACAGACCAATCTCTCCAATGAACCTTGACGTGAAAATCCTCAACAAAATACTTACTAATCGTATTCAACAACACATTAAACAAATTATACACTATGACCAAGCGGGCTTCATTTCTGGTATACAAGGATGGTTCAACATAAGAAAATCAATTAATGTAATACACCACATAAACAGATTGAAAGAAAAAATCACATGATCATATCTATAGATTCAGAAAAAGCATGTAACAAAATACAACACACTTTCTTGATAAAAACACTGGGAAAGATCGGAGGGGAAGGAAAATTTCTAAACAAGATAAAGAGTATATATGAAAAACCCACAGCTAACATCATTTACAATGGTGAAATCTTATAATTATTCCCTCTATGATCAGGAACAAGACAAGGATGCCCACTATCACTGCTCCCATTTAACATAGTCTTAGAAGTACTTGTTCCAGCACTGAGGCAAGAACCAGACATAAAAGGTATCCATTTTGGAAAGGCAGAAGTCAAAATTTCATTACTTACAGATGATATGATCCTATGCATAGAAGACCCTGAGAAGTTGACAAAAAAGCTTCTAGAATTTATATATGAGTTCAGTAATGTCACAGGTTGAAAGATAAATGCACAAAAATCAGTAGCATTTCTGTACACCAATAATGAGCAATCTGAGGAGGAAATCAGGAATCAAATACAATTGACAATAAAAATTTAAAATCTAATATTTAGGAATTAATTTAAGTAAAGAGGTAAAAGACTTATGCACAGAAAACTACACAACACTGTTCAAGGAAATCAAAGAAGACCTAAATAAATGGAAGAATACTTCCTGTTCATGGATAGGAAGATTAATATTATTATATGTCTATCCTACCAAAACGTATCTAGAGATTCAATGCAATCCCAATAAAAAACAACACAGCATTCTTTAATGAACTAGAGAAACTAACAATGAAATTTATTTAGAAAGGAAAGAGACCCTGAATAGCCAAAACATAATGAGAAAGAAAAATGAAATTGGAGGAATCACACTACCTGACTTCAAAACATACTACAATGCTACAGTAGAGAAAACAGCATGGTATTGGCACAAGGATAGACACACTAACCAGTGGAACCTAATTGAGATTTCTGATACAGATCCTCATATATACATTCATATGGTATTTGACAAGGCCACCAAAGCCTCTCAACTGGGAGAGAATGGCCTCTTCAACAATGGTGCCTGGAGAACTAGATATCCATATGTAAAAGAATGAAAGAAGATTACCAACTTATACCTAAAACTAAAATCAACTCAAGGTGGATCAAAGACCTAAATATAAGACCCAAGACCATAAAGACCTTGGAAAGCAATGTAGGGAAGCATCTACAGGACTTTGTAATAGGAAATGGCTTCATGAACTTCACACCAAAAGCACGAGCACATGACCACATGATAGCCAGGCCCTGAGCCTCAACAGACTTCAGTTCCTACACTCTGGTTTATTGGACTTACACCACTCAGCAAACCTGTAGTTGAAGAAGGTCAACCATCAACGTGGAGCCAAGGGTGCCTACAACTGAAAGCAGGAGGATTGCATCCAGCATCCATGTGAAATCTAAGCCCCCTCTTGATATAGATGTGGACTGGACACAACCAATCCAAGGTCCACAGGATGGAGGAATAGAATATGGATTAGAGTGGACTTACTGATATTCTATTCATGAACTATTGTGATTAGTAATCGAAGAAAATGTGGTATTGGTGTGGAGAAAGTGGCCATGGTAGCTGCTGGGTGTGGGGAATGGGAGGAAGAGATGAGATGTGGAGGTGTTTTCGGGACATGGAGTTGTCCTGGGTGGTGCTGTAGGGACAATTACCGGACATTGTAGGTCCTCCCATGGCCCACTGGATGGAACGTGGGAGAGTGTGGGCTATGATTTGGACCATTGACAATGAGGTGCAGTGGTGCTCAGAGATGTAGTCACCAAATGCAATGAATGTCTTATGATGATGGAAGAGATTGCTGCTATGGGGGGAGGAGTGTGGTGAGGGGTGGGGGATATATGGTGGCCTCATATTTTCTGAATGTAATAAAAAATAAGTAAATAAATTTTTAAAAAAGAACAAATAGATAAATGGACTTCCTCAAAATTAAATCCTTCTGCACCTCAAAGGATTTTGTCAGGAAAGTGAAAAGAGAGCCTACACAACGGGAGAAAATATTTGGTAACCATATATCTGATATGAGGCTTATGTCTTACATATATATAGAACTCCTATATCTTGAAAATAAAAAGACAAACAGCCCATTTAAAAAATGGGAGAAAGTTTTTAATAGACATTTCTCCAAAGATGATATACAAGTCGCTAAAAAACACATGAAAAATGCTCAAAATCCCTAGCTATTAGGGAAATGCAAATCAAAAATACATTGAGATACCATCTTACTCCCACAAGACTGGCAGCTATCAAAAAATCAGAAGACTATTTTTTGGAGAAGATGTGAGGGAATGGGAACGCTCATCCCCGGCTGGTGGGAATGCAGAAGGATCCAGGCATTTGGGAGGACAGTTTGGCAGTTTCTCAAAAAACTAGCTATAGATCTGCCATATGATCCAGCAATTCCACTGTTGGGTATATTTCCAGAAGATCTCTAAACAAAGACACAAACTGAGATATGCACACCAATGTTCACAGAAACACTATTCACTATTGCCAAAAGTTGGAATCAACTCAAATGCCCATCAACAGATGAATGGAATGTCAACCACCACACCATGGGCCAAGAGTGCCTACAACTGAAAGCAGGACGATTGCATCCAGCATCCATGTGAAATCTAAGCCCCCTCTTGACATAGATGTGGAATGGACACAACCAATCCAAGGTCCACAGGATGGAGGTAAACAGTAAGGACTAGAGTGGACTTACTGATATTCTATTCATGAACTATTGTGGTTAGTAATCGAGAAAATGTGGCAATGGTGTGGAAAAAGTGGCCATGGTGGCTGCTGGGTGCGGGGAATGGGAGGAAGAGATGAGATGTGGAGGCATTTTCGGGACTTGGAGTTGTCCTGGGTGGTGCTGCAGGGACAATTACCAGACATTATAGATCCTCCCATGGCCCACTGGATGGAACATGGGAGAGTGTGGGCTATGATGTGGACCATTGACCATGAGGTGCAGGGATGCCCAGAGATGTACTCACCAAATGCAATGGATGTGTCATGATGATGGGGGAGAGTGTTGCTGTGGGGGGAGTGGTGGGGTAGGGGTGGATGGGGGTGAATGAAGACCTCATATTTTTTTAATGTAATATTTTTTAAAAATGAATTTAAAAAATAAAAGACATTCAAATTCTAAAAAAAAGCAGGTGAATGGATAAATAAAATGTGATATATACTTACAATGAAATACTACTCAGTTATAAGAACAAATACAGTACAAACACAAGTGATAACATGGAAGAATCTTGAGAACCTTATGTTGAGTGAAGCAACCCAGGCATTGAAGGACAAATACTACATGACCTCTCTGATATGAAATAACTAAACCAAGCTGTCTCAGAGAGCTAGCAAATTGATAATAAACTTTAAGGTAGTTGGAGGATAGAGGAAGGTTGTGAGCTGACAGCTAATTTGGTGAAATCTATGATAAGCTAGAGGTAAGTATTTGTACAAGGAAGGGATAAAATGGGGGCATAGGGTAACTTTGGGTGGGGATGCATGGGCTTTAGGAGTGCTAGGGATGGGAGAATGGGTAAGATTGCCCAAGAAATTGGGGAGAGGTTGAGGGGAACATTTGACCATGGGTGATTGTCAGGTATGTGGTTGAAATTGTGGTGCAGAGAAAACTCTTTAGAGAATGTAATATGGAAGGTTGCTTGTTTGGGATGCTTCAGGGGGGGCATCTGACACAGGGCAAGCTTCTAGGGAGTGTGTGAATGCTCACTTTGTCATAATGGATTATACCATTGGTGGAGACCCATACAGTGAGAGTGAAGTTATACCCACATCTTGTGGAGGACTGATGTCCTCAAACAGAGGGAATTGTGTCTCTTGAGAGAATTGGTGGTTCCCAATAGGTTAGGGCATTCAAGTATGTCAAGCCCTCAACATTTTTGCAAGTATCTCTGAATATGGTCCCTCAAATAATGAAAATTGATTGCATGGCGGGCCTTGAGGGAAGGGGTAAGGAGGTGTTGAATACATGGAATCAGGGTAAAAGTAGGGCAATGAAAGTGGTCCATAATATCATGCAATGATGGATATAGGCCATGTAAAATTACAACAAAAATGTATAAAAGTCTATAGGCTAAAATGTAAACCAAAATGTAAAACATAAGATAATTAAAAATTTAGAAAATTGTATAGTCCAAAATATAAACCTTGATGGAAACCCAAATGGAACCATGTTTGAAAGCTATTGTTTCAATATCTGTACATTAGTTGCAGCAAATATAATATGAACATGTAAAGGATCACAGTTGGAGAAGGGACAAAGCACTTGATGTTGTATATGTGGGAGTACCATATATTGTACATGTGAATTAGTGTGACCTAAAAATTATGTCAAGAGAAACTTAATAATCAGGGAAAAAAAGAAAGGAAGAAGGTAGACACTGAGGAAGAAATGGAAGAAATCGCCTTGCCACTGTACATACAGTGCAACACCGGTAGCAGTGATGAAATGCAAAATGTCAAAAACAAAGCTTTTTCATTTTTTCATTTCTTTGATATCCCAGTTTATTTTTCCTTTATTTAATTTTTCTAAATTTCTATGTATTCTCTATCTAACCTTTAAACCCATCACTATATTCCATTTTTCTATTAATGGAACCTGGCGATATATTGGGCTTCCTTTTTGAAGAAGTTTTGCACTACAGAGTGGTTCAACTATGGCGAGGGAGGAGCACTTGTGTGTTTTGTCATTAGTGGGGGGCAAACATTTGGGAGGGAGTTCTCCAGGGAATGTATACATGGTACATAGAAAGACTTGGATATTTTCATAGAGGTTTCAGTTGGAAATGACAGATGAGAGAGTGCTGAATTCCTGACCAGGGGAACTCTATCACATTCCCCAATGGAACAACAATAATCAGCCAAGTGCAATGGCAAAGACCAGTAAAGATGCAAGGTTCACCGGTGGACTTGGCCCAGTGGTTAAGGCGTCCATCTATCACATGGGAGTTCCGTGGTTAAAACCCCAGGCCACCTTGACCTGTGCGGAGCTGACCCATGCACAGTGCTGATGCATGCAAGGAGACCCTGCCACGCAGGGGTGTCCCCCGTGTAGGGGAGCCCCACGTGCAAGGAGTGCACCCTGTAAGGAGAGCTGCCCAGCATGAAAGAAAGTGCAGCCTGCCCAGGAATGGTGCCACACACATGGAGAGCTAATACAACAAGATGACACAACAAAAAAAGAAACACAGATTCCCATGCTACTAAAACAACAGAAGTGGACAAAGAAGATGCAGCAAATGGACACAGAGAACAGACAATCAGGGTGGGGGGGGGAAGGGGAGATAAATACATAAATAAATCTTAAAAAACAAAAACAATGGAATGTCCAATGATGAACCCTTGATACTGATGGTTCTGATTATGAGCCTGTGTGCCTGAAATATGAACTAGCCCTAGAGCTGCAGGGTGCCTGAGAGTTAACTCCTGAGAGCCTCCATTTGCTCAAATGTGGTCACTCTCTAAGCCAAACTCAGCATGTACATGCATTGACTTCCTGCCAGCATGGGCCATGACTCCCGGAGATGAGCCCCCCTGGCACCAAGGGATTACTACCAAGCACCAGCTGATGATGTAACTACAAAAAGACCATGAACAATGAGGTCAACTCAGACTGGCAGAATATCTCAGCCTACATGTAATATCAGGTGTTAAAAACTGCTTTTTGACTTTGGATAAAAAAGGGGAAATGGAAAGGACAAGTGAGTTTATATGGCCATGAGTCTCCAAAAAAGAGCCAGGAGGTCATCAGGGGGTGATGCTTATTCATGCCTAAGCAGGGTACCAGAGACAGCCAAGGTAGATGGAAACCCAGGTGTTGGTTCTCCTGAGGGCTGCAGCCAGCCATAGGTTCTATGGTTAAGGCAAATGACTCTGGAGTTCAGGGCCATGTCAATTGGCCCTACTTCGGAGTTTATGCTCCTGAGTGATGGAGTTTGACTCAGAATAAAACTTTCTACATATGCCTCTTCTGTTACTTTTATGGGACCTGTGATTGGCGTTTGGTTTGGTGTATACTCATGAGACCTGAAACTCTTAACTGTTCATGTGATGGCTAGGCCCTGGGCCTCAGCAGACTTGCAGCTTCTACCCTCTGGTTTCTTGGACTTACCCTGGCCAGCTGAGAGGAAGGTGAAGAGGGTCAACCACCACATCATGGAGCCAAGAATACTTACAGCTGCATACAGGAGAAGTGCATCTATCATCCATGTGGAATCTAAACCCCCTGTTGATGTAGAGGGGGACTGGTCATAGCCATCCCTGGTCCACAAGACAGAGGAATAGAGTATGGATTAGAGCAGATTTACTGGTGTTCTGCTGGGGAAATATTGTGATTATTAAGGGAAGAAATAGTAGTAGTGATGTGGAGAGGGTGGCCACGGTGGCTGCTGATGGTCGGGAGAGGAAAGAGATATGGTGTGGGGCATTTTCAGTATTTGGGGTTGTCCTAGGTGGTGCTGCAGGGATGGGTGCCAGACTTTGTGTGTCCTGTCATGGCCCACTGGTTGGACTGGGGGAGAGTGTGGGTTACAGTGTGGACCACTGTCCATATGCTGCAGCGGCTCTCCAGAATACATTCGCCGGGTATAAAGGATATGCCACAATGATGGCAGAGTTTGTTGATGTTGGAGGTGTGGGGTGGGGGGGTATATGGGGACCTCATATTTTTTGAATGTAACATTTAAAAGAAAATAAAGAAGAAAAAGGGGAAAAAGAAAAAAGAATGTACATATAGAGAGATATGGTTTTTTTATATTTTATTTTTATTTAATTGTCTTTTCTAAAAGACACACACAGAGATCACAAAAAATGTTTCGTTAAAAAATATGAGGGGGTGGAGCCAAGATGTTGGCAGAGTAGGGAGCTCCTGTAGTCAGCTTTCGTAACAGGGCAGTTGGTCATTACCCAGACCTAACAAAAGCATCTGTTTGGAGTACCCAGTAGACCAGAGGAGTATCCTCCAACATCCTTGAGGGTGTGGAAGGAGGAGAGAAGTCATATGCACAGAGGAATTGTGAGTAGAGCACTCCATGCCATGGAGGTCAGTGCCAGTGACATGCAAGCTGCCTTGGGAGGTATTCCATGGTTGGAGTTGGAAGTTCCATTTCCCCCAATAAAAACTGCTGAAAAACATGGCGTGGCACCAATTTCAGCTACTGATTAGTGAACTCAGTGGGCTGAAGTAGAATCCTAGGAACAACTAACCTTTGAGCCTATCCAGGTCAGAAGGAAGATGGTGGCTGCCATTTTGACTCCACTCCAGGCATGCAGGGAAGTGGTGCTGACTGAAAATCATAGTGCTTGTAAGGACTGGCTTCTTTCCACATATGCTAGATTGCAGGTCTAGCCTAAACCCTAGTCCAACCTCCAGCAGGGAAGAAGCTGAGGGACACACACCACCTCTCTGGGAAGCTGCAAGCCATGCCATGCCACAAAGGCTGGTGCCTATCCTACTTTAGGGGCACAAGGCACCTCAGGAGCTATTCCACAGCTGGAGTTTGAAGCTCCATTTCCCATAAATGGTGGAGGAAGAGACAATTGTCCACTAACCTTGGCTGCTGATTAGTGGACTCAGCTGGCTAATGTATACTCTTAGAGACAGCTAGGGTCTGATCATGTCCAAGTGGGAAAGAGTCCATTAGCCACCATTTTTACTCTGCCCCCCAACATGAGAAGAAGCCAGGCTGACTGAAATCCATCGAAGTTAATGACCAATATCTTTCCACCAAGTTTGGGCTGTGGCCCTAGGCTAGGCTCCAGCCCCACTTCCAGTAGAAAGGGAGCTGTCAGAACCTGCACCAGACTCTCCAGGCAACTTCAAGTGCTCTCCACTGGCACAGGCTGAATAGTCAGACACCTGGCGTTGCTTCCCTGTACCCCAAGAGAATAGGACAGGAGCTGGGTATCTTTGGCCTCTCCAGGCAATGGCAGGAGTTTTCAGCACACACAAACTGGTTTTTTGAGTGCCTGTGAGCCCATCTCCACCTCTGTCCCCCCACAGGATAGGAAGGGGCTGGTTTTGTCTCAACCTCTCAGGGCAACTTCAGACAGTTTTGGGCTGCACAAGCCTGACCATTGGGCACCTGTGGCTCCACTTCCATCCCCAATAGGAAAAGAGACAGACTGTGTTTATCCAGTCTTTCTGGGTAACTGCAGGTGCTTTTGGCACACATAGCCTGGTCTGGTGGGTACTAGTGGACCCACCCTCAATCCCAGTAGGAAAGAAGGGGGTTGGTTTTTCCACAGTCTTTTTGGGTAATGGCAGATCTTTGGCCTGCATCTTGCATGGACTGGACTACTGGATGCCCCCCCAATAGGACTGGAGTAGTCTGGTGTCTCCAAAGCCTCTCTGAACAATGGTGCTTACTTTCAGCCAACAGGTACTGAACTGTCAGGTGCCTGTTGATTCAACCACATAACTTAAGAGGATACAAGTAGGCTGGTGTTTCCTCAGCCTCTCCAGGCAATGGCAGGTATTCTTGGCATAAAGGGACTGAACTGTTGAGTGCCATTGAACCATCCCTACCAACCAATAAGAAAGGAGGAGGCTGCTGCTACCTCAACCTCTCTGGGCAACAGTGGGTACTTTCAGCCTACAGAACTGAAATATTGAGCATCTGTGGTTCCGTTCCCACCCCCTAAAGGGCAGAAGGCACAGTACTTCCTCAGCCTTTCAGGGCAACTGCAGGCATATTTGGCCCACAGAGATTAGATTGTTGGGCACTCCAGAAGGTTCATTTCCACCCCCAGTAGGGAGAGGGTCTCATGCTACATCAGTTTACCTGAACAACTGTGTTCATTCTGGAACCACACAGCATAGATTGCTGACCAAAACTATAGCTCGATCCCTGACTAAGGTAGAGGAGGAAGAGGTGTGAAGGTTCATCAGTGTCTCCGGGTGACTACAGACAGTCTTGTTGTGCCCAACTTGGATTATTATACACAACTGCCACTCCGTACCTACCCCTGACAGAGGAGAAGATGGGAGAAGCTTCATCACTTCCTAGGGCAACATCAGCAGCTTCAGCCTCCATAGCTTACAGCACCAACTACATACTTGGCTCCAAACACACAACCAGAAAGGGAGAAAAGATAAGAAAGTCCTAAACTAAAGGGAGAAACTGCACCCAGAATAAATACATCTAGCAAGCCAGATGTGGAAAAATCAACAAAAATTATAACCCATACCAAGAAACAGGAAGTGATTTCCCAATTAAAGGAACAAGATAAGCTTGCAGATGACATAAAGGAGTTGAGACAACTAATATTAGATGTTCAAACAAGTCTCCTTAATAAATTCAATGAGATGACCAAAGAGATTAAGGATATTAACAAACATTGGATGAGCACAAAGAAGAATTTGAAAGCATACATAGAAAAATAGCAGACCCTAAGGGAATGAAATGTGCAATAAAGGAAATTAAAAATACACTTAAAGCAAAAGGCTTTAAGTTTAGGAAGTCCCATTTATCTATTTGTTCTTTTGATGCTCGTGCATTTGGTGTGAAGTTCATGAAGCCATTTCTTATTAAAAGGTCCTGTAGATGCTTCCCTACATTTCTTTCCAAGGTTTTTATGGTCTTGGCTCTTATATTTAGGACTTTGATCCATCTTGAATTGATTTTTATATAAGGTGTGAGTTGGTAATCCTCTTTCATTCTTTTACATATGGATATCCAGTTCTCCAGGCATCATTTGTTGAATAGGCCATTTTCTCCCAGTTGAGAGGGTTGTGGTGGCCTTGTAGAACATCATATGACTGTATATATGAGGATCTATATCAGAACTTTCAATTCAGTTCCATTGGTCAGTGTGTCTATTCTTGTGGCAATACCATGCTGTTTTCATTGTTGTAGCTTTCTAGTAAGTTTTGAAGTCAGGCAGTGTGATTCCTCCAATTTCTTTTTTCTTTTTCAATATGTATTTTGCTATTTGGGTTCTCTTTCCTTAGATATGTGGGAGTACTGTATATTGTATATTGTAATTACTGTGATCTAAAATTTTTATGAAGACAAACTTAATAATTAGAAAAAAAGGATTTAGACACTGAGAAAGAAATAGAAGAAACTGTCTTGTCACTACACTTAGAGGGCAACACTTATTGCAGTGATGACAGGCAAAATATCAAAAACAAAGCTATTTCATTTTTTTCATTTTTTGATACCCCAATTTATTTTTACTTTATTTAATTTTTCTAAAATACTATGTATTCTATATCTAACCATTAAGCCCATCACTATATTCCATTTTTTTATTAATGGAATTTGGCAACATATTAAGATTCATTTTTGAAGAAGTTTTGGACCACAAAGAGGTTCAACTATGTCAGGGGAGGAACACTGGTGTGGGGTGTTATTGATGGGGAGTACATAGTTGGGAGGGAGTTCTCCAGGGTATGTATACAGGGTACATAAATATGTTTGGATATATTCATAGTAGTTACAGTTAAAAATGACAAGTGAGGGAGTGCTGAGTTCCTAACCAGGAGAGCTCTATCACATTCCCCAATGGAGCAGCAACAATCCCCCAAGTGCAATGGCAAAGACCATTAAAGAAGGGTGGTCCAAAAATGAGCCCTCAATACTGATGACTAAGCTTGTGAGCCTGTGTGCCTAAAATATGAACTGTTCCTAGAACTGCAGGGCACCTAAGAGTTACATCCTGAAAGCCTCCATGTTGCTCAAATGTGGCCACTCTCTTAGCCAAACTCAGCATGTAAATGCATTACCTTCCCCCCAGCATGAGACATGACTCCCAGGAATAAGCCTTCCTGGCACTGAGGGATTACTACCAAGCACCAGCAGATGATGTAACTAGAAAAATACCTTGAATAGAAGGGTCAACTCAGGTCGGCAGAGTATCTCAGCTTACAAGTAATATCAGGTGTTAAAAACTGCTTTTGATCTTGAATAAAAGGGGGAAATGGAAAGGACGAATGAGTTTATATGGCTATAAGTCTCCAAAAGAGAGTCAGGAGGTCATCAGTGGGGTCATGCTTACACATGCCTCAGCAGGGTCCCTGAGACAGCCAAAGTAGATACAATCCCAGGTATTGGTTCTTCTGAGGGCAACAGAGATCCACAGGTTCTATGATCATGGCAGATGGCTCCAAAGTTCAATGCCATATCAATGAGGTTCTATGATCATGGCAGATGGCTCCGAAGTTCAATGCCATATCAATTGGCCCTACTTTGGAGTTTGGGTTCCTGAGTGTGATGGAGTTGATATTAGATGTGACCTTTATACACATGCCTCTTCTGTCACTTTTACGAGACCTGTGGTTGGTGCTAGGGTTGGTGTATACTCAGGAGACTTGAGTCTCTGAACTTTCCATGTGACAGCCAGGCCACGAGCCTCAGCAGACTTGCAACTCCTACCCTCTGGTTTGTTGGACTTACCCTGGCCAGCTAACAGGGAGGTGAAGAAGGTCAGCCATGACACCAGGAAGTCAGGAGTGCCTACAATTGCAAGCTGGAGAATTGCATCCATCATACATGTGGAATCTAAGCCCCCTCATGATATAGAAGTGGAGTGTACAGGATGCACAGGATGGAGGAATAGAGTATGGATTAGAGTGGACTTACTGATATTCTATTGTGCAAATATTGTGATTAGTAATGGAAGATACTGTAGCATTGATGTGGAGAAAGTGGTCATGGTAGCTGCTAAGGGCAGGGAGATGAAAGAAGAGATATGATGTGGGGGCATTTTCAGAACTTGGAGTTGTCCTTGGTGGTACTGCAGGGACAGATACTGGACATTTTATGTCCTTCCATGGACCACTGGGTGGACGGGAGTGAGTGTAAACTACAATATAAACCATTATCCATGTGGTGCAGCAGTGCTCCAAAATGTATTCACCAAATTCAATGAATGTCCCACGATGGAAAAAAAATACATGATGCATATTACAGCAAATTTGTGGAATCAGAAGAAAGGCTCAATGAGCTCAAAGACATGGCCTCCAAAAGTGAACAAATGAAAGAACAGATGAAGAAAAGAATGGAAAAATATTGAATAGGGTCTCAGGTAATTAAATGATAGCAAGACATGTGAAAACATATGTGTCATGGGTGTCCCAGGAGGAAAAGAGAAAGGAAAAGGGGTAGCAGGAATATTTGAAGGCATAATGCCAGAAAATTTCCCATCCCTATTGATGGACATAAATATCTGTGTCAAAGAAGCACAATGAACTCCCATGTCAATAAATTCAAATAGACCAACTCTGAGATACATACTAATCAGAATGTCAAATTCCAGAGAAAAAGAGGGAATTCTGAAAGCAGCAAGAGAAAAGCAATGCATAACATATAAGGGATACCCAATAAGATAAAATGTCAATTTCTCATCAGAAACGATGAAGGCAAGAAGGCAGTAGTATGCTATATTTAAGATACTACAGGAGAAATATGTCCAGCCAAGAATTTTATACCCAGCAAGATGATCTTTTAAAAATGAGGGTGAGATTAGATTATTCACAGATAAACAGAACCTGAGAAAGTTTATAACAAAAAGACCAGCTTTGCAAGAAGTACTAAAGGGAGTGTTACAGCCTGAAAAGAAAAACAGGAGAGAGAGGCCTGGAAGAGAGTCTAGAAATGACAACTCTATCAGTAACAGTAACTAAAAGTGTCAAATATGAAATGACAGATAAAATGCAAAGGTCAAAATGGATGAAATAAGAACTGCCTTTACAGTAATAACATTGAATGTTAATGGATTAAACTCCCCAATCAAAAGACACAGACTGGCATAATGGATAAGAAAATATAAGCCATCTATATGTTGTCTACAAGAGACTCACCCAAGGATACCAATAAACTGAAAGTGAAGCATTGGAAAAAGGTATTCCATGCATGCAGTAACCAAAAAAAAAAAAAAAAGCTGGGGTAGCTATATTATATCAGATAACATAGACTTAAAAAGCAAAACTGTTGTTAGAGACAAGGAAGGCATTACATATTAAGAGAAGTGATGATTCACCAGGAAGAAATAACAATCCTAAATATATATGCATCTAACCAGGGTGACCCAAGATACATGAGTCAAACACTGGCAAAACTGAAGGGAGAAACAGACATCTCTTCAATAATAGCTGGAGACTTCAATACACATATCTCAACATTGGATAGAACATCTGGGCAGAAGACCAATAAAGAAACAGAAGGTTTGAATAATATGATAAATGGATTAAACCTAATTGACATATACAGAACATTGTACCCAAAAACAGCAGGATATTCATTCTTTTCAAGTGCTCATGGATGTTTCTCCAGGATAGAGCATATGTTGGGTCACAAAGCTGATCTCAATAAATTCCACAAAATCGAAATTATACAAAGCACTTTGTCTGATCATAATGGGATAAAGTTGGAGAAGAACAAGCGGCAAATAAAGGGAAAATTCACATATATATGTAGATTAAACAACACACTATTAAATAATCAATGTGTCAAAGAAGAAACTTCAAGAGAAATCAATAAATATCTCAAGATGAATGAGAATGAGTATACAACATATCAGAATCTATGGGATGCTGCAAAGACAGTATTGAGAGGAAAATTCATAGCCCTCAATGCTTACATTGAAAGAGAAGAAAGATCTAAAATCAATGACCTAACTACACAGCTGGAAGAACTAGGAAAAGAACAGCAAGCTAATCCCAAAGCAAGTAGAAGGAATATAATAACAAAGATCAGAGCAGAAGTAAATGAAATTGAGAACAAAAAACAATAGAGCAAATTAACAAAACCAAAAGTTGGTTCTTTGAGAAGATTAATAAAATCAACAAACCCTTATCTAGACTGACTAAGAAAAAAAGAGAGAAGATGGAAATAAATGAAATAAAAAATGAAAAGGGGAACCTTACTACTGACCCTACAGAAATAAGAGAGATGATAAGAGGATATTATAAACAACTTTATGCTAAAAAACTAGACAAGGTCGTTGAAATTCAAAAATTCCTAAGAATGTACAATCTACACTGATGCTAGAAGAAGCAGAAGAGAAGACCTTATTAAACCAATCACAAGTAAAGACATTGAAAGAGTCATCGATCAGCTCCCCAAATTGAAAAGCCCAGGATCAGATGGTTTCACAGGTGTGTTCTATCAAGCATTCAAAGATTTAATACCAGTCTTACTCGAGCTCTTCCAAAAAATTGAACAAGAAGGAATGTTACCAAACTCATTCTATGAAGCCAATATCCCCCTAATACCAAAGCCAGATAAAGATATTCCAAAAAGAAAAGAAAATTACAGACACATTTCTCTAATGAATACATATGCAAAAATCCTCATTAAAATACTTGCTGATTGAGTCCAACAACACATTAAAAGAATTATCCATCATGATCAAGTTGGTTTTATACCAGGCATGCAAGGCTGGTTCAACACAAGAAAATAAATCAGTATAATACACCACATTAATAAGTCAAAGAAGAAAAGTTGCATGATCTTATCAATTGACACAGAAAAGGCACTTGACAAAATACAACATCCTTTCTTCACAAAAATACTACAAAAAATAGGAATTGAAGGAAACTTCCTCAACATGATAAAGATCATACATGAAAAACCCACAGCTTACATTGTACTCAATGGTGAAAGACCAAAAGTTTTCCTGTTGAGATGAGGGACAAGACAAGAATGCACACTGTCACCAGTGTTGTTCAATATAGTGCTAGAAGTTCTAGCTAGAGCAGTCAGGCAAGAAAAAGAAATAAAATGTATCAAAATCGGAAAGGAAGAATTAAAACTTACACTTTTTGCAGATTATATGATTGTATGTAAAGTCCTGAAAAATCTACAACAAAGCTGCTAGAGCTAATAAATGATTTCAGTAGAGTGTCATGATACAAGATCAATAAACAAAATCAGTGGTGTTTCTTTACACTAATAAGGCACAATCTGAAGAGGAAATCAGGAAAAAAATTCCATTTACAATAGCAACTAAAAGAATCAAGTGTTTAGGAGTAAACTTAATCAAGGATGTAAGGCACTTGTATTCAGAAAACTATTATGCATTGTTGAAATAAATCAAAAAAGACTTAAATAATTGGAAGAACATCCCATGTTCATGGATTGGAAGGCTAAATATCATTAAAATGTCAATTCTACACAAATTGATATACAGATTCAATGCAAGCCCAATAAAAATTCCACCAGTATCTTTTAAGCAAATGGAAAAGACAATTATTAAATTTATCTGGAGGAGTTAGAGGTCTCAAATAGCCAGAAACATCTTAAAAAGGAAAAGTGAAGTTGGAGGACTCTCACTTCCGGACTTTAAATCATAGTACCTAGCTACAGTGGTAAAAATAACATGGTATTTGCATAAAGGTAGACATATATACCAATGGAACTGAATTGATGGTTCAGAAACAGACCCTCACATCTATGGCCAGGTGATTTTTGACAAGCCTGACAAGCCCTCCCAGTTGGGACAGAAGAGTTTATTCAACAAATGGTGTTGGGAGAACTGGATATCCATAGCCAAAAGAAATAAAGAAGACCCCTATCTCACACCTTATACAAAAATTAAATCAAAATGGATAAAAAATCTAAATATAAAAGGAAGTACAATAAGGCTCCTAGAAGAAATGTAGGGAAACATCTTTAAGATCTGGTGGTAGGTAGTGGATTCTTAAACCTTAAACCAAAGGCACAAGCAATGAAAGAAAACATGGATAAATGGGACTGCCTCAAACTTAAAAATTTCTGTGATTCAAAGGACTTCATCAAGAAGGTGAAAAGGCAGCCCAGTTAATGGGAGAAAATATTTGGAAACCACTTATCCAATAAGGGTTTGATTTCTATTCTGTATAAAGACGACATACAACTCAACAATAAAAGAACAAGCGATCCAATTAAAAAATGGGCAAAAGATTTATATAGACATTTCTCCAAAGGGGAAATACAAATGGTCAAAAAGCAAATGAAAAAGTGCTCCATATCACTAGCTATTAGAGACAAACAACTTAAAAAAAAATGAGATATCACCTAACACCACATAGAATGGCCATTATTAAAAAAACAGACAATAAGTGCTGGAGAGGAAGTGAGGAAATAGAAACACTCCTCCACTGTTGGTGGGAGTGTAAAATGGTGCAGCCTCTGTGGAAGATAGTTTGGTGGTTCCTCAGGAAGCTAAATATAGAAGTGCCATATGATCTAGCAATTCCTCTACTAGGAATATATCCAGAAGAACTAAAAACTATGACATAAACAGACATCTGCACACCAATGTTCACAGCAGCATTGTTCACAATTTCCAAAAGATGCAAACAACCCAAGTGTCCATCCACCAAAGAATGGTTAAACAAAATTGTGGTATATATATGCAATGGAGTACTATGCTGCAGTAAGAAAAAATGAAATTAGGACATATGTGATAACATGGATGAATCCTGAAGCCATTATACTAAGTGAAATATGCCAGACACAAAAGGACAAATATTGCATGGTTTCATTAATATGAACTAAATACAAATATTAAAGACAGGGAATTAAACCTTAGAGTACAGGTTATTAGGAGATAAGAGTATGTTTGAGATTAACTATGGATGCTTAATGTACGTAGAAGTTTTAATTAACTTGACTGTGAAAGTGTGGAGATGGATAAAGTTGATAGTAACACATTATAGTGAGTAGCAACTGGTTTTAAATGGGATTGTGGCTGAAAAAGGTAGTCCAGGGAAGTAACTGTCAAAAGCAAAAAAGCTAAAGAATAATCTAGGGCCTGAATAACACGGTGAATCCAGAGGCGGTTGAGAATTGTGGTTAAGGGTACAAATGCAAGAGAGTCCTTCTGTGAGCTAGAGCAGATGTACATCACTATTGCAGGGTGATGGGAATATGGAGAAGCATGGGAAAACTACAATTGGCGTGACCTATAGACTGTGGTTAATAGCAATACTATAATATTCTTTCATCAATGCCAAAGCTGTACTGTGTTCATAATGGAGGTGTATGGAAAAAGTGTGCCAAATGTATGCTACAGACTATGATTGGTGGTAATAGTCTGATGATATTATCTCATAAACTGCAACAATTGTTCCACCAGGGTGTGGAGTTTTATGGGAAATCTACACATCTGTATGATTGTTTTGCAAGTTCACAATATCTGTAACAAAAAATATATTTTTAAAAAATAGTATGGGTTGGGGAAAAATACACCAGATGTAAGATAAGGACTATAGTTGGTAGTAATATTTTGATGATGCTCTTGCATAGTTTGTAACAAATATTTCACAACAATGCAAATAGTTGGTGGAGGGTTTATGTATGAGACCCCTGTGTGATGTTATGTATGTTTATTTTGTAAGTTCACAATCTTTACTATACACTTATTTTTATACATGTTCATGTATGAATGATACACTTCAATAAAAAATTTGTAAACATTAAAAATAAGAGGTTCTCTTATACCCTAAACCCAACAACTCCACTCCTCCCACATGAACAACTTCTTTTTTTTAATTCATTTTTTAAAAAATATTACATTCAAAAAATATGAAGTCCTATTCAATCCCACCGCCCCCACCCCCACTACCCCCACAGCAACACTCTCTACCATCATCATGACACATCCATTGCATTTGGTAAGTACATCTCTGGGCAACACTGCACCTCATAGTTAATGGTCCACATCATAGCCCACACTCTCCCATGTTCCATCCAGTGCGCCCTGGGGGGATCTACAATGTCCCGTAGTTGTCTGTGAAGCACTATCCAGGACAACTCCAAGTCCCGAAAACGCCTCCCCATCTCATCTCTTCCTCCCATTCCCCGCACCCAGCAGCCACCATGGCCACCCTTCCCACACCAATGCTATATTTTCTCTGTGTACATTGGATTGGTTGTGTCCATTGCACATCTATGTCAAGATGAGGCTTAGATTCCACATGGATACTGGATGCAATCCTTCTGCTTTCAGTTGTAGGCACTCTAGGCTCCATGGTGTGGTGGTTGACATTCTTCAAATCCATGTTAGCTGAGTGGAGTAAGTCCAATAAACCAGAGTGTAGGAGCTGAAGTCTGCTGAGGCTCAGGGCCTGGCTATCATATTGTCAGTCCAGAGATTCAAATCCTGTAGATATATCTTAAGCCGCAGCACCAACTATAATTCCAGTAAAGTAGCATGAAAGTCTTGTGAAAAGAGATCCCATCTGTGTCCAGCTCCATCACGCAGAAACACCAGCTCCAAAGAGGGGCAACTGGCATGGCAGTAAACCCCATCTGCCATGACCATAGAACCTGTGGGTCTCTTTAGCCCTCAAAATGACCAATACCTGAGGTTCTATCTACTTTTTCTGTCTCTGAGACTCTGCTCAGGTGTGCATAAGGGCAATCCTTCTGACAACCTCCAGACTCTGTTTTAGAGACTCATAGCCTTATAAACTCATTTCTCCTTTCTATTTCCCCCTTACATTAGGTCAAACAGCATTTTAAAGTTATGTTATTATATGTAGACAGGGATATTCTGCTGATCCGCGTTGAACCTTTAATTCAAGGTCATTTTCTAGTTGCATCTTCAGCTGGTATTTGGTAGTGATCCCTCAGTGCCAGGGAGGCTCATCCCCGGGTGTCATGTCCCATGCTGGGGGGAATGCACTGCATCTACATGCTGAGTTTGGCTTCAAGAGTGGCCACATTTGAGTAACATGAAGGCTGTCAGGAGGAAACTCCCAGGCACAATGCTGCTCTAGGCCTTGTTCTTACTTCAGGCATATAGGCTCACAAGCATAGTCATTAGTATCAGGAGCCCACTGTTGAACCCTCATTCCTTCCTGGTTCTTACCATTGCACCTGAGGGACTGCCGCTGCTCCCCCAGGGACCACAACAGAGCCCCCCCTGCCAGTAACCCAGTACCCCCCCCAGCTGTTGTTTTTAATTGTTTCCACTATGAGTATATCCAAACATTACCATGCACCCTGGACATATGCCCTGTATAACTCCCTGTCAACCATATATAGCCTGTCAATAAAACAACTTCTTAAACCAGGTCTATTAAAAGCCACAATAAATGCAACCACATAGTATAGACATATACATAAATTCATATTCCACAAATATGTAGTTTCACATTCCTCTATATGAGCAGTATGATTTAAATATTCCTACACAATTGCTAGTGCTTTTTAGTCTAACAAAGCTAATTTTCTGTCACTGAAAAGCACATACATTCTCTAGATGGAATAATGAAAAGGTTTCATTATGATATCCCTTGAGTTTGTTTAGCTTTTCTTTCAAATAGAGCTCTTCCCAAAAAACATTTTATTTCTAAAACATCCATTGAAAGTACAGAAGGAGCCTGCTCAAGTCAATTTATGTTACAAATAAATGTTGTAGGCAATAGTGGATAATAAATTACACAGCTTTCATTAACATCTAATATAATGAGATAATCACACACCTTTCTTTCATAGTTAGGATTCATGTATTATAAGGGATAAAATGTACTTCTAAATGACTTCATTGTACTTTTATAAAGTCTATTATTTTATTGCTCACATTTAATTATATACAAGATATAAACATTAATATATTGACCTAATAACATTTCATTCTATAGAAACATAGCACCCACAGCCAAAATACATGTCAGGTGTTATCTGAAAGTTATGAATACAACAAAAAAGATATTATTAATTTTAATATTAGAAGAATTATATTGAGTGTGTAAGACAATCTAAAAGTTTCTTTCACCAAAAACATTACTTCCAAGGAGAAAAGAAACTTGATTAACCTTTTGTGAATATCAGTAATGATAAAAATATACTTCTGTGAGATTTATTTTTATTGCACCAAAGGAATTGACATATTGAAAATTTATGGCCTTTGTTTCACTATTTATAAAGAATCTACATAGAGTTTGCACTTTAGTTAGATAAAAGGGTGGCTTTGAAATTACTTCCATTTTCACAGCTTCTTAGGTTTACTCTTTTTACATAACATTTAACACCTCTCCATAACTCATCACTAGAAAAATAAAATATTTTTGAGTACTTACTGTGTACTATATCTGGACATGTGAAGAAGATATAAGAGCAAACTGTTGCCTGTGCTCCAGACTCTCACTGTCTAAAGTGGTTCTCAAACTTTAATGTATATCAGAATTGCCTGGAAGATCTGTTAAAACAAAGATTTCTGTGCCCAACCCTGGAAGATTCTGATTCAATAAGGATGAAACCTGAGAATTTAAATTTCTACTAAGTTCCCAGATGAAGCTGATGCTGCTGGGCCCAAGACCACAAAACTTTGAGAACCTCTGGTCTAATAGGTCCAGACAGACCCATTAACAAAAATAAAAGTCAATTCAATAAGTGGAATGATAGAAGAATATAAAGTGTTATTATAAAAAAGGATAATAACTGACTTAGTTTTCATGGGGAGAGTATTAGTCAGCCAAAGGGGTGCTGATGCAAAATACCAGAAATCTGTTGGCTTTTATAAAGGGTATTCATGTAGGGTAGAAGCATACATTTATCAGGCCATGAAGCTTAAGTTACATCCCTCACCAAAGTCTTTTGCCAAGTGTTGGCACAAGTTGGCTGCCAATGTCTGCAAGGGTTCAGGCTTCCCCTTCCTCTTAAGGCTCCATAGTCCCAACTTCTTCCAATACCAGTTGTAGCCTGGGATAAGCCTCATCTCTCTTCTGGGGCTCATTTCTCTCAGGGCTCAGCTACTCTACTTCCTCCACAAAGCCAGCTGTACACTATTAGGCAAACAGTTCATCTCTTTTCCTGGGGCTTCCTCTAATGGAGCCTTCTCTCCTCACTTATCTGCTTCTCTTCCCAGGGCTCCAGGATTAAAACTCCAAAACTCCTCCTTTGACATGTGGTTTTCTCTGTGAGTCCCCATACACCAAGGGGGAAGGGACTCAATATTTCTAGCCTGGCCCAATCAAAATAATAATCATAATCTAACCAAGTAAGAGTGAAACCTCTGAATCCAATACATTCTAATATACCTGGAGGATCAGAGCAAGTTACAAAGAAATCAATATATATGTTTAGAATTCATAAATAATACCAAACTTCTACAGGGAGCATCAAAGAAAACTTTGCACAGGAACTGTTAGATAAGGAAGAAAAGGGAATTACATTTCCTTGTTTGATAAATGAGGAAAGGGAATTGCACACAAAAGAAAACTTTTTTTTCAAGTGGATAAATAAGGCCTTAAGGGTGAACACCAGCTGGTATGCAAACAGAAAAAGACCTTAAATAAAAAGGGAAAATGGTAAAGACAAATGAGTTTATATGGCTAAGAGACTTCAAAATGTGTCAGGACGTCATCAGAGGGGTCATATTTATGCATATTTCAGCAGGATCTCAGAGACAGCCAAAGCAGATACAACCCAGATAATGGTGCTCCCAAAGGCTATGGAGACACCCAGGCCCTACATTCATGACAGATGGCTCTGGAGTTTGGTACCTTGCCAGTGGGCCCTACTTTGGAATTTGTGCTCCTGAGTGTGATGGAGATGGACTCAGATGTGACCTCTTTACACATGCCTCTTCTGTCACTTTTACTGAACATGTGGTTGGTTTTGGGGTTGGTGTATGCACAGGAGACTTGAATCTCTGGACTGTCTATGTTCCGGCAGGCCCTGAGCCTCAGCAGAGTTACAACACCTACTCTATGGTTCTTTGGACTTACTCATGTCAGCTAACAGGGAGGTGATGATGGTCAACCACCACACCAGGGAACCAAGAGTGTCTAAAACTGCAAGCAGGAGAATCCCATCCATCAGCCATATTGGGTCTAAGTCCCCTCTCAGTGAGTTTGAGTGGACATTGCCATCCCAGGGTCCTCAGGATGGAGGAATAAAAATGGATTAGAGTGGACTTACTGGTATTCTACTATAGAACGATTGTGATTCTAGTGATGGAAGAAATAATATCATTGATGTGGAGACAGTTGCCATGGGAGTTGCTGAAGGCAGGGAGAGGGAAAAAGAGGTATGATAATGGGGCATTGTGACATTGGCATTGCCCTGAACAATATTGCTCGGACAGATGCAGGACATTATATATCCTGCCATAATCCACTGAATGGACTGGGAGAGAGTGTAAACTACAACATAAAATATAATCCATGAGATATAGCAATGCTCCAAAATGTACTCATCAAATGGAATGAATGTACTACACTAATGAAAGAAGTTGTTGATGTGGTAGGAGTGGTGGTTGTGGGGAGTGGGATATATGGGAATCTCTTATATTTTTACTGTAAGGTTTTATGTTATTTATTTATCTTTAAAAATGATACTTAAAAAAATAAAACAAAAAAGGCAAAAAAACCTACTCATCAAATTCAATGAATGAACCACACTAATGAAAGAAGTTGTTGATGTGGGAGGAGTGAGTGGTATGGAAAGTGGGATATTTGATAACCTCTTATATTTATATTGTAACATTTTGTGTGATTTATGTATCTTTTTAAAAAAGATAATAAAAAATGGTTTTGAATTCTTAAAGGTAGATTAAGGGCACAACATGGAAGATTTCTAATGTCATGCTAGCGAGTTTGAACTTCATCCAGTAGACAAATATAGTAAATGAAGTTTTATATCAATGGAAGGAATTGCATAATGAGATGTGGGTGGGTGGATACAAAGAGGATGGGTTAGAGTGGGAGAGTAGAAGAGGGACAAAGAAATTGTTTAGATCATGCAATGGTCCAAGTGAAAAAAAAGATGATGGTAGTGGCAGTAGGGATAGAAAGAATGGGATGGATTCATTACCTATCTTTCCTGTGTTTCCTATAAAAAGTCAATGAAACTCTTACTTCTCACATGGCATTTCTGTTTCCTAGAACTGGGCAGAACAGTTAAGTGCAGTTGGAATCTGAACTGCAGCCTCTTCTTGTATGGCAATATATCCTTAATTGTTGTCATTTAGTAGGCAGCCTTTTATTATTAAGATATTGCCAACATTTATCATCAGTCTAGCCACAGGAAAAAGCTAATTATTACCAGCATCAGAGGCAGCTTGTGGTTTTATAGTACACTGATGTAAATTACACTGGAATTGGAGTGGATTACTTTTAACAAATGGGAAATAAACTGTTAGTTAACTCCCCTCTGTAGCAATCTTTTCTGAGCTTGCAACTGTTATAAGGTCCAGATTAAACTGTTGAGTTAATTTCCCACTTACTTACTATTTCTAGAGTTTTTAATTTACCTGGAAGCATTTTTAATGGGAAATTGTATTAGTGAGCATAAATTGTTTGGGGGAAAGGTAAACAATTTGTGATAATGTTCATTAAGCCATTTTGTTTGAGCAAAATCATAATTGCGGTTTTAATTAGTGCATTGTTGTTGGAGTATTAGGTTCAAGATTACATTATGGCTTTCTCAGAGAACAATCTCCCAGGTAATCCCAGCTTTTGTAACTGACAGAAAATAGAAATTTTCTGTCAATATGGCATTGAACTTTGATTTTGCACCATATTTCAGGAAAGAAAATAGAAATTATCTAAGTGATTTTCTTTGAATCATCTTAAGGTTTATTGATTGTGCCCAATTATCAGATACTCTCAGCTGGGTCAGATACATATGATACAATACATGTGAAGTCTTAAATAAGACTATTAAAAATTAAGCATTGCAAATTCCTTTAGGGTAAAACAAAAGTATGGAAATAAGGCAATGTATCTAGATCACCAATACAATTGTTGTGCTGTTTATTAGTTATCTTGCTGTTAGTATTTGCCTTATAACAGTAATGATAATCATGCAATATATTTGTTTATTGTTTTACATAAGTGAACCAGTGAATATTAAATTTAGGAGGGATTGAGACACAAATGTATATTTAAAATGGAGGTGTAAAGGGAATAAAAGTTTAGCACAAGGATCTAGAGCTAGTAAGGGACTGGATTAAGATAAAACACAGCTCTTTATACTGCATATGGTCTCTAAATCCAACATTTTATATTACATTTCTTTCCCAAATTAAATAATATTTGGTCTCTCCATAAATAACAAACTTTGTATTATATGTGGAATGTTAAAGAAATTTGTATCCTGAAATCTTTCCTTGTTGTCTTTTTTTTTGTTTTTCATATGATAAATTATACTTTAATGAAGTTTTAGATTATAGAAAAGTTGTATCAAAAATATAGGGTATTCCTGGGAAGCAGATGTAGCTCAATTGATTGGGCTCCTGTCTACTATATGGGAGGCCCTGGGTTCACTTACCAGGGCCTCCGTGTGAAGGCAGGCTGGCCCGTAGCTTTGGAGAGCTGATGGCCTGTGCGCATGGCGAGCTGACAGCCCATGCCCATGGAGAGCTGGCACAGCAAAATGATGCAACAAAAGGAGACAAGCGGACACAAAGGAATGCACAGTGAATGGACACAGAGAGCAAATAGTGAGCAAGTGGCAAGTGGGGGGGATAAATAAATAAAATAAATCTTTAAAAAATAGGATATTCCTTATTATACCTTCAAAGTAATATCATTACACCTGTTTTCACTATGCAACCACGTGATCCATATAAAACTGCATTTTGTAGCAAAATCCTGTATCAAAATTAATGGAATTTTTAAGATGCCAATAACTTTCAAATGGACAAAATTATAAAATTAATATAGTATTATTTCTTTAAGATCCATTTTAATTCCAAAATAATTGTGCTTTTTGTAAACTGGTGCAAAAAACACATGCAAATTTTAAATTATTTAAATTTGTATCAATGACTTTAAGTCCATAAAAAACACCTACTGTTTTCCATGAACTTAATTGTCCATCTCACCTGTGTACCCATATCATTCTTAATAAAATGCTGTGTATTTCAGAAAATCAGATAATCCTACAACATAACAATAACATGAAACAAATCTTGATTTTCTGTACTTTGTTTGAGAAACCCAAATCAATCTGAAACTTGGTACAACACTATGTAGTCAGGAAGACAGACTCTTCTGCATGTCTTTCAAATTATCATTGACTATTTATAAATTTATCTTCTAATTATATATATATACATAATCATTTTTATTACTGACTTCTCTTCAATTTACCTCTTTTCCTATAACTGTTGAGTTTTGAATGAGGAAATAAAGGGGAAGCAGGCACTAATGATGCAATACAGCTATGATATCACTAACAATCTTGTAGTCATTAGGAATAATGTACCATTAAACAGGGTTCTAGAAGATCATGAACCTTTCTTCAAACTGCATGTTATGAACTTTGGTCAAACTGAAACCTCTTACATTACCATACAGATTCAGATTTCAACCCTTTTAGATTAAAAGGTAGAAGAACAATGTAATATACATATATATATATATATGCACACACACGTACATACATATACATATAACATTTATATGCACACATAGACATACAGAGATCTCCTTGGTCAATTTGGGGTGTATGTGTGTAATATATATGTAATTTTAATAAATATGAAATAGGTAGGTCAAATCTGAAATGTAGGCCATTTATGCTATAATATTTCAGAAACCATGAATTGATTAGATACAGTCCAGTTACAATGAGAAAAGGAAGAGTTCTTCACAGCTCCCAACCCTCTTAACACTTTTCTTTAAAACCAGGCAGCATTCATAAGAACCATATAACTAGGAAAGTACACTATCTTATTTCCAATAAAAAGTGAAATTGGGTTGTCTCTTCACAATGAAATTTTCATTGTAATATAAATTAAGGGGAAAAAGACCAAAACAAATCTTACAGGCAAAGAAATGTGCTATGTTCTTGAAAAGTCAACCTTCAAGACAGGCAACAATATAATTATTTCTATTATTATCTAGCCATCCCTATAAAAAATAATAATAACAAAATACCACCTCATTCCCAAATGTTTAAAAGTAAAAAAAAATAAGGGATGTATGTATTAGTGCTAAGGCTATAGCTTCTTCAAAATATATTTTTCAAATCACACTCATATGTCTCACCTAGTGTTATTTCTTAATTCCCTAATAAGCAAGAAGTATCATTCCTATTTTATAGATGAGAAATGAGCCACAATAAAGTTATTATTTGCCTTAGGTTAAAAATCTGGCTAGAAGTACAGCAGGGCCTAGAAACATTCCATGCTCTTTCTGCCATTCCAGTATCCTAAAATGACTAGCAGATGTCACTCTGGGACTTCTTTTTGGCTAATACTCAGAACTTCAGAAAGGCAATGGTGCTTGTAGTCAAGAGCATGGTCTTAGAAAAGTCGGAAAGACTTGGCTTTAAATCAAAAGCAGTGTGACTTCCCTAAACTTATTTCCTCATCTATAAAACAAGAATGAATAATGCCTACCTCATAAATCCATATGAGATTTAAATAAGATAATGGATGTAATGCAACCTAGCACAGTTCTAGGCATAAATTCAGCACTTGGGAATCTCTTCCTATTATTGCTATAAAATTATGTTGATTATTTTTTAAATTAAGAAGAATTATCCAGTACAGAAGGATCTTTGTATGAAATGAACTCTGGGACAATTAGCTGGTTTTTCCACAGAAGTACACATTAGTCAGATTTACCCAGAGGGTGAGGTATTTGTCTCTGGACAACTGGTCTCAGGAATGGTGTTCCTCGTACTATCAGCAATGGTGTTTCCTCTCCCAGGGATGCTTCCTTCTCTAGGCTTAGAGTCCCCAGTAACTCGGATATAAACAGCCCACCCCAGACAGGACTCTTCACCCCTGAAGGCTTAAAGAGCCAAGAGGATGCAGTGGCCAAAAGCTCTCCTGAGGGGTAGTCAGCTCCTGATATCATGTCCAGAGCTCAGACAACCATGCCTGAGCCTCCCTGTGACAGTTGAAGTTCTCTTATGAATCCCAAAAAGAAAATGATAATGTTTTTTTTAACTAAAACTTCCCTGTGTGTTTAGGGCCCTTCTGAGTGTACTACATCAGTAAGGTGTGACACAGTTTGGGTTTCTGCCCTCTTGCTAGACTTTATACAAATAGAGGCACAGAGGAAGAAACACATGCAGAAAAAAGAGCCATGATCTTTACCATGACATTTGTGAGAGAGGATCTGAGGATCACTAGCAACCAAAGCTGAAGCATGAAGCCCCCAAGAGTTAGGGCTCACAGAGCAGGCCAAGGCTGAAGAGATGAGCTCGAAGAGCTGAGATCTGGGAGACAATGAACCTGGAGGGAAAGGCAAAGATCACCTGCCATCTGGCATCACCATGTGGCAGTATGCCAAGATCATCTGCAACTGATTTTGGTGTGTATGCATCACTGAAGATGCCTTGACAATTCATAGCCTCAGAATTGTAAGATTTCCCCCTAAAATGGGAGGATGGGTAATATTGCCCAAGAAATTGGGGGGAGGGTGGGGCAACATACGAACATAGGAGATTGTCAGGTATTTAGTTGAGAGTATAATGCTGAGAAAACCTTTTCAAAAATATAATAAGGAAAGTTACCTGTTTAAGATGCTTAAAGGGGATAATCTGATGCAGGACAGGCTCCTAGGGAAAGATAATATGTAAATGCTAATTTTGCCATAGTGGGTTATATCATTGGATAGAGACCCATATAATGAGAGTGAAGGTATACCCATATCCTGGGGAGGACTGATGCCATCAAATAGAGGGAATTATATCTCTCAAGAGAAATGGTGTCTCCCAGGGCATTAAGGCAGTTGAGCATGTCAAGCCCTCAACACTGTTGCAAGTATCTCTGAACATGGCCCTTCAAGCAATGAAGATTGACTGTCACTGTGGGCCCTAAGGGGAGGGGGAAAGAGGTATTGAATAGATGGAATCAATGTAACTGTGTGGACAATAGAAGTGTTCCACAAATTACACAAGGATGGATAGAAGACATGTAAAATTACACCAAAAATATATAGGGGCTGATAGGCTAAAATGTAAATCATAATGTGAAACATAAGATAACTAAACATTTAGTGTGCCGCCTTTCTCCGCCCCTCCTCCCCTTCCAGCCCCCGCCGTCCTTCCCGCCAGTCCCGCTCATATTGCCAACCTACAATCTGCCCTCTTCCCCAGTAACTGCTTACCTCAGGTCTATCCATCAGCTTCAGCCTATCCACAGCCGCCCCTTAGCCAGCCCTCCCTTCATCACACCCCTCCCTCTACCCAACCCTATATAGCTAAGTGTACTTCCGTAATAAAGCAGACCTGTTCTTGCGCTCAAGCGGTCTCCATGGTTTTTCCCCAACCACACGTCCCCCACGCCTGGAGAACCGGTGCTCCCTCTTGGGGCACCCCCCGCCAGCTGATCGGCAGGAGCAAGCCCCCCCGACTCTTGGGCCTGAGCGAGGACGAAACCCTCATGCTCAGCTACAACTGGCGCCCAACGTGACAGCTCCTCCCCCGGCCCCTCTCTGCTGCTGCTGCTTGCTGCTGTGAATCAGACGGCCCATCCTCGTTCTCCAGGTAGGGACCCCTCGCTGCCGTCCTGCCTCTATTTTAACATGGGTGCCTCTCTATCAACGCGTCAGGTGCCCCAAGTCAGGGCCCTCACTGCCCTGCTTGACACCAACGGAGTCCGCGTTTCCCTGCGGCAGCTCCAAAAATACTGGGACCTTTTGCTCCCTTTTAATCCATGGCTCGCTACCTGCCAACTCTGGAGCCCAGATACATACTCTCGACTCATAGATCGAGTCACCTCCACAATGGAGCATGAGAAATGCTCTTTCCCAATGGGCCTCTTACCTGTTCTCGTTGCCATTCACGCCTGTCTCCTTGGCGCCCCATCCGAGACTATTTGTGAGGCTTCCCCCAAGCGGCCTCTAGACTGTGATTCCAATGAGTCCACTGACACTGACTCTCTGTCTGACCAAATTGTGGCCGCCCTCGAGTGTGAGCCTCCCCGCCCCAGCTCCCCGCGGCACGCAGAGGCTGTTCCGGCCGCTCCCCAAAATGGCGACTCGGGCCTCCAAAATGGCGAACTTCTGCCTTCTTCCTCCACCTATGCCCAAAATGGTGCACTTCCGGCTTCTTCTTCATCAAGCCCGGAGCCCGCCGGCGGGAACAAAGGCGCTTCTTCTCGCCTTTACCCACCTCTTCCTGCCCAGTCAACATCCGGCTCCACCCCGGAAGCTGGATGGTCGCCATCTTCTGCTAAACCGGAAGCTCCCCCTACGCCATTTTGTTCACAACCGGAAATGGAAGTGACTCCCGCGCCATTTTATACCTCACTGGATGTAGCTGCTCCGCCACCCGGAAAGGCCCCGCCGCCATTTTGTTGCCGGATAGATGCCGCTAGGCCGCCATTTTTTCAGCTGCATTCCGCCTATCCTCAGCCGCCTCCATACGGCAGTAGGGCCCCGCCTGCGCAAACCGCTGCCCCTAGTGCTACGCTTCCTCAAACCCCCCAGCTGTATCCACTGAATCTGCAGCCTAGGGTGCAACGGCCGCAAACCTGGCTGCCCTTTACAGCGGATGAAGTTAAAACCCTCCATAAAGCTGTGAAAGAGGATGGAATCAGCAGTCCTTATGCGCAACAGCTCCTTGAGCTAGGAACCCAGCTCGTTCTCCCATATGACTGGATTTCCTTGGCCCGTGCCATTTTAGTGCCAGGCCAATTTATTGAATGGCGCGCTCACTACCAGGCGGCTGTTGATCGGCAAGTCGTAGAGAATGCCCAAGCCGGCGTCCAAGATCCGCCTGATGCATACACAGGAATCAACAACTACGCGGATCCTCGTTATTATCTCGAAATTGACCCAGGGTTTTGGCACCGGGTAAAGGTCCTCGTCCAGCGGTCATTCTCTCTAGTTTCCACCAAGCAGCCCACCAAGCTCGCGCAGCTGCTTCAGGACTCCAATGAGACCTTCCCAGCATTTGTCGCCCGCGTCCTGGAAGCTTGTCAGCGGAAAATTTCCAGCGAGGATGCCCAATTTGCGTTAGCCAAAGAGTTAGTCATTGACGGGTGCCTTGCGCCGTTCCGGGCCGTAATCCTTCCCATACGCGACAAAGCTCTGCACGAATGGGTCCTTGCTTGCCGTGACGTCGACCCACAAGTCAAAACACTCACCGCTGCCTTTGCCTCTGCCATGGCTGTTTCATCCAGGTGAAACATGGCTGTTTCACCGTCTGCTTTCGGTGCAGCCAGCCCAGCCACTTCGTCCGCGAGAGTTCCCAGCCAGGCCCAGCACCTCGCTCAGACCCGCTGATGCGACGGCCAAGGGGCCCTTCTACACCGTGTCCGCGTTGTGGGAAAGGTTATCACTGGGCCCGTGACTGCTGTTCCGCCCAAGGTTCCCAGCAGCCTTTAAACTTCCAGCGGGGCAGGCCTCAGCCCCACCCCCAAGAGGCCCCCAGAAAAATTCCCAAGCCATAATGTGGACAATGCCCATCACACGCCGCCAGAAACCCTCATTAGAGCTTAAGATTAATGGGCAATGGCTTGATGGGCTTCTGGATTCTGGCGCTGAAGTCTCCTGTGTTCCCTTTGAAATCGCCGCATTCAATCACTGGCCCCTCGAAACCGGCCCTCAAGTCATCGGCGCCACAGGAGCCGCTGCCTCCTGGAAAACATCCCAGCCTCTGCATTGGAGCGACCGAGGAGGCCACGAAGGCCAAATTCGTCCACTTGTCCTTTCGTCAGTCCAGACCATCTTATGGGGGAGAGATGTTCTCAGCCAGCTAAAGGCCCGAATCACCACAGAAGCCTTCTCAGCTGTGCTGCCCCCCCCTTCTAGGGGCCACTGCTCCCATCTCAAAACCTGACCCTATCCCTCTGGAATGGGACACAGAGGAGCCCATCTGGGTCAAGCAGTGGCCCTTGCCAGCTCACAAATTGCAGGCTTTCTCTGCCCTCGTCAAAGAGCAGCTACAAGCAGGGCATATAGAGCCGTCCACTAGTCCCTACAATTCACCGGTCTTTGTCATTAGCAAAAAGAACACCAGCAAATACTGCCTTCTCCACGACCTCCGTGAGATCAACAAACATATTAAGCCAATGGGATCACCTCAACCAGGATGCCCGCATCCCACCGCAGTCCCCCAGCATTTTCATGCAGCAACCATCGACATCAAGGACTGCTTTTTCTCTATTCCTCTTCACCCCCGGGGACTGTCCGAGATTCGCGTTCACGGTTCCACGCATCAACAACCAAGTCGCAGCTCAGCGATTTCAATGGCGAGTATTGCCTCAAGGCATGCGCAACAGCCCAACTATGTGCCAACTGTATGTCAACCATGCTGTTGAGCCGCTGCGCTCCAAGTTCAATCCGGAGCACACATACATTCTCCACTACATGGACGACCTCCTTTTAGCAGCGAGCTCCAGTGCGCTCCTCAATGATCTGCTCTCGGCAATAATAACAAACCTCTCCAGCCTCGGGCTTACTGTGCAGTCTGACAAAATAAACCTCCAGCCTCCTTTCCAATTTTTAGGCTTTCATTTTCATCGGTTTATCCAGCCCACAAGCCCAAAAATCCACCTCTCTCCGAAGATGACATTAACTGAGCTCCAACAGCTCTGCGGGCAAATCAATTGGCTTCGCTCGGCGCTTCCCATCACAACAGCGCAAATACAGCCTCTCTTCGAGCTTTTGCAGACAAGGGACAGCCCTCCAACGGCGACCACTCGCAGCATCATCATCACTCCAGAGGCTCGAGAAGCCGTCCAACAAGTCAGCGCCGCCCTGCAACAGTGTCGCCTGGAGCGGTTCTCCCCCACCCTTCCAATCTTGGCTTTAGTTCTGCCAACGCCAATCACTCCCACAGGTCTCTTGTGGCAAGATGGCCCTCTCCTTTTGCTGCATACGTCAAAGAGCAAACTCCCGAAAATCTGCCCTTTTATAAGGGCCTGGATCACGTTGGCCACTGACTTAGTACTTCTCTCCATACAAACGTATGGCATCCCACCACACACTATTGTTTGGCCTTTAGATGCCAAGGAAGTTACCTCCCTCATCATGAACAATGCCCAAATGCAGAGCCTGGTAGAGCTCTTTCGCGGCTCCTTTGACAACCACTATCCTCATCACCGATTGCTGCAGGGAATGTCTCAATTGGCGTTTTCCAACCCATTCCGTCCATTGCCCGCACGGAACCCAATCCCCTCAGCCATCACTGTCTTCACAGATGCCTCAAAAACGGCATTTGCAGCCATTATATACACTCCTGGAAATCCTGAGCCACAGCAACTGCTGTTCGCAAATGACTTCTCTGTTCAAGTAGGTGAGCTTCTAGCTGTCGCTGCAGTCCTTAACCTCCACCCAAACCAGTCTCTCAACATCTTCACTGACAGCCTATACACCCTTCAGGTGTGCTGCAGCCTCCCGCTTGCCACTTTCTTACCGAGTGATTCAAACATTGACCGAGCGCTCTCCTTCGTACAGGGACTGCTTGAAGCGAGGCAGCAGCTCTGGTTCATTGCTCACATTAGAAGCCATTCTGGCCTACCAGGACCGCTGGCTCAAGGGAATGACCTCGCTGATGCTTCTGTGTCCAGCCGCCAGGTAAACCCAGTCCTCCTCCATGAAAGCCCTGCCGACAGGCCGCGACTTGGAGACTTTGTTAATCAAGCCAAGCTCCTGGATTCCCAATTCCACTTCTCTGCACGGTCCATCTGGAAGCTCTTCCCAGACCTACCCATTGAAACTTGCAAACACCTTGTGCGGCGTGCCGGACTTGCGCCCCATTGTTGCCACTTGGGCCTTTGCAGCCTCAGGGTGTTAACCCCCGCGGCCTCCACCCAAACTCAAAGGTGGCAATTAGATGTCACTCATGTCAGTGCATTTGGCCGCTTCAAATATCTTCATGTGGCAATTGACACCTTTTCACATCTGTGCTATGCAGTCCCTCTTACGGGGGAAAGTGCTAAACACTGCGTCCAGGCGCTTCGCCAAGCTATTTTGTTCATGGGAATTCCATGGGATCTCAAGACAGACAATGGACCAGCATATCACAGTGCCACCTTTGCCAGCTTCGTGCAGATGTATCACATCACGCATCATTTTGGCATTCCATACAATCCACAGGGGCAAGGAATCGTTGAGCGCACTCACCAACAGCTCAAGCTACTCATTCAAAAAGAAAGGGCCTCCTCTCCCCACAAGGCCCCCGCCGACATCGTGACTGCCTGCCTCATTCATCACAATCTCCTAACCTTCGATGACCATGGACTCTCCCCCACCCATAAGCACTGGGGACCCATGTGGCAGCCCTCGCAAGTTCCCCTCGTCCATTGGAAAGACCCTGCCACAAATCGTTGGCAAGATCCAGCTCCCCTCCTAGCACAGGGGAGGGGCTTTGCTTGCGTCTTTCCAGATTCTGAGCCACAGCCGCTCTGGGTTCCTGGGCGTTGCATTCAGCCCGCCACTGACCCATTAGTTCCACCGAACGATCAGCACCCTATGCCTTCAGTGAGAGATAACATTGACAGTGGATACGGCCCAGAGGTCGCCCCGTTCACCCGGATCCAGCACCAGCCATCATCAAGGAACGCCCCTTCTTAAAACGTTTCAGACCCTTATCCCGCTCTCCTTACCCCCCTCATGCTGCCCGCTTGCCAAGTGTGGAGAGCGAGGAGTTTTCTCCACAGATGCCGCACCGTCAGATGATGCCTCTACACAGCCTAGCAGCCGTTCTCTTCGTCCTGGCTTCCCTCGCTCTCCCAGCCGCTGCCAACCCGAGTCACCAGCCCTTCAATTGGACCCTCTCCCTCTGGCAACAAAAAAGGCTCCTTGCCTCGAATGTAACCGCCTCCGCCCCCTCTTTCACTACTGATGTCGCCAACCTCACTGGACGCACGAACCTTCCATCTTATGAGTGGGGGGGACACAACCCCGCTGCCACAGGTTTCTCCACCTACTCCAGACCGCACGCCTATAGCTTCTTGTCTTCCTCTCCTTACTTCTCCCCAACTACTCCTCCCCCTCGGGCGAGGGGTACAGGGGCATCACAGGCCCGTTTCGCTGGCAAGGCTCGGCGCGCGCCAGGCGCAGGCATGCGCCGACCCTAATGGCGGGCACATGCATCCTGGCCAGATGCTATGCTGTCCGCTCATGACCGGCCGGTCCTCGAGGTCTCCCCCCACCCCTCATCTTATCCCCGTGCCCATCCCTATAACCTCCTTTTCCTCCTACTCTTCCTCCTACTCTTCCTCCTAATCCTTGTCTTTTGTTGCTGCGCACGCCGAGCCATTCACACCCACCGTGCGCACCAAAACTTGTTGCTTCAATTTCTTTTTAAAACAAAAGGAACAATTGTTGCCGCCTTTCTCCGCCCCTCCTCCCCTTCCAGCCCCCGCCGTCCTTCCCGCCAGTCCCGCTCATATTGCCAACCTACAATCTGCCCTCTTCCCCAGTAACTGCTTACCTCAGGTCTATCCATCAGCTTCAGCCTATCCACAGCCGCCCCTTAGCCAGCCCTCCCTTCATCATACCCCTCCCTCTACCCAACCCTATATAGCTAAGTGTACTTCCATAATAAAGCAGACCTGTTCTTGCGCTCAAGCGGTCTCTGTGGTTTTTCCCCAACCGCGCGTCCCCCACGCCTGGAGAACCGGTGCTCCCTCTTGGGGCACCCCCCGCCGGCTGATCGGCAGGAGCAAGCCCCCCCGACTCTTGGGCCTGAGCGAGGACGAAACCCTCACGCTCAGCTACAATTTAGAAAATTGTATAGTCTAAAATATAAACCACAATGTAAACACAAATGTTACCATGTTTGAAAGCTATTGTCTCAATATCTGTACATCAGTTTTAGTAAATATAGTTTGAATATGTAAAAAGATTATTGCTGTGGAAGGGAAAAGGTTTTATGTTGGACATGTGGGAGTACTGCATATTGTACATATCAATTACTGTGATCTAAAATTCTTGTGAAGATAAGCTTAATAATTAGAAAAACAAAAGAAAAAGGGTGTAGACACTGAGGAAAAGATGGAAGTAGTTGCCTTGCCTATTTGCATACAGAGCAACACTTATTACAGTGATGGAAGGCAAAACATCAAAAACAAAGCTTTTGCATTTTTTAATTTTTTGATTCCCCAATTTAATTTTACTGTAATTTTCCCAAATTAATGTATATTCTATATCTAACCTTTAAACTCATCGCTATATTCCATTTTACTATTAATGGAACATGGCAATATATAGGGCTTACTTTTCAGGAAGTTTTGGATCACAGAGAGGTTCAACAATGGCAGGGGAGGAATACTGGTGTGGGGTGTTATTGACAGGGGATACATGGTTGGCAGGGATTTCTACAGGGCATATATCCAGGGTACATAAAAATGTTTGGACATTTTCATAGTGGATACAATTAAAAACAACAACTGAGGGTGTACTGAGTTCCTAACCAGGAGAGCTCTATCACAGTCCCTAAAGGAAGAGCAACAATCCCCCAAGTGCAACGGCAAAGACCAAAAAAGAATGAAGGTCCAACAATGAGCCCTTGATACTAATGACTATGCTTGTGAGCCTGTGCACCTGAAATAAGATCAAGGCCTAGAGCTGCAGGGTGCCTAAGAGTTACCTCCTGAAAACCTCCGTGTTGCTCAAATGTGGCCAGTCTCGAAGCCAAACTCAGCATGTAAATGCGTTGCCTTCACCCCAGCGTGGGTCCTGACTCCCAGGGATGAGCCTCCCTGGTGATGAGGGATTACTACCAGTACCAGCTGATGATGTAACTAGAAAATAAGGAGCAAAGTATGGATTAGAGTGGACTTACTGATATTCTATTCATGAACTATTGTGATTAGTAATCAAAGAAAATGTGGAATCGGTGTGGAGAAAGTGGTCATGGTGGCTGCTGGTGGTAGGGAGTGGGAGGAAGAGATGAGATGTGGGGGCATTTTGGGGACTTGGAGTTGACCTCGGTGGTGCTGCAGGGACAGTTACCAGACATTGTATGTCCTCCCATGGCCCACTGGGTGGACTGTGAGAGAGTGTGGGCTATGATTTTGGACCATTGACCATGAGGTGCAGCGGTGCTCAGAGATGTATTCACCAAGTGCGATGAATGTCTCATGATGATGGAGGAGATTGTTGATATGGGGGGAGGAGTGGGGTGAGGGGGGTGGGGGTATATGGGGACCTCATATTTTTTGACTGTAATATTAAAAATATAATAAAGATAAAAATAAAAAATAAAAAAAATTTAAAAATAGAAAAATAAACATAAGTGACTCCCATATAACCTACTCCCCACCCCCACCACCATCATTTTTGTAAATTGTAATTTTTGAAGAAGCATACATCACAAAAAATGTTACATTAAAAAACATAAGAGGTTCCTGTTTACCCACTACCCCCACCCCATCTTCCCACACCAACAACCTTCCCCATCATTGTGGCACACTCATTGCAGTCAGTGAACACAGTTTGGGGCACTGCTGCACCACATGGATAATCGTTTTCCCTGTAGTTTACATTCTCCCTCAGTCCATTCTGTGGGTTATGGCAGGATATATAATGTCCAGTATCTAACCCTGCAATACTGGAGAACTTTCCCAGACACCTTATAGCTGTTTTTTCCCCACCATGACAACCTAACCAGGACGTCAATTAGATATAACCTACATGGAAAAGGGAGATTAGAAGACAAAATTTAATGATGAGGAAAACGAGTACCCAAGAAGTTTTGAGACAGGTCCATATACCCAGCTAAGCAGATAGTTAAGATTGGAAGGCTAAATGTTAAAAAAAAATTCTCTATTCTGACTTTTGAGAAGTAAATAATTTTCTCTCTAGGCCATAAATGAGTAAGGTCCCAATTACCTGATTCTATCAGGAGGTTTTCTTGTGTGAAAAACAGAAGCGTTTTCCCTATTGTGGATTTCCATGACACCACCTTCACTACTAAAGTTTGGTAATATGCTGGACACAGAAACCACATATGTACATGCAAACCTCTGATTATTAGGATTCTATAAGAGTTCTATTAGCAAAATGAATAAAAGCATCCTAATCATATAAAAATTATGCCTTTAACTTGACAAATGCCTCACTTTTACTCATTATCACTTAAGGTATTTTGGGAATCTATTGGATGGAACAGCTACCGCATGAATCACAGTTTCTCTATTGCTTATGAAATTATGCAAGTTGAAACTAATTTAGATATTGTAGATAGTGACATTAAAGTCTATATTAACTTCTTAAATATGTTAGTCTTAAAAACTGAAAATAAATGGGGCTTTATAAAACATCAGCTTTATTTTCCCTTGCACTGAATTAACATCAGGAGGAATAGACTCCTTAGCCATCATTGCCAGCTCTGAAAAGTTTACAATGCACTTTTTAAAATGCATATGAAATCATAAAAACATGAAATTGGAGTTTATTCAGTTAATTTTAGTTTCTAATTTATGAAAATTTTACTATTTAAGCAAAGGAAGATGATAATTAAAATAGGTTTGGAGAGGCGGGGCAAGATAGCATCTGAGTGAGCGCACCTCATAATCTGTCCTGCAATGTCTCAGCTGAGTAGGGATGGAATCTTGCCGGAGCAGGCTGTTTCAGGGGTTTGCAAGGAAAGAGGTATATGGACATCGATTTGGAGGGACTTAACAGAAGTAGTGCTTGCTTAAGGTAGAATTTTGGGTTTCTAGCACAGATGTCTGAAGTTGTGGATAGGCAGGACCCTTCCCCCTAGGGCTGGCAGCTGCAGTGTTTCCTGAAAACTGTAAGTTGTGCAGTGGAATTCCAAATCCCCGTTTTCCCCAGATGCATAGTTCCCAAGTCCATGTCCCCTTAACCCCCATATTCCACATTCCACAGAACCACATGCCTTGAGTCCGCAATATCCAGGACTTCCCTTTCCCGAATCTAGAGCTCCCTAAAGTCCAGGATTACCCTAACCCTTTGGTTATGGACTGACTCTGCAAGTGGGATAGATTTGATGGGAAGTGCAGAGGGGTCAAATGAGTGTGGGTTCAATTTTCTGGTCCCCTCCCTTTTTTTATTGAGGTTGGAGGAGCAGGCCAGCTGCCTTGGGCAGAGCCTGGGAAGAAAGGAGAGGTGAATCTGCTAAGAAAGCCCAATTTACCTAAATGCCCTGGGATAGGAAACTTGGTCTGGGAGAAGGTGGAGTCAGAAAACCAACTAGACCTCCTGTATGTAGCACACCTAAGGGAGAGGGACTGTAGGATGTGCTTTCCAAGCTACCAATGGTGTATTTGGGGTTCCTCGTCAGGTGGAAATTAGAAATTAGAAATTAAGAGTCATTGTTCTCTGTGCAGAGCTGTCTCACCAAGGACTCACTTGATTCCCCTACTGGACCCCTCACTCAGCTTTTCCTGTTGCCCTGGGAGAGAAGAAAGTGAGGAAGGGAGAAAGGGTGAACTTCAAATTCCCAAGTGTTTTATTTAACTGCAAAGAGGATTCCTTGCTTGAAACTTTGATCTTTTTTGTTGGTTTGTTTTCTTGTTTTCATCCTTCCTCTTTATCCCCCCATGGCCCTTTTTTCTCTTTTTCTTTTTCTTGCTTGTCCCCCGCCCCTTGTCCTTTTTTTTCTTTCTCTTCTTTTATATATATATATATTTATATTAGGTGCTGCAGGGAGTACTTCACATTTGTTGTGTTTCCTCATCCTTGAAATCCTTTTTTCTGTGTGTATTGATTTTGGCTACCAACACTATCCCTATCCTCCATCATTTATTGTTTCTCTTACATTCCACCTCTTTTTGTTTGGCCCCTTAATTTTTCTGACTTTTTATATCTAATATCTTTTTTTTTCTTTTCTGTCTATTCATTCTTTATATTAGTGTCCTTTCTTTTCTCTTTCCCTCTCTCCTGGTCACACTGGCCTTTTAATTCATACTATTTTCCTCCCCATATTCAGTTTACTGTCTCATATAGGTTCTCCACTTTTCTAACTGTTATAAATCTACACAGCTTACATGAGTCTAATATCCATTCTCCTAGATCTCATGTTTGTTCATCAGTTTTAACAAATGTACCACACTATTGAATGATGCTGTTAATATGGGAAAATATAGAAAAGGGAGTGGGGTGGGGCATATAGGAATCTCCTATATTTTGATGTAGTATTTATGTAATCTAAAGCTTCTTTAAAATTTTTTAAAAATTTTAAAAAAAGAAAAAATATTAAAAATGTACCTTATTGGGGCATATGAAAACTTAGAATGTAAACTGCAAGCTTTATATCAATAATAAATTTCTTGAACTTGATAACTTTACTTAAAGTGGTTATGTAAGTGAATATTCTTGCTCTTAGGAAATGTATATGGAAGTATTATGTATTCAAAGAGCATGATGTATACAAGCTTCTCAGAACTGTGCCAAAAATATATAAATGATAGGTGATAGATAGATAGATAGATAGTAAATAGATGATAGGGAAAGGTACAGCAAGTGTGCCAAAATATTAATATTGGTGGATCTTAGTATCTGGGAGGGGTATATTAGGGTTCATTGCATGGGATTTATATTGGTTTTACAATTGTCTTGTAGGTTTGAAATTATTTCAAAATTAAAAACAATAAAGTTCATAAGGGGCTTACCCAGTATTGCACCTAATTTTATTTCCCAAAATATGGGAATAAACATATCTTGTTTTGAAATTGCATTGGTTTTTTCAGACCACCAGAGTCCATTTAGTGTGTGGGCTATGCTCTGTGTTAAAAAACTATGGTGGGGGTGGGTCCAAGGACATTACCCTAACTGTGAGGAAAATGAGGTAAACAGGACAGTTAGTATTATCCCCATTTAATAGATGAGGGAAAAAGACTCTTGTCTCTTAGCTCTAGTCTAGCTTCTTTGTTTCTTTTTACTATATCATGATGCCTTACTGGTAAGTGGAATGTATGAATTTGTTTCATAATCTTTTAAAATATAATTGTGTAAATCATTTTACAAATACAGTATGATACTTTACAAACAAGATTCATTTAAACAGGAGATGCAGTGGGGCAAAGTACTAAACAGAAAACAGACAAAACCTTTTCTGGTGCCAAAGATTCCCCAGTCAAATTCAGTTCTTCATTGTGTGCCAAGAGAACTAACTAGGAGAAGATTTGAAAAAAAAAACAAACGAAAAAAAGTAAGTCTCGTTTCTTCTTGTTGGAGCATACGCCAGTGAATATGATATAAGAACAAGCTGAATATGTATAATAAAACATACAAAATCATATGGAAATGCTGAATGAGCTAAATATTAAAGTAGGTGTGGTTTATCAGGGATAGATTCTTAGTAAGGGATTTATCAATGTCTGGCTTTCCATACATACAGTACAAATTTTACTGGTCCTTCTATCATTTATTAGCAGTAGCACCCAAAGCAAGTCATTTACTCTCCCTAAAAAATAAGGATAAAATCTGCCCTACCTAGCTCATAGAGTATTATGAAGGTTCAGGGAGAGAACAAATATAAGACCACTTTATAACTCATAAAAGTAACTTGAAGTAGGCTGTTGAAAGCATAAGATTATAACTCTATTACAAACTTTAAAGATAGAGAACCATATCATAGTTATCTTTGAAATTTCCACAATGCCATATTCCAAAGGAGCATTATACATAGCAAGTTAAAATGCATCCATGCATTTTTCCATTCACTCAAGAAACTATTTGTTTCTAATTTGCATGAAAGAAAATATTCTACAAAAAGAAAACACATTCCCTATACCCCAAGAGTATCATTACAGTACTTTTCAAATCATTGTTAAATGGCTTTTAAAGTACATAAGGGCTAGAATAAATAGTTCTGTTTTTATAAGTAAAAGCATAAATCATTTATGCATTGCCTTCTTTATAAATAAGGAGTAAAAGAAAATCGTGATATAATATGTGTAATTATGTCCAATAAGGATATTTTTTAAAAGCCTTGTTTGTTTGTTTGTCAAGGTCAACTACATAGGACTTCCTTTGAAATATATGTAGCAGGTAGTTACTTATGTAATAGAATTTGAGGGATGCATAGTATGTTCCAACTGTTCCCCAAGTATCTCACCTACATTCTTGGCTTAGCGTTTTAAAAAAAAAAAATCCTTGCATTAGGATTCTTATTCCTTTGGACCTTAAATAAATCAATCTTCTAGAATTTGTAATAAAATTCAAATAACTCTAAGATAAGTGACACCTTAAACTACCATGATAATGCTCTGATTTTGACAACTGTCTGAGAGTAAGGGCCTCAAGAAGTATTTCCTAAAGTGGGTTCTGAAAATCACCAATCCAAGGTAAGGCTCTATGAAAAGAAAGGTATTCTATAATCAGAAAAGTTTGGAAAACTTTGCCTATTTTATGTTCTACTTGGTTATGTGAAAACATGATGCACATTAGCAGATGATAGGCTCTAGAATGTACTGCTTTCAATAAACCCATTTAACTCAGTGTTTCCTAAACTTTTGGAAAATGGAATTTTCCTTCCCTTTTGGGGGAAGGGAGAGATCTCTGAAAAGCCTCAAAACATTTTATTTCAGACACACTTGGAGAAATATGTTTTTAGAAGTGGAATTCAACACTTATCAGCCATGTGGCCCTGGATAATTCACTTCTATGTGAGCCTTAATTTCTTTAACCTAAAAAAAAGGGACCTTTTTAAAGAATCCATTGAAATAAGACACTCAGAAGTGCTTTAGAAACTATAAATTATACTTCATTTTTAGTGTAATTTATATTATACTATTAAATTTTTGACTTGGGCTAGGGGGAAAATTATTCCCCCTAACTGTATTCTCATATGTATTATTTAACTTCAATCTGAAGAATATTTCTAAATTTATTTTTAAATTTAATAGAAATTAAACAATATCAACATGCAAACATCTTTCTGATGCCATAGTAATCCCTTGGATTTCAATTTACCATTTTCCCAATTGAAACCAATCATTCTAAACATAATGTCCCTAGGTCAGCCTAAAAATAGCTATTTAAAATATAATGTAGGGACCTGGATGTGGCTCAGGTGATAGGGCCTCCACATACCATATTGGAGGTCCCAAGTTCAATCACTGGGGCCTCCTGGTAAAAAAGAAGAAGATGAAGTGTGCCTGCATGGTGAGCCAGTGCCCACAAGGTAAGCTGAATGCCCATGCAATGAGCCAATTGCCAAGGTGGTGAGCCTACTGCCTGCACAGTGAGCTGAATGACCATGTGATGAGCTGAGTGCCCACACAGGTGCCAACATGGTGAGCCAAGTGCCCACATGGTGAATCAAGTGCCTCTGCAGTAACCTGAGTATTCATGCTGTGACCCAGTGCCCACACAAGTGAGTCATGCAGCAAGATGATGAGGCAACAAAAGAGAGATGAAGGGGAGAGTCAAGGTGAAGCACAGCTGACAAGGAACTGAGGTGGCATAATTGACAGGGAGCCTCTCTCCACATCAGAGGTCCCCAGGATCTAATCCTGGTGAATCCTGAAAGAGAAAGACCAGAAGAGAAGACAAAAATTAGAACTAGATACAGAAGATCACACAGCAAATGGCCACAGACAGCAGAAACAGCAGGGTGGGGGAGGGGGAAGAGGAGAGAAAGAAAAATAAATATAATGTAATCTGAAGTAAAAATTCTATTTCAATTACCATTGCAATCAGGACTCACAAAACAGTGCTTGGCCTAATCCTGGGGAATAGTAGTTAAAGTCCTAAAAACGGGAATGCCACCAAGCAACTCTTACTTTTGTGTTACATACTTAGTCTTTTGAAACTTCAGTCACAGAAAGAGTATTATTGCTTAACAATAACAAGAAAAAGCTTTGACTTTAGAATATTTCTTTCTCCAGGTAAATTAGTTTACCATAATTTTTTGAAATACCTAGTCTGTGGCAGATACTCTTCTAGGTTCTGGGGATAAAACAATGACAACAAAACCCTGCCATCTTGTAGCTTTTATTTTACTGCAAGAAATGCATCCAGACTTTCAACTAGGGAAGCTCTGAACATATCTTCATTGTAGGTCCTGGGGAGAAAAGGCAGATACTTTCCAGCAGGTAAATCAACATCTGCTTAAAGAAGCTTATGACAACTACCTCCATCACCACTCTTCTGTGTTTTTTAAATCAAAAAGTGGTTTAAGGGCTTAGAAATTTGAATCTTTCCTCACTTTCCATAGACCCTATCCTATCTTTCTCCACAGTCCTATTGTAATCCCCTAGATAACTACTTCTCTTTTAGAAAACCCCTCCTCCCTACTTCATTATTATCTACTCCCCGTCTGGTTTACAAATGTAATGAATCTCAAGTGCTGTTTGCTGAAGAATAAGATTTCTGGGTTCCACTCAACAAGCAAAAGTAGAAGAAGAGGTGAATTCCTGACATTGATGTTTGCTAACTGTCATACTTAGACAAATTTCATTTATTCACGTTTCAGGGAACTTTGCTATATAATATTGGTGTCATATTACTCTCTTGTCAACTTTAGGGAGTTTTTCTTATAGAATTTCAGGTTATTAACATTTTTTCAAATGTAAAATTTTTATTTAATAATACTATAAATTGATCTAGCAAATAATTTTTATCAAGTTTATTGAAAAGTTAGATTTCAGCCCAGTTTTGTTCATGTCAGGTTTCTGAATATCTCAACTCATTCTTCCCTGGTATCAATTACAACAAAGACAATCTATAAATTCCTTATATTTTTTTACTGTAAAAACAAACTAAATTTATGTCCACTTAAAAACCAAAGCATAATAATAGCTTTATAATAACATTGAAATAGTCAGGATTCTAAGGAAAACTCTAGAATCATTTATAAAGGTCAGATTCAATTTGCAGGTAGTTATATTGTGACTAGTTACACATATCTTAGTATATAAACTGTCTGAAAGAGTTCTTTGTACCTAGAATAAAAAATCTTGTACAGACAATTACTCTGCTTCAAAATATTTAAGATATACAATATCTTCTAAGATTTTGTTTTGGTGATGTTTGTTTTGCTCCTGGAGAAAATCAAGAATTAGAATGAAGTCATACGTAGTCTATATTTTTAAAAAAGTAAATGTATTTGTCTAAAACAGTCATTCACACTGATTTGGTATAGTTTTACAAACTATTTTAAACACAAGATAAATTCAAGTTATGATCCAGAAAAAAATAGATTCCACCTAATTAAGCAAGCATGTTACAAAGAAATGGTTAAGATAATTCATGGTTTAAATAAGTGGAAAGATTAATGCAAACCAGTTTTGAATCTTGATATTTGAGCCAAAAGATCAAATGATTTTCCCTGTAGAATAATACTGTTCTTGACATTGTTGTATTTCATTGAGATATCAGTATTAACAAGTTCAAATTTTTAAAGAAATGCAAAAATAGGAAACTGGCAACATTATCTTTCCATAACCACAGATAGTTTAATCTACATCTCACGTAAGAGGGTAATTGAAGGAAGAAATCAAGCAATTTTTTGTTACACTAAGTAAAAGAAGTCTGCTTGGGCTTGAGGTACAATCATTTTAATTTTTTTAAAATAAAAAGTTGAATATTTTCTTTCTCTATTCAGCATGTCATTATTTTCTGAAAACTAATGGACAAATACAATTCATTTTCCAGTTATGATTCATAAAATAATTGATTTTCCCAAAAAAATCAATGAAATAGAATTCTTATTCTAGAATGAACACTCTCTAGTAGGCACTGTACAGCATTAAAGCAAAAAGATAAAAGATTTATTTATTTTAAAACTGTAAACATCAAGGCCCCTTCCTTTTTCTAATGTTCTATATAATTTAAGAGTCTACATCACATGTTAGGCAATTAATTACATTAATTTACTGCTTCATGAGTGCTCATTTTGTCTACCAAGTAAGAATCCTTGAAGGTAGGAAATAGGAACAGTTTCTGTACTTCTTTGAAATTCACCATACCTGTTCTAGTTTTAAGTATATTAGCAAATACTACTTGTTAAATTTATTTTGAAAGTTTCTGTAGAGTTAACCAAGACTACTTATAGCAATAATCCTCTAAAATCTCTAGTTCATATCCCATAAAGGAAGACTGGCTTTAATTATCATTAACTGAGCACTCACTGTATGCTACACACATACCCACAAACACACACACATATTTTTACAAAGTACTAAAGTTTTCACTGTATCACATAAGTTGGGGCTATATATCTCACTGTTAAAGTCAAGCTTATTGCAAACAAATTTAATGGTAAAAATTAAAAGCAGCTTATTTGCATCATTTACTATTTAATAAAATATTCTTTATAATGTTTCAATTAAACTCCATATTTATTGAGCAACTACTATTTGCAAGGGACTCTTATGGAAGAATCAAAACGCAGAAGGCAGGCTTGTTATTGATTTCAAGGAGATAACAACCTAGAAAGGAACAATCAGATGCACAAAGTGATAAATCTTTAGCTATGCTTTTTTATTTTTCTTTGTGATACCTCCCTGTGTATAAATCAGAAACTGCACTGGGGAACCCTGAACAGATTCTACATACATCTAGGACATTGACAGTGATGGGGTCAGCACCGAGTAACAAGAATGCCACATTAGCTATGGGTCAGCATTACCTCATCTATGAAACACAAGCCAGTAATGGAAACTACAGTAACAATAAAAAAGAGTCAAAGTTGAAGATTAAACAGGAGAGATTTTTTAATGTAATTTTTAAGTAGTTTTGAAAATAGTAAAAGGCATATATTAATTAGAAAGAAAACAGGGAGGACTTTCCATGAATGAACACATCGTGAGTCATGAAAATTGAAGCAGATTAAATTTTCTGTGGAGGAACATCTGTGTTGGAGAGTAATGAGTAATGGACTTGGCCAACTACACAGAGAATGAAGAAAGAAGGAGTTAAGATAAGTGTTTATGGTATCATGAAAATAGCAATATGATAGAAATGTGCATGAGAGTCAAGAAGGAAATGGACTCAGATACTGAAGAGAAATAATCAACAGGACTTGATGGATTAGATGTGAAAGACAAAGAAATGGAAGTTTTTTGAAATTATTATAATATTGAAAGCCTGGGGGATTAAGTGATACTAATAAGAAAATGGAAAATGTGGAAAGAGTGACCATTTCATAATAGGAAGATGACATTTCACTTTTAAGATGTTCAATGCTGAAAAGACAATAACATGATATTTTCTACTTTGATCTCTTGTTTATTCTTAATCCAGCTGTAACCAGTATAATATTTTACTGAGAATTTTTGAGGTATAACCTTAGAAAAGTCTTTTTAATATTCTTTTGGTTTAGTTATTTAGTGACAAATGTATGCTACATATACTCCTTGTGTGCCTTCAAACTAAACTAATGAACACAATAGTTTATATAATTCATTTAGAGACTGTTATAGAGGAATATAAATTATCGTTATTTAAATGTGCCTATCTGGGATTTTCTCTTGACCATTATTTGTAACTATCAATATGATGAGTTCTTAAGCAGTTAAATAAATGACATGGTTTATAAAGATGAGTATAACCAATGCCCTCAAAATTATCAAATTATCAAAATTATACAAATAGCAATGTGGATGGTCTACTGCACTCAGACAGTTCTGCAAGAACAAAATGATGATATACAAATTCAAGTTTTCTAATGACTACTAACTTACTATCCTTTCAAAAATGTGTGTATAAATGGAGAGCTAGAATGCTTTCAATAGATCTTGAACACATTGGTGCTTATTCTGCTCCAGAAAATTCAGATATTTTACAGAAATGTTTAAGATTTTCCAAGTCCTTTAAAACAATTGTCCATTGAATACATATCTAAAGATACTTAAAGTTACTTCAAGTTAATACTTTCCTAGCTTTTCTGATAAAATAGTCAACTAATTCAACCATTGCCAATTTGGTTTTCATATAAAAATCCTTCTGCAACTCAATTCCTCTATCAGCAAAATAAGGTAGTTTTAATTAGATGAAAGAGTTGTGAAAATGCATGTATGGAGAAGGAAGCCCACACATGTCCTACAAATTAGAACAACAATATTATTACGAAAAAAACAAGATAGATTTACATATTCTATATTTTGCCTGCATTCTGAGAACCCAATTTATATAGATTCTCCTTACTCCTATCCTCATGGGTTTCTCTTGCAATATTATGTGAAATTTTGCCTCTCATTGTCCTTGAAGTCATAGAAAATTTCATCATTAAAAACTGTGCAATAGGAGACCAGATGTAGCTCAGTGGTTGAGCACCTGTTCCCCATGTATGAGTCTTAGGTTCAATCCACAGTATCTCCTATAAAAAAAAGATGAAAAACCAAACAAACTATGCAGCGGAGATGTAAGACTCTTTTCCAGTTTATAGCTGACTATAAACATGTTACTTAACATTCAAAAGCCTGGATTATTTTTTAAAGGATTGTTACTACCTGTCTTCAAAATACCATTTTACCTTTCAATGCAGTAGACAAGAACAAGAATGGCATATGCAATGATACTTATTTTTCTCTGAAATTCCGTCTTCATTATTTGGAATGATTACTGATAAGTTCAATGAATAAGTAAACTGTCAAAAAACCCAGATATTAAAGATAAAATGACAAAGTATAATTCTATAATCAGAGCCTGATGGGAGTAGATGTGTAGAAAAGTGTTATTTGCCAATCCTAGCACCTCTCTAAAATGCACTAATACACACCAATGATCAAGCCGTGTTCTATATTCTAAGCAACTAAAAGTAGATCATTTCAATTTTGCATCATAATCCCAAATATCTGTTCATCAAGCCTGATCCAAGGTGTCTTAATTTACAGATTTTTAGGTATTATATTATTTCTGTTAGTACAGGATTGTGTGAAGGAAATAGTTTAGGTTTGGAGTCAAAGAATTACTGGCTTTATCCTAACTATAACTATGGACAATTTGTCTAATTCTCTTACCTCTTTTTTCCTCAAATGTAAAAAGAGATTAATATAGCTAATTCCTAAGGTGGTTTAAGGATTAAATTGGGTAATAAATTAACTGTTGTTAATGTGAGGGCATTGATTGGAAAGGAATAGGATCCAGAAAATTAGAATGGGGACATAGGGGCTGATAATTCTGAGAGTGGGGCCAATGAAACATAGAACTTAATCTTCTTTGCTAAATGAATCTTTGTCTTCCTTGAGGAATCAGCAACCTAACCTCCAGTATGTCCAGAGGAACCAGCAACCAGAGATCAAGTATACTCTGAGAAATCATCTGTCTAGCCTACAACTGAAAAGATTCTCCTTGTTGTGCCTGATAAACCTGTAATAATCTCCCCTAAGGAAACAGACCTCACACCTCTTTCTGAAGAAATTAATCCTTTTTCAACAGATAAAATTGCCTGAGGTACTTGGCTAGCAAGATACTGCTAATTACTCCCATGACCTACCCCAACCATATCTCTTTACATCCAGACCTATAAGTAGACTGAAGTTCCTTTAGACCCCAAAAGGTGAGGTAAAAAGTATGATCCAAGAGGAGGTATGCTAACACTCTACAAGAACCTAATGATTTTTCCAACATAAACAGAAATTAGGAGATTATATAAGGTAATGGATATTAAGGTTGTGGGATATTGATGGAAGGAAAATAAAGTTGGATCAGGCTGATTTTATTGATATAGGCCCACTAAGAGATTATGGATTCAGCATTGTAGCTTGAGGAGAAAGATCTCTGAGTTTTTGCAGGTGTTTGGCTGAAGCATGAACAATAGTAGCAATGCTTCAATATTGGCTCATCATTTGTAACAAATGTACAACACTAATATATTAATAATAGGTGAAGCTATGTGTATGTGTATGAGATGGTTATATGGCAATTCCTTGTAATTCAGGTGCAAATTTCCTATAAATATAACACTTCTCTAAAAATAAATTTATTGTTAAAAAAGTGGCCCATAATTCTGAAGTCAAAATGCCAGAAATGCCCTCGTATAATGTAGATGAGGAGATACAAAGACTTAGGGAAATGGAACGTTAGAATGGATTTAGCATGTAAAAACTGCTTGCCCAACCCAGAAATATCCAGAGGATGTACCTATTGCCAGGACTGTGAGGAATAAATTTGTAAGACTAGCTCCATATTCTCTGAAGAGCTCTGAGGTTGATCTTTTCTGTAGGTCAGATATTGCTGTGAGAACTGCTATGACTGAACTTGGATCCTTACACCCAATGGGAATGATCTGATCCCAGGATGTCAGATGCCAAGTGGCAGTACTTAATAACCAAAGATAAGCTGGGTGTAGCAGAGTCAAAATAGTAATCAGAATACTCTGACACACAGAAATAGGGCATTGAATAGTTGATCATGAGTTACCTAGAACGAACATTCTTCCTCAATTTGTATAAGCAAAAGAATTCTAGGTCAAGTAAATGAAATTTTATTTTGAATTGCAAAAACAGAGAGCTGTGGCCTCTTAATCATCTCCCAGACTTGAGATAGTTTATAGACCTAGACCCCCTTGAATGAAAGGAAACCATGTCCCCTTGGGGAAAGACCCTGCAATGCTGTCAAAAATGTATATTGTTAATCTTCCCAGCCTTTCCCAAAGCAACCAGGCTTTGACCAGAGTAACTGTCATTGGAGAGGAGGGAAGGGTCAGATATTTCAGAGACTGCTAAGCACTGGCTCAGAAGGGGCATTAATCCTGAAACCCAAATATCACTGTGGTCTATCAGACAGAGTAGGGGTTTACGTACATCAGATGATCAATGGAGTTTTAGCTAAGGTCCCTGGGCCCATTCTGTGGTTATTTCTCCAGTTTCAGAATATATAATTGGAATAGACATATTCAGCAACATTCAGAATCCCAACATTCATTCCCCTACTTGTGGAGTAAGGGTTATTATTTTAGGAAAAGGCAATGTAGAAGCCACTGGAACTGTCTCTACCTTGCAAAACAGTAAATAAAAAGCAATACCACATTCTTATATTGCAGAGATTAGTGAGACCATCAAGGATTGAGGGATGCAGAGGTAGTAACTCCCACAAATCCCCCTTCAATTCACTTATTTGGCCTGTGCAGAGAACAGATGGCTCTCCGAGGATGATAGTGATTTTTATAAATTTATCCAGGTGGTAACCCCAGTTGCAGCTCTTCCTGATGTGGCAGCTTAGCTTGAGTAAATCAGCACTCTGGCATCTAGTGTGCAACTCTTGATCTCGCAAATGCTTTTTTTCTAAATACCTGTTAATAATGACACCCAGAAACAGTTTACTTACAACTGGGAAGGCCAGCAATATACAGTCACTGTCCTACTTCAGGGTTATTTTAACTCTCATCCCTGTGTCATAATCTAGTCCACAGGGAACAAGGTCATATTTCCTTTCCGCAAGATATCACACTGGTCCATTATAAGGATGAAATCATTTTAATTGGACCTAGTGAGTAAGAAATAGCAAAAACCCTAAACTTATTGGAAAGGTATTTGTACAATAAAGGATGGGAGATAAATCCAACAAAAATTCAGGCACTTCCCAACTCAGAGAAATTTCTAAGTGTCCAGTGGTGTGGGGCATGTTAGGTTATTTCTTCTAAGGTGAAGGATAAGTTGTTGCATCTCACCTTTCCTTTAACCGAAAAAGAGGCAAAATGACTAGTTGGCCTGCTTAGATTTTGGGGATAACATATGCCTCATTTACTCCCATTTACTAAGTAACCCAAAAGTCTGTTAGTTTTGGGCATGCAGTGGAACAACTGGACGATCCCTAACAGGTCCAAGACATTGTGTAAGCCGGTCTATAGCTTGGGCCAAATGGTGCTGGAAGTTTCAGTAGCAAATAGAGATATTGTCTGAAGCATTTGGCAAGCTCCTATAAGAAAATTACAATGCATACCCTTAGAATATTTCAGCAAAACCCTGCCATCCTATACAGATAGCTACCCTCCTTTTGAGAAACAGCTTTTGCCTGATCCTGGGCCTTAATAGAAACTGAAAGCTTAACTATGGACCACCAAGTTACAGTGGAATCTGATTTGCTTTTCATGAATTGGGTGTTGTCTGGCCACAAAGCCAGAGAGTTGGATTTGCACAATAGCATTCCATAATAAAGATCAAGCTCAAGCAGGCCCTGAAGGTAAAAGTATTTTAAACAAGGGAGTGTCCCAAATGGCAATAGCCCCCACTCCTGCCACATTGCCTTATATTTCCGAGTCAACATCTATGGCCTCTTGAGGAGTCTCTACAACCCCAAGAGACTAAGGATGAGAAAACTCAGGCTCTGCATGGTATATAGGTATGACTCAAAAGTGGACAACTGCATCACTGCGACCCTTTTCTAGGACATCCCTGAAGGATAGGGATAGTGGTAAGGAATGGGATCAGCATCATGGACTTCCACTCATCAAGGCTGACCTGGCTACAGCCACTGCTGAGTGCCCATCTGTCAGCCACAGAAACCACTCAATTCCTAATTACCTTAGGTTCTCAGCCTGCTAAGTGGTGTCAAGCTGATTAAACTGGGCCACTTCCATCACGAAATGTGTAGCATTTTGTTTTAACTGGACTAGAAACATACTCCATATACAGGTTTGCCTTCTCTCCATGGAATGCTTCTGCCAAATCTACCCTCTGTTGGCTTACAGAATGCCCTATCCACCATCATGGTTTTCCACACAGCATTAATTCTGACAAAGGAACAAGTTTCATAGCAAATGAAGAGCAGGAATCATCACATGCTCATGAAATCCACTGGTCTTAATTTGCTATCATCTAAAAGCAGCTGGATTGATAGAACAGTAGAATAACCTTTGGAATGTTCAATGAAGGTGCTGAAAGGGTGGCAATACCTTGCAGGGATGGGGAAATGCTCTCTGGGAAGGTGTGTATGCTCTAAATCAGAACCCACTCTATAGTGCTGTTTCTCCAATAGCCAGGATACATAGGTCCAGAATCAAGGAGTGGAAACTGGATTGGCAACTATTTTGCCTAGTAATCCACTAGCAAACTTTAGCTTCCTATCACCACAACCTTAACATTTCCTGGTCTTCATTCCAGAAAGATGAGTGCTCCCACCAGGAAACACTACTTCCATTGAACTGAAAGTTAAGACTGTCACTGTACTAGTCAGCCAAAGGGTGCTGATACAAAGTATAATAAATCTGCTGGATTTTATAAAGAGTATCTATTTGGGGTAGAAGCTTACAGTCATGAAGCCATAAAGTGTAAGTTACCTCCCTCATCAAAGTGTGTTGGAGCAAGAAGGCTGCCAATGTTCAGCCTTCCACTTCCTCTTTAGGCTTCATGGTCCCAGCTTCTTCCAGTATCAGCTGTAGACTGGGATAAGTCTCATCTCTCTCCCAGGGCTCATTTATCTCCAAACTAAGCTTCTCTGTTCTCTCCACAAGGTCAGCTGTAGACTATCAGGATCTCTCTTTCTTCCAGTGGCGTTTCCCATGTCTATGGAGCTGTCTCTACTCCTGTGTATTATTTTCCTGTGTGTTTACTTCCCAGGGCTACAGCATCAAGAAAATGCCAACTAACTTCTCTGCCTTGTCATTTTCTTTCTGACTTGCATCTCACCAAGGGAGCAGGGACTCAACCAACATCCTACTGATATGGGCTGATCAAAGCCCTAATCATAATTTAATTAAGTTAAAGTGAAACCTCTGAAAATAACACAATTTAATACACTCAGAGGAACAGACAAGTTTACAAACATAGTACAATATCTATTTTTGGAATTCATAAACAATATCAAACTGCTACAGTCACCCTGCCATTTTGGGCTTCTCTTGCCTCTGAATCAATAGGCAAAGAAGATAATTACTGTATTGGATTTGGTAATTGAAATAAGACTGATACAATGGAGGTAGCGAAGGGTATGCTTGGAATATAAGAAATCATTTAGGATATCTGAGAACTACTGCACTCTTAGATTAAAGCAAGGAAAATTGCAAAATCCCATTCCAGGCATATTAATGTCCCAAATATTTCAGGAATGAAGTTTGGGGTCACCCCCGACAGGCAGAGAACCATTACCAGCTGACGTACTTGCCAAGAGTAAAGGGAATATGAAATGAATATAATTATAAATACAAGCTAAAGCCATGTGAACCAGCTAAAGAAATTAGGACTGTAATGGTTATGAATATTTCTTCCTTGTTTCGGTATGAATATATTTATATATATGCATAAAGTAAATTTCTTTATTTTCTTCCCTATCTTATTCTCTTATCATATAAGTTGTATTAAATTTATGTCATAATATTTAAATTTCAAGATATCATATTATTACTCAAGGACTTGCACCCACTTCTGGGGAAAGAGTTATTGTGCTTCTGGTTGTACACAGGACACTTGATTTACATAAGGTGAAAATATGACATTGCTTTTATTTAAAAATTTAGAATGGTTTAAGTAGATGTATATGGGCTCCATGTTGACAAGGCAAGGACTGTGGTACGTTGTTGCTCTTTGTGCTGTCATTCAACTCTCTGTTCTCTCTCTCTTCAAGTTCAGGTGCTCTGTCTTCGATATCACTCTATCTGATTTTTTTTTCTTCTTTTATGATTTCAGTTCTGCTGTTGTATGTCTCTAATGTGTTTTTATGCTCACTTATTATATCTTTCATTCCCATAAGTTCTGTAATTTTTCTACTCAAGTTTGCAAAATCTTTGTGCTTGTCTACTGTCTTCTTCATGTCCCTTATCTCTTTAGCTCTATTATATTTCAACTCCTTGATTTGATGTAGGAGATTTATATGAACATCATTGATTAGTGGTCTCAAATCCTGTGTCATATCTGGGACATTGATTTGCCCCTCTCCATGAGCCATATCTTCCTTTATCTTAGCATGGCTTGTAAATTTTTGCTGAGGTCTAGTCACCTAATTATGATGGTGAGTTTACTCTGATACTTATTTTCTCTCCCTTGCATAGGAAATTAGTGCTGGGTGGCCATGGGTTGCCTCTGTTTTTGATTCTCACTCCAACATGTTCTGGATCTTTAGGATTATCTCTGTTTAGTTGCTTAAATCAGACAAAGACCCAGTAATTGTTTGCAGACCAGTTTCCAAGGATCTTGAGGAGGGAGTTTATAAAAGACTAAAAAGCTTCTTTTATTTATTTACTTTTATAAAACCTTGCATGCATTTTATTGGTCTGCAAGCAATTGGTGCTATTCACCAGATCCCTCTGCTCACACCCTGGTCAGAATGTGCTTACTCTAACTCCACCTGGGTGGCAGTGCAGAAACAACATGACACCGAATTCTCCCTCAGAGCCAAACCTCACTAAATCAAACTTTCTCAGAAACCGATTTCCTTCTTTGGCTGGTTGTCATTTTTCCAGGGAGGAAATAAATTCTGCTTAGTCAGTAACAAGTTCAGGTCAATAAGGAGGACTCTTTAGTACCCTGCCAGCTTCCAAGACAAAACAACAGTGGAGACTCACCTGGTCTGGAAGGCTGTGACTTGGACACAGCAGACCACATTTTTTGGCCAAAAACTGAATTGGCCATAGGCTGTATTGCTCACCTTCTATTTCTTGGGAAGATGGACCCCTGTGATCTCTCTTATCCATAGCCACTGGCCCAGGGTTGGAAGACTCAATGTTGTCTGCTCTGAGGATGAGGATATGTGTGCCAGAAGCTGAAGCTATAGTTTTTATTCACCGATCTTTCCTGTCAAATCTCCTTTTCTACATCCCTTTCTCTTCCATGTGGTGTCCATCACTCCCTGGTGTCCTAAATTTTAAAACAGTTTCTGCTTGTCCTATAGCTATTTTTGTGGGAAAAAAAGTGAGTCCTATGTTTCTCTAATCCTCCGTCTTCCCAGAAGTCTGCTCTATTTTTTTTCTCTGTATATTTTTAATGCTCTTTTTTATCTTTAGCTTCTATTGCCTGAAGGATTAATTTTGGTGGGATTTCCCCCCTTGTGGCAGCCTTTGTAGATCAGATTTACCACCTAGAACAGATCCAGGCATCCACAAAGGGAGTGTAAATTGATTCTAATATGCTCTGAGGAGGAAGCCCTAAACTTTCTCTTTAAGGTCCCCCCATCTACATTTTCATAATGTACCCAGCAGATAGTGCTCTTCATCCAGTTGTTCCCTGCTGCCCTAAGGTGTTAATGTGCCTTTAATTCTCAGCTGATGTAGTTCCTTATAGAGGTGTGGTTGAAAATGAGGCTTGCAGCCTTCCCAGGAAGAGGGTGTTGCACAACTCCCAGCTCCTGATATCTGAGTTTTCTAATTCATTGCCACTACCTGTACTATGTCCTCTTAGTTGGGGAGGATGAATCTGCCCAAGCTGTCCATAACAGAGTATTCAAACAGTGCAGTGCTTCCTCTCCTTCTTGGGATTCATTGGGGCTAGGAGTGAAGCAGTCCTTTAAGGTGGATAGGGTGAATCTACCTTCTCTGCCCCAAGAAACCCATCAAACTGCACACAATTTCCATTGCTACTGGGCAAAAGGGCCCAAGCAGTGGCTGCTGGTAGCCATCCAACCTGGGCACACTGGACCTGATCCCTGTTCCAGGAGTCTGGTGTGCTTTTCAGTCACTTCTGTTTCCACTCCCTCTGGGAATGGAGGTAGAACAAAGCTTGCTGGATTCTTTGTTGCTTGAGCGAATTTAAACTTCAGCTGTGCTCAGAATTGGAGACCATCTAGCTGAATTTCTAATCAAAACCCATAATTGGTTCCAGGCCACTTCTCCTCCACTGCATTTGGGAGAGGGAGCTTCTGCATCCAACCAGTGAGTGTATCTGATGTCAGCCCACTTCACCAATGAGGGATAGGCATGAAACCCTGAAGCATGGAGGTAACTACTCATGAAACATCACCTCAGATTGTCAGTCTCTGCTTTCTGCTTTTCCCTGGATGGTGTACTTCTGATCTTCAGAATCTCCAAAACCATTGATCCAGATTGATCCTGACTGATTATCAGCTGCCTTGTAGGATGAACTAATTGTTAGATCTCCCTATTCTGTTGCCATCTTCAGAGCTCCCTTCCTTCAGAGTAAATTTTAAATTTTTTTCTATGGTCTAATTTATTACATTTTGTTTTACATTATTAGAAGAATGATGAGAATATATAATATTTTCCATGGTTAGTAAAGAACATTAAAATATTAGTTTTAGGATTAGAGTTACTATTAAGATAATTAATTTTTAATAAAGTTATAATATCTATCTTACATGGATTATTTATGTTCACAATTAATTAAGATGACTGTGTCAAAAAAATCTTTCCAACCAGATTCTGGAGGCAGAAACATAAATCTCTAGTAAGATTGGGCAAGTACATATTTACAGTGAACAACTTGTTCAGTATGAGGGCAATACTTGTTCTGGCTTTGCATCTTGTGACTTCAATTATTTTCAGGGAAAAAAAGAATGCTTCTGTAAAAAGGGTATTCCAAAAAATTTAGTGTATATTCATGATCAAGGTACTGTACCATTTCCTTTGTTGCAGATTATCATACACAGAATAAAAGAGCAAGTCAAGGGAAGCGGATTTGGCTCTACAGATAGAGCATCTGCCTACCACATGGGAAGTCCACAGTTCAAACCCAGGACCTCCTTACCCATGTGATGAGCTGGCCAATGCACAGTGCTGATGCATGCAAGGAGTGCTGTGCCACGCAGGGGTGTCCCCTGCATAGGGGAACCCCATGTGCAAGGAGTACACCCCATAAGGAATCCACCCAGCATGAAAAAAGTGCAGCCTTCCCAGGCATGAGACCACACACATGAAGAGCTGATGCAGCAAGATGACACAACAAAAAGACACAGATTTCCGGTGCTGCTGAAAATAATACAAGCAGACACAGAAGAACACACAGTGAATGGACACAGAGAACAGACAACTGGGTGGGGGGGCGGGAAAGGGGAGAGAAATAAATAAAAAATAAATATTTTTAAAAAAGAGCAAACCAACTGTATCATTGGGTGAAATAATAAAAATCCTAGTTTTTATGACTGTTTAAGAATAAACAGGCAGGAGAATCTCTGAAGAAGATGATGGAGTAGACAGCCCCAGAACACAGTCTTTCCACCAAAATAACTATTAAACAGGCAGGAATTTCTCCAAGGGCAGCTATTGTTTACACCCACCCTGAACAAAGGTGTGGCAGTCTTTGTTTCAAACTTCCTTTAAGAAGGGTGACAGCAGCCTTGGTTTCAATCCACCTTAACAGGGTCAGTGTCAGTGGACATTTAAAGATGCTGTGCTTTAATTGGTAAAAAGGTTGTTTGCAAATCTTTGGAAATGATTAGAAATGGAAAAAGCATATCATAGTGTTTATAACTAGCAGAGCTCTTATAAGTGTATGACAATAGTTGAAACAGAAAGTAAAAGATTATGTATGACAGTAGAAAGAAAACTAAAAAGTGTAACATGGGCTTGTATAACAGTGAAACCTCATGTAAAATAAGAATATGGGTGATATTGCATATATAAGACTGTTTTTACAAAATATAAATACTAATCAACTTGAAAGACAGAAGCAGAATAACAGCTACATACAGCAGGGGAAACAGAGAGATTGAGAGGTGATGAGGGTTTTTTTATGTTTTGTTTTGTTTTTTGTTTATTATTATTGGAATAAGGAAAATGATTTAATAATTATTGAAGTGAAGAATGCACAACTATGTGATTATACCAAATACCATTGATTGTACACATTGGATGGATTTATGCTTTATTAATACATATCAATAAAATTGATTTGTTTAAAAAATAATGATGCTGTGCTTCCTCAAGACAGCCAAGATGACCTTGCTGAAAAGTTGCAATTGCTAGGAACACCAGGAAGTTCAGCTTTTTTTTTTTTTTTATTTTTTTTTATTTTTTTATTTTTTATTGACTTTGTAATAATATTACATTAAAAATATATATGTGAGGTCCCATTCAACCCCACCCCCCCACCCCCCCTCTCCCCCCCCCAACAACACTCGTTCCCATCATCATGACACATCCATTGGATTTGGTAAGTACATCTTTGGGCACCTCTGCACCTCATATACATTGGTTCACATCATGGCCCATACTCTCCTCTATTCCATCATGTAGGCCCTGTGAGGATTTACAATGTCCGGTGAAGCACCATCCAGGGCAGCTCCATGTCCTGAAGACGCCTCCACCTCTCATCTCTTCCTGCCTTTCCCCATACCCTTTGTCCATTATGTCCACTTTTCCCAATCCAATGCCACCTCTTCTATGTGGACACTGGATTGGTTGTGTCCATTGCACCTTTATGTCAAGAGGAGGCTCAGATTCCACCTGGATGCTGGATGCAATCCTCCCATTTTCAGTTGTAATCACTCTAGGCTCCATGGTGTGGTGGTTGTCCTTCTTCACCTCCATCTTAGCTGAGTGTGGTAAGTCCAATAAATCAGATTGTAGGTGCTGGAGTCTGTTGAGGCTCAGGATCTGGCTATCACATTGTCAGTCCAGAGATTCAAATCCCCTAAATATATCTTAAACCCCAACATTAACTGCACCTCCAGCACATTAGCATGAAAGTCTTATGAAGGGAGATCCCATCTGAGTCCAGATTCATCACACATAAACACCATTTCCAAAGAGGGGCCATCTGCCCTGGTAGTTAACCCCATCAGCCATGACCATAACTCCCATGGGTCTCTTTAGCCCTCAAAGGAACCAATATCTGGGGGTTGTATCTGCTTTATCTGTCTCTCTGACTCTGCTCAGTTGTGCATGAGGGCAAACCTTCTGCCAGCCTCCAGACTCTTTTTTAGAAACTCGTAGCCATATAAACTCATTTCTCCTTTCCATTTCCCCCTTACTTTAGGTCAAACAGCATTTTAAAGTCATGGTATTTTATGTAGACATGGATATTCTGCTGATCCGCATTGAACCTTCCGTATAAGGTCATTTTCCAGTTGCATCATCAGTTGGTAGTTGATAGTGGTCCCTCGTTGCCAGGGAGGCTCATCCCCGGGTGTCATGTCCCACGCTGGGGGGAAGGCATTGCATTTACATGCTGAGTTTGGCTTCGAGACTGGCCACATTTGAGTAACATGAAGGCTGACAGAAGGAAATTCCCAGGCACAAAGTCGCTCTAGGCCTTGTTATTATTTTGGGTTTATCAGCTCACAAGCATAGTCATTAGTATCAGGGGCTCACTGTTGAACCCTCACTCCCTCCCGGTCCCCACCACTGTACCTGGGAGACTGTCGCTGCTCCCCTAGGGACCACGACAGAGCACCACTGGCCGGGAACCCAGTACCCCCCCTACTGTGGTTTTTAATTGTTGCCACTATGAGTATATCCAAACATTACCATGCACCCTGGACATATGTTCTGTACAGCTCCCTGTCAGTCATATATCATCTGTCATTGGTATCCCATACCAGTATCCCTCCATTGCCATTGTTGAAACACTCTGTGATCCAGAACTCCCCGAAATTTGAAGCCCAATATAATGACATGGTCCCTTACTAGGGAATGGCATATAGCGATGAGTTTAAAGGATAGATAAAGAACTTGGATAAAGTTAGATAAAGAACTTAGATAAAGAATGTTGACTTGAAAAAATTCCACATCCTATTTTTTTCTTTTTTTTTCCCCCCCCCCCCCCCTAATTATTCAGCTTTTCTTCACAGGAGTCCTAGACCACAGCAATGTATATATATAATATACAGCACTCCCACATATCCACCAGAAAACCTTTTCCCTTCCACAGTGATACTCTTACGCCCTATTCATATCATATTTACTTAAAGTGATGTACAGAGTCTGAGACACTAGCTTTCTAACAAGGTGACATCTGTATTTACATTATGGTGCATACTTTAGGATACACAGTTCTTTACATTTTTAGTTATCCTATGTTTTACATTATGGTTTACATTATCAGTCCGTCATCTCCTACATGTTATGGTGTAATATTACATGTTTTATATCCATCCTTGTGTACTCTCAAGAAACTCCTCTCTTACCCCCCATTTACTTTGGTTCCACACATTTAACGTCCATTTTCCCTTCCACCTTAGTGCCCTCAGTGATAGCCAACCTCCGTTTCCTGAGGAGCCACTTCCAGAGATAGATGGAATAGTGTTCAGTGCCTAACTTGCTCAACTGCCCCAATGCCCTGGGAGCCACCCTTTCTCTCGAGGGATACAGTTCCCTCTATTGGATGGCATTAGTCCTCCCCAGGATGTGGGTCCACCCCCACTCTCACTACTTGGGTTTCTACCCCATGGTGTCACCCACTCTGGCAGAATGAGCATTTAGACATTCCCCAGGAGCCCGTCCTGCATCAGACCCTCCCCTCCGAGCATTCTAAACAGGTAACCCTCTTTATTATATTTTGATATGATTTTCTCGGCATTTTACTCTCCACCAACACCTGACCCTCTCCTGTTTCGTATGCTACCCCTCCCTCCCCCCACTTTTGGGCAACGTTACCCACCCGTCCCTCCCCAGCCACCCTCAAACCCGCAAAGCCCCAAGCAAAGGCAACCCCTTGCCCCCCTTTTATCTCTTCTTTGTGTTCATACTTACCACCATCTCGTCTTAAATTCCACCCCTGCAGACATCGGCTCATATCCTTCCTCCACCCTCCGATTTCCTGCAAGCCTATCGTTCAGTCTCTTGCTATCTAGGGCAGCTTGTTTATTTCATATCATTGAGGTCATGTAGTATTTGTCCTTCAATGTCTGGGTTGCTTCACTCAACATAAGGTTCTCAAGATTCATCCATGTTATCACATGTGTTTGTAGTGTGTTTGTTCTTACAGCCGAGTAGTATTCCATTGTGTGTATATACCACATTTTATTGATCCACTCGTCTTTTGATGGGCATTTGGGTTGATTCCAACTTTTGGCAATGGTGAACAATGCTGCTATGAACATTGGTGTACATATATTGGTTTGTGTTCTTGTTTTCAGTTCTGCTGGGTATATTCCCAGCAGTGGTATTGCTGGGTCATATGGCAAATCTATGGCTAGTTTTTTGAGAAACCGCCATACTGTTCTCCAGAATGGTTGGATCCTTCTGCATTCCCACCAGCAGTGGATGAGTGTTCCCCTTCCTTCACATCCTCTCCAGCACTTGTATTCTTCTGTTTTTTTCATAGCTGCCAATCTTATGGGTGTAAGATGGTATCTCATTGTGGTTTTGATTTGCATTTCCCTGATAGCTAGAGATTTGGAACATTTTTTCATGTGCTTTCTTGCCATTTGTATTTCTTCTTCGGAGAAGTGTCTGTTTAAGTCTTTTTCCCATTTTTTAAATTGATTGTTTATCTTTTTATTTTCAAGATGTAGGAGTTCTTTATATATGCAAGTTATAAGTTTCTTATCAGATATATGATTGCCAAATATTTTCTCCCACTGTGTGGGCTCCCTTTTTACTTTCTTGACAAACTCCTTTGAGGTGCAGAAGGCTTTAATTTTGAGGAAGTCCCATTTATCTATTAGTTCTTTTGCTGCTCGTGCTTTTGGTGAGATATTCATAAATCCATTACCTATTACAAGGTCCTGTAGATGTTTCCCTACACTGCTTTCTAAGGTTTTTATGGTCTTGGCTCTTATATTTAGGTCTTTGATCCATCTTGAGTTGATCTTTGTATAAGGTGTGAGATGGTAATCCTCTTTCATTCTTCTACATATGGCTATCCAGTTCTCCAGACACCATTTGTTGAATAGGCCACTCTCTCCCAGTTGAGAGGGTTTGGTGGCTTTATCGAATATTATGTGGTTGTATATGTGAGGTTCTATATTAGAGCTTTCAAATCGATTCCATTGGTCTATATGTCTCTCCTTATGCGAATACCATGCTGTTTTCACCACCGTAGCTTTATAGTATGTTTTGAAGTCAGGTAGTGTGATTCCTCCAATTTCGTTTTTCTTTTTCAGTATGTCTTTGGCTATTCGGGGTCTCTTTCCTTTCCAAATAAATTTCATAGTTAGTTTTTCTAGTTCCTTAAAGAAGGCTGCATTGATTTTTATTGGGATTGCATTGAATGTGTAGATCAATTTTGGTAGGATAGACATCTTAATAATGTTCAGTCTTCCTATCCATGAACAAGGAATAGTCTTCCATTTATTTAGGTCTTCTTTGATTTCCTTGAACAATCTTGTATAGTTCTCAGTGTATAAGTTCTTTACCTCTTTAGTTAAATTTATTCCTAAGTATTTGATTTTTTTATTTACTATTGTGAATGGTATTTGTTTCTTGATTTCCTCCTGATCTTGCTCATTATTGGTGTACAGAAATGCTACTGATTTTTGCGCATTGATCTTATAACCTGCGACTTTATTAAACTCATTTATGAGTTCTAGAATCTTCGTTGTAGATCTCTCAGGGTTTTCTATGTATAGGATCATGTCATCTGCAAATAATGAAATTTTGACTTCTTCCTTTCCAATTTGAATGCCTTTTATTTCTGGTTCTTGCCTCAGTGCTCGAGCAAGTACTTCTAAGACAACGTTAAATAGGAGCGGCGACAGTGGGCATCCTTGTCTTGTTCCTGAGTTTAGAGGGAAGGAGTCTAGGATTTCTCCATTGTAAACAATATTGGCTTTAGGTTTTTCATATATACTCTTTATCATGTTCAAAAAATTTCCTTGTATTCCAATCATTTGGAGTTTTTTATCAAGAAAGGGTGCTGTATTTTGTCAAATGCTTTTTCCGCATCAATAGATATAATCATGTGATTTTTTTCCTTCAATCTGTTTATATGGTGTATTACGTTGATTGATTTTCTTATGTTGAACCATCCTTGCATACCTGGGATGAATCCCACTTGGTCGTGGTGTATAATTCGTTTAATGTGTTGTTGAATACGATTAGCAAGTATTTTGTTAAGTATTTTTGCGTCTAGGTTCATTAGAGAAATTGGTCTGTAATTTTCCTTTCTTGTGATGTCTTTGTTTGGCTTTGGTACTAGGGTAATGTTGGCATCATAGAAGGAGTTGGGTAATGTTCTTTCTGTTTCGATGGTTTGGAATAGTTTCAGCAGGATTGGTGTCAGTTCTTTCCGGAATGTTTTATAGAATTCACCTGTGAAGCCATCTGGCCCTGGGCTCTTCTTAGTTGGGAGATTTTTAATAACTGATTCTATCTCTCTGCTTGTGATTGGTTTGTTAAGATCATCAATTTCTTCTTTTGTCAATATGGGCTGTTTATGTGTTTCTAGGAATTTGTCCATTTCCTCTAGATTGTCGTTTTTGTTGGAATATAGTTTTTCAAAATATCCTCTTATGATAGTCTTTATTTCTGTGGGGTCAGTGGTGATATCGCCTTTCTCATTTCTTATTTTGTGTATTTGCATCTTCTCTCTTTTTTTCTTTGTTAGTGTTGCTAAAGGTTTGTCAATTTTGTTAATCTTCTCAAAAAACCAGCTCTTGGTCTTGTTTATCTGTTCAAGTGCTTTCTTATTTTCTATTTCATTTAGTTCTGCTCTTATCTTTGTTATTTCCTTCCTTCTTCTTCCTGTTGGGTTACTTTGTTGTTGTTTTTCTAATTCCTTCAAATGTGCAGTTAGTTCTTCAATTTTTGCTCTTTCTTCTTTTTTGATATATGAATTTATGGCTATAAACTTCCCTCTCAGTACTGCTTTTGCTGCATCCCATAAATTTTGGTATGTTGTGTTGTCATTATCATTTGTTTCAAGGTAGTCATTGATTTCTTTTGAGATTTCCTCTTTGACCCACTGTTTTTCTAAGAGTGTGTTGTTTAATTTCCAAATCGTGGTGTGAAATCTGGGCTTCTTTCCCTTGCAAATCTCCAGCTTGACTCCACTGTGGTCAGAGATAATGTTTTGTATGATTTCAATCTTTCTGAATTCGTTCAGCCTTTCTTTGTGGCCTAGCATATGATCTATCTTGGAGAATGATCCATGTGCGCTTGAGAAAAATGTATATCCTGCTGTGTTTGGGTGTAGCGATCTATATATGTCTATTAGATCGAGCTCCTCTAATATACTATTCAGATGTTTTGTGTCTTTGGTGATTCTCTTTTGAGATGTTCTGTCCAGAGTTGATAGTGGTGTATTAAAATCCCCCACTATAATTGTAGATGTATCTATTCTTTCACTTAGTTTTTCCAGCGTTTGCCTGACGTATTTAGAGGCACCCTTGTTAGGGGCATAGATATTTATGATTGTTCGATCTTCTTGACAGATTTTCCCTTTGACTAAAATGTAGTATCCTTCTTTGTCTCTCACAATTGTTTCACATTTAAAGTCTATTTTGTCTGATATTAATATAGCTACTCCTGCCTTTTTTTGGTTATTGTTAGCTTGTATGATTGTTTTCCAGCCTTTCACTTTCAATCTCCATGCGTCTCTGGGTCTAAGATGTGTCTCTTGTAGACAGCATATGGATGGGTCATATTTCCTTATCCAGTGTCCCAGTCTGAATCTTTTGATAGGTGAGTTTAATCCATTGACATTCAGTGTTATTACTATCAAGGAATTATTTGTGTTAGCCATATTTTGATTGGATTTGTGTTTGTCATATTTTGTTTGTATATTTTTTTTGTCTTTTTTGTTGTTGTTGTTGGTCTTATACTCTCCTCCAACTTTGCCTTTCCTGTTTTTTCCTTTCTTCCTGCAGAACTCCCTTTAGAATTTCTTGAAGGGGAGGTTTCTTGTTGGTATACTCTTTCAGTTTCTGTTTGTCTGCGAATATTTTGAACTCTCCATCATGTTTGAATGCTAGTTTAGCTGGATAGAGTATTCTTGGTTGGAAATTTTTTTCCTTTAGTACCTTGACTATATCATACCACTGTCTTCTTGCCTCCATGGTTTCAGAAGAGAAATCAGCACTTAATCTAATTGAGCTTCCCTTGTATGTGATGGTTTTCTTTTCTCTTGCTGCTTTTAGGATCTTCTCTTTGTCTTGAGCATTGGATAATTTGACAAGTATATGTCTTGGGGTGGGCCTGTTGGGGTTTATGACTTGTGGAGTGCGCTGTGCTTCTTGGATATGTACATCTGTCTCTTTCAGTAGATTTGGGAAGTTTTCAGTCATTATTTCCTGCAACACTCTTTCTGACCCCTTTCCCTTCTCTTCACCTTCTGGAATGCCTATAATACGTATGTTTGAGCGTTTTGCATTGTCATTCAGGTCCCTAAATCCTAATTGGATTTTTTCTATCTTCTTATTGACCCCTTCTACTATCTGTTTGATTTCTGATGTACTGTCTTCCACATCACTAATTCTCTGCTCTGTCTCTTCTAGTCTGCTAATATTTGCTGCAAGTGTATTTTTGATTTCTTGAACTGTGGTGTTCATTCCCATCATATCTGTTATGTTTTTGCGTATGTCTGCAATTTCCCCTCCAAGTGATGTCTTCATGTTGTTAACCTCTTTCATTACTGCATCAAATTTGTCGGTGATAAATGTTCTGAGATCTTTCATTGCTTGTGCCAAGTTTTGCTCCCCTTCGTGATTATTGGTTTGTTGATTGGATTCAGCCATGTTTTCCTGATTATTGGTTTGGTTCGTGGATTTTTGTTGCTTTCTGGTCATCTCTTTATTTTGACGAATTTAATCAGTTCCTTAGCTTCTTTGTCTGCTCTTGGAGGTTAATTAGTTGTTATTTTTGCACAGGTGTTATATCTTCTCTTTGTCACTTTTTTCTTCTTATTCTAGTTACTTGTTGTTGGTTAAGTTCACTTTAGAGGAAAGTATTAGTGTTGGGGAAAGGCAATTGTGTAAGCAAGGGAAAAGTGTAAAGTTGTTTTGGTGATGTATGTTAATAAAGCAGGAATATGAGATCTGGAAGGATGGAGGTTAGATTCATGTAGATTGTATAGAGTTATAGCTGTAGGTAGAGTACCTTTTATGAAGTTGATGACTGAATTTGGGAGGAATATGGTATGAACTACACAGCTATTGTTTTCATGAGAGAGGGAAAAAGAAAAGAAAGGTAATAGTTTCAAGAGTGGATAATAGACAGAAAACAGAACAAAGGTATTAGAAATTAAGAGTTAGACACTTTGTGGATCAAAGAACGGGAGGTGGGGGGTGGAATATAGGAGAGACAGTAGATGATAGTGGATATCAAGATGCAGGGGAAGGGGGATAGTGTAGGTAGCCTAAATCAGTTCACACAGAAATGAGGCAGTGGAGGATGGGAAAACCCAGCAAATGTGAGGTGTTCCCTGTAGCACCTATTGTATACTTGAATTAAAGTAAAAATAAGTGGAAGATGAGGGACAAGAGGGAAAGAGAAAACCGAAAAAAAAACAAACAAAAAAAAAAACAAACTAATTATAATAGAGAAAAAAGAAAGGCAAGAAGAAAGGAAGAAAGAAAAAGAGGATGGGCAAACGGTGGGGAACGGATAGGGAGAAGAGAGATACAGGTACACACGTGTCACAATTGCAACACTATCTAAAACAACAACTTCCCCCCGCTTTGCCCTAAAACCCCCCCGTCTGTCTGCCCAAATGGGTCTGCAAGCACCTCCCTTCCCACAAACCCCCAATAGGCCGCCCAGGGCCCACGAACTCCCCAGTACTGCAGATGCTCAAAAAAAAAAAAAAAAATTTAAGTAAAATTAAAAAAAACAAACAAACAAACAAACAAAAAAAAAAAAACAAAAAAAAACAGAAACCCCTCCGCAGGCCCGGCTCCGCCCGCCGCGGAGGCTTGGACCGGCTCTGCCCGGCTCCTCACGCCGCCTTGGCCTGGCCTGGCTCCACCCAGCTCCGCTCGCTACAGCGGCCCAGCCGGCTCCGGCATCCACCTCCCGCCACCGCGGCCTGGACCGGCCCTGCCCGGCTCCGTACCCGCCGCGGCCTGACCCCGGCCCGCCCGGCTCCAAACGCTACCGCGGCCCGCAGCCGGGGCCTGAACGGGCCCCGCCCGGCTCCAAGCGCTACCGCGGCCCGCAGCCGGGGCCTGCACCGGCCCCGCCCGGCTCCAAGCGCTTCCGCGGCCCGCAGCCGGGGCCTGCACCGGCCCCGCCCGGCTCCAAGCGCTACCGCGGCCCGCAGCCGGGGCCTGCACCGGCCCCGCCCGGCTCCAAGCGCTACCGCGGCCCGCAGCCGGGGCCTGCACCGGCCCCGCCCGGCTCCAAGCGCTACCGCGGCCCGCAGCCGGGGCCTGCACCGGCCCCGCCCGGCTCCAAGCGCTACCGCGGCCCGCAGCCGGGGCCTGCACCGGCCCCGCCCGGCTCCAAGCGCTACCGCGGCCCGCAGCCGGGGCCTGCACCGGCCCCGCCCGGCTCCAAGCGCTACCTCGGCCCGCAGCCGGGGCCTGCACCGGCCCCGCCCGGCTCCAAGCGCTACCGCGGCCCGCAGCCGGGGCCTGCACCGGCCCCGCCCGGCTCCAAGCGCTACCGCGGCCCGCAGCCGGGGCCTGCACCGGCCCCGCCCGGCTCCAAGCGCTACCGCGGCCCGCAGCCGGGGCCTGCACCGGCCCCGCCCGGTTCCAAGCGCTACCGCGGCCCGCAGCCGGGGCCTGCACCGGCCCCGCCCGGCTCCAAACGCTACCGCGGCCCGGCCCGGCCTGGCTCAGCCCCACCGAGCGGGGCTAGATGCCTCGTCTCCGCCTACCCAAGAAGGGAATCCTCTGCAGGTAGCTGGGATCTCCGTGTATATTTCACAGACGAATCCTCTCTGTTACCTTCCCTCCAAATCGATGTCCAGACACCTCCGGACCAGCAAAAATCCCGAAACAATCCGGTCCCAAAGAGTCTCCAACGCCGCCCAGCCGATTCCCTGCAGAAGACTCTAACAGGGATGTTCACTCAGCCGCCATCTTGCCCCCTCCTGTCAGGAAGTTCAGCTTTGAGAAGTCATCAGAGAAGCCCTTGTTGCCTCCTGATTCCCTCTGCAGAGCAATTTAGAGCTAGATTGTGACCCCATCATGAGGACCCAGACTTGTTTAAGCTGGAAAAGACTGACTGAAAGTGCTTTCCATTGTACCCTCCTCCCAGAATTTTCCCTCTTGGCAAAACCAATTTGAGAAAATAAAGAGTGCAAAAAACTATAGAAGTGGACTGACTTGGATGAAAGCCTGTTAGCTTCAAACACCTGGGAAAGGGAATTCTGTCTACTGGAAAACAGAGGGGAAAAACAAAACCCTGTAAACAGTGAGACTCCAAAGCAAGTAAAAGCCCAGGACAAGACACAGGCAGGGAAAGACAGTGAAAACCATGCACACAACATTCACTGTAGGAAGATCTTCATAAGAGGGCTATAGTTCAAGAAAAATCTCTGTTTTTTCACAATTTGGTTACAAAATTAAGAAACAGACATATTAGGAAGAAACTCCAAAGATAATATTTTCAAATATGAAAACATACATTGTCCAACAAAAGAGTAAAAGTTAAAGAAAGAAACGGGAAATGATGGCCAATCCAAAAGAAGAGGATAGAAACCCAGAAAACAATAATGAAGAAGATAAGAATGTAGACATAACACACAAAGCCTTTTAAAAAAGGATCATAAAAAATGATCAAGAAAATGAAAGTACAGAGAACTAAAGGATATAAGGAAAACAAATAGCAAGCAATATGAGAGAATCAGTAAAGCGAAAGAAATTGAGAAAAGTACCAAACAGAACTACTGTAGCTGAAGGCCACAATAATTGAAATGAAAAATTCCCAGGAGGGTTTCAAGAGCAGAATGAAGCTGGAAGAAGAAGGAATCAGTGATCTCAAAGACAAGATACTTGAAATGAGTCAGGATGAGGAGAAGAAGGAAAAAATAATTACTAATAGTGAAAATGCCTAAGAAACCTCTAGTACACTATCAGGTAGAAAGATATATGTATTATGGGAGCCCCAGAAGAAGAAAGAGGGAAAAAGGCAGAAGGAATATTCAAATAATAATGGCAGAGAAATTCCCAAACTTAGCAGAAGACATGATTATGAACATCCAAGAAGCTCAGAGAACACCAACTATGATAAAAATAAATAAAAATACACCTCATCGTATATTGATCACATGATCGAATGCAATGGATGAGGAAAAAATCCTGAAGGCTGCAACAGAAGATCAATATGTTACACACAAGGGTGTCCCATTGGATTAAGAACCAATTTCTCATCAGAAACTATTGAGACAAGAGGGCCATGTATTGAAATACTCCAAGTGCTGACAGAAAAAAAAACAACAACTGCTCACCAAGAAATTCTATCCAATGAGATTCTCTTTCAAAAATTAGGGAGAAAATAAGACATTCTCAGAAAAACAAAAAGCAGAGGGAGTTGATCACCACTAGAACTCACATAACAGCAATGCTAAAAGGAGTTCTACAGATTGAAAGGAAAGGATACTAGACAGTGGTTGAATACAGCATAAAGAAATAAAAACTTGCATTTAAAACAACCATTTAGCCAATTATAAATGCCAGTATTATTGTAGTGTACTGTTTGGTATTTAACTCCACAAGTTATTCCTATGGATGCTAAAATGCAAATGTATACAAAACTATGATAAATCTATATTTTTGACATACAATGGACAAAAGTATAACTAGCAGCAATTACAGAAATATGGAGGGGGGTCAGAGGGGTAAAGGAAATACACATGAGCATGCTATTGACCTGAAGCTGGTATCAAACCAAATATGATTGTTGTATATTTAGGATGCTAAATTTTGCTAATCACAAGGAAACTACAAAGATAATAGATACAAATGAGAAGGCACTCAATATGGCACAACATAAAAAAATTAAAAAAATATAAAAGTAGTCATTAACAGAAGTGAGAGACAAAAGGTATATGATTTACAAAGCCTAAACAGCAAAAAAGGAAAAAGAAAGGCGCATATTGTCAGTAGTAACCTTAAATTTAAATGGATTATACTCTCCAGTCAAAAGCAAGAGATTGGCAGAATGGATAAAAAAAGCATAACCCAACTATAGGCTGCCTGCAAGAGACTCACCTGAAATTCAAAGACACAAGTAGGCCAAGGGTGAAAGGGTGGAAAAAATATACCATGCAAATAGTAACAAAAAGAGAACTCTGGTGTCTATACTAACATCAGATAAAGTAGATTATAAGTCAAAAACAGTTACAAGGGACAAAGACGATCAGTATATACTGATAAATGAGACATTTTAATGGGAAGATGTAACAATTATAAATTTATGCACCCAACATCAGAGTACCAAAATAGAAGAAGCAAGATTAGAAGGGAGAAATAGATGGTTCTACATTAAGAGAAAGATAGTTTAATACACCACTCTCAATAATGGATAGAAGAGTATCCAGAAGATCATAAAGAAAGTACATGACTTGAATGACACACCACACAAACCAGACCTAACAGTCATTATCTAGAACAGTGCTCTCAACAAAAACAGAATGCACATTCTTCTTGAGTGCACATGGATCATTCTCCAGTACAAACCATATGTTGGCCCACAAAACAAGGCTCAAAAATTTAAAAGAAAGCTATTGAAAGCATACAACATATATTCTCTGACCACAATGGAATGAACCTGGAAATCAGTAATAGAAAAAGGGGAAGTTAAAAAATATTTGAAAATTAAACAGCATACTCTTAAACAGTCAACAGGTAAGAGAGGGAGAGAGCAGTGAAATGAGGAAACATATTGAGGCAAAAGAAAATGAAAACATAATATACAAAAATGTATGAGAAACCATGATGGCAGTGTTGAGGGGAACATTTATAACTATAAATGCTTACATTAAAAAAAGATGAATGACTTTAAATTAGAGAACTAACCTCAAAACTGGAAGAACTAGAAAAAGAAGGGTAAAATTCCATCAAAGGAGCAAAAGGAAAGAAATGATAATGATTATAGCAGAAATAAATGAAATGGAAAAGAAAAGAAACAATAGAATCAACAAAACCAAGCCATCTAGAAAAGGAAGAATGAAATCAAAGGACTCACACTTCCATATCTGAAAATGTGTTACAAAGCTACAGTAACTGAAACAGCCTTGTAGTAGCACAAGCACAGACACATACACTAATGGAAGAGAATTTAGAGCTCAGAAATCAACTCTCATATTTATGGCCAAATGATTTTTGATAAGGTGGCAAAGATTACTCAATTGGGAAAGAATAGTTTCTTCAAAGGATGGGGCTGTTTAAACTGGATCTCCATTTGTACAAAAAAAAAAGAGACTCCCTACCACAAACTATACACAAAAATCAACTCTAAATGTTTCAAAGACCTAAATGTCAGAATTAGAGCCATCACACGCCTAGAAGAAATTATAGGAAAGCATTTTCAGTAACATATTAGACAATGTTTTCTTTTTAGAATTACACACAAGGCATAAACAACAAAAGACAAAATAGATAAATGGGACTGCACCATACAAAAAAATTTGTACCTCTAAGGAATTTACCATGAAAGTTAATAGGCAAGCTACATCATAGGAGAAAATATGTATAAACTACTTATCTGATAAAGTATTACTGTCCAGCATATACAAAGAAATAATTCAATTTAACAGCAAAAGGACAAAAAAGGAACTTAAAAATGGCAAAAGACTTGAACAGACATATCTCCAAAGAAGATAAAACAATGACCTGAAAGCACATTAAAAGATGCTGAACACCATTAACCATCAGGGAAATACAAACAAAACTAAAATGAGATACCATTTCACACCTATTAGAATGGCTGCTATTAAAACAAACAGAAAATACCAAGTGGTAGAGATGATGCAGAGAAATAGGAACATTCAATCATTGTTGCTAGTAATATAAAATGGTGTAGGCCTTGTGGAAAACAATTTGGCAGTTCCTCGTAAAGCTAAGCATAGAGCTACCATATGACCTGTCCATCTTACTACTGGGCATATACTCAAAAGATTTGAAATCAGGGGTGCAAACAGATATGTGCACACCAATGTGCATAGCAGCATTATTCACACCTTATCAAAAAAGATGGAAGCAACCCAAGTGTCCATCAACTGATGAATGGATAAATAAAATGTGGTATATATATTCAGCTTTTTAAAAAGTAATTAAGTCCTTGTAGATGTGACAACATGGATGAACCTGGAAGACATCATTTGAAGTGAAATAAACTGGACAAAAAGGACAAATATTGTATGATCTCACAGATTTGATACAATTAGAATATACAAACTCATAATGTCAAAAGTAGGAACTTAGGTTACCAGGGGATGGGCTAGGGACAAGGAATGGGAACCTAATGCCTCAAATGTATAGACTTGTTCACATGCTACTGCAATGACAGGTAAATGACATTATATATGTGTCAAAGACTGTAAAATGGTACAGCACAAAGTGTAATCCATAAATTAAAGAACTTGATTAGTAATAGTGCTTCAATTTAATTCAATTATAACAAAACTACCTCACTAACACAAGATGTGCATAAAAGGGGAAAATGTGTATATGGGTGGGTGGGGGTAATATGGGAATTCCCTATAAATTTGATGTAGGTTTCTTTAATCTAAACACAAAGTGTATACAGATTTTTTTTAAAGTGTAATTTTCCTATATGGGATGATGAAAACGTTTTGGTAATGGACAATGGTGATGGTAGCACGACATTGTGAATGCAATTAGAGTACTGAAATATTTATCTGAATATTATTAAAAGGGAAACTGCTAGATCATATCTATTTTATGAGAATAATTTTTTTTAATTCCATGAAATTTCCTTACACAAACAGTAACCCTAAGCTAAATGATGATCTTTAATTAATTGTACAATTATAGAAAAGTGCTATCTTCAATTGTAACAAATGTTGCAAGTGACCCATTTAGGGGGGAGTTGAAGGGCAAATAAGTGTGGACAAACACCCAGCAAACTCAGAGAGAAAAGTGCAAGGAGAAGGGGAGATAAGGTGGCCATAACAAAGGAGAAAAAATAAAATAAAAAAAGACCCCAGCCAGTGCTGAAATAGTCCCAAGGAGAAGGTGGAGAACAGATCAGGCAGGCTGTCACAATCAACTGACCTGGGGGAGAAAGGAACTACATCAATGAGAGGGTGAGCTAACAATGCTGGAGAGAAGGAAACCAGGGGAGATAACAAGGAAAAAGTTAGAAACCCAACCTGAGGGAAGAGAGGGAGGGGACAGGCAGATAAATATTTAGAAGCCTACCTAACCTATGCAGTGGGTATATCTCAGTGGATGAATTCCTGCTTCACATCTACTAGGTCCCTGGTTTAATACCTGGTACTGCTTAAGAGAAGGGATGCAAAGAATGATCCAGCAGGGATGTCAAGCATCCACCCAGCTAGCACCTTGTGAGAGGAAATTAAAGACTGAGATGATTTTTAGGTTTTTTGATCTGTTATTTTATATTAATTTTTGTTTTCTAATTTTTAAATTTATTTTGATTTTTTTAAATTTTATTCTCTAAAGCCAGTGGAGAGCAGGAAAGAGGGTGATTGATAATCACTGGCACACTGAGATGTCTCCTAGAGGCCTAAGAGAGAAGTTTGTTCTTTCCTAAGTTGTTTTTTTTTTCTATTTTCTATTACTGCATTTCCTTTCTTTGTCTTTTCCTTATTTTTTTTCTCATTGGTTTCATTATTCCTTTTCTTTCTTCCATTTTTCCCTCTTCCATTAAAATTCTTTCATTCCACCTTCTCTTGTTTGGTCTTTTATTTCTTCCGCTTCTCTTCACATCTATCCAGTCTTTTCTATTACTCTAAGTTTTTTCTAGTTTCATTTTATTTCTTGCTTTGTATTTTTCCACATTTTAAAAAATTCTTATACCTTTGTGCTTTTTATGATTTCTCACTTTTGTTATTTATTTTTTCTGGCTCTTCTATATTTCCTTTTCTATCTTTTTTTTTTTAATAATTACTATTATACTTTTCTCTTCTCTTTCCTTCTCTATGTTCTTAATTTTTTTTCAGGGAAATATGGACAACTGCAAGGATACAGATTATGTGCATCCCACTTTCAAAGAGGAAAGTTAACACAAAACAAAACAAAATAAAAGTATAGAGGAGAAAGAGAAATAAACTGTCTGAATAAGGCCCTCAAGACATTCTAAGAATCAAGAAGACATGGTATAGCCTAATGAACAAACTAAAAAACAGAAGGAGATGCAGAATGTGGAACAACTAATCAAGGATATCCATATAAATATCATGAATTAAATTAACAATGTGTAGGAAGAGATAAAAGATATTATTAAGACACTGGGGGAACTAAAGAAGGAACTGTTGGGAAGCTGACTTGGCCCAATGGTTAGGGCATTTGCCTACCACATGGGAGTCCGTGGTTCAAATCCCAGGCCTCCTTTATCCATGTGGAGCTGGCCCATGTGCAGTGCTGATGCGTGCAAGGAGTGCTCTGCCATGCATGGGTGTCCCCATGCAGGGGAGTCCCATGTGCAAGGAGTGTGTCCTATATGGAGAGCCGCCCAGCAGGAAAGAAAGTTCAGCCTGCCCAGGAATGGCACCACACACACAGAGAGTTGACAGAACAAGATGATGCAGCAAAAAGAAACACAGATTCCCGTGCCACTGACAACAGTAGCGGACAAAGAAGAACACGCAGCAAATGGACACAGAGAGCAGACGACTGGCCGGGGGGAGGAGGGGAGAGAAATAAATAAATAAATACATCTTTTGAAAAAAAGAAGGAACTGTAAACATACATAAAAACATAACAGATCTGATGGCGATGAATGGTAAAATGCAAGAAATCAAAAATATGTGAGAAGGGACATAGCAGCATATTTGAACAGACAGAAGAAAGAATTAGTGACATCAAAGATTCTAAATCTGAAATTACACAGATAGCAAAAAAGATATTTAAAAAGATAGAAAACCATCAACATGGACTTAGGGAATTGAATAACAACTCAAAAAAATTCAAACATATGCATTATAGGCATCCCAGATGGAGAAGAGAAGGCAAAGGGGGTAGAAAGATTGTTGGAGGAAATAATGGCTAAAAATTTTCCAATTTTTTGAATGACATGGATGTACATGTCCAGAAAGTGCAGCACACATCAAACAGTATAAATTTTAAGATGCCTACCCAGAGAAATATACTTATCAAATTGTCCAACACTCAAGACAAAGAGAATATACTAAAAGTAGCAAGATAAATGAGATCCATTACATACAAAGGAAGCTAGATGAGATTAAGCACTTATTTTTCATCTGAAGCCATGGAGATGAGAAGGCCATGGTATGGCAACGTTAAGGAGATAAAGGAAAAAAAAATCTGTCTTCCAAGAATTTTGTATACAGCAAACCTGGCATTGAAAAATGAGGAAGAGTTCAAAATTTTCACAGATAAACATGAATTAAAAGAGTATGTCAACAAGAAACCTGCCATTAAAGAAATATGGGTTTCTGTAGATTGAAAAGTAAAAACAGGACAGAGAATGTGGAAAAAAGTGTAGAAAGGAAAACTGCAAGTAAGAATAACTACAATGATAAAAAGAGAAATAAAACCAAAATATGACATCTACAAAACTAAATAAAAAATGGCTAATGTAAGCACTGCCTTAACAGTAATAACATTGAATGTTAGTGGAATAAACTCTCCAAACAAAAGACAGATTGGCAGAACAGATATGGAAATGATTCATTGTATGCTGTCTACAAGAAGTTCACCTTAAACCCAGTTATGCAAGGAGATTGCAAGTTTGAAAATTATTTTATATGCAAACAATAAAGAGTGTGAGTAGCTACACCAATATCAGACAAAATGGAATTTAAATGCAAAACCATAGCAAGAGCCAAAGAAAGACACTCTATATTAATAAAAGGGATATTCTATCTAGAAGAATGAAGAATGATAAACATTTATGAAACTATCCAGTGTGCCTCAAAATATGAAACAAACATGGAAAAACTAAGGGGTGAAATAAACACCTCTACAGTTATATTGCAGGACTTTAATGCAACATTATCACCATTAGAAAGAACATCTAGAGAGGATAATAATAAAGAAACAGAGAACTTTAATAATACATTAGATCTAAACCTAATAGACATAAGCAGAACATTACACACAAATACAGCAAGATATACATTCTTCTCAAGTGCACATGGATCCTTCTCCAGGTAAACCATAGGCTAGGCCACAGAACAAGTATCAGTGAATTCAGAAAGATTGCCCTGAAATTGTACAAATTAGTTTCTCAGACCACAACATAATGAAGCTGGATATCAATGAAGACATCACTGAGAAAAACAAAATAGAAACAAAGATATGGATGTTAAACAAAACACTCTTAGACAATCAGTGGCTCAAGGAGGAAATCACCCCCCGCAAAAAAAAAAACAGTAACTACCTTGTAATGAATAAAAAGGAAAATACAATATATCAAAACTTATGAAGTGCATCAAAAGAAGTGCTGAGATGGAAATTTTTAGTGATGAATGTTTATATTAAAAAGAAGAAAGAGCTAAAATTGAAGACCTAAGTGTACTAGGAAAAGAACAAAAAACTAATATCAAAGAAAGCAGAAAGAAGGAAATAACAAAGATTAGAGCAGAACTGAATGAAATTGAGAATGAAAGATCTCAAGAAAAAATTCACAAAATAAAATTGATTCTTTGAGTAGATTAATACATGTGAAAAAAACTTAGCTAGACTAAAATGAAAAAAGAGAAAAGAGACAAATATGTAATTTTTTTTAAAATGAGAGAGGTGATATCAACATTGATCCCACAGAAATAAAGGGCATCACAATAGGATCCTTTGGAAAATTTTATGCCAACAAGATGGATAGCTTAGATGAATTGGACTAATTTCCAGAAATACACAAGCAGCCTATATTGGCAAAAGGAGAAACTGATTAACTCAACAAACCAATCACAAAAATTGAGATTGAATTAGTCATCAAAAACATCTAATCTAAGAAAAGCTCAGGACAAAATAGCTTCACAGATGAATTATACCAATCATTCTGGAAAGAATTAACACCAATCCTGCTTAAACTCTTTCAAAAAATAGAAGCAGAGGGAACCTTTCCTAACTCATTCTATGATGCCAAAATCACCCTATTACTACATAAAGATGTATTACTACATCACCCTAAGCTACATAAGCTACATAAAGATGCCACAAGAAAAAAAAATTTCTGACCAATTTCTCTAATGAATCTGGATGCTAAATTCTCAACAAAAATACTTGCTAGTCATGTCCAGCAACACATCAAATGAATTATACATCATGATCAAGTGGGTTTCATTGCTGCTATTCAGGGATGAAACAAAATCAGTCATGAGTTGAGGTGGCTCAAATGGTTGAACACCCGTTTCTCATATATTAGGTCCAGGGATTGATCCTTGGTACCTCCTAAAAATAAAAAGAACAAACAAAAAAAAAACCAACACTTATTGACGAGTAGATATGGCTCAGTAGTTGTGTGCCTGCTTCGCATGTATGAGGTCCTGAAATCAATCCCCAGTACTAATAAAAACAAAAACAAAAACAAAGGAAATCAATCAATGTAATAAACCAAACAACAGTTAGACAGAAAAAAAATGACATGATCATTGCTATTGCTGCAGAGAAAGCATTTGACAAAATATAGCATCATTTCTTAATATAAATACTTCAAAAGAAAGGAATAGAAGGAATTTTTCCCAATATGATAAAGGTTATCTATGAAAAACCAGCTAACATTCAATGGTAAATTGCTAAAGTCTTTTCCTCTAAGATATGGAATAAGACAAGAATATCCACGATCACCACTCTTATTTAACATTGTGTTAGAAGTACCTGCTTGAGTTCTTAGTCAAGCAAAAGAAATAGAAGGCATCCACATTGGAAAGGAAGAAGTAAAAATCTCACTATTTGCAGATGACATAGTTCTATACATAGAAAGTCCTGAAAAAAAACACACACACAATAAATCTTCTACAGTAGATAAATGAGTTCATTAAAGTAGCAGGATATTAGATCAACATGCAAAATGCAGTAGCATTTCTGTAGACCAATAATGAGAAATTGCAGGAGGAATTTGGGGAAAAAAATCAATTTACAATAGCAAAAAAAATATCAATATCTGGGAATAAATTTAACTATATGTAAAAATGAGTTATACAAACAACATTGCTAAAGTAAATCAAAGACCAAAATAAATGGAAGACTATTTCATGTTCATGGATCAGATGATTAAAAATCATTAAGATTTCTATTCTAATTGATTTACTGATTTACAGATTTAATGCAATCCCAATAAAATTTACAACAGCATTTTTTAATTGAATTGGAAAAGCAAATTATGGAATTTATTTGGAAGGATGTGAAGTCCCTAATAAGCAAAAAATTATTGAAAAAGAAAACCAAAATTAGATGAATCATGCTCCCTGACTCTAAAGCATACCAAAAACCACCTTTGTCAAAACTGCATGGTATTTCCACAAGGATAGAAATACTGACAAATGGAACCAAATTTAGACTTCTTATACAGATCCTCATATATATGGTCAACTGATATTTTTCAAAGACACCAAGCCCACTGAACTGGGACAGAACAGACTCTTCAACAATTTGTGCTTGGAGAACTGGGTATACATACACAAAGAATGATATCATCACCATCTCAAGCCCTATGAAATATTAACTGAAGATGTAACAAAGATCCAAATATAAGAGACAATACTATAAAACTCCTAGAAGCTAAAGCAGGGAAATATCTATGCTCTTTTGTAGAAGGAAATGGTTTCATAATTTTTACACCTAAAGGGCAAGGAAAAAATTGTAAGTGATAACAGCACAAAATGAAAAATATTTTTGCTTCAAAGTTGTTTGTCAATAAAGTGAAAAGGCACCCTAATCAACAGGATAAATTATTTGATAAGCATTTATCGTATAAGGGACAGTATATATAAAGAAATCTTATATTTCAAAAATAAAAGAAAACAAACCATTTTTAAAAATGTCAATAGATTTGATTAGACAGTTTTCAAAAGAAAAAATAGAAATGAAGCACATGAAAACATTTCCAGCATTACTGTCTACTAGGGAAAAGCAAGTTAAAACTAAAATCAGATATCATCTTACAGTTATTGAACTGGTGGCTATTAAGGAAACAGAGAACTAGAAGTGCTGGAGAAGATGGAGAAGACAGGGAACACACATCTACTGCTGGTGGGAATGAAGAATTGTGCAGCCATTACGGAGGACAGTTTGGCAGGTACACAGGAAAGTATAGAACTGTGATATGATCCAGCAATCCCACTCCTGGGTATACAACCAGAAGAATTGAAAGGAGGGACACAAACAGATATATACACAGCAATGTTCATAGTGGCATTATTCATTATTTCAAAAAGATGGAAGAAGGATGGTGTAACAATGAGCCTTTGATACTGATGACTATGCTGACGAGCCTGTGCACCTGAAATATGAACTAGGCCTAGAGCCGCAGGATGCCTATGAGTTACCTCCTGAGACCCTCCATGTTGCTCAAATGTGGCCACTCTCGAAGTCAAACTCAGCATGTAAATGCATTACCTTCCACTCAGCATGGGACATGACTCCCTGGGAAAAGCCTCCCTGGCACTGAGGGATTACTGCCAAGCACCAGCTGATGATGTAACTAGAAAAAGACGTTGAATAAAAAAGTCAATTCAGACCAGCAGAATATCTCAGCCTACATGTAGGATCAGGTGTTAAAAATTGCTTTTTTTACCTTGAATAAAAGGGGGAAATGGAAAGGACAAATGAGTTTATATGGCTATGAGTTTCCAAAAAAGAGTCAGGAGGTCATCAGAGGGGTAATGCTTATGCATGCCTCAGCAGAGTCCCAGAGACAGCCAAAGTAGATACAAACCCAGGTACTGGTTCTCCTTAGAGCTACAGAGACCCACAAATTCTGTGGTCCTGGCAGATGGCTCTGGAGTTCAGTGCCATGTCAGTTGGCCCTACTTTGGAGTTTGTGTTCCTGAATGTGATGAAGTTGGATTCAGATGTGACATTTCCACACATGCCTTTTCTGTTACTTTTACCAGACCTGTGGTTCACGATGGAGTTGGTGTATACTCAGGAGACCTGAATCACTGGACAGTTCATGTGACAGACAGACTCTGAGCCTCAGCAGACTTACAACCCCAACCCTCTGGTTTACTGGACTTACGCCACCACCCCCCCCCCCCAGCAAACAGGGAGGTGAAGAAGGTCAACCACCACACCAGGGAGCCAAGAGTGCCTACAACTGCAAGCAGGAGAATTGCATATATCATCCATGTAGAATCTAAGCTCCCTCTCAATATAGAGGTGGAGTGGTCATAACCATCCCTGGGTCCACAGAGTGGAGGAATAGAGTATGGATTAGAGTGAACTTACTGATATTCTACTATGTACCTAATGTGAGTAATAATGGAAGAAATTGTAGCATTGATATGGGGGAAGTGGCCATGGTAGCTGCTGAGTGTCGGGAGAGGGAAGAAGAGATAAGATGTGGGGGCATTTTCAGTACTTGGAGTTGTCCTGGTTCATACTGCAGGGACAGATGCTGGACATTGCATGTCCTGCCATGACTCACAGGGTGGACTGTGGGAGAGTGTAGACTACAATGTAAACCATTATCCATGTGGTGTAGCAGTGCTCCAAAATGTATTCACCAAATGCAATGAATGTTGAAGTGATGACAGAGGTTGTTCCTGTGGGAGGAATGGGGTGAGTTGATGGAGGGTATACGGGCCCTCATTTTTTAAATGTAACATTAAAAAAAATTAAGAGGGTGGGATATAGGCTAATCTCCTTTATTTTCTATGTAACTTTTTGGTAACCTAAATCTTCTTTTTTACATAAAGCAAAAAATAAAAAAAGACACAGGGACATACAGAAAAAAACTTTACTATACATAAAAGATAATATATGGTGATGGAAGACACATGGAAAAGGTTTTTTTAATTTTTATTATTTTTAAACATTTATTTTAGGCTTTGGTATTGGAAAGGTTTTGGATTGCAGAAGGATCGCATCTGTGGCAGGAGAGGATTACTGGTGTAGGGAGTTAGTGATGGGGGAATGTGTGAGCAGGGTTGTATCCAGTGTAAGACTTTATGTAATATTGATATGTTCAAGTTGTCAGGAGTGTTGTCTCAGTGGGAGAGACCCATACAATAAGTGAAAGAATATGGAATTCCCATCTCAAAAATTCCTGCTCTATTCTCTAATAGAATGGCAAGATTCCCTACAGTACACAAGCATTGCCTAGTGAATGAGGACAGACCAATATGCCAGGCCCTTAATATTGGTGGTTTTAATTATGAACCTTGTTCCTGTGAAAAGGAAACTTAGCTTAGTATTATATTTGCCTAGGAGTTACTTCCTGAAAGCCTTCTTCTTGCTCAAAACTGGCCTTTCTATAAGCCAAAATCAGTCTATAAATTTTCTACTTTCCCCTGGTGTAAGGCATATTTCCTGGGGATGATCCCCTTGACAATGGAGGTATTGCTACCACGTACCAACTAACAATGCATTTTGTAAAAGACCTTGACCAAAATGGGGAAATACTAAATACAAATGAGTTTTTATGGTTAAAAGATTTCAAAGTGAGTTGGGAGGTCATTCCACAAGTTATACTTATACATGTCCCAGGAGAATCTCATTGCCTGCCACAGTAAAAGGTGCCTCAAGCAGGGGTGCTCCTGAGGGCTCTAGAGACATCTAAACAGTATAGGCAGGGCAGACAATCTCAGGAATTTGGCACCGAGTCTGTGGTCCTTATCTTGAAATATATGTTCTACAATGTAACAGAGTTAGACTCATTTGTTATTTCCCTATACACGCCTCTTCTGTCCCTTTTATTTGAACATATATTTAGGTCTCTACTTATTAAATATATGTACAAGAGACTTAAACCTTCAGTCTCTTTCAATGCCAGTTGAGCCCTGAATCTCAGCAATGTTGCAAAACCCACTCTCCAATTCATAGACTTACCCGGAAAACTAACAAAATAATGAAGGACAATGACTGACCCCAAAAAACTGAGTATGTACAATTAACTACAAGCAAGGGAGTTCCATCCCTCTGTCCCATAGACTCTTAGCCCCCTCTCAATCAAAAACAGAGTAGGCATCACCATCCTAAAATCCTCAAGATTGAGGAAAGAGCAACATAAGGGGGAATGCAACTATGGACTAAAGTAAATTTATTATTATTACATCAATGGAAAATCTTGTAACATTTATATAAAGGCAGTGGACATCAGGGTACTGAGGGGGAGGTAGAAGGAAGAAGAGGTGTAATATGGGGCATTTTGGGGATATTGGAATTGTTCTGAATGACATTGCAATGACAGATACAGGCCATTATACATTTTGTCAAAATCTCTAATGTACAGTGAAAGTGTAAATTATAATGTAACTATTGACCATGGTTAGTAGCAATGCTTTAATATGTGTTCAGTGACTGTAACAAATGTATCACATTAATGTAAGTTGTTGTTGATACATGATTAAGAAGATATGAAAAATGCACAGCTAACATGATACACAATAAGAAAAGAAAATTACAGACCATTCTCTCTAATGAACCTACATGCTAAAATCCTCAACAAAATATTTACTAATCATATTCAACAACACATCAAACAAATCATACACCATGACCAAGTGGGTTTCATCGCTGGTATGCAAGAATGTTTCACCATAACAAAATCAATCAATGTAATATACCATATAAACTGATCAAAGGAAAAAAAAATCACACGATTGTATCTATAGATGCATAAAAAGCATTTGACAAAATACAGTACCCTTTCCTGGTAAAAATACTGTAAAAGATAGGAATAGAAGTAAACTATTTGAACACAATAAATGGTATATATGAAAAACCCACAGCTTACATGAATTAGAATGGTAAAATTCTAATTTTTTTTCCTTTAAGATCATGAACAAGACAAGGATGCCCACTATCACCCCACCCCCATTTAACATTGTGTTCGAAGTACTTGCTTGAGAACTGAGGCAAGGAACAGATATAAAAGGCATCAAAATTGGAAAGGAAGATGTAAAAATTTCACTATTTGCAGACAACGTGCCCCTATACATAGAAAGCCCAGAGAAATCAACAACAAAACTTTCAGAACTTATAACTGAGTTCAGTAAAGTCGCAGGATATAAGATCAATGCACAAAATTCAGTAGCATATCTGCAAACCAATAATGAGGAATGGAGGAGGAAATCAAGAAAAAAAATACCGTTTACAACAGTAAATTTAAAAATCAAATACCTAGGAATCAATTTAACTAAAGATGTAAAAGACTTGTACAGAGAAAACTAATAACACTGATAAAGGAAATCAAATAAGGATTAAATAAATGGAAGAATATTCCCTACTGATTGTTAGGAAGGCTAAATATCATTAAGATGTCTATCCTAACCAAACTGATCTTAAAATTTGATGCAATTCCCAATAAAAATCAACACAGCATTTTTAATGAACTGGAAAAACTAATTGAAATTTATTTGGAATGAAAAGAGGCCTCAAATAGCCAAATACATATTGTAAAAGAACAAGGAAATCAAAGAAATTACAATACCTGACATTAAAATATACTATGAAGATGTAGTGGTCAAAACAGCATAGTATTGGCACAAGGATAGACATACTGACCAATGGAACTGAATTGATAGTTCAGATATAGACCCTTGCATATACAGTCATCTGATATTTGACAAGGCCACCACCAACTCAGAGAAAATGGTCTGTTCAGCAAATGGTGCCTGGAGAACTGGATATTTATATGCAAAAGAATGAAAGAGGATTACCATCTCACACCTTATATAAAAATCAACTCAAGATGAATCAGAGATTTAAATATGAGAACAAAGATGATAAAGGACTTTGGAAAACAATGTAGGGAAACATCTACAAGATCTTGTAATAGGAAATGGCTTCATGAACGTCATACCCAAAGCATGAGCAGTGAAAGAAAAAATAGATAAATGGAACCTACTTAAAATTAAAGACTTTTGGACCTCAAAGGAGTTTATCAAGAAAGTGAAAAGACAGCCTACTCAATGGGAGAAAATATTTGGTAACCATACATCTGATAGAAGCCTAATATCCTACATATATGAAGAAATCCTATATCTCAAAAATAAAAAGATAAAGAACCATTTTCTAAGAATGGGTAAGACATTTGAACAGAAGCTTCTCCAAAGATGAAATACAAAAGGCTAAAAACACATGAAAATATGCTCAACATCATTAACTATTATGGAAATTCAAATTAAAACTACAATGACATACCATCTTTTACCCATTAGACTGGTGGCTATTAAATATCAGAGGACTACAAGTGTTGAAGAGGATGTGGAGGAATGGGAATACTCACTCACTGCTGGTGGGAATGTAGAAGGATCCAGCCATTATGGAGGACAGTTTGGCAGTTCTGCAAATAACTAGGTAGAGATACGCCATATTACCCAGCAATTCCACTGATGGGTTTATACTCAGAAGAACTGAAAACAATGACACCAATATATACACACCAATGTTCACAGCAGCATTATTCCCTATTGCCAAAAGTTGGAATCTACCCAAATGCCCATCAGTTGATGAATGGATAAACAAAAGGTGGCATATGCATAAAATGCAATACTACTCAGGTATAAGAAGGAATGTAGTACTAACACATGGGATAATATGGATGAATCTTGAGTACATTAAGTTTAATGAAGCAAGCCAGACATTGAAAGACAAATTCTACGTGACCTCGCTGAAATTAATTAATCAAATCAAGCTGTGTCAGAGTGCTAAGGACTGGAGGATAGGCTTACAGGAAATATGGGGGGAGAGGAAGGTTGTGAGCCAATGCCCTCGAGAGTGAAATCTATGATAAAAGTGGAAGTAAGTAGTTGTGCAATGAAGGAATAAGTTGGGGGCATTGGGATAATATTGGGTTTGGTTTTGCAGGCTTGAAGAGGACCTGGGTTGGGATGATAGGTCAGATGGTCCAACGAACTGGGGGGACGGTTGGGGAGGAGCAAGTGAACATAGGAAATTGTCGGGTGTTTGTTGAAACTATAATGTTGAGAAAGCACTTTAGAAAATATAACAAGGAAAAATTAGTGATTTAAGGTGTTTGAAAGGGAGCATCTGGCACAAAGTGTACCTGAGGCAGGCTTTTAGAGAGTGTGTGAGTGTTCATGTCATAGTGTGTTATATCAGTTGGTGGAGACCCATACAATGAACCGGAATGTGTTATGACCCCATCCTGGGGAGGACTGATGTTCTCAAACAAATGGGAGGGTGAGTCTTGAGAGCATGGGTGGCTCACAGTGGGGGAGAACAGACAAGTGTGTCATGCCCTCAGCATTGTTGAAAGCATTAATGAATCTTTCCCTTCAAAGACTGAAGGTTGGTTGTCACTGTGGGCACTGAGGGGAGAGGGAGAGAGGAAAAGAATAGTTGGAAGAGGAGATAACTAGGGGGCAATGGAAGTGTTCTGCATGAACCTGCAGTGATGGATACAGGACATGTTACATATCACCAACAATTTATTAAGGTCTATAGTCTAAATTGTAAACCATAATGGAACCATGGTTAGTAGTTGTTTCAGTATCTGTACATCAGTTACAGCAAATGTTACATCCACATGTAAAAAGATCATTGCTGGGGAAGGGGGAAAAGGGTTTGATGTTGGTTATATGGGAGTTCCCTATATTCTACATGTCACTTTACTGTGAGCTAAAACTGTTTTGGAGATATAATAAAAATTAAAAATGGGTGTAGACACTGAGGAAGAAATAGAAGGGATTGCCTTGTCATTTCACATAGAGGGCAAAACCTCTTATAGTTATGAAAGGCAAAACATCAAAAATTATGATATTTTTCATTTTTTAATATCCCAATTTATTTTTTACTTTATTTTAGTTTTCTTCTAAGTGACTATGTATTCTCTTTCTAATCTTTAAACCTATCATTACTATTTCATTTTCCTATTAATTTAATATGGCAATATACTAGACTTCATTTCTGAAGAAGTTTTGGTTCACAGAGGGGCTCAACTGTGGCAGGGAAGGAGAACTGATGTGGGGTGACATTGATGGTGCATGCATGGGTGGGAGGGAGTCCTCCAGGGCATGCATATAGGGTATATAGATATGTTAAGATGTTTGATGGGTACTGACATAGGGAGAAGTGTTTCACATGACAATTGAGGGAGTGCTGGGTTCCCATTACTGTAAACTCTGTTGCACTCCCCAATGGAACAACAGCAACAATCCCCCAAGTACAAGGGCAAAGAACAATGAAGAAGGATGGTCCAAGGCTGGACCCTTGATACTGATGTCTATGCTTATTAGTCTGTGTGCTTGACATTTCAACTAGGCCTAGAGCTACAGGGTGCGAAAGAGTTATCTCCTGATAACATCCATGTAGCTCAAATGTGGCCATTCTCTAAGCCAAACTCAGCATGTAAATGTATTACCTTCCCCCGAGCATGGTACCTGACTCCCAGGAATAATCCTCCCTGGTGCTGAGGGATTACAATGAAGAACCAGCTGGTGATGCAACCAGAAAAAGACCTTGAATGAAAGGGGGACATGTTAAAGACAAATGAGTTTATATGGCTAAGAGACTTCAAAATGGGTCAGGAGGTCATCAGAGGGGTCATGCCTACACACATCTCAGGAGGATCTCAGAGGCAGCCAAAGTAGATGAAACCTCAGGTAATGGTTCTCCTGAGAACTACGGAGCCATCCAGGTCCTACGGTCATGACACATAGCCTTGGAGTTCAGTGCCTTACCAGTGGGCCCTACTTTGTAATTTGTGCTCCTGAGTGTGATAGATATTGACTCAGATGTGACATCTTCTGTCATTTTTACTGAAGCTGTAGTCAGTGCTAGGTTTGGTGAATGTTCAGGAGTCTTGGACTGTCTATGAGCCAGTTGGGTCCATAACCTTAGAAGAGTTGCAAAACCCACTCTCGCGTTCATTGACTTACATAGGTCAGTTAATGGGGAGTTGAGGATGTTCCACCACAATCCCAGGTTGTCTAAAGAGTCTACAGCTGCAAGCAGAATTCAACCCATCAGCCATGTGGGATCTAAGTCCCCTCTCAATTTAGAGTTGGAGTGGACATTGCCATCCCAGGGTCCTCAGTTTGGAGGAATAAAATATGGATTAGAGTGGACTTACTGGTATTCTACTAGAGAATTATTGTGACTCTAGCAAAAATTATATCACTGATGTGAAGACAGTGGCCACAGGAATTGCTAAAGGCAAGGAGAGGGAAAAAGAAGTGTTATATTGGGACACTTTCAGCTCGTGGAGTTTTCCTCAATGATATTGCAGGGACAGATGCAGGACATTATATATCCTGCCATAACCCAATGAATGGACTGGGAGAGAGTGTAAAATACAACATAAACTATAATCCTTGCTATGTAGCAATGCTCCAAAATGTACTCATCAAATGGAATGAATGTAACACACTAATGAAAAAAGTTGTTGATGTGGTAAGAGTGGGGATGTGGGGAGTGCAATATATGGGAACGTCTTATATATATTTTTTTAAGATTTATTTTTTATTTATTTCTCTCCCCTCCCCCCCAGTTGTCTGCTCTATGTGTCCATTCGCTGTGTGTTCTTCTGTGACCATTTCTATCCTTATCAGCAGCACCAGGAATCTGTGTTTCTTTTTGTTGAATCATCTTGTTGTGTCAGCTCTTCATGTGTGTGGTTCCATTCTTGGGCAGGCTGAACTTTCTTTCCGCTGGGTGGCTCTCCTTACAGTGTGCACTCCTTGCGTGTGGGGCTTCCCTATGTGGGGGACAACTCTGCATGGTATGGCACTCCTTGTGTGCATCAGCACTGCACATGGGCCAGCTCCACACCAGTCAAGGAGGCCCGCAGTTTGAACCACAGACCTCTCATGTGGTAGGCAGAAACCCTATCCATTGGGCCAAGTCCACTTCCCTTATATTTTTAATGTAAAATTTTGTATGATTCATGTATATTTTTAAAAGACAATTAATAAAAAATTAAAAATGTATCCAAATTATAAAGGTTATATTAAAACATTACCTTTTTAATTAATAGTCCTATGGATATCCAATTCTCCAGGCACCATTTTTTGAAGAGACCATTCTCTCTGAGTTGAGTGGGCTTGGCAGCCTTGTTGAATATCAGATGACTGTATACATGAGGATTTATATCAGGACTCTCAATTCGGTTCCATTGGTCAGTGTGTCTATCCTTGTGCCATTACCATGCCATTTTGATCATTCTATCTTAGTAGCATGTTTTAAAGTCAAGTAGTGTGATTCCTTCAATTGCATTTTTCTTTTTCAATATGTCTTTGGCTATTTGGTGCCTCTTTCCTTTCTAAATACATTTCAAAGTTAGTTTTCTAGTTCATTAAATGTCCTACCAGCTGCTATATCAGACTAAAATCAACATACAATAATTTCCTAGAAAATCAGGTGCACTTACAGTCAACTATTGAGGGACGAAACGGGGTCCCTGTTATGGGACAAGCGGGGTCCCTGTTGTGGGACAAGTGGGGTCCCGTTGTGGGATGAGAGGGGTCCCTGGCGTGGGGAAGAAAGCCTCGTACGGCCGCTGAGGCTTCCCTCAGGGGCTCCGAAGGCGTGGAGGGTGCACAACCCAGGAAGGAGTCGCGGAGACAGGCTGATGGCACAAGTCTGGTTTATTGTGGAAGGGGATGCAGATTTATAGGATTGGGGAGTGGTGTGGTGGGTTCTGATTGGCTAGGGCAAATGCTGTTTCCATATAAGGCAATGTTCTGGCATTGGGCTAGTGATTGGCCAGTAGAGTATGTGCTAACTCTTGATAGGCTGACACTGTTACTAAGCTGATAGGTGGTTGTAAGCTGTTGCTGGGCAAACAGCGTACTAAGAGATTAGGTTTAAGGGAGGGGGGGAGGGGAAGTGAGAGCTGGGCTAGGCAGGAGATAGGAATGGGGAGGGCGGTGCCGGCTAGCCATTAGCAGCAAAGGCCTAGTCAGGCGTGGTCACCTTGTCTAGGCCCAGTGGGCAGAGGCGGTGTCACCTCTTGCTGCACTGTTTGCCACTGAGGCAAGCCGGGTGCCCCTCCTCCCACATCTCCCCCTTTATTTTTAATATGCCGGGGCTCTCGACGTTGGGGGGGGAGGACGCGGAGGGGAACAGGGCTAACATGAAAAGCAGGAGAGAGCGTAGATTTTTAGGTTTCTTGTTTGAAGCCAAGGTGCAGACAGCAAGTTGTACTAGCTGTCCAAGGAGGAGGGTGTCATGAACTGGATGCGTGGCCACGTTCAGCCTCTCCATCCGATGGGCGAGTGCTCTCATCATCCGTCGTTGGGACCTGCTGCTGGCCGGTGGCGGATTTGATGTTTCTCCCAGGGATCCAGAGTGGCTGGGAGGCATTTTGTGGGGTTCCCGATGCTATAGGGCCTTCAGGCGGTGGTGCTTCCTCCTCCCTAGTTTCGGCTGCGGTGGCAGGTTTGATGTTTCGGCCTGGGATCCAGAATGGTTATGAGGCGTTTTCTGGAAAGACACAAGCAAACCCTCTCCCTTGGGTGAGGAGGGGACTGGGCCCTTTCCAGGCATTAGTTTCTGGGTCTTTCCAGTAGACCATAGGCATAGGTGTAGGTAAGTATGATGGTCCCCAGTGTTTATGCGTGGCCGAGAGGCCCTTGCTATCAAATGTGAGGAGGTTAAGATGGATGAGACATGCCGTAATGACCTCATCTGCAGAGTTTTGGGGGTGTATACCCTAGCCGCTCCCGTCCCTCTCGAGCGCGTAAGCAGTAGCGGGGGGGCGGAACTGGGCGGAGCGGAGCCATAGAGGCTACGGGAAAGGGAGGACCCCATGCCGGGAGCAGAGATAGGTAAGGACTAGGGGAAGGGGGAAGACATGCCGTAGTCCAGCCCAGAGGGCCGACGCAAAGAGTCCGGTTCCTAGAATCAGATGGCAAGAGTCCGCACCTCAGCGAGAGGGGGACGCGAGTCCAGCCTGAAAGGGTCGGATGGCAAGAGTCCTGCCCCGGGCGATTAGAGGTCCCAGGGATGGACGAGAGTCCAGTGGATGAGAGTTCTTACCTGCCAGAGGAGGGAAGCGAGGAGAAGGGCGCAAAGGGGCAAAAGGAGGAGGCAAGGGAAAAGGTTGCTGGGGCTCATGAGCATCCTGCGGCAGAGCAGTAGCGGCAAGGCAAAAGGCAGAGAGTAGGACTACGAACACAAAGGTGACGAGAACAAGGGAGGAGGCAGAGGTGAAGGCAGGGGTGGAGGTGCTCAGGCACGTGCTCCTGAGAGTTTTATTGGTGCCTCTTGATCATAGCGGGTTGGTATAAGCCCCGACATGGAAGAAGAAAGCCATCCAGCAATTCTCCCAGACTGCCGTGGATCATATGAGGTCGCCAAGGTTCAGGAGCAGCAATGCAGAGCGAAAAGATAGGGGTGAGAAGAGAGGAGGGGGGGCCGCCAGGTTATGGAGTGAGGCGGCAGAGGTTCTCGGGGCCCTTACCCTCAGAGCGGTGCAGTGGTGGGGTTGCTTTGGCCCCACGTTGTGCTGTGGTGGGGTTGCTTTGCCCCACGTTGGGTGCCAGTTGAGGGATGAAACGGGGTCCCTGTTATGGGACGAGCGGGGTCCCTGTTGCGGGATGAGTGGGGTCCCGTTGTGGGATGAGAGGGGTCCCTGGCGTGGGGAAGAAAGCCTCGTATGGCCGCTGAGGCTTCCCTCGGGGGCTCCGAAGGCGTGGAGGGCGCACGACCAAGGAAGGAGTTGCAGAGACAGGCTGATGGCACAAGTCTGGTTTATTGTGGAAGGGGATGCAGATTTATAGGATTGGGGAGTGGTGTGGCGGGTTCTGATTGGCTAGGGCAAATGCTGTTTCCATATAAGGCAATGTTCTGGCATTGGGCTAGTGATTGGCCAGTAGAGTATGTGCTAACTCTTGATAGGCTGACACTGTTACTAAGCTGATAGGTGGTTGTAAGCTGTTGCTGGGCAAACAGCGTACTAAGAGATTAGGTTTAAGGGAGGGGGGAGGGAAAGTGAGAGCTGGGCTAGGCAGGAGATAGGAACAGGGAGGGCGGTGCCGGCTAGCCATTAGCAGCAAAGGCCTAGTCAGGCATGGTCACCTTGTCTAGACCCAGTGGGCAGAAGCGGTGTCACCTCTTGCTGCACAGTTTGCCACTGAGGCAAGCTGGGTGCCCCTCCTCCCACAAACTATTTAATTTAATAATGGTTGCAAAAATTCCTGAAAGCTAGTTCATGTATTCTAAAATTTGCTCTTTTCACTTTGTTCTAACTATATGTACATATATATGTACACACATATTAGCATGAGTACCACTTTGAATACTTTTATTTTCAGTAATAGTTAACATTTTCTAGGGTTATATTATGTGTGCAGGAATTTATAAGCATTATCTCAATTAATCTTCTTAACAACCTCATCAGTTATGTAATAATATCCCCATTTTTAGAAGGAAATACGCTGAAATTTGAATGGTTTAAATAATTACACCTAGGCCATAAAACTGGAAATTGTTGTAATCTGGATGAGTGCTTCTATCTGAGACAGAAAAGTAGTTCCCTGGAACTTTCATGTTACAGCCATTTTCTAAGAAATGTTGGCACATTCTTACAAATCTAAACAGAGTCTTACCATACAATTCAGCAATTGCACTCCTAGGTATTTATCCAAGTGATTTGGAAACATCCACACAAACACCTTCTCATGAAAGTTAATAGAATCTATTCATCATTTCCAAACACTGGAATCGGCCAAAATGTCCTTCATCAAATGAATGGATAAACAGATTGTGGTATATCATATAATGGAATATTACTCTTCAACAATTTACAGAATAAGCTATCAAGCCATAAAAATACAAATACATAAATGAACCTTAATGAATATTGTTAAGGGAAAAAAAAACAGTCTGTAAAGATTACATACCATATGATTCCAAGTTATGACTTTCTGGAAAAGGTGAAACTATAGAGACAAATTAACACATGGTGCCTCAAATAGTGGGGATCCTCAGGGCACAAGAGACATCCCAAAACTATAAGCAGGGAAAATTGCTCAGCAATTCAGCACCCTGTCAGTTGTCCTTACTTTGGAATTTGTCCTCCCCAGTGTAACATTATTACACTCATTTACAGGTTCTCTACACCTGGCTCTTCTGCCCTTTCTACTTGAATCTATAATTAGCATCATACTTGATATATATGTCCCAGAGACACAAATCTTTGATCAGTCCCTATACTGGTTGAGCCCTGAATTTCAGCAGTCCCATCACCTACTCTCCAGTTCATTGGACTCCCGCAGGACAACCAACAAGGAGATGATGATGAACAATGCCCATCTCAAGGAACAGAGAGCATCTGCAACTGCAAGCAAGATAGTTCCATCCATCTGCTCCATGGGATCTAAACTCCCTCTCAATCTGAAGCACAGTGGACATCAACATCCCCAAATCCTCAAGACTGGGAAACAATGAAATAAAGTAGACTTATTATTCTACTATAGACTTACTATTATTCTAGCAATGGAAGAATTCTTGTCACGATATAAAGGCAGTGATCACCAGAGGTCCTGAGGAATGGGAGAGGTAAGAATAGTTGTAATATGGGGGCATTTGGGGGACATTGGAATTGTCCTGCATCACATTTGCAGTAATGAATACAAGCCATTGTATATTTTTTCATAACTTACAGAATTGTGCGGGACAGAGTATAAACGATAATGTAAAATGTAATCCATAGTTAGTAGCAATGTTTCAATATGTGTTCATCAATTGTAACAAATGTACCACACAAATAAGTGTGGCTGAGCGTGAGGGTCTCGTCCTCGCTCGGGCCCAAGAGTCAGGGGGGCTTGCTCCTGCCAAACCACCGGCAGGGGGTGCCCCAAGAGGGAGCACCGGTTCTCCAGGCGTGGGGGACGCGCGGTTGGGGAAAAACCACGGAGACCGCTTGAGCGCAAGAACAGGTCTGCTTTATTACGGAAGTACACTTGGTTATATAGGGTTGGGTAGAGGGAGGAGTAAGAGTTAGGGAGGGCTAGCTGAGAGGTTTGGAATAGGGGAGGGGAAAGGGGGAGTGAGAGCTGGCCGGATGTTGGGCTAGGTGGGAGATAGAAAGGGGGAGGGCAGCGCTGGCCAGCCGCTAGCAGCAAAGGCCTAGTCAGGCGTGGTCACCTTATCTAGGCCCAGTGGGCAGAGGCGGTATCACTTCTTGCCGCACCGTTTGCTACTGTGGCAAGCCGGGCGCCCTTCCTCCCACATTTCCCCCTTTGTTTTTATTAAGCTCCTCCGAAAAGCTTGATTTGAGGAGGGAGGGGGACTGTGCCTGTCTTAGGTCGGGATTGCGCCCAGCCGGGCAATGCCCGTGCCACACAGGTGGCCAGTCTTACCCGTCATGGGGAAGCGCGGCAGCAAAAGACTGTGTCCCTGCCTTAGGTTGACTGGCGGGCCGATCCCGTTGCCCGTCATTGAATAACCAGTCCAGTGCCTCGATGGAATGTTGGCGGCCTTAGATAAACAGGGTGGGGGAGGGTAAAGGGTAAGGGTAAGGGGTTAGGATGGGCGGTGAGAAGGGGTAGGGGCAGGGGAGCTGGGGCTTGGGTGCGTTGAGAGGCGGCTGGCCATTTGGGGAGGACGGCAATTAATGGAGACTCCTGGTGCATCTTCGTCGGTGGTGCAGATTCGCTGGTACCAGACCTGGATGGGCTTACTAAGGACAGAGTTAACTTGATTTTTGACAAGCTGGACAGTTCACCTGATGAACCAGGGTCCTAGGGCTAATAGGAGGACAAGGGTGAGGAGCGGGCCTAGAAAGGGGAGAAAGTAAGAAAGGATTCCACTGGGCAGCCCCCAAGGGAAAGACCATCCGGCTTCACATTCCTGCTTTCTCTTGCGGAGGCCCTCCCTAACTTGTACGAGGTTATCTCGAATGAGGCCAGAGTGGTTAGCATAGAAGCAGCATTCTTCTAACGCTGTGCAGAGCCCCCCTTCTTTTAGGAGGAGGAGGTTTAGGCCCCTGTGGTTTTGGAGAATGACTTTAGACAGGGAGTTGAGAGATGTTTCAAGGTGGGCCATGGAAGTCTCAAGGCTGGCGATGTCTGCATCAACAGCTTGCCTAAGGGTTGAAAAGGAGTTATCTTGGAGGCTGAGAGCTGCAGCTCCAGTGGCTGTGCCGGCAAGACCTAGAAGGGTGGCAATTGTGATGGCGGTGAAGACTTCCTGTTTCTGCTCGTGCTGCGGGGAGCTGAAGTGCTGCCAGGAGTCAAAGAATTGGTTATCAGTATAAAAGAGAACGCGGGGGGCAATGAGTATGAGCACACAGGTGTCGCTGGTGGAGTTAAGGGTTTGAACATTGAGACATGGAGTGAGGCCGGAGGAAGAACATAGCCATTTGGTATTATTAAGGGGAATTAGGAACTTAGCGGCTGCATTAGGGGTGTGAGTTAGGCTGCAGAGGGACTGCATGGAGGGGAGAACTTTGCCGCTGATTTTTATTATACAGAGTCCAGTCTGGGAAACTGATCGGAGGGTGAGTCCTCTTTTTGTTTGGTTCCAATTGCAAGAGGTACCAGTGGAGTCTGGGGAGGCGCGATAGGTGCTGTTGGTAGCTAAGGCTTCATAGAAGGGAGCCGCGGCGGAGAAGCAGAGCCAGCAACGTTGTGTAAGGTTGGGCTGGGATAAGTTTAAGGAGATAAATGATGCGTTGAGGAGGGCTACAAGAGGGTTGGGGGGTGGCAGGGTTTGGCGGTGGGGAGGATACCTAGTGATGGAAGGATTTAAGGTGGTAGCAGGAGGAGAAGGAGAAACAGAGGGAGGAGGGGGAGGCCGTGTGTGGGGAGGATTGAGAATTTGATTTGGGCCCACGGCGGCGGATTGTGTGCGGATTGAATTTTTCTTTATAATGAAAAAGGCACCGTAATCATAGTTGCTCATGTAAAGTCGGGCTCCCCAGGTGTGGCCCTGTAGCCAGCCTGCATTTTTAGGGTTTTTGACAGTGAGTGTGATGCTGCCCTAGTGACCTTTATCTTTAAAAGAAAAGGAGAGATAGGGGTCCCTATTGGGAGCTCCCGACCATCCGTCGGCCATGGTTTTGCACCCCCAGGAGGGGCAGTAATAGTGCGCTGGGTCATGGCAGCCTCTGGCCGTGGAAGGACAAATATAGAAGCCTGAGACTTCATGATTATAGGGGCCATTAAGGCCTGTAAGTGAGCTGTACCAACACCAGTGAGTATTGTGTGTAATGTCTTGAAGGGAACCACCACTGGCGAAAGGAAGGTTGGCAAGATTACATATGTGCACTGTGAAGGAGGGAGCACCCGCAGTAATGTTATTAGCAAGGAGCTTTTCCTGCTGCCAAAGAGAGAGTGTCCAGTTAAAGGGCTGATGGCTTATACTAGCCTGGTCCGTAGTGGAGGGGAGCAGAGCTAACATGAAAAGCAGGAGAGAGTGTAGATTTTTAGGTTTTTTGTTTGAAGCTAAGGCACGGACAGCAAGCTGTACTAGCTGTCCAAGGAGGAGGGTGTCATGAGCTAGATCTGCGGCCATATTTAGCCTCTCCATCCGATGGGCGAGTGCTCTCATCATTTGTCGTTGGAACCTGCTGCTGGCCGGTGGCGGGTTTGACGTTTTTTTTTTTCGGGGATCCAGAGCGGCTGGGAGGCATTTTCTGGAAAGACACAAGCAAACCCTCTGCCTTGGGTGAGAAGGGGACTGGGTCCCTGCCAATTGTTTGTTTCTGGGTCCTTCCAAAACACCATCGGGGCAACTGTTGGTGCGTAGGAGGGGTCCCAATGCTTATGGAGGGGGGAAAGACCATTTTTATTAAAGGAGAGGAGGTTTATGTGAATGAGGCAGGCAGTGATAATGTCGCCTGGTTGACTATGTGGGCGTAGATTCTTCTCTTATTGAATTTGCACTTTGAGCTGGCGGTGGATGCATTCTACTATAGCCTGCCCCTGGGGGTTGTATGGAATGCCGAAGTGGTGAGTAATGTTGTAGAGCTGGAGAAATGCAGCGAATGAGGAGTTGCGATACTCAGGCCTATTATTGGTTTTTAAATCCCATGGGACTCCCATGAATAAGATGGCTTGCCGCAATGCTTTAATGCAATGCTTGGCTGTTTCCCCCAGTAAGGGGACAGCGTAGCAAAGGTGAGAAAAGGTGTTGACTGTGACATGGACATACTTGAGGCGCCCAAATGACTGCACATGGGTGAGGTCTATTTGCCATAGGGAGTTTGGCTTGAGGCCGCGGGGGTTGACCCCTTGTGGCTGCAACGGTTCAAGCGGCAAGAAGGGGGCGCATGTTTTACAGGCGCGCACCAAATGCTTGCAAGTTTCCTTGGGGAGGCCCGGCAAAAGACGTTGAAGTGAGGCCGCTGAAAAGTGGAACTTAGAATGGAGAAGTTTGGCTTGATTGACCAAGTCTCCGACAGTGGCTATTGTATGGGTGGAGACGGTTTGGTCTGCAGCAGAGTTACCTGCGGCTAGAGGCCTGGGAAGCCTTGAATGGCTGCGAATATGAGAAATGTACCATGGCTGTGTGCGGAGCTCGAGCTCTCGCTGCAAGGCACGGAGTGCTTGATCAATGGGCGTGTCACGTGGAAAGAAAACAGCGTGGGCAATAACTGAACAAACTTGCAGGGCGTACTGACTATCAGTGAAGATGTTGACGGGCTCATTGCCGTGGTGTTGGAAGGCAGTGAGGATGGCTAGTATCTCGCCCACCTGAACCGATCGGGATGGGTTTGGCAGTAGACGGTTGGCAAGTCACGGCTGGGAGAGTAGGCAATATAAGTAAACTTGGTCTTAGAGGCATCTGTGAAGACAGTAGTGGAGTTGGAGAGAGGCTTGGAGCCAGGGAAAGGGTGGTATAGTGGGGAGAGGGGGAGCCTTGTGAGGCCCTGGAGCAACTTGTGTGTGGGGGGGGGGTTAATGGCAGTCAAAGGTCCCGTGGAAGATTTCTAGAAGAATTTGAGCACGGGGGTTTTCGGAGAAAAGGGCAGTGGTGTGCTTGTCAGTAAGGCATACATATTCAGAATCAGAGACAATATTCAAGGACTCTTAAAACATTTGTAAAACTTTAATGATGGCTCAAAGCTCTGTGCATTGAGCAGATGAATAAGGAGTTGGCCAAACCTGTTCTTTTTGGAAAGTAACACATGCTGTGTTTTTTTTTTTGTTTTGTTTTTTTTTTATGCTGCTTTTTCATTACTATTACTATCAGTAAATACTGTACAAGATGGTTGGGCTATGCACATAGCCTTGAAAAGCACTGCAAAAGTTTATTGTTGGGTTCTTTACAGATAAAGGAATGCAGCTGGCTTGATTTGTCCAAGAAGACATTAAAGAAAGTCTTAGGAAGTTTTAAAACAAAGTGATAGCCATACAGCTGGACTTTAACTTTTTGCAACAAACTAGCAGTATTTGGGATTGCTGCATACTACAGAGTTGTTACTTTAATCTATGATAAGAGGTTGTTTCTGTGACACATACTCTTTTATAATAATTAAAACTATAATTAACCACATTGTACTTTTTTTTTAATATTATGCTGAAATATTGGTAACTTTATACACTTTTAAGCATTCATAGAAACCTTTTATCCATACGACTTTAATTAATAGAGGGTTTAAGGGAAGAAAAAGTTGTTAATTTTATAACACTGTAAAACACCATTATTTGGCTTATAACATATTAAATGAACTTAATTATTACTTTAATTTTTCTTTCAAGGTAAAAGAACAAATCTGCTACAATTAGTTTGGAACAAAAGGCCACTGTTCAGGATTAGGTCTTGAGAAAGCAGTTTTGAACGTTATGTTCCTTTAAGAGATAAAGCTTTCCTTGTTGGAACACCGAGGAAACGATAAGCACAAGAAACATAAGACAGACTCTCTTTGTATACTGACTGAGGATAAGAACTTTTATCAAAACAGATTAATGGTGAGAGGCCTTGAGAAAGAACAAAAAAATTAACTTTGCATCAGCATACTACTCGAAGACTCATTAAATTTTATTTAACTTTAACTGTAAAAATTCCTTTTCCACCAACTTTCTGCAGTTTCAGCATTCACTCAGGTTCCGTCTTATACTCTACTTTTTCCAATAGTCAATTATTTTATTTCAGGACAAAATTATTTTCTGTTTCCTTAATAATAAAAACACATTCCATATAGCCTACATCAAAGTTATCAAGCAAACCTCTTATAACAATACTGTGAACATTAAACAAGCTTGTTAAAATAATGAACTTTTCTTTAAATACTTAGTAGCATGAAATATTAGAAACAGTTTCCTAGAAGTAAGTTGGCAGGGGAGGCTGGTTGCTGCCAATCTTTCCTGTTATAAAATTACCTTTTATTATTATCATCATCAATTCAGTTTTATATATATTTAAGAATGACCTTTTGGAATTAGCCATTTAATACTTTAATGTAAACAATGCTTTATTAAACCTTTTATTTATAACCATATAGACTATTGAAGACAAATTTTATGTTTATAGAACACATTCCCTTACTTAAAGTTATCACAATACCTTTTACAGCTTGCCATCTGCAAATTAAGTTTCAAGAGTTTATGAAAATTAGCCATCCTACTTTAGGACAAAATACACCTTTTTGCAAAACTTATTACATTTCAGTTAGCATTTTCACAAACTTTTAACCTTTTTAAATATTCATTTAAGCTTTACATTCTTTATATTATCCTGTGAAGAAAAATAAGTTATTCATTTTAATCTGGGCAAGAACAACCTTTTATGAACACGTACAGTTAATCTTGTCAATCAAGACTTACAATTTCTATTATTGTAGATATCTTATTAACATTTAAGCTCATGTATTGATATAATAAACTTAAGTATTAATATAAGCGCTTATTTAATTTTTGGCCATTTGGATAGAGCTCTTTTATAAATTTTTATTAATTTATATTTACCATCCGGAGGTATCAAAATATACACTGACATTGAACGAACAGACAAACACAGAACAATCACAACACAGTAACAGAAACATACAGTTTACAATTAACTCATAATTCTTACTTTCTTGGTATAGCTGCTTTTAAGTTCTTATTAAGATTTCCTCTGGAATCCATGTTGCCTGTAACATGCAAGCTTGTGCTCGGAAACATTCCTATCAGTTATCAGCAATCAGCTAAAATAACCCGAGCAGCAGTTAGGCAGACCATTAGCACACATTTTTGGATAATTACTGTAAGACTATACTGAGACTTGAAGTTCTGGAGATAATTATTGATTTAAAACTGAAAATTCCTTTTAGACCTTGATAAAAATTTTGTACTCATTTTATTATCTTGGTTAAATAAGTCTAATTAGAATTAGCATGGAAATAAAACAAACACAAATGTTGCCACGTTTTTCTCTCATAGCTACATTGTCATGTAGATAGTAGGGAGCTTGAGGAGTTGTGAAAAGGGTGGGCGGGCGTTTGTTGGAACAGCGTTGATTGCCTTATAAGCTTGTGTGGATTTTCGGGCTTGTGGCTGGCCTTGTTGATAGGCGGGGCCAATTTCAGATAGGTACCAGGGTCCGAGAGATTGGCAGTGAAAGCCAGGGGTTGAAGGGGGCTAGTAGATCCTAGTAAGCCTGGAGCTGCTGCCCGAAACTTTGCATTGGTGGCAGGCTAGTAGGCCAGCAAGTGCCCAAACTTGCGGGGCCTGCTGGCTGGAGAAAGAGACTCCCATTTAGAAGAGTAGAAAGGGGAGGGGGAGAGTGAATAGGAACGCGAGGAAAAGGACGAAAGTGACTAGAAGGCGGGAACTGCCGAAGAGGAGAGCCAGGAACAACATGCAGAGAGGTGAGAGAAGGAGACAGGGGAAAAGCTGGCTGGGGTTCATGGGTGTCCGGTCTACCAGAGTTGACATGTGGCGAGCCATGGATTAAAAGGGAGCAAGAGGTCCCAGTATTTTTGGAGCTGCCGCAGGGAAACGCGGACTCCATTGGTATCGAGCAGGGCAGCAAGGGCCCTGACTTGTGGCGCCTGAAGCGTTGATAAAGAGGCACCCGTGTCGGGATAGGAGTGGGACGACGGCGAGGGGTCCCTACCTGGAGAACGAGGATGGGCCGTCCGATTCACAGCAGCAGCAGCAGCAGAGAGGGGCCAGGGGAGGAGCCCCACGTTGGGCGCCAGTTGTGGCTGAGCGTGAGGGTCTCGTCCTCGCTCGGGCCCAAGAGTCGGGGGGGCTTGCTCCTGCCAAACCACCGGCGGGGGGTGCCCCAAGAGGGAGCACCGGTTCTCCAGGCGTGGGGGACGCGCGGTTGGGGAAAAACCACAGAGACCGCTTGAGCGCAAGAACAGGTCTGCTTTATTACGGAAGTACACTTGGTTATATAGGGTTGGGTAGAGGGAGGAGTAAGAGTTAGGGAGGGCTAGCTGAGAGGTTTGGAATAGGGGAGGGGAAAGGGGGAGTGAGAGCTGGCCGGATGTTGGGCTAGGCGGGAGATAGAAAGGGGGAGGGCAGCGCCGGCCAGCCGCTAGCAGCAAAGGCCTAGTCAGGCGTGGTCACCTTATCTAGGCCCAGTGGGCAGAGGCGGTATCACTTCTTGCCGCACCGTTTGCTACTGTGGCAAGCCGGGCGCCCTTCCTCCCACAAATAAGGGATTTTGTTGATGTGGGAAAGTGTGGGAGGGGAAGGGATTGGGGCATATGGGAATCCCTTATATTTCTTGTGTAACATTTTTGTAATCAAAAGCTTCTTTAAAATAAAAAAATCATTAATTAAATCATTAATCTTTAAAAATCATTAATTAAAATAAAAAATCATTAAAAGTCACTGGTTACCACAATTCTGTATGATATTGTAAATTCCATAATGGTGGATACACTACATTATGTATGTGTCAATACCCATAGAACTGTGTGACACAATGTAAACTATGGACTTTAGTTAATAATAATGTACCAATATCAGTTCGTCATTTGTAACAATTATAACACACTAAAGCAAGATGCTAATAATAGAAGAAACTGAGAGTGGGTGTGGGTGGAATATATAAGATTTCTTCATACTGCTTTAAAAGTAAAATCTATTAATTTAACAAAAAGATTTGTCAATCAGAATATACCCATTAGGTACAGCAATACATTTTTTCTAAAATAGGAACTGTCTTCAAAGTAAAAACACTTAGGTGTAATAAGTCACAATTACACTGTCAAACAAACAAACAAAAATAACTGAAACATTTTGAGAAATTACATTAAGGTACTATATTAGGCAATACAAGTTATAAAATAATACATCAGATTTTTATGAGATTGAGAAATTTACAAGTTATTTGCAGAGAGAGAAACATAAACACCTTAAAATTTAGCAATTGATACAAAGAAAGATAGGCTATAACCAGATAAAAGTTTAGAATGTAAACAATCACTGTGGGTAATGACAGAAGTCCTCATACAGGAGTTAAGACAAGATAGATATTTGAAGCCATTTTTTATCAACAAGACCTTGAGTAGGGCAATTCTTCCTGGAAAATAATCTCAACTTTAACATTTTCTGATATTTGTTTCCTTTGGCAGTTTACATTATTACATCAGTGGCCTTCCATTCAGTTTTAACCAATGTGTGAATGACCCTTGCTTGAATAAAATACTCACTTGAAGTTTTCATCTCATCAGGTTTGAGATACCAGACAGAATGAGTAATCACTTGTTTCTTTGCTTTATGTAGTAAGGATAAAGGTCAGAGTACCTAAAATAGTCTTTCTACAACACTTTGAACAGCCTACCTTGATTAAGATAATCCAGTGTTTAGTACATATATATGTCTCTTTCAGTGCTACATAAAGAGGTGAAACAAAGTTTTAAAAAATAACTCCAACCAAGCTAAAACCAAATTTTAACAAAGGAACTGCCTTCCACCACCCCAACTCATCTCAAAAAGATTCCTAATAGCAAATGTTACTACATCTAAAGAAGAAAGAATGACCCTTGCTAACTCTCCAGGTGCAGAAATTAAAATTCACCCAGAATCAGTGACAAAATCTAAAGAGATTTTACAAATGCTGGACAAACCCTTCTTGCCAACTACTCTATTAAAATGCCAGGTGAAAGCATGGTCAAGTCCCACTAGAGAAAATCCATTTCCTAAGTAATTGTCAAGTAATCAAGATTGAGATCACTAATTTCTTAGCTCTTCTCTGCAAGGATTTCATATGAAAACCTGATTTAAAGCTTAACTATTTCTTTATCACCAAAACTCCAAAGACATAGAAATCCCAAGAATCATCAGAGAGTAGCTGGGAGGAGTGGTGGCTATAACAAAAGCGGTTTAATTAGTGTCCATATGAGGTTAATGATGCAGGTGTTAAAAATATAGAGTTGATTTCTGCCACGTTGCAGGATGAACCATCTATAGATAAAAAATTATTACTATTCCTTAATACTTCACTGTGCCTAGGAGATTTCTAATACTCTCAATAAATACCAAGCTGCTGATATAAAAGTAGAATCTTAATTTACACTTCATGAATATAATCTACAAATATATGGCTTATGATGTATGCAAAAATATACAAACACATAAGATCAACAAAAACCTATCAGGAGACTGAATATGCTTCCAGTATAAATCAGTTCATAATAAAATGAAGTATATCTTTCATTGTAAAACAATGTTAAAAATAGATTAAATAAACCAAAATATTACTTCCATTATATAGAAAATGTTATTTAGCACTATATTCTTCAAGAGATCTTAACCACAGTATAGCAAGCCCATGGCAAATCAAGGATTGTTAGAGTGAATAGTCAAACTTTCTTTTTTTTTTTTTTCTTTTTTTTAATTGACTTTGTAATAATATTACATCAAAAATATATATGTGAGGTCCCATTCAACCCCGCTCCCCCACCCCCCCCTCTCCCCCCCCAACAACACTCGTTCCCATCATCATGACACATCCATTGGATTTGGTAAGTACATCTTTGGGCACCTCTGCACCTCATAGTCAATGGTCCACATCATGGCCCATACTCTCCTCCATTCCATCCAGTGGGCCCTGTGAGGATTTACAATGTCTGGTGATTGCCTCTGAAGCACCATCCAGGGCAGCTCCATGTCCCAAAGACACCTCCACCTCTCATCTCTTCCTGCCTTTCCCCATACCCATCGTCCACCATGTCCACTTTTCTCAATCCAATACCACCTCTTCTATGTGGACATTGGATTGGTTGTGTCCATTGCACCTCTATGTCAAGAGGAGGCTCAGATTCCACATGGATGCTGGATGCAATCCTCCCATTTTCAGTTGTAATCACTCTAGGCTCCATGGTGTGGTGATTGTCCTTCTTCAACTCCATCTTAGCTGAGTGTGGTAAGTCCAATAAATCAGATTGTAGGTGCTGGAGTCTGTTGAGGTTCAGGACCTGGCTATCACATTGTCAGTCCAGAGATTCAAATCCCCTAAATATATCTTAAATCCCAACGTTAACTGCACCTCCAGCACATTAGCATGAAAGTCTTATGAAGGGAGATCCCATCTGAGTCCAGATTCATCACACATAAACACCATTTCCAAAGAGGGGCCATCTGCCCTGGTAGTTAACCCCATCGGCCATGTCCATAACTCTCATGGGTCTCTTTAGCCTTCAAAGGAACCAATATCTGGGGGTTGTATCTGCTTTATCTGTCTCTCTGACTCTGCTCAGTTGTGCATGAGGGCAATCCTTCTGCCAGCCTCCTCAGTCAAGCTGATTTCTGAAATTTCTTAATTCCAAAAACTTTAATTTAAAAACTTTAGAAATAGTTTTCTTTGAACACACCAAACTTTGAGTATTACATGTATTTCAAAATTTAAAATATGACACATTATGTTAATGAAATGGTAGTCACATGTAGGTACATCAACCTGTATTGGTAGGTAAATGTAGATGATTGTACCAAAACTCTTATTTTTCATTTCTTGACCTCTTTTCCTCAAAAGATCTAGTATTCTGTTGCACTTCTGCCACTCACACCCATTATCATATCCTTGCAATTACCAATAGCAGCAAATTTTCCATATTCTTAATTTTGTGTATTCCACTTGTTGATCACTACCTCTTTCTTCTGCTTCATTTCTCTTTGTAATCCAGCTTCAACAATATTTTGACCCCTTCTTGGAACCTCCAATTCACTGATACTATCATCCTTTCACTGTCTCATCTCCTTAATATCTTCTTTCTTCCTTTTCAGTTTAAAATGCATAGTCAATCTTTACAATCACTTATTTGAATAAACCCTCAACTTTCTACCCCCTATTGCTTTTAATTTTTTAGCATTTAGGTTTTTTATATACATTTTTACATAAATGTTATTCCCTTATGCCCTACTCCCTACTCCTCCCACATTTTCCCACATCAACAACATACAATTGATGAAGACATTTTGAAGATTTGGCACTAAGCACGGATTATAGTTTACATTGTAGATTACACTGTCTCTTGCACAATTTTCTAAGTATGGCAATATATATATAATGGCCTGTTTCTTTCATTTCATTGTCATTCAGGACAGTTCCCAAGTCCTGAAAATGCTCCCAAATTACACCTGTTTTTCCCTCTCCCTCTCCTTAGAAACTCCAGTGGCCACTGCCTCTACATGAATAATGTAAATTCTTCCATTGAAAGAATCACAATGACTTTAGTAGAATAACAGTAAGTCTTCTCTAGTCCTTTATTCATTCCCAAATCCTGAGGATTCTGGTGTACTTATACACATAACACTTAGCAAAACAAAAATTCTAGTTGAATACAATTATCTGCCTACTTTGAGACAGTAAAAATATAGCTCTATATGTGGAAATAAAACACACAACCACTTTTTTCCAATTTCGGGGGGAGAATATTTTTATTGTTACAATTTTTTTTTCTTTTCACAAACACCTATTACCCCTTCACTCCTCCACCCATGTTGCCTCCCCCAGTAACCTCTAATCTGCTATCTCTGAAATGATATTTCTAGTCAATTCTTATAAGTGATATAGAATTTTTGTATTATGTGTCTTGCTTACTTCACTGAGCATAAAGATTTCAAGGTTCTTCCATATTGCATCATGTCTCATAATTTCTTTTTTTTCTTAAAGTTAGATTATATTCCATTGTGCATATTTTGTTTATCCATTCCTTTTTTGATGGACACATGGGCTGTTTCCAGTTTCTGGTTCCTGTGAGTAAAATAAACTGCAATAAACTGCTATAAATACTGGTGTAAAAATATCTGTTTGAGACACTGTTTTTGCTCTCTTTTTGTATATACCTACAAGAGGCATTGCTGGGTCAAATGGTAATTCTATATTTAAATTTTTGAGAACCATGCCAAGTTTCCTTCCATGGTGGCTGCACCATTTTATATGTGCATCAAAAAAGCACTAGAGGAAAGCGGACTTGGCCCAGTGAATAGGGCATCCACCTACCACATGGGAGGTCCGCGGTTCAAACCGTGGGCATACTTGACCCGTGTGGAGCTGGCCCACGCACAGTGCTGATGCACGCAAGGAGTGCCATGCCAGGCAGGGGTGTCCTCATGTAGGGGAGCCCCATGCACAAGGAGTGTGCCCTATAAGGAGAGCTGCCCAGTGTGAAAGAAAGTTCAGCCTGCCCAGGGATGGTACCACACACACACAGAGCTGATGCACAAGATGATGCAACTGACAACAAGAAAGGCAGACAAAGAACACAAATGGACACAGAGAGAAAACAATGGGGGGGTTGGGGAGGGAAGGGGAGAGAAATAAATATTTTTAAAAAAGCACCAGAGTTCCAATTTCTCTACATTGTGTCCAACATTGGCTATTTTCCATTTTTTAAATAATAGCCATCTTGTAGGTGTGAATTGGTATCTAAATGTGGATTTAATTTGCTTTTCCCTAATGACTAAAGATTTTGAGCACCTTTTCATGTGTTTATTGGCCATTTCTATATCATCTTTAAAGAAATGCCTTTTCAAATTCCTTGCCCAATTTAAATTGGGTTTTGTGTCTTTTTGTTGTTGCATTCTAACAGTTCTTTATATATGCTGGATATTAAACCTTTACTCAATATATGACTTGAAATTATTAACCCCATTCCACAGGATGTATTTTCACATTCTCAATAATTTCTTTTGATGTGCAAGTTTTTAATTTTGTTGAAATCAAATTTATCTTTGGCATCTTTTGTTTCTTTGCTTTTTATGTGCTATCAAAGTATCCATTACTGAATACCAGGACATTGAGATTTGACCTTATATTTTCATCTAAGAATATAATGGTTTCAATCTTATATTTAGGTCCTTGATCCATTTGGAATTAATTTTTACAAAATGTGAGAAATAGGTGTCCAATTTTATTCTTCTCTATGTGGATGTCCAATTTTCCAAACACCATTTGTTAAAGAGTATATTCTTACCCCACTGTGTGTTTAATCTTGACAAAAAAAAGTGACCACACAACATATCAAAGCTTATGGGATACAGTGAAGGAAGTGCAAAGAGAAAAATTTATAGCCCTAAATACCTATATTAAAAGGAAAGAGCGAAGATCAATTATCTAACTAAACACCTGGAAAACCAGGGAATGAATAGCAAACTAATCCCAACATAAGCATAAAAAAGAAATCACAAAGATTAGAGCAGAAATAAATGAAATTGAGAACAAAGAAAACCAAAAAGAAAGTCAACAAAACCAAAACTTGTTCTTTAAGAAAATCAACAAACCCATAAAAAGATTAACAAAGAAAAAAGAGAGAAGATGCAAATAAATACAATCAGAAATGAAAGGGAGAGCTTACAACTTACACCACAAAAATAAACAGGATCATAAAAGGTTATTATGAGAAACTGCATGCCAACAAATTAGACAACCTAGATGAAATGGAAAAATTCCTAAAAATACACAAACTACATTGACTCTACAGGAAATATAGAAACTCAACAAAAAATCACAAGAAAAGCAATTGAATCAGGCATCAAAAATTTTCCTGCAAAGAAAAATCAAGGATCAGATGGCTTCACAGGTGAATTGTACAAAACATTTAGAGAAAAATTAATACAAATCTTTTTTAAACACTTCCAAAAAAATCGAAATGGAGGGAAAATTATCCAAAACATTTCATGAAGCTAACTTCACCCTAATATCAAAGCAAGATAAAGATACTACAAGAAAATAAAATTACAAGCCAATCTTTAATGAACATAGATGTAAAAATTTTCAACAAAATACTTGCAAATTTAATCAAAAAGCATATAAAAACAATTATACACCATGATCGAGTTAGTCTTATTCCTGGTATGCAACAGTGGTTGAACATAAGAAAATCAATTAATGTAATACAACACATTAACAAACAGAAGGGGAAAAATCACATGATCATCTCAATTGATGCAGAAAAGACATTTCATAAAATCCAGTATCTTTTTTTATAATAATGCTTCAAAAGATAGGTATAGAAGGGAAGTTCCTCAACATAATAAAGAGATTATATGAAAATGCAACAGCCAACATCATATTCATTGGAGAGAGGGTGAAAGATTTTCCTCTAAGATCAAGAACATGAGAAGAATGCCCACTGTCACCACCATTATTCAATATTATGCTAGAAGTTCTAGCTAGAACAGTGAAGCAATAAAAATAAATAAGACACATCCAAATTGTAAAAGAGGATGTAAAATTCTCACTATTTGCAGATGACATGAGCCTATATTTAGAATATTCCAAATTATCTACAATAAAGCTAATTGTGCTAATAAATGATTTCAGCATAGGGGCAGGACAAAAGATCAACATGTGAAAAATCAGTACCATTACTATACTTCAGTAAAGATGAAGCTGAGGAGGACATCAAGAAAAAAGTCCATTTACAATACCAACAATAAGAATCAAACATCTAGGAATTAATTTAAACAGGAGTGTAAAGTAACTGTATGTAGGAAACTACAAAACATTGCTAAGAGAAATCAAGTAAGACCAAAACAAATGGAAGGACATGTCTATGGAAGACAAACCATTGTGAAGTGGTCAATTATACACAAGTTGATTTATAGATTCCATGATTTACTAATGAAATTTTTAATAGCCTACTTTACAGAAATAAAAGTCAATTGCCAAATTTATTTGAAGAAAAATGGGCCCAAAGAGCCAAAAACATAATAAAAAAGAAGAGAAAAGATGGAGAACCCAAGCTTCCTGACACCAAAGTGTATTTTAAAGCCACAGTGGTCAAAATTGCATGGTTTTGGCATAAATATAGACACATGGTGTAGCAGTTTGGTATGGTTATGGATTCCAAAAATTGATGTTGGATTATGTTTGTAATCTGGTCTGTATCTGGGTGTGATTAAGTTATGATTTGGACTTTGATTGGGCCACATCACTAGGACATTGGGTTCCCACCCACCAAGAGGTGGGAACTCACAGATAAAAGGCATGGCAAAGAGAGTCGAAAGTATTTGATGTTGAAGTTTCGATGTTGGAGTTTGATGCTGAAGTCTTAAGCTGGAGCCCTAGGGAAAGAGACAGAGCTATTAACCTGAGAGTCTACAGCTGACCTTGTGGAGAGAGGCAAATCTTAGAAAGCTTTCATAGTCTACAGCTGACCTTGTGGAGAAAACAGAGGACCTAAACCCAGAGGAACCCAGGAAGCCTGAACCCTCACAGACATCATCAGCCAACTTGCTCCAACAGGTGAAAATAGACTTTAGTGAGAGAAGTAACTTATGCTTATGGCCTGGTGTTTGTAAGCTCATACCCCAAATAAATATCCTTTTTGAAAATCAACCAAATTCTGGTATTTTGCATCAGAACCCCTTTGGGTGACTAATACAGAATTTGGTACATAGAATGGGGTAGAACTTTTGCAATTACCAGAATGCTGGAATGGTTTTATAAATGGGTAAGGGGTATTTTTTGGAGGAATCATGAGATTCTTGGAAGAAAAGACATGCAGTGCTTTGAAGAGTGTTAACCAAAATATGGATGCTAAAGACACTTTTTATGATGCCTTTAGAATTAACTGGTTAAAATATTATTGGAAATTGGAGGAAAGGTGATCCAAGTTTTAAAGTTGCAGAGAACTTAGCAAGATTAACTTCTGGTATTTTATGGAAGGAAGACTTTTAAATGATGAGCCAGGGCATTTAGCTGAAGAACTTTCCAAAGGAAACCCAGAGAATATGGCTTGGCTTCTCCTTGCAGCTTATAGCAAAATATTAGATGAGAGAGGTATATTGAGAACTAAACTGTTAGGCACAAAGAAAATGAACTGATTCTGGAAATTCCAAGCCTCTGGAAATCAAGCTCCCAGATGAAAGTACCCCATTGGAGGACTTAACTAAACTTGGAACTTGCAAATCAGGATTGAAGATGCAGTTGTCTTAGAAAGTCTTGTGGAAAGTCTCACTGTCTGATGGCTTGGACCCCTGCTTCTTGCATGCTAAAACAACAAGGTTTTTGAGAGAACTGTTTGAACAAAATCACTGTCATCTTGGACTAAAAGGGACATGGAAAGGAGAGATTGAAGGAGAAACAGCTTTAAGAGAAAAAACATGGAACCTGAGGTCTGGAATTAAGACATAACCTTGGGCCAATAGAGGACCCCCCCCCCCTTGTGTATAGAGAGGGTGAGTTTGCACCAGGAGTTGAAGAGGTGGATGTTCCCATGCAATGTTCTGGGACAGATTTGCCACCCCAGGGTACAGAAAGGATGGAGGAGCACATTCACATTCCCCAAGGATTATGGTGGTTAAAGTCAGCACCCCTCATTCTGAGAGGGGTGGACCTGTGTGTTGCAGATTAGGGAAGTTCAGGTGGTCATCTCATTGCTCTAAGTGGGTTGAGCCTGTTTGCTAAAGGTTAGGGGTAATGTTGTCTTCACATCACTGTACTAGGTGGGTTAAGACTCTAACTCAAAGATTTGGTAAGGTATGGCAATTATACCAACACTTTTGGAGGGTGAGGTCTGGAGCTTGGTCAACACCCAGATGCTTGATGAGAGTGGAACCAAGAAAATGTCCATTGGGCAAGCATGTGGAAAGTGTGGGTTCCCATTTGGCACCAAGGAGAAGAAATCATCACCTTAAGAATGACTTTTGAATGAAATCAAATGGAGGATGCCCTGCAGGTTTACTGAACTGTAGAGGACCCATGACTCATGTTCTCTCCCAGTTTCTCCCAAATCGTAATGAAAATGTTTATCCTTTGGCTGTCCATTTTTGTATTGGAAACATAAACTGTTTTCTAAGTTTCAGAGTTCTATAGCAGAAAAGACTTTGCCCCAAGACAATTTGTAATTCTTTAAATTAATTGTGATATGATTTACTACTTACATTGTTACTGATTTAAGGTTTTATTGAACATTGTAATGTCTTTTTGGAATTCAGAGGATGGAGTGTAGAAGTTTGATATGGTTATGAATTTCAAAAGTAGATATTGGATTGTTTGTAATCTGGTCTGTACCTGGGTGTGATTAAGTTATGATTTAGGGGCGGTGGACTTGGCCCAGTGGTTAGGGCATCCGTCTACCACATGGGAGTTCCACAGTTCAAACCCTAGGCCTCTTTGATCCGTATGAAGCTGGCCCATGCGCAGTGCTGATGCGCGCAAGGAGTGCCCTGCCACGCAGGGGGTCCCCCGCATAGGGGAGGCCCAGGCACAAGGAGTGCACCCCATAAAGAGAGCTTCCCAGCATGAAAGTGCAGCCTGCGAAGGAATGGTGCTTCACACAGGGAGAGCTGACACAACAAGATGATGCAACAAAAAGAAACACAGATTCCTGTGCCACTGACAACAACAGAAGCGGACAAAGAAGACACAGCAAATAGACACAGAGAACAGACAACCGGGGTTGGGGGGGGAGGGGAGAGAAATAAATAAATAAAATAAATCTTTAAAAAAATAGTTATGATTTAGGCTTTGATTATGCCACATCATTAGGGCCCCAAGGGGTGGGTACTCACAAATAAAAGGCATGGTGAGGGACATAATTTAGGGTATTTGACGGTGGAGTTTCATATTGGAGTTTGATGCTGAAGTCTTAAGCTGGAACCTGGGGGAAAGAGACAGAGTCGTTTGCCTGAGAGCCTACAACTGACTGTGTGGAGAGAGGCAAAGCCTAGAGAGCCTCATAGTCTACAGATGATCTTGTGGAGAACACAGAGGACCTGAGCCCAGAGGAACCCAAGAATCCAGAACCCTTGCAAACATCAGCAGCCTTCTTGCTCCAACACATGAAAATAGCCTTTGGTGAGGAAAGTAACTTATACTTATGGCCTGGTATCTGTAAGTTCCTACCCCAAATAAACACTCTTTATGAAAACCAACCAATTTCTGGTATTTTGCATCAGCAGCCTTTTGGCTGACTAATACACATTGCTCAATAAAATAGAATTGAAAATTCAGAAATAGATCTTCAACTCTATGTTCAACTGATTTTGGATAAACCTACCAAGTCCAACTTTTCTGTTACAGAATACTCTCTTCAATAATTGGTGCTGGAAGAACTGGATATCCATACCTAAAACAATAATAGAGGACCCCAATCTGACTTTCTATGCAAGAATCAACTCAAAATGGATCAAAGACCTAAAAATATACCTAGGAATATATAACTCCTAGAAATAATGTAGGGAAACATCTATAACCCTTGTAGTAGGTGGGTGTCTCTTAAACCTAACACTCAAAACATGAGAAGCAAAAGAAAAATAGATAAATGGGACTGTGGCTGTTTGAATTTTTTATGAATTCAAAAAACAGATATTGGATTTTGTTTTTAAATTGGTCTGTCATCCTTGACAGATTATATTGGATTCAGAAATTTCACTTTTGCTTGATTAAATAATGATTAAGACTTTGATTGGGTCATGTCAATAGGGTATTGCATCCCTTCCCCTTGGTGGGTGGGGACTCACAGAGAAAAGACATGGTAGGCAACACTGTTTGGAGTTTTAATGCTGGAGCCTGAGAAGTAAGCACACAGAGAAGCAGAGAGAAGGCTCAATTAGAAATGGCAGAGGCTCCAGGAAGAGAGATGTGCTGGTCATCTGATAGCCTACAGCCGGCCATATGGAGATTGGTGAGATGACCTGGGAGAGAAACAAATGCAAAGAAGAGAGGACCCAGGAAGCCTGAACCCTTGCAGACATTCGGAACCATCTTGCTCCAATACATGGCAACAAACTTCGGTAAGCTAAGTAACTTATGCTTTATGGCCTGGTAACAGTGGGCATCTTCCCCAAATCAATACTCTATAAAATCCAACAGATTTCTGGTGTTTTGCATTAGCACTGATTGGCTATCTAATATTGAATTTGGTACTGAGAGTGGAGTAGAGCTTTTGGAATGACCAAAATGCTGCAACAGGTTTATAAAATGGTAAGGGAACTTTTGGAGGAATTATGAGATGCTTGATGGAAAAAGCCTAGATTCCTCAAAGAGACTGCTGTTAGTAATATGGGCTCTAAAGAGGCTTTTTATTAGGCTTTAGGAGTAAGTGATGAAACTGTTATTAGAAACTGGAGGATAGTTGACCCATGTTTTAAAGTTTCAGAGAACATAGCAAGATTAACTTGTGATGTTTTACAGAAGGCAGAATTTGAAAATGGTGAACCCGGACATTTAGATGAAGAATTTTCAAAAGTAAACTCAGAGAACATTACTTGGCTTCTCCTTGTAGCTTATAGCAAAATGCTAGATGAAAGAGATAAGCTGAGGACTGAACTGTTGGGCACAAAGAAAAGAGAAATTGATTCCAGAAATCCCATGCCTTTGGAATCAAGCCTCCTGATGATAGTGCTCTATTTGAGGACTTAAATGAACTTTGAACTTGTAAATCAGGATTGAAAATGCAGTTATCTATGAAAGACTTGTGGAAAGTCTTACTTTCTTATGACTTGGAACCCTGCTTCCTGCAGGCTAAACCAACCCACTGTCAGCTTGTACTAAAAGGGACATGGAAGGGAGAGATTAAAGGGGAAAGAGTTTTAAGAGGAAAACCATGGATGATGAGATCTGGAATTAAGACATTGTCTTGGGTCAAGAGAGGAACCCCACTGATGTGTACAGAGAGGGTGAGTTTGCCCCAGCAATTGAAGAGGGTGGATGTTTGGGAAGAGTTTTACCATCCTAGGGTATAGTAAGGGTGGAGCACATTCCCCAAGGATTAAGGATGTTAAGGTCAACACCTCATAAGTCTGAGAGAGGTGGACCTGTCCCCCATGTATTAGGGAAGGCCAGGTTGTCAACTTGTTTATCTGAGAGGGTTGAGCCTGTATGCCAAAGGTTAGGGAGAATGTTGTCTTCACTTCACTATACTAACCCAAAGTTTGGGTAAATTGTAGTAATCTCCCCAGTGCTCTTGGAGGGTGAGCTCTAGAGCTTGGTCAACACACAGATGCTTGATGAGGGTGGAACAAAAATAGTGGCCATTAGTCCCCCCAGCATGGGACATGACACCCAGGGATGAGCCTCCCTGGCACCGAGGGATCACTACCACATATCAGCTGAAGATGCAACTAGAAAAGGACCTTGAATTAAAGGTTCAACACGGATCAGCAGAATATCCCTGTCTACATATAATAACATGACTTCAAAATGCTGTTTGACCTAATGTAAGGGGGAAATGGAAAGGAGAAATGAGATTATAAGGCTATGAGTCTCTAAAAAAGAGTCTGGAGGTTGTCAGAAGGAATGCCCTTATGCACAAATGAGCAGAGTCTGAGAGACAGATAAAGTAGATACAACCCCAGGTATTGGTTCTTTTGAGGAATAAAGAGACCCACAGGTTCTATGATCATAGCAGATGGAGTTCACTGCCATGGCAGATGGCCCTTCTCTGGAGCTGGTGTTTCTGCGTGATGGAGCTGGACACAGATGGGATCTCTTTTCACAAGACTTTCATGCTACTTTACTGGAATTGTTGTTGGTGCTGGGGTTTAAGATATATCTAGGGGATTTGAATCTCTGGACTGACAACATGATAGGCAGGCCCTGAGCCTCAACAGACTTCAACTCCTACACTATGATTTATTGGACTTACCCCACTCAGCTAACATGGAGTTGAAGAATGTCAACCACCACACTATGGAGCCTAGAGTGCCTACAACTGAAAGCAGGAGGATTGCATCCAGTATCCATGTGGAATCTAAGCCTCCTCTTGACATAGATGTGCAATGGACACAACCAATCCAAGGTCCACAGAGAAAATGTGGCATTGGTGTGGGAAAAGTGGCCATGGTGGCTGCTGGGTGCGGGGAATGGGAGGAAGAGATGAGATGTGGAGGTGTTTTCGGGACTTGGAGTTGTCCTGGGTGGTGCTTCAGGGACAATTACCGGACATTGTAGATCCTCCCAGGGCCCACTGGATGGAACGTGGGAGAGTATGGGCTATGATGTGGACCATTGACCATGAGGTGCAGCGATACCCAGAGATGTACTTACCAAATGCAATGGATGTGTCATGATGATGGGAGAGAGTGTTGCTGTGGGGGGAGTGGTAGGGTGGGGGCGGTGGGGGGGACCTCATATTTTTTGAATGTAATATTTTAAAAAAATGAATAAAAATAAATAAATAAATAAATGTATTTTCCCCTAACCAATCCAGTTATTATTATCTTTACATCATTTATATATGAACATACATAAACAATTAAATGTATAGTAAAAGTTGTGAACTTACAAAGCAAATATGCATAATATCATACAGGCCTCCCATATATCAATCCTCCACCAACACCTTGCATTTCCATTCAGTTTCCTAAGTGTGGTACCTGTGTGCCCACTAGCTTAACATTATGTTTAGCTTGCAAAATCTTTTAATAAATAACTAATGCAATAAACTAGGACATCAATGGCAAACTGAAAAACCATTTTTTTTTAAAAGTCTTCTGTGTTCAGGCTGTTGCCCATTTAAAAAACTTTAAGCCAAACACAGATCAACACTATGTTTTTCTTTTTAACCCGTCACATAAATAGCAAACTAAATGCAGCCTAAATGTTATCAGCTAGCAGTTTCCAGCAACCTAATAAGATCCTAGGACACAACTGTAATTGAACGTTTTATACCCTAACATACACACTACATTGTACACAATTAAGCATTTTTTAAAACTAAAGGTTTATAGCAAAAAATATCATGGTCCATTAATATTTTAAAACTTTTTCCTATACTATATTTTTCCATGGTGCGATTACAAAGTTTCACCACAATTTGCTGTAATAAGGTAAATAATTGCGATGGGTCAAAATAGTAGACGGATACCCACAGTTTCAGCTTCAGGATTTCTAGATGAAAGGGGATTATTTTATTCTTCAAAGTTCATTATACCTTAAAGATCTAAAGCTATTCCTTTAAAGGGGGGGGGGGATAATACTTGTAAATTTAAGTTCCAACTGGAATTGGGTCTTAAAATTATTCACGAATGAAGTAAATCATCTACTTAATAAGTATTTGTGTTTCTATTCACAGACTGTAGAAAGAAGAAAGAAAAACACTCTTCTTATCAAATCATTTTGGATAAACAAGCATTTACTGTGTGAAAACAGACTCAAAAGTCAACTACCACAGGCATTAGGGCCGATATCAAGTAGTATAAATCTAAATCACTGATAAGCATTTTATTGTGTTATATTTGTTTTATTTGCTAATTCTTGACTATCCATAATAGAATATATTGCTTGTGTTTTTCTAAAAAGAAATATCAAGAATTCATACTTGAAAAAATACCTTTCAGTTCAAAAATTCTAATTTCAAATATTGGATTCTGATACATTTGTGAAGGGTTTATGTCATGATCACAAATTGCTTTATAATGGAATTAAAAGGTCAAAACTAGTGTCTTTTTAACTTTTTTTAAAGAACAGCAATTAGCACAAAGAAATCTGAAAGATGAATGAATACATATATAACTGTATTCATTCAACAAAAGGGAATTAGGTACCTAATGTATACATAATGTTAGGCTTAATGGAAGTTTTATAATGATTATTAATGAAGTTAAAAATTCTAATAGAAGTAGCAATAAAATGCTTTTTAAAAATACCGTAAAGATCTGTGAAGAGGTACTGCCTCTCAAAGCTGATATTTAAAAAATTATCCTTCAGAAAATTGAACAAGAGGAACACTTGATCTTCTTTTTAAAATTTATATATTCAAATATATGATTTTAAATTAAAAGTTATATTACCTACAATATTAAATTCAAAATACTTTGCAACAATTGACAGCACTGTTTATCTCCCAAAACCAAGGCAATGAAGTCATGAGATAAATGAAATAAAATATGATAGATATGATACTTGAAAGAGGTAAGTGATAAATTTAAGTAGACAGTAGCAAAGTTCCTTTTAGTGTGCATATGTTATTCTGTGGTCTAAAAAATTAGCCCATAAAAATAGCATTTATTATTACTGGATGATTTGTAACTTACAAATAATTTTCCAAAATAACTGAAATATATTAAAATGAAATAAACATTTCTAAGATTTTCAGCATTACAAAATGAGGAAATGATAAATGGACAGGGCAGACATTCCTCCCTACTAAAAAGAAATGTTAAATCCTGAAAGAGCTCTAAATCCATTGGTATGTGTATATTGCAGCTGCATTAAGCCAACTAGAAGACTATTAGTAAGGATTTTAAAAAATTAACGGCTTTTGTAATGAATTTGGGTACAATATTGTTCTATTGATAGTGACACTTTTCAGTGTGTCCTAATCATATATAACTTATTCTCATTTTTCATACTATTATTAAATATTAATGTGGAGACTCTATTAAGCAGCTACACTATATTTAGGTTTTAATATATTGATTTCCACCATTTTGCAATAGTATGAAAATTAGGACTGTTTTCCCATGAACAATGTTACAATTGCTATGAAATTTTTCTGACTCCTAAATAAGATAAAACAAAAAAATGTAAAAAGGGATTCTGCCACTTTAAAAGCTTCAATCTCTTTGACATGGGTAGCAGTTCATGGGAACATTAATGCATCTGTCATGATAACAAGCTAAGAATAACACATAGACATCAAACTGAGCAGAGAATCCATCTGAAGTGATTCATTCAGATTTATCTCATTAATTTATTAAACACAGGGCAATATCTGCAGCTTCACAGAGCTGTTTGGAGAAATTAATGCAAGATCAATTCAAATGGAAAAAGGAAACTGTAAGAGAGATAAATTTGCGTAAGGTTGAACAATCAGGCTTATTCATTGCAAAAGCTCAAATTCTCCTTCCAAAGCAATGTGTTTAAATGTTGTTTTCTCTTTTTAAAATTGTGTAATCTGAATTGACAGTGAAGAGTTTTGCAGGTTAAAATGAAAAAATGGAAGAACAGATGGAAAAAGAATGTTACCAAAGACGTTGAATATACAGAAAAAATACCATTAAACTTAATTGTCTTGCTTTGGGGGGAAGATTTGATACCCTTTCTCTGAAAACAAAATATTTTCCGTTTAGAATTTATTAGGGCAATCGTAATACAAATTTAAATGTTGCATAAACTTAATCATTTGTGTGTTTAAATGCACAAGATGAAATGCAAACGGAGATTAGGATTTCTCACAATTATATTTGCCATCTAAGGATTTCATTAAGATGAAGTAGATTACTTAAGAAAGCGTCAAGTAATTCAGACTTTGTGTCTTCTATAGGCCTTAGGGATTTCCTTTGTAAAACTATGTAAAATATTAATGAATGAAGGCCCCCATGTCCTAATTATTTATTGGAATTCATGTGCTATGTGTTGAGATTAATATATTTCACCATATCATTGATCATTTCTTTAATTAATCATTGTTTAATGTAGTATCCACCATCTAATAAATGAATGTTTAGGGCAAATATGGATAAAAGCTAAAGTATTTAAATAAACAGAAAAAAATTGTTTATGCAGAAGTGTACATTCAAAATGAATACACAAATGGAAGTTCTATGCATTAGCACATGACTGGATTGATTTAGTTATAATCTTGACATAATTCTTCTAATAAAAGGCAAAACATTGTTGACTATATGACTGACTTAAATAGACAATAGAACTTTCCCTCATTATTCTATGAAATAAAATGTCTGCATTTACTGCCCAGATTGATTCTTAAAAACTCTTTATCCTTTCTAAAAATATATGTCAAACAAAATATTAGCCAAAGGAAATGATGCAGCTCCTTTAAAAATTCTGTGTTGCTTAACTTTACTATAGATGCAAAACATCAATTTTTAAAGTGAACTATGTTATTCTAGGTGGATCATGAAATAGAAAGTATTTATCAAATGTTAATACAAAACCTAATTCATTGAGTGCTTATAATAATCATATTTCTAATAACTGAAAGTAGTTTTAAAATGCTTAAGTTTTAACTGACATAGTTATTTTCATATCAAAGCACAATTATTTTGTTTACATACTATGAAAATACCAATAACTACAATTAGACCATTTCAAATTTTAATTTAAAAACTGAATTATATTTCTGAGTCTATGTTGAATCATGTCTCCAAATGCTTTATTAAAATGTTTCCTTATTTATATCATTCTTGCTTGCTTCTTCAAGTGTCTACTTAACTATATTTAAATGATCAAATTATCATTTATTCAGTTAGACCTCAAATGAAATTAAACATAGATCATGAAGTCTTATCAGTATTTATATAAGCTGGTATATGTAAATAGGTATATTTTATATAAAATATAAATGGGTATCTTTTATATATAATAGACAACATTAAAATCCATGGTTCACTTTCATATTTAATGAAAACAAATTTAAAATTTAATAATTTACTGCTACACTAATATTTGAAGAACTTAATAAAGAAAATCCATTGCATAAGAGTGAAAATTTTAGATGCTTACTTTCTTTCTTTTTTTTTTTTTAAAGATTTATTTATTTATTTTAATTGCCCCCGCTCCCCTGGTTGTCTGTTCTCTGTGTCTATTTGCTGTGTCTTGTTTCTTTGTCCGCTTCTGTTGTCGTCAGCGGCACGGTAAGTGTGAGTGGCGCCATTCCTGGGCAGGCTGCACTTTCTTTCCCGCTGGGCAGCTCGACTTACAGGGCACACTCCTTGTGCGTGGGGTTCCCCTACGCGGGGGACACCCCTGCATGGGTCGGCACTCCTTGCACATCAGCACTGCGCATGGGCCAGCTGCACATGGGTCAAGGAGGCCCGGGGTTTGAACCGCGGACCTCCCATGTGGTAGACGGACGCCCTAACCACTGGGCCAAGTCCGTTTTCCGATGCTTGCTTTCTAAAGTCTGCCTGTTCTCTCTGATATTAAAGACTTCACATTATTTTGTTCAAGAAATGAGAAAAAAAAACATAGTGCCTTATCTGCAAACATAAAGATTTAAAACAAGGTAACAACTTTTCCCAGCTGGATTTGAGTCTTTTTAAAATCATTTTCTTAGTAATCCTCAAAATAATCTCCTTACAATTAATTTCTGAAGTTAAAGGGCATAAAGAGAAAATACTGTATAGCCTTTAAGAATTGGAGAAATGTAAAATTTGAGTTATTCAAAAAACAATGAATGCCCAAGTGTTTTATTCTTAACTATTCTTTAATAGCTGAAGTGGGTATTCTTTTCTAACTTCTTTTCTGAGAAGATAACTTTGAAAATTTTGATAAATACCTAACAAGAAAATAGTTAACATAGGTCACTAGTAGAGTTCTGATTGGTTAACTTTAAGTATTGTTAAACAAACAATCATGTATCTATTTTACCCATTCATGTTTTTTCAGTACACATTAATAGAAATGTGCACTGAACTGTATCAAAGTGAACCTTAGGAGAAGCAGACAAGGCTCAACTGATGGAGAGTCCATTTAACATATGGAAGGCCCAGGGTTCAATCCCCAGGGCCTCCTGACCCATAAGGTAAGCTGGCCCACACTCAGTGCTGCCATGCACAATGAGTGCCCTGCCATGCAGGGGTGTCCCGGTGTAGGGGACCCCCACACACAAGGAATGCACTCCACAAGGAGAACCGCCCTGCATGAAAAAAGCGCAGCCTGCCCAGGAGTGGCACTACACACATGGAGAACTGACACGGCAAGATGACAAAAAGAGTCACAGTTTCCCAGTGCCACTGGATAAGGCAAGCAGATGCAGAAGAACACACAGCGAATGGACACAGAGAGCAGACAACAGGGGTGAAGGGGAGAGAAATAAATAAAAATAAATAAATCTTTAAAAAAATAGTGATACTTAGTGGAAAATATGGTAAGGTCCTTGAAAATGACCACTTCAAAAATTGTTCATTCCGTGTGTTCTGGGGTAATGTAGGGAGCATTCCAAATTAAAATTTGATAGAGAGGGTGGTGTTAGGAAGAATGTTTATTAAATAGGAAGAGAAAATTCCCAATGTCACCATTACAAATGAGCCATGCATTCAACAACACATTATGAAAATTCATCCACCGAGAGATGAAGATGAATTTCTTCTCTCAAATAAGAATAGTAGGTGTGAGTTCCCACTCACTGAAGATATACTTTTTCCTTGCACTTTTCACCCTTAGCTAGAAGTGCTAAGAAGTCATGGGTTCTGAATGACAATCTTCTTTAGCCAGATTTCCATTGGTACATCACTCATCTTTGAGCACCTCTCTAAGCTCTTCTGCTCCATCTTTCACTCCCTCTCATGGCATCATTCTGCACTCTTCCTTGCTTCCTGTTTCTTGTACCTTACTAGGTTTCTCTTGGACCTCATTCCTATTTGCATTCTTCACTTTTCTTTTCATTGACTAGTAAAGTCATAAAAATAATTTTGATCCAAACTAATTTCACAATTTCCTAAAAACACAGATTTCTGAATTATTTTTTCCAAAAGAGTATTTGTTTTTTTCCTGTCTAGAAATGCAAAATAGGTGTGTTTCTAGTAGATTTCTTCATCTGTACTAAATGGTTGTATTCATAAAATATATTCTATGAATATTCACAATTATGCAATACTTGTGACACAATTGTTGTAAATGCATGTAAAAAATGAAGCAGCCGTTAAAAAAATGCACATGCTTCTTCTCAAAGATATCTCAAAGATATTTCATCCTAATATTTAACTTATGGCACTTTTAAGTGATAAAGAGATGAGGAAGGGAGGGAAGAGAAAAGAGAGAGACAGGGAGAGATACAAGGAGAGAGATAGTTGATAAAAGGAGAAGTTTTCATGTTTGCAATGAGACTTTTTGAATGGCAACAAAGGAACTAGATAGACCCATGTAATCCTGTGAATTTGCATATTAGGAAGTGCTTTGTGGTCAAAGTAAAATTTCTTTTTTACTCTTACAACCTGTAATTACTTATGTTATTGAGGGAGAAGTTATCTTTTGTGTTTTAAGAACATCTATCTGATCTAATAAGCTAGGTTTTTAAATCCTAGATATGAATTAGGCAGGAATAGGAACAGTTATTCGTTTAAGTATTTAAAAAAAGAACACTGCTCAAAGGGGGAACAAAGGTCCTCTTGTAAGCTCTGCATCATTATCTTAATGTACGCACCAGTATGTCTACAAGTTGTCCATACACGTCAACTACACATAATTATTTTTATAACAGATGTGAAAACTGGATTGCAGGTTTAGTTCATAGTCCAAAGACATTTGATTTAAAGTTTCATTGTGAGAACAGTTACCTCAGCAAAACTTTTCTGCAACACTGATAAACAGTAGTGCTGTTTTACAACAAAACCTTTTGCTCCTTCTAACCTGGTGATGGTGATTTTTCTTGCTTTAGAAACCAAATATGCACATTCCTGAGATATTACCAGACTGAAGATGAAACAAATACTTAGAAGACTAGTTCACTGGTGTTTAAAAGGTCAAACAATCTCAAATAGAGTTGTTTACTTTCCCTTTTGCAACTCAGAAACATTGAACACAATTTGCTTCTCATAAACAAATAGATATTTGTTCTATAATGCGCTAATAAGTGATATCAAGGAGGTACACTTACAAGCAAAGAGGCTGGCCACCATTGAAGTTGTCCTAGGTGGTGCTGCAGGGACGGATGCTGGACGTTTTGTGTCCTGTCGTGGCCCACTGGGAGGACTGGGGGAGAGTGTGGACTACAATGTGGACCACTATCCATGTGGTGCTGTGGTTCTCCAGAACGTATTCGCCAGGTGCAGTAGATATGCCGCAATGATGGAAGAAGTTGTTGATGTGGGAGGGTTGGGGTGGGTTGGGTGGGGGGTATATGGGGACCCCATATTTTTTTAATGTAACATTTAAAAGAAAATAAAGAAAAACAAAGGGGGGGGGAAAGAAACCCTCTTTTTCAGGCAATGGGATCCTTCCACCTGTTTGCATGGGTAGAAGAGCTAAGACCATTCTTTCTAAAAAACCTGACAACTTCTACTCGGACCCACAACCCAGCTCCAACCACAGCGTTTCATGCCCCACATTGCCCTCTGCAGGTGACCCATAAAGGGACGATTCCAGGGAAGTGACATATGTCCTTGTTTTTTTAAAAAATAAGATCCTTCGACTTTTCTATATCGTGTACAGGATAGCTTTGTTCAGCAAGCATGATTGCATGTCGTTACACACACTTGCATACACGCGCATATACACAAATACACCGCAAGACCACCACACACCCCACATACTCCCATAACAAACACACAGGATGGGGACAAAACTGCCCTCTGGAATGGATGCTAGACTTTCGACCTCCTGCATCCCCCAAATGTGTCCTGGGTTGCCAATGTAGGAGCCCAGTTTACAACTTAGCCAGCTACCTGAAAAAGCCCTTGGTGTCCGCGTTCAGGAGAAAACCTATCCGACCCATACTACCACAATTGAGTAAGAAGAAAAACATAAATTAACAATAACCACAAACAGCCAAGAAGTCATGCAACACATGGACGAAGGACTGGAAAGTTTCTGTAGGGGACTGCAAACTCAAATTTGTGTGGGACTTTCTTAGACCCAAACGCTGACACTAGGCACGGACTAGAAGGGGCAGTCAGTTAATTGGTCCTTCTGTAGCCCTGTTTTCCCACAGACTTACAGCGGGAAGAGTAGAGGCAAGCTAGTTAAGACTCTCTACAGACAAAGAAAGTTAGATGAAGGGGGCAGAAGGCAAAGGAGAGGAAGAGCATCGACCGAGCCAAGAATGAAGTGCATCACCTGGCATTTGGGCAATCGGTGAACAAAGTTTCAAAGTCTTTTCTCGTGATGAGTTTGCAGCGGTTCACCCCGGGCTGGATGGCCCCCAGCCCGCGGAAGATCCGGACCTGCTCGACAGTACACACGACTGAGGAAATGTCTAGTCTCTTCAGCTTGGTGTACACCATGTGCAACCCTCTCACCAGGTCCTTGAGAAAGAGATCAAAGACTTGCGGCAAGCAAATGAGTTTCTGGCCGTCCATCAGGAACGAAGCCACTTTCATCCCGTGCACGTCTACCATACGGCACTGGTTGGTATCGGTGTTGCCGCTGCCGCTGCTGCTGCCGCTGCCTCTACAGACAACGCCATTCCCAGCACTGCTGCTGTAGTTACTAGCCATGAAACTGCTGACATTGGGAATGAGACAAGGGGGCTCTCCCGAAATCGAATAGAGGGGTTCAGCCTGAAATAATCCAACTGGTACGCCTGCACAGCTGGAAGAGATCACAGGAGGTGTAGAGACAGCCACGGTCACTCAGTCTCAGTCGAGGGTCTTCCAAATTTCTCTCTTCCTGACTCTTCAGGACGTCCCTCCCACTCACACCCTAGCTTTCTCGCCGTCTCTCCGGCTCGCTCTTGTTCTTTCCGAACTGTTCTTAGGACTGGAGCAGCTCGGCTCCACTTTGGGCTCCGGTTCATCCACCACCCAACAAACAGAGAGCAGCCGGGACCCGCGAAAGCCGGAGACCCCACTCCCACCACACCTCCTCCTGATACTGACAGCTGCCCCAGCCAATGGGTCCCATGACGCGTCACCCCACTGCGCCTAAAGGCAGCAGCCGGCAAAGGAGTGGAAACTCCCTGTCGCACCTCTGACTGCCTGAGGCGACTTAAGTGTGACAAGTGGATGGGGATGGAGCCCTAAAATAGGACTGTGTGGTGCCTCCGTTTTTCTTGATAACAATCTGACCGGAGAACGCCCAATTTTCACTCAGAACTCTCAAAGTGGCCGAGGCTACTACTCCTCGCCCCCCCCTCCACACTCCCTGATGCTACCAATATGACACTCCTACTCCACACCCCGGTTCAATCAAGGAAATGCAAGTGGCAGCTCCAATTCTGCTCGAACATTTCTCTGAAACTACTGAAACTAATAGGTGACTTCCATGGGATATAAATTCCAGTGAATTGAGAAGTAAACAGCTCAGTCTTCTTCCAACCCAACTAGCGCGCGATAGGTGTAGATTCTACTCTCAGTGCACAGAGGAAAAAGCATCTGTAAGCACACTCAAAACAGAGATGTTGATTGCTAATACACTCCCACGCACTGGCATTTCAGACACGCGTGAACCCGGGATCTCCTATGAACACTTTGGAAAACAGGCAGAGATTTTTAGGTGGCGAACGAAGGCCTCATTTTACAGCATTCCCGCCACTGTCCTGGAAAGGACTCAGCGTTCTAAGTCCCCATCTCTTAATTTTGGAATCCCCTTGCCCCATGCCCGCTAAAATTAATAAGGAAAGTTCTTTATGACTCAAGACAGTCATTACAGAAAATAAAGGGAGAGGGTTTGCTCTCTTTAATAATGCATCTTCCTTCCTCATTTGTAGGGTAAACTGTAGTTTTGAGGGTCCACTGATTAAAGACCCACCTCCAGAGCTGTAGCTCAAGATTCCTCTTCCACCACTTGCCTAATGCTCCTGAACACACTATAAAAGTTCATTATGAGCAAAATGTCTGGGCAGGGATCAGTCCAGGGAAAAGAAGTGGACTATTCCACAAAGCACATGGGGATATGGAGCTGGATCACCACGACAGAGTTATTCTTAGACTCCTTGTGGAGTTTTTAATTCTCTGAAATATAAGGTATTTCCTTCCCTATGTTCCTCTCTTCTAGAGACTCTTAGTTATTCAGAAAGTCAAATCCAGGCTTCATTTACTTAAATAACGTTAGCAATGACAAAGCTAAGGCAACTTCCCTAGTATTTTCCAGATTGTAAATAATTTTAAAACATACTGAATTTTATTCAGTCCTTACTAAGTATCAAAAAGGAGAATTGGGTGTGGTTTTTCCTTCCTTATTAGTTTGTAAATGTTCTAAATTGGAATTTTTTGTCTCACTCTACAACGTACTTTATCTTTTTTTTTCATTTCATAAATCACGAATTAAGAACTGCCTTTTCAGTTTCTTCATACTGTTTCAATTTCAAATTATGTGGTGTCAAAATGCTAACAAGTTGTGGTTATAGTTGTTTTTGGAATACAGTGATAAGTGACTAACATAATAAATTGGAATATATGCACCCACAAAACATTTTTAAAAGACATTTTGAATGCTTTTTTTGTTGTTGCTAGTTTTGTACTGTTATGGGAAGAAATCAAGAAGGGGCAAAAAAGGAGGATAATTGAGAAGAAATAGAGACAGACTAAGCTTCAACAAAAATACTATAGATTTTCAAAAAGAAACATAATAGCACTGACAGAAATGTTTGCATTTACCAATTTTATAAAAAGATAAATCCCAAATTGTGTTCAACAGGTGTTTTCACAGAAATGACTCTTAAACTCTGTATTGAAATAATGTGCCTCTGACAACTTATTGTGATTGAATTTTGGGTGAAAGTGTTTGACTGTAAAGGAAAGTAATATTTTGTTATAATTCTATGGCATTAAAAATCCTAAGGTCAAGCTGATTTTTTAATATAGCTGCACTCATATTAGCAAGGGCATTTTATTTCTATGGTGATTTGAGGTTTTCAGCAATAGGACATTACATAGATATTTTTTATGTTTCAAATTTAAGAAATTATGAAATATACAGAGGAAAAGCAGAACATTCATGCTGTACTTACTGTTTTGTAATATTGAAAAACAGATCGTACTTTGACAACTTTAAAAGAGACTAAAATTGGCCATTGATCATTAAAGGGTTAAAGTCCCTTGGAAACTTTCATTACACACACAGAAAAAAACTTAGCTTCATTATTTGAATTCCTTCCTTCTAAAAGGAAACTTGGCAATTTTCTAAGTGATACTGTAATTTAAAGATTTAGACATTAAAATCAAAGAGGCCAGGTATCTTCTTGGGTTGTCTTGAAATTTTTATTATTTTATTACTGCTACTGCTATTTCTACTTTTATTATTATTTATGTTTTGAAATTAGTAAGACACTCAAATTCACATGGAGGAATTGCCTTTATCCCTTTCTGAATTTTATGTCTTCCATAAGCCAGACATATTTATAAATAAGGCTGGATTTCTGCAAGGCTACAGGAAGCCTTGCGCATCAACACCCTGTAAGTTGGAATTGTATAAAGCACTATAAAATCATAATGTAAGCAGTAAACACAATACCCTTGGAAGATGACTCTCCATGGAGAGAGACACTGCACTAAAACTAGGAAAATACTCAAGGTTTGTAAATTCATTACCAAACAGGAGCCAACCACCCAATCGAATAAGAATAAAATTAGTACAAGCAGATACTGTATCCCATCATAACAAGAATTCATAGAAGTCACTGTTACAGTAGAATGATTTGAGGCCTAAGGGTAGCTTCTCCAATACTGAAAAGCTGTACACTTTCTGTATTCAATTAACAATTTGCCATTTTCTCCTAATTCATTTTCAGTCTGGAAGGGATGGTGCTTATTTGTGACTTTAGGCAAAACATTCCACTTTGCTTGGCAGCAGCAGTCAGTGAAATACAGGTACCATTTTAATTAAAAATAAAAATATTGACAATCTTATCCAGGGCTACAAAATATGAAGAACTATTTGAAGGGGCTCATTTTCACAATGCCCACTCAAGCAAATCTGAAAGTAATAAATGGAATTATTTGAAACCCTTAGCCAACTGATATTGCAATGTCTAATCTGGCCTCTAAACATTATGCTAACATTTAATATGTTAGCTGCACTTTCCTAGAAGAAAAGGAGATCTTTCAACTTTAAATTCTATCTATGTCTCTTAATGTGTTATTCTCTTTTAAATTTTAGACTTTTGAACTGTACAAATTCAAGTCATCCTAACTTCAAACTGGACTCCTCCTGCGACTTAGTATACTTTTATTCATTTTGTTGACTACCTATTGAATTCCCTGTTGCAGCTACCTTTTCCTACTCTTTGCAAGTCACCCTCTCCCTCACTCTCATCAGCTAAAGCCTCCTATTATCTATGATTTTACAATAAAGCTATTCAAAAAGAGCTCCCTCTATCTCTCCTGTCCTCATTTTTTTTCACTTATTCTCCCTTATCTTCTCTTACTTTCTTCACCCCTCAGAAAATAAAAATTCTCTCCACTCCATTCACTGATGCTCTTTATCTTTTTAATCTCCTCTAGTTCCCTAATCTATTAATTTTATTCCCACCACTCTTTTGTACTTTCAATTTCTCCCTCAACTTGCTCTTTCCCCTCTTATTACAGAAAATGTTCATGTTTACCAACCCTTAAGACAAACAAACAAAAACTTTCCTCAACCCTAGTCAGTGATTCTCTGAGTGTGGTCCATGGACTAAATTAGACTTACTATCTACTGTTGATTTATTGTTATTCTTGCAATGGAAGAAATTGTATCACTGATGTGGAGGCAGTGGCCACCAGAGCTTCTGAAGGGAGGGAGAGGGAAAAATAGGTGTAATATGGGGGAATTTCTGGAACATAGGAATTGTCCTGCATGACTTTGTAGTGACAGATACAGGCCATTATACATTTTGTCATAACTTACAAAGTTGCATGAGAGAGTATAAACTATAATGTAAACTATCATGCACAGTTAGTGACAATTCTTCAATATGTGTTTGTCAATTGTAAAAAAAAATGTACCACATTAATGAAGGATGTTGTTAATGTGGGAAAGTGTGAGAGGGAGAGGGAGTAGGGCATATGAAAATCCCCTATATATGTTTTTTGGAATATTTATGTTGTCTAAAGATTCTGTAAAGTAAATATATTAATTATTAATAATTTTTTAAAAAAAACTACTGAATCAGAAAGTCTCAGAGCAGGGCCCAACAATCTGCTTTTTATTTTTTTTTAGTTAGGCCAGTAATTTATCCAGGTAGGGAGGGAAGAGAAATGGGAGAAAATAACAGAAAATGGCAGAGTAGAGACCCCAGGTAGTGAGGAAGGGAATGTAAGGGGATGAAGAGGACTGGTTTACAAGCTACAATTCCAGATTATAGATTGTAAATACCCAGGGTTACTTGTATGGCCACATGGCAGAGGAAAAATGGTGACAACAGGGCACAGAGGGCAGGAAGCAGTTCCAGAGGCAGGAGAGCATGGCAAAAAGCCCATGCTCCAGTTTGTTCCTGGCTTTTAAAATGTTAATTATTCCACCTCTTTGCTAATGGCAGGGGAGGGAGTTCCAGCTGTTTGCTGTTTTGATTGATTACCCCACCCATCATTTCCTTAGTGAGGACCCAATGATAAAGTTCCTAGGGAACATCCGGGCTTTTCCTTGTTCTCAGGAAGTAGTCTTTGTTCTAGGTAGCAGAATCCTGGGGGTGGGGTTCCTCCAGCAGCCATCCTGAGGGTTTCTGATGTCCACATGAACTACCTGTCAGGTTCCAGATCCATCTATTAATTCCCTATCTTATTAGCCAGCTTCATTCCCCCCTCCGAGAGTTCTATACTGTTAATCTTAAAAGGGTGCTGAAGGAAAATGATCTTTCTTCTATATCTACTTTCTGCTGGTTAGGGGCTTGCAGACCCTGCCTGACAAGGTGTAGAATTCCCTTGCTACTCTATCTCGACTGAAAGAAGACAGATCTAGCATTGGGAAATGCAACCTTTATAAACACCTAGCCCTTTCTACTCCTGTGGTTCAGTGTCCTCTTAGTGGGACCATATATTCTCAAAATTCTAATTAAATGTATTTCTTCCACAATCTGCATTTTAACAAGCCCTCCAGGTGCTTCTGATGCAGGTAAAAGTTTGATACCTACTTGCCTTGGACTTTGAGACCTACTTGCCCTGGAGTATCCTTTTGCAAATATTTTGAAATTCTCTACTTGTTTCTCGTCATCCTTATCAACATTTCCTTTCTTACCCTCTTCCAGCTATTCTAACAAAGGTGATCATTGATTTCCTAAATGTCAAATCCATGTAGTTTTCTAAATCATCATCCTCTTATATTATGAAGCTTTTTACACTATTGTCTTACTTCTTGAACACTTATCTCTTAACATTCATGACTCTAACCATCTGTAGCCCCTCTTTCCCACTCCTTTTCTTTTCATGTCCTTCCTCTTGAACCTTAAATGTAATAGATCTTACTTGTGGCAATTCCATCAACTTTCCACAATTTCAACCAACCCTCTACCAATTACCCAAAGTCTTTAGGTTTCCTAAAATTCTCCTGTAAAGTTGGACATCACTACCTGATCAACACGATCACCTCCAACTCAGCATGTCCAAAAGTGATTAATCTTATTTTTTTCAAATCTTGTATTTCTTTTCAATTTCTGATATTTTGTAATACTTTCTCCATCCAGCTAATCACCTGAAGCAGAAAGGTAGGAGAAACCTTGGGTTTTTATCCATCATACAACCTATTCAATTATTCACTGAATTTTATGAATTCCCTATTAGGAATATCTCTCCCTTCCATTTCCTTCCATTTTCAATGTTGTCACCTTAATTTTGTTCATTATCTGTTGCATGTACTATTACAATAATTTTCTCTTAATCTTCCGTTCAGTCACTTCTCCAATCTAGCTAACATACATATTATATTTTCTAAAAAGCTTCACTCTACTATTTAGAAATCTTCATTGCTACTCCTCTGTCTACCAGTTAAACTACAAAATCCTTAGATTGAAATTTAATTCCTTCTTTGATCTGATTTAATTTACCTTTCCAGACTTTCCTCCAATACACTGACACGTTACCTGTACAAAAATAAATGGGTATCACTTTCTATTACTCTCAAACCTCTTGTATCTTCCAATTCTACTGCTAATGTTTATATTATTTGATCCACCTAAAATTTTTTGCTGCACATCTCTCATCTCCACCCATCGAAATCCTAGCCAGGCTTTAGACTTAATACTAGTTTGACTCCATGAAGACCATCCTCTTTCTCATCTCCCATCTCATCTCCCATCCAGAATACATTCTCCAGTAATACCTTCTATCAAAAAGGGAGACCTACCTATATACTGCACCTGATTGTTGACGTAGCTTCACCTTGTCCATCTGCCCTTCATCTATTTGATTATCATTGGTCCAATGAATGAATTTTAAAAAGAAACCTTAGTTGATGCTGTACTCCTCCATGCTATCTGGATTCCAAAATTGTGTTGATCTCCTATTCATAAAAGAATGATCAATTTTGCTTGTGAAGCTCCACCCACACATAATTTTTAACCAGATCCCTTCCATGATTTCTTCTAACAGGTATACTTAACCCAACAACACTTCAAGACCCTCAGAGACTGAGGCCAAAGAAATAGGATACATATTTGTTAGAGAGAGTATAATCTATAATCGTGCTTCTTCTCTATGCAGTTTCAGTACTCTAATGATCAAATAAAGTGTGCAAATTTATTTGTAGAAACAAGCAAGCCACAAACATGCTAGATCCATAAAAGTACTAAATATATAGCTACTTTCCAAATTAAAAGTAGCACATGAAGTATTCTTTAATGTCTTAAATTTCCTGGACACTGAATTAAACTGGATAATCTTGACTGCAGCCTGGAAAATAAAGGGGACGCTGAGAGATATAAATTATATTATATTCTTCATTAGAATTTTCCATACATTAATGAATATTACATGTTTCTGTGGACAGTAATTTATAATAGATCATAAATGATATGAAAAACTAATAAGAAATAGGACTCCAGAAAGAAGGTTGTTTAAATAATGGGAAACTGATGGTAATACCTTTACAGCTAGCTGATAATTATACACCCAAAAAATGCAGAGCTAAAGATAGTGAAGTGAGGGTGGAATTTCTCTCCTGCCATTTTTTTTTCCAATTAAAATGCTAATTTCTTCTTTGATTGCATATTGGGTCCATTGGATTTCTGTTTCTAAAAGCGATTATGAAAAAAGTGTCTTCTTCAGAGCTAAAAAGAAAACTATGGCTTGTGGTTTGGGATTCAGGAGACGGAATTGGGGGCAGTCTGAGTGTAGTTTGGGCTTTACTAATACTAATGAGATAAAATCCAGTTTAATGGAAACTTCAAAGGTGAGAGAAATAGTGTTATATTGTATGAAATTAATAAAACCCCTGTCACCCCCAATTACCTACACTGAAGAGAATTGTATGCTTTAATTGTTTTTATTTATATATAAAATACTAGCCTAAGCCAGATACCTAGCCAAGGAAGTACTTGGGGCCTATGAAAAAGTAGGAAGAATGACAATCTAGAATAGAACTGATTTCCTCTATGAATTCCTCTCAACTAGACATCCTGCTTACTCCATCCAGTATCCAAATATGATCATCAAAGTTCTCTCCATCCTGGCCCAACTGAACCATTGTATTTTTGTTGTTGTTGTTGTTTTATTTTCTGAGCAATTTTTAAATTGTCTTTTCTTTTAAAGATACATAGATCAGACAAAAAGTTACATTAAAAATATGAGATTCCCATATATCCCACTCCCCACCGTAACCCCACTCCTCCCACATCAACAACCTCTTTCATCAGAGTGACACATTCATTGCATTTGGTGAATACATTTTGGAACACTGCTACACTGCATGGATTATAGTTTGCATTGTAGTTTACGCTCTACCCCAGTTTGTTCAGTGGGTTATGGCAGGATATATAATGTCCTGACTCTGTCCCTGAAATATGGAGGACAACTCCAAGTCCCAAAAATGCCCTCATATCACACCTCTTCTTCCCTCTCCCTGCCATCTGCAACTACCTTGGCCACTTTCTCCAGATCAATGCTACAGTTTCTTCCATTAGTAGTCACAATAGTTCTATAGTAAAATATCAGTAAGTCCACTCTAATCCATATTTTAATTCCTCCATCCCGAGGACGCTAGGATGGTGATGCCCACTCCATCTTTGAATTGAGAGGGGGCTTAGATTCCACATGGCTGGTGGATGTGATTCTCCTTCTTGCAGCCGTAGACTCTCTCAGTTCCCTGGTGTGGTGATTGACCATTCTCACCTCCCTGTTAGCTGACCTGGGTAAGTCCAACTAACCAGAGAGTAGCTACTGTGACTTTGCTGAGGCTCAGGGCCCAGCTGGCCCATGCACAGTCCAGAGATTCATGTCTTCTGAGCATACACCAACCCCAGTGCCAACCACAGGTTCAGTAAAAGTGACAGAAGAGGCAATATGTAGAAAGGTGACAATCTGAAACCCACTCCATCACACTCAGGAGCACAAATTTAAAAGTAGGACCCACTGAAGAAGCACTGAACTCCAGAGCCATCTACCATGACCGTAGAACCTGTATGTCTCCCCAGCCCTCAGGAGCTCCCCTACCTGGGAGCTGTCTCAGGGATCCTGCTGAGATATTCTTAAACGTGACTCTTCTGATGACTTCCCGACTCATTTTGAAGTCTCTTAGCCACATAAACTCTTGAATTTTGTTGGTTTTTTTTTTTGGGGGGGGGGGGGGATGTTGACAGACACAGTTTAGAGTCTCTTATTTTTTCCATTATCTGACAGCCAGGCAATTTAATAATGCCATAACATCTGCCCCCATACACTGGTGAACTGAGCAGTGATTGAAAACCTTGATCTCATTGAGAATTCCAGTTCTGCAACCAAAAGTTAAATAACCTGAAGTTTTTGTTGAAACAGATTTGTGTCCCTTCTCTCTGTCAGATCTACCTCCATATTTGAACGTGGGAGGCTGATGTGAGTACTTGTCAAAGAATAAGTTAATTTCTAACCTACTTACATTTAAATCCTCATTATTATTTTTATTCAACACTGTCTGAGTAATGGCCAGTTATTATTATTGATAGTATGAAAACTCTACATGAACTTGGTTTCTGATAAACAGACTATTGTCCTTAATTTATGTCACTTTGCATTTTTTTTGTATTTTTTTGTATTTTTTCTTTATTTTCTTTTAAATGTTACATTAAAAAAATATGAGGTCCCCATATACCACCCACCCCACCCACACCACCTCCCCCATCAACAAACTCTTCCATCATTGTGGCACATCCACTGCACCTGGCGAATACATTCTGGAGAACCACAGCAGGACATGGACAGTGGTTCACATTGTAGTCCACACTCTCCCCCAGTCCACCCACTGGGCCATGACAGGACACACAAAGTCCAGCATACATTCCTGCAGCACCACCTAGGACAACTCCAAATCCTGAAAATTCCCCCACACCATATCTCTTCTTCCCTCTCCCGACCATCAGCAGCTACCATGGCCACCCTTTCTACATCACTACTACAATTTCTTCCCTTAATAATTACAATAGTTCCTGGGCAGAACACCAGTAAGTCCACTCTAATACATACTCTATTCCTCCATCTTGTGTACCTGGGATAGCTATGTCCAGTCCCCCTTTACATCAAGAGTGGGCTTAGATTCCACATGGATGATGGAGGCAATTCACCTGCTTGCAGCTGTAGGTACTCTTGGCTCCCTGGTGTGGTGGTTAATGCTCATCACCTCCCTGTCAGCTGGCCAGGGTAAGTCCAAGAAACCAGAGGATAGGAGCTGTAAGTCTGCTGAAGCCCAGGGCCTGACCATCATATGTACAGTTCAGAGATTCAGGTCCCCTGAATTTATACCAAACCAAACGCCAATCACGGGTCCTGTAAAAGTGACAGAAGAGGCATATGTAGAAAGGTTATATCTGAGTCCAACTCCATCACACTCAGGAACACAAACTCCAAAGTAGGGCCAACTGACATGGCCCTGAACTCCAGAGCTATCTGCCTTGACCATAGAACGTGTGGGTCGCTGCAGCCCTCAGGAGAAGCAGCACCTGGGTTTCCATCCACCTTGGCTGTCTCTGGTACCCTGCTGAGGCATGCATAAGTATCACCCCCTGATGACCTCCCAACTCTTTTTTGGAGACACTTAGCCATATAAACTCATTTGTCCTTTCCATTTCCCCCTTTTTATCCAAAGTGAAAATGCAGTTTTTAACACCTGATATTACATGTAGGCTGAGATATTCTGCCAGTCTGAGTTGACCTCTTTGCTCATGGTCTCTTTGTAGTTACATCATCAGCTGGTGCTTAGTAGTAATCCCTAGGTGCCAGGGAAGCTCATCCCTGGGAGTCATGGCCCATGCTGGCGGGAAGGCAATGCATCTATATGCTGAGATTGGCTTAGAGAGTGGCCACATTTGAGCAACATGGAGGCTCTCAAGGGGTAACACTTAGGCACCCCACAGCTATAGGCCTAGTTCATATTTCAGGTACACAGGCTCATAATAACAGCCATCAATATCAAGGGCTCATCATTGGACCATCCATCATTATTGGTCTTTGCCATTGCACTTAGGGAATTGTTGTTGTTCCATGGGGAATGAGATAGACCTCCCCTGGTCAGGAATTCAGCACTCTCTCATCTGTCGTTTCCAACTGAAACCACTATGAAAATACCCAAATGTTTCTATGCACCCTGTATACATGCCCTGGAGAACTCCCTCCAAACCATGTGCACCCCACCAATGACACCCGACATAAGTGCTCCTCCCCCACCATAGTTGAACCTCTCTGTTAAACTCTTGCATTTTGTTGTCACTACTCTGTCACAAATCACCTCCATTCTTGTCAAACTGTTATGGTCATTATCCTCTAACCCTGAATTTCACATACATGACTCCAGGCTTTTGTGTGTGCTGTTACTCTGCCTAAAATCCCAGCTGCTTAAAATTCTCTCTCAGCCTATGGAAATGTATCTTCTAAAATATTTTTTTCTGCTTTAAGATCTTCCCTGAGTGTTACAGGGAGCATTGGCGCTACTGCTTTCTAGATAATGCAACCTATATACTTATATAATGCACTCTCACAGCAGAGATTTGTTACATTCCATCTATGTATTAGACATTGTGAAGGATGTATAAGAGCTGAAAGCTATATGGTTCTACACAGTGAAGAACCATTTGCCACACCTCATAATTTATAATTGAGCAATGTTAATGCAATCTTTTTCAAAAGCTCATTTTTTAGGTATTTTAAAGAATAATTAAAATAAATTTGTTATTGATATTTCAAGAACATTTCTTCAGTTTCAGTATTGATATTTCAAGAACACTTCCTAGTCAAACATAATTAAAAAAATAAAAATACACTGAGGAATTCAAATTTCTGCATATCAACAGAAAAAGAATCCTTTTTCTGTATAATAAAGTACATTGTATTCATGTGTAATACAAAATTAATAAATAATGAATTACAACCAATTGTGATTTAATATATTCATAATTTTGTGATCCATGATAAATAATCAGTACACTTGCACTGCATTAAATTAATTAGTATCATTTCTATTACACACATCAGCAGTGAAATAATGCAATGTCATCTGTTAAATATGGGGGTATTGTTTATTAAGCAAAATAAAGAGTTATTACAGATGTTTTCAGTGATTGGCAGTTATGATGGTATCTTCAAGGAGAGGTAATAAAGGCATTTAGATTTCTTACAAAAACTATATTTCAATCCACTATCAATTATGAGCAATACTACTTAAGTATAAGCCCTTTCTTTCTGTGGAAAAAATTGAGGACACTTCTATTGCTATATTGTTGTATCACATTGAATGCATTTCAATTAGCAATTAAAGGCTTATTTTCTGCCACACTTAGAAGCTGCAGAGAGTAAAGATATAAACATAGTGTAAATGGCACAAAAAAGAAAAATGGAGAACTGAGTCCTGAAAATTGATTTCTATTAATCTAACTACATTTTGTGATCAATCCTTTCAGAAAAGCCATATTCATTTATTTTGTAAGTATACAAAGGAAACAATGACTGAAGGAATTCTCATATGGAATCATTTGATATGGTTAATTAAATAATTAACTTCCCCTCAAAATAAACTCTTAACTAAGATAGAGTTGCCAAATTTATCAAATGAAAATACAGTAAATAATAGTTGGAATATCTTGGACACTATTATTCTAAAAATTATTCATTGGTTATCTGAAACTTAAATTTAACAGGGCATCTTGTATGTAAATCTGTATTAAAAGTGCTGAAGCTGGCAACCCTAGCATAAGGGGAATCAGGGAAGTCTTCTTAGGAGTGATGATACTCAAGCCCCAGTGAAGAATGAGTGGAAGTTAGCTAGCTGAACGAGAGTGGAAATTTGGAGTAAGTATTGCACTTGAGGCAGAGACATGAAAGTAACAGTAAATATCACTGGAGGATAGAAGAGAGAGATGAAAAATAGGGGTGATCCCTTCAATTTATCCAGAAAATCAATTTCTAGCTGCACAATGATTACATAAAAAAGCAACATTACTTTACCTGAATTTCCAACCTTTTTTTCTAAGTTCACAGTGAAATTTCTCAAGTGAAAACAGTGAAACAGTTGTGCAAAAACAGTTGCTTAAAAGAATAGAAAGCTTTGCTCTAACCAAAATTCTTTCACGCCTCCCCAAACCTTCAACAGGTTTCACCCTGCTCTATGAGTGCTGGCCAGTCTTTGATTTTCTCCAATAAGAAATTCAATCACTTCTCTCTTTGAACATGTCATATTACTCATTCAATGCAACTGTTTCCACCTGTCAGGAAGTCAGACCTCAATATAATTTTATAGTTGGAGTAGGTGAGTGCTCCAACAGGAAATTTTTCACCACTAACAGATGGTTGATGAGAGAACCAAACACCCTTTCATGTAAACTGATGTTTGAATCATGTTTGAATACTGACTTCTTAGAAGATTTGTTATGACTATGAATTGTTGGGCTTGATACTTAGTGCTACTCAATGAAATCTCTCAATACAAGGCCCTTACTTTTGCAAATCACACTTGTCTCTACTGCTTTTGGTGGGCTTGTCATATAAAATATATCTTTCCATAGATCTCAATTATCATCAGTAACAGTCTCAAAAATTCATTTCAAATTAATTCAATAACACATATATTTACAAATAAAATGCCCAAACTCTCCTTTTATAATATGCAGCCAAATAGATGTTGTTTGAAAAACAAGAAAACATCAAGCTGTAGATATGACCCACTCTTATGTTAAAATTATTTTTCATGTCTCTGCATCTACCAAAGGTACTATGGTCACCATTAACAATGAGTCTTTCTTAAATTGTTTTTTTAGATTTATTTTATTTGTTTATCCCCCCCCCCCCATTGCTGTTTTGCTTGCTGTCTTCTCTCTGTGTCCATTCACTGCACGTTATGCTGTGTCAGCTTGTCTCCCTTTGTTGCATCATCTTGCTGCGCCAGCTCTTTGCTGGCTTGGCCTGTCAGCTCTCTGAGGGCACAGGCCATTAACTCTTCATGGGTGTGGGCCAGTTTGCCTTCATATGGTAGACAGGAGCCCAATTGGTTAAGCATCATCTGTTTCCCTTAAGTTGTTTTTTGAAATATGAATACTGAATATATGCATGTAAGGGCAATATATGAAAATTAAAATGTTCACTGTTTCAATCGTGTCCAAATTTTAGTACCTTTAATGCTTTATTTGGTTTTCACTTCATAAAGATGCAAAAAAGTATCAATAATACAGTTTCAATTCCCTTTTAAGCCATGAAATATATCCTCAACACAAAAGTATAATCATGCACACACTGCACACATATTCCTTTACTCTTCCTTCTCCCACAAACACACATGGATTCTACCACCACCAGCAGAATCACAAACATGGGTTGCTACATATCTATACCTTTGAGACAAACAAAAAAATTTACCATTTCATATTTTCACTGCTTGAGACCCATCCTGGAGTTACTACCTTCTCGTGACAAGTAGAAATATGTAATCGTTTTTACTTTTCAAAGCTAAATTGCATAAAATTTTAAAAGTAAAAAAATAAAATGCAAATAGTTTACAGTATAACTGACACACGCCATTGTTTGACTATAAATGAAGGTGATTATTTTTTATACATTCAAGTAAACTAGACTTCTTCCAGATTTTTTGCATATTAAAAATTTACTTCATGATGAAAAATGTAAAGGATATAGTTTATGTACTCCTTTAAAGTATTGAAATTTTATGCTGAAATATTTCTTATTTATTGATTTAGAAAATTTTAATAATAATACTTTTCGAATTTTATAGAACATACTTAGTAATACTTTTCTAATTTTATAGAACATACTTTGTTTTATAGAACAAAACTACATTTGTAGTTTTTACCTAGAGAGATTTCATACGTAAAGTTTCCTGAGATATTGTCACAAGTGGTTTCCTTGCATTCACGACTACATAAATACTGTTTTGAGGGAAAAAATTGTTAACATTTTAAAAAATATTTTATAATTATTTCAGAAATAATGTATTAAATTATGCTAAATATATCTGTAAAATGGTATAGGAGTTAAAATGTTGGGTTTTTTGTTTGTTTGTTTGTTTGTTTTAAACAGTGCACTACAATCATCTGTCAGGGAAAAATGCATAGTAATCTCAATCTGGAAAGTGACCTCTTGCTTAAATTGGTAAATACTGAATTTCTTTTTTTTTTAAAGATTTATTTATTTATTTAATTTCCCCCCCTCCCCTGGTTGTCTTTTCTTGGTGTCTATTTGCTGCGTCTTGTTTCTTTGTCCGCTTCTGTTGTCGTCAGCGGCACGGGAAGTGTGGGTGGCGCCATTCCTGGGCAGGCTGCTCTTTCTTTTCACGCTGGGTGGCTTTCCTCACAGGCGCACTCCTTGCGCATGGGGCTCCCCCACGCGGGGGACACCCTGGCGTGGCACGGCACTCCTTGCGCGCATCAGCGCTGCGCATGGCCAGCTCCATACGGGTCAAGGAGGCCCGGTGTTTGAACCGCGGACCTCCCATATGGTAGACGGACGCCCTAACCACTGGGCCAAAGTCCGTTTCCCGGTAAATACTGAATTTCAGTTCAGAGTCTTCAGAATTAAATGCAGCCCTTTTGACTACAAATGTGAAGTTCCTTGTATATGTCCAAATATTATAAAAAAATATTTGCACAAAAAAGTGAGTATTTAAAATATTCTCTTCTGACTTTTAAAAATGCAAAGAATTCTGTATCTTATGAATTAATTCACTTTTCCCTAAGGAGCAGGATAAAATATATACCATCTAAATTGGGAATTAAATCATTTATCTAAATTATTTTAGATAAATTATTTAAATCGTTTCATCTATTTGAAGCTGCTCAGGTGCTCAGGCCTGTTCTTTGTTTACACCACTAAGGAAAATCCTCAAATATGAATGAGAGGTTCTGGGTCTCTAGGTTAGCAATCCCATTTTTTATTTTATTAGAAAATTTGTAGGTTTTCAGAAAAATCAGGAAGAAAGTACAAGTTCCCATATAATCCTTTCATAGGCACAGTTATCCTTATTATTCACACGACATTAGTGTGGTAACTTTGCTACTATTGATGAAACAATATTAGAATTATACTGTTAACTGCAGTCCATAGTTTACACTAGGGTTCACTCTTTTTATTTTAAAGACTTATAATGTTCTTGTTTCAATTTTTATTCTAGTAACATATATAAAACCTAACTATTTCACCTTTAACCACACTCAAATATATATATATATATATATTATTCATTTTTATTTTTTATTTTTTATTTATTTTTTGATAAAACAAGATTTAATGAGGTAACAAAGATGACACGCAAATTTTTGGCTTCTATATCTAATTAGGTGATAGTACCCTTCTCTGAGATCGGGAATTTAGAATAATGATAAAGATAATATTGGTGTTTTTTTTCCAAATTCTACTCAATTTATTCATTTTTTAAAAAGATATTACATTAAAAAAATATGAGGTCCCTATTCGCCCCCACCACCCCCACCCCACCACTCCCCCCACAGTAACACTCTCCCCCATCATCATGTCATATCCATTGCGTCTAGTGAGTACATCTCAGGGCATTGCTGCACCCCATGTCCCGTGTTCAACACCATAGCCCACATTTTCCCACGTTCCATCCAGTGGGCCATGGGAGGACAAACAACATCTGGCAGTTGTCCCTGGGGCACCACCCAGGACAACTCCAAGTCCCGAGAATGCCTCCACATCTCTTCTCTTCCTCACATTCCCCACACCCAGCAGCCACCATGGCCACTTTTTCCACATCAATGCCACATTTTCTTGATTATTAACCACAATAGCTCATGAATAGAATATCATTAAGTCCACTCTAATCCTTACTGTATTCCGCCTTCCTGTGGACCTTGGCTTGGTTGTGTCCATTCCACATCTATGTCAAGAGGGGGTTTAGATTCCACATGGATATTGGATGCAATCCTCCTGCTTTCAGTTGTAGGCACTCTAGGCTCCATGGTGTGGTGGTTGACATTCTTTAACTCCATGTTAGCTAAGTGGAGTAAGTCCAATAAATCAGAGTGTAGGAGCTGAAGTCTGTTGAGGCTCAAGGCCTGGCTATCATATTGTCAGTCCAGAGATTCAAATCCCTTAGATATAGCTTAAGCCCCAGCACCAACTATAATTCCAGTATAGAAGCATGAAAGTCTTGTGAAAAGAGATCCCATCTGTGTCCAGCTCCATCACACAGAAACACCAGCTCCAAAGAGGGCCAACTGGCATGGCAGTGAACCCCATCTGCCATGACCATAGAACCTGTGGGTCTCTTCAGCCCTCAAAAGGATCAATATCTGAGGTTGTATCTACTTTATCTGTCCCTGAGACTCTGCTCAAGTGTGCATAAGGGCAATCTTTCAGACAACCTCCAGACTATTTTTTTTAGAAACTCATAGCCATATGAACTCATTTTTCTTTTCCATTTCCCCCTTACTTTAGGTCAAACAGCATTTTTAACTCCTGTTATTATATGTAGACAGGGATATTCTGCTGGTCTGCATTGAACCTTTAATTTAAGGTCATTTTCTAGTTACGTCATCAGCTGGTACTTGGTAGTGATCCCTCGGTGCCAGGGAGGCTCATCCCCGGGTGTCATGTCCCAAACTGGGGGGAATGCATTGCATTTACATGCTGAGTTTGGCTTCAAGCCTGGCCATATTTGAGTAACATGGAGGCTGCCAGAAGGGAACTCTTAGGCACAGTGCTGCTCTAGGCCTTGTTCTTATTTCAGGTGTATAAACTCACAAGCATAGTCATTAGTATCAGGGGCTCACTGTTAGACCCTCATTCCTTCCTGGTCCTTACCGTCGCACCTGAGGGACTGCCGTTGCTCCCCTAGGGACCACAACAGAGCCCCCGCCCCCCCTCCAGGAACCCAGTACCCTCTCAGCTATTGTTTTTAATTGTTTCCACTATGAGTATATCCAAACATTTCCATGCACCCTGGACACATGCCCTGTATAACTCCCTGCCAACCATATATCACCTGTCAATAACATCCCATAGCAGTATTCCTTCACTGCCATTGTTGAACCACTCTGTGATCCAAGACTTCCTGAAAATTGAAGCGCATTATAATGTCAGGTTCCCTTACTAGTAAGATGGAATATAGCGATGAGTTTAAAGGTTAGATATAGAATACATATTGATTTGGAATAATTCTACATCCTATCTTTTTCTTTTCTTTTTTCCTAATTATTGAGCTTCTTTTCACAAGAGCCTTAGATCACAGTAATTTATATATACAATATACAGTACTCCCACACATCTACCATAAAACCATTTCCCTTCCACAGTGATAATCTTTTAACTTATTCATATCATATTTACTGAAACTGATGTACAGACTCTGAGACAATAGCTTTCAAACAAGGTGACATCTGTGCTTACATTGTGGTCCATACTTTAGGCTATACAGTTTTCTAAATTTTTTAGTTATCCTATGTTTTACATGGTTATTAGTCTGTCATCCCCTATATGTTTTTGGTGTAATATTACATGTTTTATATCCATCCTTGTGTACTCTCGCGAAACTCCTCTCTTGCCCCCACATTTACCTTGATTCCATCCATTCAACATCCATTTTTCCCTCACCTTGGGGCCCACAGCGACAGCCAATCTCCATTTCCCGAGGAGCCACGTCCAGAGATATTTGCAACAGTGTTGAGGGCCTGACTTGCTCAACTGCCGTAATGCCCTGGGAGCCACCTTTCTCTTGAGAGATACAGTTCCCTCTATTTGATGGCATTAGTCCTCCGCAGGATGTGGGTCCACCCCCACTCTCACTACTTGGGTCGCTACCCAATGTTACAACCCACCCTGGGAAAATGAGCATTCAGACATTCCCCAGGAGTCCGTCCCGCGTCAGACCATCCCCTCCGAGCATCCTAAACAAGTAACCCTCCTAATTATATTTTGATATGGTTTTCTCAGCATTTTACACTCAACCAACACCTGACACTCTCCTATGTTCATATGTTGCCCCTCCCTCCCCCCAATTTTTTAGGCAATGTTACCCATCCGCCCATCCCCAGCCCCCCTCAATCACGCAAAGCCCCATCCAAAGGCAACCCCTTGCCCCCATTTTATCTCTTCTTTGTGCTCATACTTACCGCCAGCTCATCATAGAGTCCACCCCTGCAGACGTCAGCTCACATCCTTCCTCCACCCTAAGTTTTCCAGTAAGGCTATCTTCCAGTCTCTAGCTCTCTGAGGCAGCTTGCTTGTTTCATATCATTGAGGTCATGTATTATTTGTCCTTCAATGCCTGGGTTGCTTCACTCAACATAAGGGTCTCAAGATTCATCCATGTTATCACATGTGCTTGTAGTGTATTTGTTCTTACAGCCGAGTAGTATTCCATTGTATGTATATACCATATTTTATTGATCCACTCATCTGTTGATGGGCATTTGGGTTGATTCCAACTTTTGGCAATAGTGAACAATGCTGCTATGAACATTGGTGTGCATATACCGGTTTGTGTCCTTGTTTTCAGTTCTGATGGGTATATAACCAGCAGTGGTATTGCTGGGTCATATGGCAAATCTATGGTTAGTTTTTTTGAGAAACCGCCAAACTGTCCTCCAGAATGGTTGGATCCTTCTGCATTCCCACCAGCAGTGGATGAGTGTTCCCCTTTCTTCACATCCTCTCCAGCATTTGTATTCTTCTGTTTTTTCATAGCTGCCAATCTTATGGGAGTAAGATGGTATCTCATTGCAGTTTTGATTTGCATTTCCCTGATAGCTAAAGATTGGGAGTATTTTTTCATGTGCTTTTTAGCCATTTGTATTTCTTCTTTGGAGAAGTGTCTGTTTAAAATTTCTTCCCATTTTTTAAATGGATTGTTTATCTTTTTATTTTCAAGATATAGTTCTTTATATATGCAAGTTATAAGTCTCTTATCAGATATATGTTTGCCAAATATTTTCTCCCATTCTGTAGGTTCCTTTTTTACTTTCTTGACAAACTCCTTTGAGGTGCAGAGGGCTTTAATTTTGAGGAAGTCCCATTTATCTATTAGTTCTTTTGCTGCTGGTGCTTTTGGTGTGATATTCATGAAGCCATTTCCTATTACAAGGTCTTGTAGATGTTTCCCTACACTGCTTTCCAAGGTCTTTATGGTCTTGGCTCTTATATTAAGTCTTTGATCCATCTTGAGTTGATGTTTGTATAAGGTGTGAGATGGTTAACCTCTTTCATTCTTCTACATATGGATATCCAGTTCTCCGGGCACCATTTGTTAAATAGGCCATTCTCTCCCAGTTGAGACGGTTTCGTGGCTTTATCAAATATTATATGGCTATATATATGAGGTTCTATATCAGAACTTTCAATTTGATTCCTTTGGTCTGTTTGTCTCTCCTTATGCCAATCTCATGCTGTTTTCACTACTGTAGCTTTGTAGTATATTTTGAAGTCAGGTAGTGTGATTGCTCCAATTTCGTCTTTCTTTTTCAATATGTCTTTGGCTATTCGGGGCCTCTTTCCTTTCCAAATAAATTTCATAGTTAGATTTTCTAGTTCCTTAAAGAATGCTGTGTCGATTTTTATTGGGATTGCATTGAATGTGTAGAGCAGTTTTGGTAGGATAGACATCTTAATAATATGAAGTCTTCCTATCCATGAACAGGGAATATTCTTCCATTTATTTAGGTCTTCAATTTTCTTAAACAGCCTCGTATAGTTCTCAGTGTATAAGTTTTTTACATCTTTAGATAAATTTATTCCTAAATACTTGATTTTTTATTTACTATTGTGAACGGTATTTGTTTTTGATTTCCTCCTCATCTTGCTCTTTATTGGTGTAGAGAAATGCTACTGATTTTTGCACATTGATCTTATAACCTGTGACTTCACTAAACTCATTTATGAGTTCTAGAAGCTTTGTTTTAGACCTCTAAGGGTTTTCTATGTATAGGATCATGTCACCTGCAAATAATGAAATTTTGACTTCTTCCTTTCCAATTTGAATGCCTTTTATATCTGGTTCTTGCCTCAGTGCTCGAGCAAGTACTTCTAAGACAATGTGAAATAGGAGCGGAGACAGCGAGCATCTTTGTCTTGTTCCTGACTTTAGAGGGAAGGATTAATTAGGATTTCTCCATTGTAAACAATGTTGGCTGTTGGTTTTTCATATATACTCTTTATCATGTTCAAAAAATTTCCTTGTATTCTGATCTTTTGGAGTGTTTTTATCAAGAAAGTGTGCTGTATTTTGTCAAATGCTTTTTCTGCATCTATAGCTAATAATCATGTGATGATTTTTTCCCTTCAATCTGCTTATATGGTGTATTACATTGACTGATTTTCTTATGTTGAACCATACTTCCATACCTGGAATGAATCCCACTTGGTGGTGGTGTATAATTCGTTTAATGTGTTGTTGAATATGATTAGCAAGTACTTGTTAAGTATTTTTGCATCTAGGTTCATTAGAAAAATTCGTCTGTAATTTTCCTTTCTTGTGGTGTCTTTGTTTGGCTTTGGTACTAGGGTAATGTTGGCATCATAGAAGGAGATAGACAATGTTCCTTCTATTTTGATTTTTTGAAATAGTTTCAGCAGGATTAGTGTTAGTTCTTTCTGGAATGTTTAGTAGAATTCACCAGTGAAGCCGTGTGGCCCTGGGATATTCTTAGTTGGGAGATTTTTAATGACTGATTCTATCTCTTTACTTGTGATTGGTTTGTTGAGATCATCAGTTTCTTCTTTCGTCAATATAGGCTGCTTATGTGTTTCTAGGAATTTGTCCATTTCCTCTGAATTGTCATTTTTGTTGGAATATAGTTTTTCAAAGTATCCTCTTAAGATAGTCTTTATTTCTGTGGGGTCAGTGGTGATATCTCCTTTCTCATTTCTTTTTTTGTGTATTTGCATCTTCTCTCTTTTTTTCTTTGTTAGACTCGCTAAAGGTTTACCAATTTTATTGATCTCAAAAAACCAGTTCTTGGTCTTATATTTTCAAGTGTTTTCTTATTGTCTATTTCATTTAGTTCTGCTCTTATCTTTGTTATTTCCTTCCTTCTTCTTCCTGTTGGATTACTTTGTTTTTTTTTTTTTTTCTAATTCTTCCAAATGTGCAGTTAGTTCTTCAATTTTTGCTCTTTCTTCTTTTTGATATATGAATTTATCGCTATAAATTTCCCTCTCAGTACTTCTTTTGCTGCATCCCATAAATTTTGTTATGTTGTGTTATCAATATCATTTGTTTCAAGGTAGTCAATGATTTCTTTTGTGATTTCCTCTTTGACCCACTGTTTTTCTAAGATTGTGCTATTTTATTTCCATATCTTGGTGTGAAATCTGGGTCTCTGGCCCTTGCTGATTTCCAGCTTCACTCCAGTGTGGTCAGTGATATTATTTTGTATGATTTCGATCTTTCTGAATTCATTTAGCCTTTCTTTGTGGCCTAGCATATGGTCTGTCTTGGAGAATGATCCATGTGCACTTGAGAAAAATGTATATCCTGCCGTGTTTGGGTGTAATGATCTGTATATTTCAATTAGATCCAGCTCCTCTAATATGCTGTTCAAATATTTAGTTTCTTTAGTGATTCTCTTTTGAGATATTCTGTCCAGAGTTGATAGTGATGTATTAAAATCCCCCACTATAATTGTAGATGCATCTATTCTTTCACTTAATTTTTCCAGCATTTGCCTAACGTATTTAGAGGCGTCCTTGTTAGGAGCATAAATATTTATGATTGTTCATTCTTCTTGACAGATTGTCCCTTTCATTAATATGTAGTATCCTTCTTTGTCTCTCACAATTGTTTCACATTTAAAGTCTATTTTGTCTGATATTAATAATCCTAATCCTGCCTTTTTTTAGGTATTTTTTGCTTGTAAGATTGTTTTCCAGCCATTCACTTTCAATCTCCATGCATCTCTGGGTCTAAGATGTGTCTCTTGTAGACAGCATATGGATGGGTCATATTTCCTTATCCAATGTCCCAGTCTGAATCTTTTGATAGGTGAGTTTAATCCATTGACATTCAGTGTTATTACTTTCAAGGAATTATTTATGTTAGCCATATTTTGTTTACAATTGTTTGTCATATTTTGTTTGTTGTTTTTTTCCCTTCTGTTTTTGTCTTTTTTGTTGCTGTTACACTCGCCTCCAACTCTGCCTGTCCTGTTTTTTCCTTTCTTCCTGCAGAACTCCCTTTAGAATTTCTTGAAGGGGAGGTTTCTTGTTCGCATACTCTTTCAGTTTCTGTTTATCTGTGAATACTTTGAATTCTCCATCATTTTTGAATGCTAGTTTAGTTGGATAGAATATTCTTGGTTGGAAATTTTTTTCTTTTAGTACCTTGACTATATCATACCACTGCCTTCTTGCCTCCATTGTTTCAGATGAGAAATCAGCACTTAATCTTATGGAGCTTCCCTTGTATGTGATGGTTTTCTTTTCTCTTGCTGCTTTTAGAATTTTCTCTTTGTCTTGAGCGTTGGATAATTTGACAACTATACGTCTTGGGGTGGGCCTGTTGGAGTTTATGATGATTGGGGTGCACTGTGCTTCTTGGATATATACATCTGTCTCTTTCAGTAGATTTGGGAAGTTTTCAGCCATTATTTCCTGCAACACTCCTTCTGACCCCTTTACCTTTTCTTCTCCTTCTGGGATGCCTATAATACGTATGCTTGAGCATTTTGCATTATCATTCAGGTCCCTAAGTCCTAGATGGATTTTTTCTATCTTTTTATCGACCAATTCTACTATATGTTTGATTTCCGATGTACTGTCTTCCACATCACTAATTCTCTGCTCTGCCTCTACTAGTCTGATTATATTTGCTGCAAGTGTATTTTTGATTTCTTGAACTGTGATGTTCATTCTCATCATATCTGGTGTCTTTTTGCGTATGTCTGCAATTTCCCCTCCAAGTGTTGTCTTCATGTTGTTAACCTCTTTCTTTTTTTTTTTTTAAGGAAAACTTTTTTTAATTGACTTTGTAATAATATTACATTAAAAATATATATATGAGGTACCATTCAACCCCACCCCCCCACCCCACCTCTCCCCCCCCCCCCCCCAGCAACACTTGTTCCCATCATCATGACACATCCATTGCATTTGGTAAGTACATCTTTGGGCACCTCTGCACCTCAACCTCTTTCTTTACTTCATTAAATTTGTCAGTGATATATGTTCTGAGATCTTTAATTACTTGTGCAAAGTACTACCCCCCTTCCTGGTTTTTAGTTTGTTCATTGGATTCAGCCATGTTTTCCTGATTACTGGTTTGGTTTGTAGACTTTTGTTGCTGTCTGGTCATCATTTTATCCTGATGGGTTTAATCAGTTCCTTAGCTTCTTTGTATAGTCTTGGGGATTAATTAGCTGTTGCTTTTGCGTAAGTGTTATATCTTCTCTTTGTCACTTTGTTCTTCTTATTCTAATTTTTTATTGCTGGTTGAGTTCACTTTAAAGGAAAATATTAGGGCCAGGGAAAGGCAATTGTGTAAGCAAGGAAAAAGTGTAAAGTAGTATTGGTGATAAATGTTAACAGAGCAACGATATGAGATCTGGGAGGATGGATATTAGATTCATGTAAGTTATGTAGAGTTATAGCGGTAGGTAGAGTACCTATAATGAGGTAGTCGACTGAATATGGGAGGAATATGGTATGAATTAAAAAGCTAGTGTTTTCGTGAGAGAGGGAAAGAGAAAAGAAAGACAATAGTTTCAAGAGTGGATAAAAGACAGAAAACAAAACAAAGGTATTAGAAATTAAGAGTTAGACACTTTGGGGATAAAAGAAAGGGGGTGGAATATAGCAGAGACAGTAAATGATGGAGGATATCAAGATGTAGGGGAAAGGGGATAATGTAGGTAGCCAAAATCAATTCACACAGAAATGAGGCAGCGGAGGATGAGGAAACCCAGCGAATGTGAGGTATTCCCTTGCAGCACCTATTGTATAATTAAGATAAAATAAAATAAGAAGAATATGAGGGACGAGAGAGAGAGAATAAAAAAGAGAACTAAGAAAGAAAGAAAAAGGGGTGTGAAAAGGGAGGGGAACAAGTAGGGAAAATAAAAAGAAGATATAGAACAACCACAACAGCAACAACAACAACAAAAAAAAAACCTAAATAACTGAAAAAAAAGAGACTTTGGGGAATACGCTGGGAGAAAAGACTAAGAGATAATGCAATGTTAGCAATCAGAACATTAAAACAATAATAAAATAAAAATAAAAACAAAACAAAACAAAAAAGAAAAAATGCAAACGTTGAAGGCTAGGGCATTCAAGGACCTCAGATGGACCTCAGGGCGTGATGGATTCAGGCATGGAAAGTCTGTGATATTGAAGCCTCAAGAGGTGTGAGTCTCTGGAGTGTGGGCCACCAGGGTTTAAGGGACTCAGACCTGGCAACCTCAAATCTGGTCAACAGGGAGCCTGGGAGCACTGCAGTGCAACACAGCCTTCAGGGATCCCTGCAGCTGGGTCCCAGCCCTATGGGAGAGGTCGCATCTGCAAACTCTAACCTATGTGTCTGAATCCCGCAATTCACTCACTCACTCAGGTCTCTTCTGTGGCTGTATCACCAATTCGACTTCAGGACACCTCCCACCCTGGAAGCCCCCAGAACAGCCACCTGCACTGCAGCCAATTTAATGACACAGATCGGTAGCCAGGCCCAGGGGTAGGGCTCCAGCCAGAAATGCTGATAACAGAATCCAAAACCAAAATTCCCATGCTTCGCAAAATAGTCCCCTAATCGGCTTCCAGACGTCTCCCACCCTGCAGGCCCTGAAACAGTCTCCTGGTGATGTCGCTTTATTGTGAACAATTTAAGGCTGCTTCAGATCGGCAGCCAGCCTTGGGAGGGTGGGGCTCTAGGCAGAAGCGCTATTATTTGTGTGCACAATCAAAAATTCCCTGCTTCACAATAAAACTCCCGTTTGTCTCCCGAAATCAGTCTGTGAAGGCCTCCTGTCCTGTTATCCCTCCAGTAGCCCACTCAGGGCTTATGAATTTCCCAGTACCACAGAGCCTCCAGAAATCACCGCCACAGTGCTGGTGCTTCAGCTTCACCCACCCCAAGAGGGAGTGTCCCGCACACAGCTCCCACCTCCATGTAATAGAGCCTCAGTTTTATGTTATACACGAATTTTCTCTGTTACCTTCCCACCAATTTGATGTCCAGACACCTCCTGCCCTGAAAAATCCCGAAACAGCCTAGTCCCAAAGAATTTCCAATGCTGCCCAGCCGCTTCTTTCCACACTCAAATATATATTCTGTTTTCATCACCAATTCAGTACCAAGAATTTTCCAACACCCCAAATAGAATCTGTGTACCATTTTAGCATTACTCCTGGTTCCCTACCACCACACTGGATGCTGATAGCCTGTATTCTGTTTTCTGACTTTATTGATTTGCATATCCTAATTATTTCATATCAGTGAGACCATACAATATTTTTTTCTTTTGGGGCAGAATTATTTCATTTACTGTGAAGTCTTCAAGTTTCATTCAAGTTGCATATATTGGAGTATCAAAACTTCATTCTTTCTTAGAGCTGAATAATAATCCATTGTATAAATACCACATTTGTTTAACCATTTCTCTGTTGATGGACACTTCGCTAATTTCCATCTTTTGGCAATTGTGAATTATGCTGCTATGAACACCAGTGAGAAAATATCTGTTCGAGTTCCTGCTTTTTCAATTCCTTTGTGTATATAAATAATATTGAGATTGTTGTGTATATAAATAATATTGTGTATATAAATAATATTGGGAATTTTCATTGGAATCGTGTGAAAACTATTAATTTCTTTGGGAAGAATTGACACTTTAGCATTATCGTGTCCTCAGATCCAATAACCTAGAATATCCTTCAATCTTTTTAGGTCTCCTTTGATTTATTTTAGCAATGTTATGTAGTTTACTGTATATAAGTCCTTGACATCTTTGTTTAAATTTATTCCTAGATATTTGAGTCTTTTAGTCTTTTAGTAGCTATTGAAATAGAATATTTTCTTGATTTATTCTTTAGGTTGTTCATTAAAAGTATATAGGGACACTACTTATTTTGAGGTTTATATCTTTTACCCTGCCACTATACTGAATTAATTTATTAGAATTATTACTTGACTGTGGATTTTTCAGGATTTTCCATATAAAAGGTTATGACATATGCAAACAGTAAGTTTTTTACTTCTTCCTTTCCAATGTGGATGCCTTTTATTTTGATTTCTTGCCTATTTGCTCTGGCTAGAATTTACAGTACAGTGTCAAATAGTAGTGGTAATGGTATGCATTCTTGTCTTGTTACAGGTCTTAAAGGGAACACTTTGAATTTTTCACTATTAAGTACGTCAGTTGTGAGTTTTTCATACATGTCTTTTATCATATTGAGGATGTTTCCTTCTCTTCCTTGATTCCTAAGTGTTTTTTCAAGAAGTGAGGCTAGATTTTGTCCATGCTTGCACTACATCACTTGAGATGTTCATGTGTTTTTTTCATGTATTCTGTTAATGTGGTATATTATGTTAATTGATTTACTTATGTTGAATCACACTTGCATAGCTAAGATAAATCCTGCTTGATTATGGAATATAATTCTTTTAATGTGCCATTTGATGTGGTCTGCTAGTATTTTGTTGAACATTTTGTAGTTATAATATGTTAGTCAGGGCTCTCTAGGGAACATTACATTATATTCTTCATTAGATTTACTGATAGATATTTGATTCTTTCAGTATTTTAGTAGCTATTAGTAAATGAAATTTTTTCTTGATTTTTTTCTCAGATTGTTTATTATTAGTGTATATAAACACTACTTATTTAGGGGTTTAGAACTTATACATTTTCACTTTGATGACTTTGTTCATTAGCTCTATTAGATTAGTTCTTGATTTTTCAGGATTTTCTCTATATAGGATCATGTCATCTGCAAATAGGGAAAGTTTGAATTCTTCCTCTCCAATTTTGATGTCTTCTCTTTTCTTACCTAATTGCTCTAGCTAGAACTTCCAGTACAATAATAAATAATGGTGATGATAGTGGACATCCCTATTCTTGATCCTGATTTTAGAAGGAAAGCTTGTCATCTTTCATAATTATAATGTTATCTAAGGGCTTTTCATATATGACTTTTATTATGTTGAAAAGTTTTCCTCCAATTTCTATTTTCCTCAGAGTTTTTATCAATTGATATGCTGAATTTTGTCAAAAGACTTTTTTGTAAAACATGAAGGATTTATATGATGGAAAGAGATATTGTAATGATGTATACAAGCCATTATACATTTTAAAAATGTATAAATTGTGTGGTGCAAAATATAAGCCATAATGTAAACTGTAGACCACACTTAGTAGCAATGCTTCAATATGAGTTCATCAGTTGTAACAAATATACCACACTAATAAAAGATGTTGTTAATGGTCGAAAGTTGAGAGAGGAGGGGTGTGGTATATGGAAATCTCCTATATTTTCAATATGATTTTTATGTAATTAAAAACTACTCTTTAAGCCAAACTCAGTATGTACATGCATTATCTTTCCCCCAGCATGGAACATGATTCCCAGGGATGAGCCTCCCTGGAACTGAGGGATTTTTCCAAGCACCAGTTTGTGATGCAAGTAGAAAAAGACCTTGAATAAAAGGGGGAAATGGTAAAGACACATGATAAAGTCATATAGCTAAGAGACTTCAAAATTAATTGGGAGGCCATCAGAGGGGTTGGGGTTTTGCACGTCTCAGCAGGATCTCAGAGACAGCCAAAGTAAATACAACTCCATTTACTGGTGCTCCTGAGAGCTATGGAGACACCGAGGCCTTACAGTCATGAGAGATGGCTCTGGGGTTCAGTGCTCTGCCAGTGGGCCCTACTTTGGAATTTGTGCTCCTGAGTGTTATGGAGTGGGACTCAGATGTAACCTCTCTATAAATGTCTCTTCTTTCATTTTACTGAACCTGCAGTTGGTGCTGGGGTTGGTGCATGCTCAGGAGACTTGAATCTTTAGACTATGTGCCAGCTGGGCCCTGAGCCTCAGCAGAGTTGCAACACTTACTCTCCAGCTTGTTGGACTTACCCAGGTCACCTAACAGGGAGGTATGGATGGTCAACCACCACACCAGGGAACAGGAAGAGAGTCTGCAAGTACGACAACCACGTCCATCAGCCATGTGGATTCTAAACCTCCTCTTGATTTAGAAGTGGAGTGGAATGGCATATAGCGCAACAGACTCCAGCACCTACAATCTGATTTATTGGACTTACCACACTCAGCTAAGATGGAGTTGAAGAAGGACAATCACCACACCATGGAGCCTAGAGTGATTACAACTGAAAATGGGAGGATGGCAGCCAGCATCCATGTGGAATCTGAGCCTCCTCTTGACATAGAGGTGCAATGGACACAACCAATCCAATGTCCACATAGAAGAGGTGGCATTGGATTGGGAAAAGTGGACATGGTGGACGATGGGTATGGGGAAGGGCAGGAAGAGATGAGAGGTGGGGGCGTATTTGGGACGTGGAGCTGCCCTGGATGGCGCCTCGGGGGTGATCACCAGACATCGTGGATCCTCACAGGGCCCACTGGATGGAATGGAGGAGAGTATGGGCCATGATGTGGACCATTGTCTATGAGGTGCAGAGGTGCCCAAAGATGTACTTACCAAATCCAATGGATGTGTCATGATGATGGGAACGAGTGTTGTTGGGGGGGGGAGGGGGGGGTGGGGGGGTGGGGTTGAATGGGACCTCACATATATATTTTTAATGTAATATTATTACAAAGTCAATAAAAAAAAAAAGAAGTGGAGTGGACATCACCTTCCGAGGGTCCTCAGGATAGAGGAATAAAATTTGGATTAGAGTGGACTTACTGGTATTCTACTATAGAAATATTGTGACTCTAGCAATGGAAGAAATTACATCATTGATATGGAGACAGTGGCCATGGGAGTTCCTGAAGTCAGGGAAAGGGGAAAAGAGGTATGATATTGGGGCATTTTCAGGACTTGGATTTGTCCTCAATGATATTGCATGGACAGATGCAGGATACTATATATCCTGCCATAATCCAAAGAATGAACTGGAAGAGAGCATAAACAAAAAGATAAACTATAATCCATGATGTGTAGGAATCCTCCAAAATGTACTGATCAAATGCAATGAATGTACCACATTAATGACAGTAGTTGATGTGGGAGGAGTGGGGGGTGTGGGGAGTGGGGTACATGGGATCCTCTTATATTTTTTAATGTAACATTACGTGTGATCCATGTGTCTTTAAAATATATAATAAAATTAAAAAATAAATTTAAAACCTCTCTTGTATGTCATGTGTTTTATTTTCCCTTTGTTTTATTATTGTGGTGTATTATTTCATTAATTGATGTTCTTATGGTAAACCACTTTTCATACTTGGGGTAAATTCCACTTGTTTGTGGTGTATAATTCTTTTAATATGCTGATGAATTTGGTTAGCTATTATTTTGGGGGGACTTTTGCATCTATGTTCATAAGAAATGTGAGTCTGTAGTTTTTTACATGTGATACCTTTAGCCAGCTTTGCTATGAGTGTGATGTTAGTCTCATAGAATGATTTAAGGAGGTTTTCTGCTTCTTCAAGTTTCTATAAAAGTTTGAAAAATGTAGATGTTAATTCTTTTTGGAATGTTTGTTAAAATTCTCCTATGAAGCCATCTACTCCAAGACTTCCCTCTTTGGGGAGTTTTTTAAATTTATTTATTACTGATTCCACACAAAACGGATTGTTTTGTATTGTTAAGATCTTCTGTATCTTCTTGAGGCAGTGCGTGTAGTTTTTGTTTTTTCTAGGAATTTGTGCATTTTACCTAGGTTATATAATTTGTTCATGTGCAATTATTCACAGTATCCTGTTACAGTCCTTTTTATACTCTTGAACTTAGTAGTAACACCCCTTTTCATTCTGATTTTATTCCTTTTTGTCCTGTCCATTTTTTTAATCTTTTTCAATGTAGCCAAATGTTTGTCAATTTTACTGATCTTTTCACAGAGCCAATTTTTGGTTTTGTACATGATCTCTATTGTTTTTATTTTCTATTTCATTTATTTCTTTCTAATCTTTATTATTTCATTCCTTCTGCTCATTTTGGGTTTAGTTTACACTTCTTTTCTAATTGTTCCACTTCTGATATTATATATTTGATATGAGATCTTTCTTCTTCTTTTTCACACACACACACACATATATATATAATTAGAGATTTTTTGAGCTTACAGAAAAATCATGTGTAACATGAAGAATTCCCATATATCACCACTCCACCAACACTTTGCATGTTTGTGTAACATTTGTTACAGTTTATGAAAGAATATCTTCAAAATAGTACTACTAACTATGGTCTATAGATTACATTTTCCAAACAATTCCTTATTATTAACACCATGTATCAGTATTCTGCATGGTTATTTGTTAAAAGAATGCTTTCATAATTGTTCTCTTAGCCACAGTCCATCATACACCACATGGTTCACTGTATTACATAGTTCCATGCCTTGTACCATACATCCAAAATGTATGCTCAGTGGTTCTCAGTTTCATCACATAGTTGTGTAGTCTTTGCCTCTGTAAATTTTTGGACATTTTCCTTATTACAAAAGGAAAAATATCATAGACCCTGTATTAGGGTTCTCTAGGGAGATAGAACCAACAGAAGATATCTGTAAATAGTATAAAATTTTATAAAATTGTCTCATGTGACCATGGGGATGCACAAGCCCAAATTTCATAGGGTAGGCTGTAACCTAGGGACTCCAATGAAGTTCCTTTTAGAGTTCCCCAGAAGATGCTGGATATCTGAAGTAATGATGTGAGTTCTCTCTCTTAATGCTGAAATCATTTCTATTTTTAAGGTTATCTAGTAATTGGATGAGACCTCACTCATGGTTGAATGTAATCACCTCAGTTGATTACAGATGTAGCCAGTCATTTATGAAATCAACTTACTGAGATCCTTTACTTGCTTGAACAAAAAACTGGGCACCATTAACCTGGTTAGGTTAATGTGTTAACCTAACCATCACAGTCCACACTTTGTCAACTTGGCAGTCATACCATCACCTTAAGCCATACGTAGTCTCTAAATAAAAACAATAGCAGATATTTTTTTCAACCTAACAACATTCAACTGTCCTGTGTACAACTGGAAATGCCCTAAATCCCTCCAGAATAGGATGCAAGTCTTTGTGTAATATTCACTGTTAAACTTGACATCCCTAAATACTTTGGCATGAAAAATGAAAATTACGTCATTTGGTAAGGGGAAAGAATAGGGAAGAAAATGAAGATATTCATTTTATATATATATAGGCAAACATACCCATAACCATTATAGTCCTCATTTCTGTAACTGGTCAAATGGTTGAAGTTCATATTTATCTCTACATTCTTCCGTTACTTAATCTTTGTTCCCTTTACCCTCAGCAAACACCTCAGCAGACCATGTTTCTTTGCCTTGTGGGGTAACCCACACCTTCATTCCTGGAGATTCTGGGCTATTGTTAGGGGTAGTTGTAAAATGTGATTATTGAAATTTCTTCACATAAGCAGCTTTGAAAATTCTAAAACTAATTGAGCTGGTTTTCTATTAATCTAATTCTAGACATTTACTGTTTGCTTTTAGTTCCCAGAAGCATATTAACCAGACCTTCTCAGTTTTGCTTACAGGAATAAGATAATGTCTCAAAACAAAACCAAACAGAAATGTCTAAATCTGTAACTTTTCTCAAAGTCAAAAACTTGATATTCTTGGGCAGGTACTGAGAAAGGAGCTATGAAGGCCTTGCACCTGTACAACTATATCTAAACTGTAGTGTATTAGCTGCTGAAGTCAAAGACAAGTTGGATGTGCATTAGAAAACACAGAACTGAGAAACTACATTTACCTTCCTCACAAGACCCCTGGCATCACTTGTTTTATTTACCTCTTTTTCTTCTCCCCTACCCCTCTCTTTATGCCTATAAAATTTCCCATTATCACCTTGAACTGGTTTTGGGAAGATTTCTCCAGTTCCTTGCTTGTGCACTCACCATAAATCACCTTCTCACTAAAGGACATGTTTGTTTTTTGTAGCATAGGCCCAGGCAGGCCTGTCTATTGGTACTTATGATAACATTAGTCCTTCCTGGATTGGGTTGTTTCAATTTTCCATTAAATTTAACCACAGGGCATGGTAGATGTACTAAGATGCACCTTAGAGGATCTCCTGTATTCCAGGCAAACTCTTCTTTACCTACACTGTGTAGGTGGAGTCCTATTTCTCCCTGATAGTCAGGATCAATCACCCCAGCCAATATAGAAATTTCTGTTTTTGCCTGTTGATTCAGAGGCATGAAGAGCCCAATTCAATGCAGTCATTCCTGTGTTTCCTGGTGGAAGCACTCCTCCTTTTGGAAATAAGACCTGAAGACAAAAAGAGCTTAAGGTCGCAGAGACAGGAAGAAACTTTTTTCCCTAGTGAATCACTAGGGGCAATAGTGAGTGATGCCACTCTCATTTTCACCCCTTAATTCCTGGACCTGTGAAACCTGGCTATAGGAAAAAACAGCACCATATAGTGCTCACTGATTTAGAGCATACATACCTCCTGAAGAACATTGCCCCAGCCTGCAAGATATTGCCACCTAGATGGCATGTGTAATTGATCTTCAGAAGGCTACCCCAATATTTTATCAATCCATCTGCTTCAGGATGATGGGGAAAATGGTAAGACCAGTGAATTCCATGAGAACCACACATCATTTGATTTGAATTTGCTTCCTTGATCAGAAACAATGCTGTGAGGAGTGGTTGTAGCTCAAGCGACTGAACACCTGCTTCCCACATACGAGGACCCAGGTTTAGTTCTTGGTGTTTCCTAAAAACAAAGACAAACAACAAGCAAAAAATAAAGGGAAAATAAACAACTCAGGGGAGCTGATGTGACTTAGTGGCTGAGTGCTGACTTCCCACTTACAAGGTCCCAGATTCAACCCCCAGCCCCAGTATCTAAAAAATAAATAAATAAAAATAAGAAGCAAAGCTGTGTGGAATACCATGGCAGTGGATAAAATATTCAATAAATGGATGCAGTTTTGGAAATATTGCTTGCAGGGAAGGCAAATCCATATCTTCAGTAAGTGTCTATTGCAGTTAGAGCAAATTACTGCCCCGTCCATGATAGAAGTTGTCCAATGTGATCAACTAGCAGGTTGATCACCACAGGGAATGGTGCCATATTAGGAGCTGAGAGTGGGTCTCTGCTGCTGGCAGATTGAACACTTAGCAGTGGCTGTAGCCAAGTCCTCAATGAGGGGAAGTCCATGTTGCTGAGCCCATGCATAACCTCTATCCCTACCACTATGACCACTTTGTTCATGAGCTCTTTGGACAAAGACAGGAGTGGTTGAGGAAAGATGCTGACTGCTATCCACGGAATATGTCCTCTTCTTCACTTGATTATTAAAATCTTCCTCTGCTAAAATCACTCTCTGGTGAACTTTCACATGGGACACAAATATTTTCATGTGTTTTGCCCACTCATAAATGCCTATCCACATACCACTTCCCCAGAAGTCTTTGTCACTAGTTTTCTAATTTTATTTATTCCAAGTCTCTGACCATCTAGCCGAACAATTGGCATCAGCCCATGAATCAGTGTACAAATGCACCTCTGGCCATTTCTCCTTCCAAATAAAATGAGCAACCAGGTGCCCTGCTTTAAGTCTTACCCAATGGGAGGATTTCCTCTAATCACTGTCCTTCAGGGCGCTCCCAGAAATGGGATGCAGAGCTGCACCTGGTTATTTTCAGGAGATCCTTGCATATTGTGTGAAACCATCTGTAAACCAGACCTGTTTCCCCTTCCTCAGTCAACTGGTTTTAAGAAACTCCCAAAGAGACCATATCTGTGAACTGTGAATGTGAAGGTAATATGTCAAGAATGGTGACCATGAACATTTAGGCCACTTCCTTAACTTACTTGTGCCTTCAGGAACTGCTCAAACTTTATCTCATATATATCACTTCCACTTTATGATGGAATGCTGCTGTGCATGCCATACTTGATGGTTTGGTTGGTTAAACAATGTCCATCTCATAATAGGCAACTCAGGTCTCATGGAAACTTAGTGGTCCATGGTAAAGTGTCTAGTCTCTACTAAGGCCAAGAACAGGCCTAAAGCTGTTTCTCAAAACTAAAGTAGTCATCTGCAAAGGACGACAGTATTTTGTTCCAAAATCCTATCAATCTGTGTTGTGATTCTCTTTTAGGGCCTGGGAAAAGCTCCAGACAGGATCTCTATTTGCCACAGACACTTCAACCACCATTGGATTTGTTGGGTCATGTGGCTCACTTGGCAGTACACCTTGAATAGCAGCCTGGAGCTGTTACACAGCCTCCTCTTGCTCCAGTCTCCACTCAGAACTAGAAGCTTTTCTGGTCACTTAGTAAATGGGACAGAGTAGCACACCCAAATGAGGAATATATTTTCTCCAAAATTTGATTAGGCCAACTAACTGTTGTGCCTCTTTTTTTGGTTGTAGGAAAGACCTGATATATCAGCTTATCCTTCACTTTAGAAGGAATTTCTTGACATGCCCTACATCACTGAGTGTCTAGAAATTTCACCAGGGTGGAAGACCTCTGCATTTTTGTTGAATTTATCTCCCATTCTTTCTCACACAAATGCCTTACCAATAAGTCTAGAATAGTTACTATTTCTTGCTCACTAGGTCCAATCAACATAATATCATCAATATAATATACCAGTGTGATGTCCTGTGGGAGGGAAAGGTGATCAAGTACCCTGTGGACTATATTATGACATAGGGTTGGAGAGTTGATATATACCAGAGGTAAAACAGTGAAGATATATTGTTGACCTTGCCAACTGAAAGCAAATAGTTTATGGTAGTCTTTACTAATGGCAATTGAGAAAAAAAGCATTTTCAAGATCAATAGTTGCATACCAGGTACTAAGGGATGTGTTGGTTCTCTTAACCACTGATTCTACATCTGTAACAAGAGTGGAAATTGGAGTCTCCACCTGGTTAAGCTGACAATAATCCACTGTGTCCCTATAAGAGCCTTCAGTTTTCTGCATTGTCTAAATAGGAAAGTGGAATGGGGATGTTGAGGGAATCACCAAACCTGCATCCTTCAAATTCTTGATGGTGTCACTGATCTCTGCAATCCCTCTAACTATCTGGTATTGCTTTTGATTTACTATTTTTCAAGGCTTCCACTTGGCTTTTCCTATCCTAATAACCTTCACTCCAAAAGTCAAGTAAACAATGTGGAGGACCTGACAGTTGTTGAATATGTCTATTCCAGTTATGCATTCTGAAACTGGAGAAATAACTGCAGAATGGGTTTAGGATCCACTGGAAACACTATGAGACAGAGTTGAGCTAAATTCCATCGATTATCTGATCTCCATAAGCCCTTACTCTGGTGGTCCATAGTGATATTTTTAGTCTCCTGGAATTAATGACACCTCTCTTTCAATGTCTAACAATCCCTGAAATCCCTGATCATTTCCTTTTCCCCAGTGAAAGTTTACCCTGGTAAAACATCTTAGGTCTCTTTGAGGAAAGCTTGGAGTAAAATTAACACTATATTATTTTTGACAGTGTAATGGGATCCTTCTCTAAGGGGACAAAGGCTTTCCCTCATTCAAAGGGTTTTGGGTCTGTAAACTGTCTCAAGTTCAGGAATTGATTAAGTGGCCATGACTCTCTGTTTCTGTAATTCAAGTTGGGGCTTTGTTCATTGTTCTAGAACTCTTCTGCTTATAAAGAGCAGGTAGGAATTTAATTGACTGCTCATCTTTTTTTTTAAGGTTGTCTTAAGTTTATTTTTCCACTTGGTAGTGGCACTTTTAAATTAATTCCAGCAGAAAGTCTAAGGAATCATAGATTATATATTTATGAATCAACCTACTATGCCCATCAGGAAAGTGCTAATACAATGGATAGTTAGAAAAACAAAGACAGTAGGATATCTTATTTCAACTTTTGAGGTAGTAAAACAATATATTTGAGTTAGTAAAACAATATATTTCATGTTGGTTACAAGAGAATTAATACTTTATATTGGTGGGATAATTTAAGGTTTATTTATTTTTTTATTGATTTTGTAAAAATATTACATTAAAAAAATATGAGGTCCCATTCGACCCCACCACCCCCACCGCACCCCTCTCCCCCCAGCAACACTCACTCCCATCATCATGACACATCCATTGCATTTGGTAAGTACATCTCTGGGTATCTCTGCACCTCATGGTCATTGGTCCACATCATGGCCCACACTCTCCCCCATTCCATCCAGTGAGCCCTGGGAGGATTAACAATGTCTGGTGATTGCCCCTGAAGCACCATCCAGGGCAACTCCAAGTCCCAAAGGCGCCTCCACATCTCATCTCTTCCTGCCATTCCCCATACCCATCAGCCACCATGTCCACTTTTCCCACTCCAATGCCACCTTTTCTGTGAGGTCCTTGGATTGGTTGTGTCCGTTGCACCTCTATGTCAAGAGGAGGCTCAGATTCCACATGGTTACTGGATGCAATCCTGAATAAAATAAGCAAGAGAACACACTAATGAACTTGAAATAAGAAAGGTTGTATAACTTTTACAGGCAGGAAATTCTGTCCTTTTCAGACAAGCCTGATTAACTCTCCTTATTCATCAGGACTACTTCAAATAGGCCAGATTGCAAACAAGCAGCTTTCTATAGTTGGCTCTTACTTATGACAAATAACTTAAGGTAATTCTATTTATTCTTTGACTGAACGGTCACATAAAGACTATAAAGATAGTGATAATGCATCATTAGTCAATGAAATTTCTTGCCTACTTTCATGATTTCTTCAGGCTTTTTTTCAGTGGATAAATGTTTTTCTAAATAGTCTAAATCTTCCAAGTACAGTTTATCACCTGGTAAAAGCTGGAGTGCCCCATAGCACTTAATACTGTAATTGGCAACCATCTTTTCCTCCATTCTATTATATGATCTAAACAAAATTTATGCAAGTCAAAGAGAAAGGCAAAATTTTTGAGACTTTTTATTTCATAAAACTGTTGGGGTGCACATGAAATTTTCAGGTGCCTCTGATATAGATGACCACTGGCAGTCCATCCACCACCTCAATGAAGTTTGGGTAGGCAGATGGTACCTCAAATAGGCAGCACAAGAAGAAAGCCACATTTAATTGATGGCCACTGGGCTGCATGAAGGGCATGTGCCTGCTGCTCCAGTTGTTGGGTATGCACTCCAGGTGCGTGCACAGGTGCAGGAAGTGGCAAGCGTCCCAGGGGTCATGGACATGCCAGGTGGTCAGGCAATGGGGTGGCTCAATTGTGCAGCTAGGATTGGGCCAAGACCCTGGAACCAGTGGGACCATAGTAACAGCAGCACACCTGCATCCTTGAAGCTCTCACAGATCTTGCCCATCTATTTAATTTCTAGTTACCACATGATCTATTAACCAACACCATAGGTCTATGCAAAACAGGTAATTCTGATTGCTGCTTTGAGTCTGTCTTTCACTGTGGTAGCCAGGTTCACCTTTTCTTTGGCAATTAAGTGCTGCTACTTGGCTTCTGCCAGCCCCCCCCCCCCCCCATTTCACACTAGTATCTAACCTACAGAAAAGAACAACCACAGACCTCTTCAGGGAGGATGAAGTTAATCTCACAAATTCATTCTTCACAGCCTTGGTGAAAGTTGTGTCCTCTGGACATTCCTGGGGTAGGTGGGTGGGTCTTATATGGTAAATCCTTTCTAGAATCCCAATCTCTCTAAGCCTTTAAATTCCCTTCCCTGCACAATACCAAGGTAAATTGGACATCTCTACCTCAGATATTCAAGATAATCTTCTGGTCCATGTTTCTGCCAGCCACCTGAAAAAAATGTTAGAGCCCTATCTAACCTCATGAGCTACCACATTGAATTCTGAATCTCTGCTTTGAGGTCCCATATCAATAAATTCAACCTGATGCAAGTTTATATTTTTTCCACCATTTTGCGATACTCTTTTTTAAAATTTTTTAAAAATTTATTTCTCTACCTTTCTCCACCTCCCCAGTTGTCTACTCTCTGTGTCCATTCACTGTGTGTTTTTCTGTGTCCACTTGTATTCTTGACAGTGGCACTGGGAATCTGTGTCTCTTTTTTGTTGTGTCATCTTGCTGCATCAGCTCTCTGTGTGTGCAGTGCCACTCCTAGGCAGGCTGCACTTTCTTCGTGCTGGGCAGCTCTCCTTACAGGGTGCACTCCTTCCCTATGGGGTTTCCTTATGCGGGGGACACCCCTGCATGGCACAGCACTCCTTGCGTGCAGGAGCACTGCGCTTGGGTCAGATCATCACACGGATCAGGAGGCCCTGAGTTTGAACCCTGGACTTCCCATGTGGTAGGCGGATGCTCTATTCATTGAGCCAAACCTGCTTCCCTGTACCATACTCTTAATATCCATTCCCACACATATTTCCCTGATTTATGATAGGAAAATTCATGCAGATCTTTTGGAGTATAGCATACTTCCTCATGGGTCATACTTCATACTTCACTTTTTGGAGCATGTTGTAATTCTAGTCTAGCTATAGGACTAAAAGAGCAGAGGTGTGGTGGTGGTGGGTAAGGAGAAACATTAGAAGTGTCTTGCTTGTGATGGAGTTGGACTCAGATGTGACCTCTCTTCACATGACTCTTCTGTCACTTTTTTTTAAACCTGTGATTGGTGCTGGGGTATGTGTATGCTCAGGAGACTTGATTCTTTGGACTGGCCATGTACCAGCTGGGCTCTGAGCCTCAGCAGAGTTGCAATACCTACTCTCCATGTTGTTGGACTTACCTAAGTCAGCTAACAGGGAGGTGAGGATGGTCAACCACCACACCAGGGAACCAAGAGAGTCTACAACTATAAGCAGGAGAATCACATCCATAAGTCATGTGGAATCAAAGTTCCCTCTCGATTTAGAGGTGGAGTGGACATTACCATCCCAGGGTCCACAGGATGGAGGAATATAATATGGATTGGAGTTGACTTGCTACTGTAGAAATGTTGTGACTCTAGCAACGGGAACAATTGCATCATTGATGTGGAAATGGTGGCCACAGGAGTTGCAGATGGCTGGGAGAGGGAGGAAGAGGTGTGATATGTGGCATTTTTTGAACTTGGAGTTGTCCTGAATGGTATTTGCAGGAACAGATGTAGGACATTGCATATCCTGCCATAACCCACTAGATGGACTAGGGGAGAGTGTCAACTACAATATAAACTATGGTCCACATGGTGTGGCAGTGCTCAAGGGTGTATTCATCAAATGCAATGAATGTGCCTTACTGATGAAAAGGGATTTCGATGTGGGAGGAGTGGAGTGGGGGGTGGGGAGCGGGGTATATGGGAAACTCTTATGTTTATTTTGCATAATCTGTTTATCTTTAAAAAAAGACAATTAAACTTTCAACAAGAAAAAAAAAGAAGTGTCTTACAAGCCAATTACCTCAGGGCATTCCCATGCAGCTTAACCTAATGAGGAAGGATTAATCTCTCCAGGTGGGGGTTGGATGGCAGACTTCTCAGGGCAGGGTTCAGGTTGAGAGATTATTTCCTCAGGGCAGGAAAGAGGTTAGGACTCCTTGGGGCTGGCTGGAGTTTGGGTGATGAAGTCTTGATATTGGATGGTTTTCTCCTCAAGAAGGATGGGGAGGTGTTTGGGATTCCTTCGGGCTGAATGGAGGTTGGGTGGTGCAGGTTGACCTTGGATGCCTTCTTTTCATGACAGGGAGGATGCTGGGTGGCTGTTCCCCCAGGGAAAACCATTACTGGTTTATCTGGCAAAATCTCAACAGAATTTAGGGATTCAATATCCCCACTGCAATCATCATCAACCCATGTGTCTCCATCCCAATCCTCAGGATTCCACTCCTTTCCGATCAATGCACTCACCTTAATAGCAGACTCATGCAAGGTTTATTTTATTTTATTTTATTTTATTTTATTTTATTTTATTTTATTTTATTTTATTTTATTTTATTTTTTTACTCTTAGAACATTCAGGATGTTTATCCACTTCCTCAATCTCTATTGTGGGGGTTGATGGCCTCCCTTATTTCCCTTTATTTTTCTTAAAACCACTCTAATCCATAATTTATTCCGCCATCCTGAGGACCCTGGGATGGTGATGTCCACTCAACCTCTAAATTGCGAGGGGGGTTAGATCCCACATGGCTGATAGATGGGATTTTCCTGCTTGTAGTTGTAGACACTTTCAGTTCCTTGGTTGGTGGCTGACCATCCTTACCTCCTTGTTAGCTGACCTGGGTAAGTCCAACAAACAGGAGAGTAATAGTTGCAACTCTACTGAGACTCAGGGCCCAGCTGGTACATGGACAATCCAGAGATTAAAGTTTCCTGGGCATACACCAACCCCAGTGCCAACCACAAGTTTTGTAAAAGGACAGAACAGGAATGTGTAGAGAAGTTACATCTGAGTCCAACTCTGTCTCACACTCAGAAGCACAAATTCCAAGGTTGATTATTTTAGTTTCTTTTGTAACTTTGATACTCACACAATGTGATTCTGAGTCTGGTTTTCAGAGATCTCAAGTCTGCAGTAACATGAGTGATTTTCTTTCAGAGCACACATAGAAACTTTCACAAGATTCTTGTGGCACTTGAGTTGCAAATTTGAAACCTTTAGCTCATCTTTGGTAAAAGTACCCAGCATATTTAGGAACAGCCAGTCACCATCATTGTACCTTTTATCACCACAAAAATCTCTTAAGGTGTTATAAACACTTTTACCCAGATTCTTGCCTTTTATAAGCATGAAAGTAGTCATACACATTTGTGATATTTTGCATTTGTCTATTGCCAGCTCATGTCATGGACTGTCAATGGCCTCTTGATTTTTGGAAACAGAGTCAATATTGTCATTGTATCTAATTAGAGTAGTGAACCAATTGCAAATATCCCAGAACCAATTCAGAAGTCCTATTTTTAAGATTTTGTTTCTCAAGAACCACTCCTGGTACCAAGATGTATTAGTCAGGATTCTCTAGGAAAACAAGACCAACAGAAAATACCTGTAATTAATATGAAGTTTTTAAAAATTGTCTCATGTTATCATTGGGATGCACAAGTACAAATACCATAGACCAGGTTGCAAGCCAGAGACACCAATTAAGGTTTTCATTGAATACCCGAGGAGTCACTGGCTACATGAAGGAGAGACAGGAATTCTCTCCCTGAATTCTGAAATCACTTCTCCATTTAAGGCCTTCAACTAATTGGCTGTGACATCAATCCTTGATGATTGCAATCTCCTCAGTTGATTGTAGATGTAAGCAACCATCTAAGCAATCAACTCACTGATGATAAAAGTCCATGAAATGCCCTTGTATTACAATACAACAAAAACTGAACAAAAACAAAAACTGGGCACCATTACCTGGTTGATTTGACACATTAACCTAATCAGCACGCCCTGCTTTTATTGACCATTAGCATTGATATAGTATCTTCTTTGAAATCAATGCATGAATATATTGCTGTAAATGATAGCCCTTAAGATACATTCATTTTATTTCCTCATGCATCACCATATTCTTAATACCTTGTGATAGTGACATGCATTTGTTCTAGTTCATAGAAGAACATGGTTGTATTTGTATTTATTTCTGTTGCTTCAGTCCACTGTGTAGTGTCTTTTCTTTCCAGTTGGAAGAACTCTCTTTAGCATTGCTTTGAGGGGTCAGGTCTTCAGCTTTTGAATATCTGGCAATGTCTTATTTTCTCCCTCATTTTTGAGAGTCTCACCAGACATAAAATTCTTGATTGACAATTGTTTTCTCTCACACTTTAAGTATATGATCCCACTGCCTTCTTGCCTCGTTGTTTCTAATGCAATATCAGCACTTAATCTAATTGGGACCCCCTTGTACTTAACACATTCCTTTTCTCTTGCCGTTTTCAGAACTTTATCCTTTTCCTCTCTATTCGAGGGTTGACAACAATGTATCTGGGTGTATTAGTCTGCCAAAGGGGTGCCAGTGTAAAATGCCAGAAAGCTATTGGTTTATGTAAAGGTTATTTACTTGTCCCAAGGCCATGAAAAGTCCAACTCAAGACACTGTAAGAGATGCTATCTCACCACTCAACTGACATGCCTTGAAGCAAGATGATAGGTGATCTCTGGTCTCTATTTCCCCTCTGGATTCCTCTTCCTCTTTTTTTTTTTTTTAATTGATTTTGTAAAAATATTACATTAAAAAAAATGAGGTCCCATTCGACCCCACCACCCCCACCGCACCCCTCCCCCCCCCCCCAGCAACACTCACTCCCATCATCATGACACATCCATTGCATTTGGTAAGTACATCTCTGGGTATATCTGCACCTCATGGTCATTGGTCTACATCATGGCCCACACTCTCCCCCATTCCATCCAGTGAGCCCTGGGAGGATTTACAATGTCCGGTGATTGCCCCTGAAGTACCATCCAGGGCAACTCTTGAGTTCTATGGGCCCAGACACTTGAGGCTAATTACTTAAGTGATCCTGTAGTCCTCTCTCTTCGGGCATGGTGTTGTATCTTTCTGGCCCTTCTTTATCAGTTTTGACTGGTCTGCTCTCTTCCCAATTTCAGCTATAAGTTATCAGGCAAAATGGCTCATCTCTCCCCAGGGCCTCAGTTGTTTGCGCCTTCTCTTTTCTGTCACAGGGTAAAAAATGACAGAACTCTCTCTTTCTGTGTCTGTCTGTGTTAGTGTCCATATTTATCAGACCTAGCAAGGAGGTGGGGACTCAACCTGTGTCATGCCCACTGACATAATTGAATTAAAAGCCTTAGCAATCTTACCAAATAATCAAATCAAAGTCCACTCAGCTGAATTTAATACAATCAAAGTTATCACACCAAAAGGAATAGATCAGTTTACAAAAATATTTTCTCTTTTTGGGATTCATAAAATAATCTCAAACTGCCACACTGGACACATTTGTCTTCAAGTTTGTTCTGTTTGGTATTCATTGAGCCTCTTGGATTTACATATGTCACATGCTGTGTTTCAAAGTTATCTTTCATTGTTGCTTTGGATATTCCTTCTACCTCTTTCTTCTTCTTCTGGAAATCACATAACACATATATTAGTGTGTAGCAGTTTGATATGTTTATGAATTCCAAAAATAGAAATTGGATTAAGTTTGTAAACTGGCCTGTACCTGGGCATGATTGAGTTAGGATTGGGGCTTTGATTGAGCCATGTCATTAGGGTTTTGAGTCCCCACCTCTTGGTTGGTGGGGACTCACAGATAAAAGGCATTGCAAAGGACAGAGTTGGAGCTTTTAATGTGGGGCTTTTGATGTTGGAGTTTCATGCTGGAGATACAGGAAGCAAGCTCACAGAGGAAAGAGAAATCAGGCCCAGAAGAGAAGAACCCTAAGCTCAGTAAGAAACAAGCCCTGGGAAGAAAGGAACACTAGAACCCAGAGAGAAGCAAGACCCTGGAAGGGAGGAACCCAGGAAGCTGAATCCTTGCAACCTTTGCCAATCATCTTGCTCCAACTCGTGAAAATAGACTTTGGTGAAGGAAGTAACTTATGTTTTATGGCCTGGTATTCATAAGATACTACCCTAAATAAACACCCATTATACAAACCAAACAATTTCTGGTATTTTGCATCAGCACCCCTTTGACTGACTAATACAATTAATATGCTGAGTGGTGTACAAGTCTTGTAGTGTATTTTTGCTTTCTCAATTTCTTTTTTTTCCTTCTGCTCCTCAACAATTTCAATTGTCTTCTATTTGAGTTCTTTCATTCTTTCTTTTCACAGCTCGAATCTAGTGGTGAAACACTCCTGAGATTTTTTTTCATTTCAGTGTGGTGATCATCATCTCCAGTTCTTTTGTTTCATTCCTTTAACATTTCTAACTCTTAAAGTTTTTGTCTGGTATGTTCAAATTCTGGTCCCAATAACTAAAAAAGAGCACATTGTTTAATTTCCATATAATTGTGAATTCTCCCATTCTCTCTGTTATTAATTTCTAGCCTCCTTTCTTAACAGTCAGAGAAGATACATTGCATGATTTCAATATTTTTTTAGTTTGTTAACATTTGCTTTGTGACCTAACATATGTTCTGTTCTGGAGAATGATCCATGTGCAGTAAAGGAGAATGTGTATTTTGCTGCTGTTGGGTGAATTGTTTGATATATATTTATAAGGTATAAATGGTTTATAATATTGGTCAAATCTTCTATTTCCTTATTGATGTTCTGTCTAGATGTTCTATCTGGTATTGAAAGTGAGATACAGTTATTCCTTCCCCATTAAGGTTTTCCCCATCAAAGTTTCAATATATCATGTGTTGTCATAAAAAGTTAAATGGGAATTCTTCAGAAGTGTTTCAGAAGTTGCAGATGATAAGTGAAATCCTCCAGATGACACAGAAAAAGTTTAGAAACTAAGAAATACATAAAATAATATAGCATTGTAAAATATCAACATATTTGATATTTTTAATGAAATATAATTTTAAGTTTTTAGCTGACAAAATAATCATGTATAACATACAGAATTCCCCATATATTACCCCTCCACAAACAACTTACATTGTTGTGTAACATTTGTTACCATATCATTAAAATAATACTACTAACTGTGGTTTATAGTTTATATTTTATTTTTTCCATACACCTCCCTATTATTAACACCATGTATTATTACTGTACATTTGTTAAAGTTCATGAAAAATGTTCTCATATTTGTACACTTAGCCACAGTCCATCATCCACCACATTGTTCAATGCTACAAAGTTCCATCCCATGTACAATCCATCCAAAGTGTACACTCAGTGGCTCTTAGTTTCATCAGAGTGTATAGTCACTGCCTCAATAAATTTATGCACATTTTCTGTAGTCAAAAAGGAAAAATCTCATATCCCCTATTATTGACCCTTAGCATTGATATAGTACTTTCTTTGACATTGATGAAATATTACAATATTACTGTTAAGTATAGTCCATAAATTATATTGTTTTTCCCATGCATCACCATATTCTTACCACCTTGTAATAGTGATATACATTTGTTCTTGTTCACAGAAGAACATTTTTGTATTTAAACTATTGACCACAATCCTCATCCAACACTAAGTTCCCTATATTATAGAGTTCCTAGATTATTCTCTAGTTTTCTTTCAGTTGACATTTATGTCCCTAGACTATCCCTTTCAGCCACACTCCTCTTTATAAAGAAGTCATGTTAGTTATACTCACTATAATGTGTTATCACCAACTCTATCCATTTCCACATTTTTACTGTCACACTAATTAAAACTTCTACATACATTAAGCATCAGGAATCCTTTGCAGCTTTCATCATATCTCCTAGTAATCTATAATCTAGATTTTAACTACGTGTTTATTCATTGCATTTAGCTCATGTTAGATAAACCATACAATCATTTTCCTTCTGTGTCAGCATAATGTCATCAATGTTCATCCATGTTTTCATATGTATCCCAATTTCATTGCTTCTCAAAACAACATGGTGTTCCAATATTTGTATATATCACATTTTAAAAAATCTATTCATTGGTAGATGGACACTTGGGTTGTTTCCATCTTTTGACAATTGTGAATAATGACACTATGAATATTGGTGTACAAATGTCTGTATCCCTCTTTTCAGTTCTTCTGGATAAATTCCTAGTAAAGGGATTGCCAGATCATATAGCATTTTTATATTTTGATTACTGAGAATCCACCACACTGTTATGCACAGAGACTACACCATTGTACATTCCCACCAACAGTGAAGGAGTGTTCTTATTTCTCCACATCCTCTGAAGCACTTGTAGCTTTCTTTTTTTAAATAATGACCATTCTATGAAGTGTGACATAATATTTAATTGTAATTTTGATTTGCATTTCCTTAATAATTAGGTATATTGAACATTTTTTTCATGTGTTTTTTCACCATTTATACTCTGTCTTTGGAAAAACATCTATTTAACTAATTCGCCCATTTTTAATTGGATAGCTTGCCCTTTTATTGTTGAGTTGTATGATCTCTTTATATAGTAAAGAAATTAAAACCTTATCAGATATGTGGATTCCAAATGTTTTCTCCCAATGGGTAGGCTGCCTCTTGACCTAATTGACAAATTCCTTTGAATCACAAAATTGTTTACATTTGTGGAAAAATTTTTTCTTTTGTTGCTTGGGCTTTGGGTGTAAGGTTTAAGAAACGACCACCTACCACCAAGTTTTGAAGATGTTTCCCTAAAATTTCTTCAAGGAGCTTTACGGTTCTAGCTTTTATATTTATGTTTTTGATTTTTTGAATTTATTTTTTGCTTAAGTTATGTAATAGCTGTTGTAGCAGTTTTACATAGTTACGAATTCCAAAAATAGATATTGAATTATGTTTGCAATCTTGTTTGTGCCTGGGCATGATTAAGTTATGATTAGAGCTTTGATTAGACCATGTCATTAAGGTGTTTGAGTCCCACCTCTTGGTGGATGGGGACGCACAGATAAAAGGCATGGTAAAGGACAGAGTGGAAGTTTTTTGATGCTGAGGGTTTTTCATGTTAGAGATTCATGCTGAAGACTTAAGCTGGAGCCCTGGAAAGTCAGCTCTCAGAGGAAAAAGAAGCAAGCCCCAGGAAGAAAAGAACCCAGAGCCCAGGAAGAAGCAAGCTCCGGGAAGAGAGGAACACTGAACCCAGAGAGAAGCAAGACCATGGAAGGGAGGAGCCCAGGAAGCCTGAATCCTCACAGACATCAGCAGCTATCTTGCTCCAACTCATGAAAATAGACTTTGGTAAGAGAAGTAACTCATATTTTATGGCCTGGTATCTGTAATCTCCTACCCCAAAGGAATACCCTTTTAAAAAGCCAAGCAACTTCTGGTATTTTGCATCAGCACCGCTTTGGCTAGCTACTATGTAATTTGGTACCAAGAAGTTTGCAACTACTGAAATATTGGAATGGTTTTATAAATGGGAAAAGGGTATTTTTTTGAGTAATTGTGAGATGCTTGGAAGACAAACCCTACAGTGTTTGGAAGAGACTGTTGATAGCAATATGGATGCTAAAGAGATTTTTTATGATGCCTTAGAAGTAAATGATGAAACTATTATTGGAACCTGGAGGAAATGTTATCCATGTTTTAAAGTTGCAGAGAACCTAGCAAGATTAACTCCTAGAGTTTTATAGAAAGCAGAATTTGAAAATGGCAATCCTGGGAATTTAGCTGAAGAAATTTCCAAAGTAAACCCAGAGAATGCAGCTTGGCTTCTGCTTGCAGTTTATAGGAAAATGCTAGAAGAGAGTGATATACTGAGGACTGGACTGTCGGGGGCAAAGAAAACAGAAAATAATTCTGAAAATTCCAAGCCTCTGGAAATCAAACTCTCAGAAGAAAGTACCCCATTGGAAGATTTAACTAAATTTGGAACTTGGAAATCAGGATTGAAGATGCAGTAATCTAGGAAAGACTTGTGGAAAGTCTTATTGTCTGATGACTTGGACCCCTGCTTCCTGCATGCTAAGCAGACATTTTTAGAGATCTGTATGAACAAAACCACTGTGAGGCTGGAATAAAAGGGACATGGAAAGGAGAGATTGAAGGAGAAACAGCTTCAAGAGGAAAACCACAGAAGCTGAGATCTAGAAATAAGACATCACTTTGGGCCAAGAGAGGAACCCTCCCATGTGTACAGAGAGGGTGAGTTTGCACAAGCAGTTGAAGAGGGTGGATGTTCCCACCCAATGTTCTGAGAAAAGTTGGCATCCCAGGTGCAGAGAAGGTGGAGCACATTCTCCAAGCATTATAGCAGTTAGGGTCAGCACCCCACAGTTCTGAGAGGGGTCGACCTGTTCCCCCTGGATTTGGGAAGGCCAAGTGGTCAACTCATTGCTCTGACTGAGTTGAGTTTAATGTTGAGCCAAACATTAGTGGGAATGACTTTTTTTTAAAGATTTATTTTTTTTCTCCCCCATCTCCCCTCCAGTTGTCTGCTCTCTATGTCCATTCACTGTGCATTCTTCTGTGCCTGCTTGTATACTTGCCAGCAGCAATAAGAATCTGTGTCTCTTTTTGTTGCATCATCTTGCTGTTTCAGCTCTCCATGTGTGTAGTGACACTCCTGGGCAGGTTGCACTTTTTTTGAGTGGGGTGGCTCTCCTTATGGGGGACACCCCTACCTGGCCTGTCACTCCTTGCACACATCAGCACTGTACATGGGCCAGCTCACCACATGGGTCAGGAGGCCCTGGGTTTGAAGTCTGGATTTCCCATGTGGTAGGTGGACTCTCTATCAGTTGAGCCAAATTCTGCTTAAAGTCTTAATGTCCCTGTACTAAGAGGATTAAGACTCTAACCCAAAGATTTGGTAAGATGTAACAATCACTCCAACACTCCTGGAGTTGAGGTCTTGAGCTTGGTTGACACCCAGATGCTTGATGAGGATGGAACTAAGAAAATGACCATTGTGCAAGCATGTGGAAAGGGTGAGTTCCCAAAAGGCACCAAGAAGAAGAAACTATTATCTTAAGAATGACTCTTTGATTACAACTGAAAGTGGGAGGATTGCATCCAGCATCCATGTGGAATCTGAGCCTCCTCTTGACATAGAGGTGCAATGGACACAACCAATCCAATGTCCACAGAGAAGAGGTGGCATTGGATTGGGAAAAGTGGACATGGTGGCTGATGGGTATGGGGTAAGGCAGGAAGAGATGAGAGGTGGAGGCGTCTTTGGGACATGGAGCTGCCCTGGATGGTGCTTCAGAGGCAATCACCGAACATTGTAAATCCTCACAGGGCCCACTGGATGGAATGTGGGAGAGTATGGGCCATGATGTGGACCATTGACTATGAGGTGCAGAGGTGCCCAAAGATGTACTTACCAAATCCAATGGATGTGTCATGATGATGGGAACGAGTGTTGCTGGGGGGGGGGGGAGAGGTGGGGTGGGGGGGTGGGGTTGAATGGGACCTCACATATATATTTTTAATGTAATATTATCACAAAGTCAATAAAAAAAATAAAAAAATAAAAATAAATATTTACCAGAAAAAAAAAAAAAAAAAAAAGAATGACTCTTAGGGTACCAGAGACAGCCAAGGTAGATGGAAACCCAGGTGCTGGTTCTCCTGAGGGTTGCAGAGACCAACATGTTCTATGGTCATGACCGATGGCTCTGGAGTTCAGGACCATGTCAGTCAGCCCTATTTTGGAGTTTGTGTTTCGGAGTGTGATGGAGTTGGACTCAGATATTACCTTTCCACACATGCCTCTTCTGTTACTTTTACCAGACCTGTGGTTGGCGTTTGGGTTGGTGTATACTCAGGAGACCTGAATCTCTAAACTGTCCATGTGACAACCAGACCCTGGGCCTCAGCAGACTTGCAGTTCCTACCCTCTGGTTTGTTGGACTTACCCTGACCAGCTGACAGGGAGGCAAAGAGGGTCAACCACCACATCAGGGAGCCAAGAGTGCCCACAGTTGCGAGCAGGAGAATTGTGTCCATCCTTGTGGAATCTGTATCTCCTCTTGATGTAGAAGGGGACTGGACATAGCCATCCCAGGTCCACAAGATGGAGGAATGGAGTGTGGATTAGAGTGGACTTACTGGTGTTCTGCTGGGGAACTATTGTGATTAGTAAGAGAAGAAATTGTAGTAATGATGTGGAGAGGGTGGTCACAGTGGCTGCTGATGGTTGGGAGAGGGAGGAAGAGATATGGTGTGGGGGGATTTTCAGGATTGGGAGTTGTCCTAGGTGATGCTGCAGGATTGGGTGCTGGAAGTTGTGTGTCCTGTTGTGGCCCACTGGGTGGACTGGGGGAGAGTGTGGACTACAATGTGGACCACTGTCCATGTGGTGCAGTGGCTCTAAAGAATGTATTCACTGGTTGAATGGGACCTCATATATATATTTTTTTAATGTAATATTATTACAAAGTCAATAAAAAAAAAAAAGAATGTATTCACCGGGTGCAGCGGATGTTCCACAATGATGGAGGAGGTTGTTGATGTGGGAGGAGTGGCATGGGTGTGGTAGGGGGTACATGGGGACCTCATATTTTTTTAATGTAACATTTAAAAGAAAATAAAGAAGAAAAAAAATAAAAATAAATAAAAAATTTAAAGATTTAAAAAAAGAATGACACTCAGAATGAAATTGAATGGAGGATGCCCTGCAGGTTTACTGAAATGTAAAGGACGCATGACTCTTGGTTCCCTCTCAATTTCTCCTTATTGTAATGAAAATGTTTGTCATTTGTCTGTCAATATGTGTATTGGAAACAGATAAATTGTTTTCTAAGTTTCAGAGGTCTATAGCAGACACAGTTTTACCCCAAGGCAAACTGTATTTTCTTTAAATTGATTGTGATATGATTTAGTACTTGCATTGTTACTGATTTAAGGTTTTTTTCAAATATTGTAATGTCTTTTTGGAATTCTAAGGGTGGAGTGTAGCTGTTTGGTGTAGTTTTAAATTCCAAAATTAAATATTAGATTATGTTTGTAATTTTGTTTTTCCTTGGCCATGATTAAGTTATGTTTAGGGCTTTGATTGGGCCTTCTCATTAGAGTATTGACTCCCCACCCTTTGGTGGGTGGGGACTCACAGATAAAAGGCATGGCAAAGGACAGAATGGAAGGTTTTTGATTTTGGAGTTTGATGCTAAAGCTTTAAACAGGAGTTAGGGGAAGAGAGGAACCCTAAGCCTGGAAAGAAGCAAGCTCTGGGAAAAGAAGAACACAAAAAGTCTGAACGCTCACAGATGTTGGCAGCCATCTTTCTCCAACACGTGAAAATAGCCTTTGGTGAGGGAAGTAACTTATGCTTTATGGCCTGAATTCTGTAAGCTGCTACCCCAAGTAAATATCCTTTAAAATAATCAATTTCTAGTATTTTGCATCAGCCCACCTTTGGCTGACTAATATAGCTACCATTCAAAACCACATTCTATCTTCTAGTAAGCTATACTCTAGAGCAGGGCTTCTTTACAACAGGTCTGTGAGCTTGAATTTAAATTTAAAAAAAACATTATTCTTGTGAGGACATGTTGGTGTAGGTGTGATATATTTATTAAATAATGCACCGTGTGCATTTAGTAAGGGGTCTGTGGTTTTCATCTGACTGGCGAAGGTATTCATGGAGCAAAAAATGTTAAGAACCTCTGCTCTACAGTTTATCTCTGTGAGTTTTGTCATTATATTTAATTAATTTGAAAACACAATATTTGTCCTTTGTGACCGGCTTCTTTCACTCAACATCATATACTCAATTTTCATGCATGTTTTCATATGCATTCTGATTCCATTTCTTCATAGAGCTGACTAGTAGTGTTCCATTGTATGTATATAACATATTCTGTTTATCCACTCATTGGAAGATGAATATGGGCTGGTTCCATATTTTAAAAATTGTAATTCTGCTATGAATGTTGGTATGCAAATGTCTGTTAATATTACTGTTTTCAGTCCTTCTGGATATATTCCTAGAAATTAGATTGCTGGATAATTCTGCAGTTCTATATCCAGTTTCTTGATATACTGCCAAACTGAGAGAGACTACACCACTCTACATTCCCACCAGCAGTGAAGAAGTGTTCTTATTTCGCCACAACCTCTGCAGGACTTGGAGTTTTCTGCCTTTTTTTTTTTTTTTTTTTACATTGGCCATTCTATAAGGTGTAAAATGGTACCTTATTATACTTTTGATATACATTTCCCTAAAAGTTAGTGATGTTGAGCATTTTTTCATGTGTTTTATGGCCATTTGTACTTCCTTTTTGGAAAGATGAAAGACGTCTATTCAATCTTTTTCCCATTTTTAAATTTGGCTGCTTGTCTTTTTATCATTCAATTGCATGATATCTTTATGTAACATGGATAACAAACCCTTATCAGATGTCACTTCCAAATAGTTTTCTCATTTAGTAGGGTGCGTTTTTACTTTATTCACAAAGTCTTATGAAGAATGAAAGGGATTAATTTTGAGGAAGTCCCATTTATCTGTTTTATTGTTTCCTTAAACCTTCGGTGTAAGGTTTAAGAAACTACCACCTACCACAAGATATTGAAAAGGTTTCCCTACACTTTCTTCTAAAATTTTTATGATTCTAGCTTTTGTACTTATGTCCTTGATACATTTTTAGTTAACTTTTGTATAATATGTGAGAGAGCTCTCCCCTATTTTTCTTTTGTTTATGGATATCCAGTTCACCCAGCACCATTTGCTAAATACACTCTTCTGATCCATGTCAAGGGTGAGCTTGACTTGTCAAAAATCACTTCACCATAGATGTAAGGTCTATTTATGAATTCTGAATTCAGTTCTTTGGTCAATATGCCTATCTTTTTGTCAGTACATGCTATTTTTACCACTGTAACTAAGTAATATGCTTTAAAGTCAGGAAGTGAGAGTTCTCCAACTTGGTTCTTTTTAAATATATATTTAGCTATTCATAGTCCCTTACACTTCTAAATAAATTTGATCATTACTTTTCCATTTCTGAAAAAAAAAGTCTGTTGGGTGTTTCATTGGGATTGTTTAAATCTGTAAATCAGTTTTGACAGAATTTATATCTTAACCACATTTAGTCTTCCAATCCATGAACACAAGAATGTCTTTCCATTTATTTTGTTCTTCTTTGATTTCCTTTAGTCATGTTTTCTATTTTTCTTAATACAGTTCCTTTATGTCCTCAGTTAAGCTTATTCCTAAATATTTTCTTCTTTTAGTTGCTATTATAAATGAATTTCTTTTTGGGGGGAAGCAGACTTGGCCCAGTGGGTAGGGCATCTGCCTACCATATGGGAGGTCCATGGTTCAAACCCCAGGCCTCCTTGATCCGGATTTAGCTGGCCCATGCTCAGTGCTGATGTGCGCAAGGAGTGCTGTGCCACGCAGGGGTGTTCCCTGTGTAGGGGAGTCCCATGAACAAAGAGTGTGCCCCATAAGGAGAGCTGTCCAGTGCAAAAGAAAGTGCAGGCTGCCCATGAATGGTGCCACACACCCAGAGAGCTGACACAACAAAACAACCAACAAAAAGAAACACAGATTCCCAGTGCTGCTGATAAGGATGGAAGCCGTCACAGAAGAGCACACAGCGAATGGAAAACTGTGTCCCCCCAGAGCAGACAACTGGGAGGGGAGGGGAAAGAAATAAATTTTAAAAAATAAATAAATCTTTAAAAATAAATAAATAAATGATTTTTTTCCAGACCGTCCCCTCAGATTACTCATTACTACTGTAGAGAAACACTACTGAGTTTTGCATACTAATCTTGTAGTTGCTCAGAGTTTGTTACAGATCCCCCAGCTTCTTCCCTGCTGGAGATGGGATTGGAGCCCAGACTAAGGCAATCTGATCATGGTGGTAAGAAGCCGGTTCCTACTATCACTGTGATTTTCAATCATCCCCACTTCTGCTCATGCCAGGATCAGAGTTAAAATGGAGGCTATCAGCTTCTCTCCAACTTGGAAGGATTCAAACAGTAATTGATCTTAGGATTGGACTGTCACCAGCCAAATTTACTAATTAGTAGCTCAAATCAGTGCCTTGCCATATCTTCCTCTGTCATTTTTGGAAAACGGAGCTTCCAACTCCAGCAAAGGAATAGCTCCCAAGGCATCTCACCCAAACCGTAGGGGACAGGCACTGACCTCCACAGAATAGAATGATCTACTCACTAACCTTCACTGCAGATGGGCAATCTCCTCCTATATGTCCAAGCATGTTGCAAGATGCTTTTTGTCTCCTGGATTTTCCAAACAGGGATTCAAATAACACTAGCAGATTACTAACTGCACTAAAAGATGACCTGACTCTTGGAACTTCCTACTTTGCCTTTATCTTGCCTCTCCCTGTTGACTAACTTTTGACTGTGTTTGCCTTTGTGAGACACTGGCATGTGAATGAGGGAAGAAGGATCTAATGATGAAAGTATGATTTTGAGAAATTTGGGGAAAATGAACAAATAAACCAAGTGAAAGTAGATGAGAAAACAATAATGACAAGAACAGAAGTTAATGAAATAGTGGGTAGGGAAGTGGACTTGGCCCAGTGGTTAGGGCATCCGTCTACCACATGGGAGGTCTGTGGTTCAAACCCTGGGCCTCCTTGACCCATGTGGAGCTGGCCCATGCGCAGTACTGATGTGTGCAAGGAGTGCCATGCCACGCAGGAGTGTCCCCTGTGTAGGGGAGCCCCACACTCAAGAAGTGTGCCCCATAAGGAGAGCCACCCAGCACGAAAGAAAGTGCAACCTGCCCAAGATGGGGCAGCACACATGGAGAGCTGACACAAGATGATGCAACAAAAAGAAACACAGATTCCTCTGTGGACAAAGAAGAAGATGAAGCAAACAGACACAGAGAACAGAAAACTGGGGTGGGTGGGAAGGGGAGAGAAATCAATCAATCAATCAATCTTCAAAAAAAAGAAATAGAAGGCAAATATAAAGTAGAGAAAACTCAAAAGTTAATCATTTCAAAGGCTTAAATTGGTAAACTCCTTGCAAAACTATTCAATACAATAGCAATTATACAAATCACCAATATCAGGAATGAAAAGGTGACACCACTAAAGAGCCTACTGATATTAAAAAAGATGAGTTTATTTTTACCTCATGAGTGTAAGTGGAAAATTTAGATAAAATAGGAAAATTCCTCATAAAACCCAATTTACCAAATCTGGTACAAGATATGAGGAAATTTGAGTAGTAATATATTGATTAAATACACTGAAACTGTAATTGAAATCTTACCTATAAGAACACTCCAGTCCCAGATGACTTCACTAGTAAATTATTCAAAAAATTTAAGGAAGATGTATCATCAATGTTCCACAAACTCTTACAGAGAATATGAAAAAAAGTTCATTTTCCCTTTCATTTTGTGAGATCAGCATAACATATAACAAAATCTGACTAGAATATTATTTAAAAAGACAACTTGGATTGCTGGGAAGATGGCAGATTATACAGCTCCAGGGCTCAGTTCTTCTATCAAAACCACTATTAAAAAGGCAGAAACTCTCTGAAACAATCACTTTGGGATTGCAGAGGTCAGACAAACATGGTACAGCATCCAGGGATGTGTGGAAAGTAGAGGCTGATAGCATGGGAGAAAAGTTGCTATCTGAATGGTGGTTTCTGGTTCACATCCTCCATTCTTGCAGCAGGCCACCACAGGGTCCAGTCCTTGATTACTTGCTGCTCATAGAGAGGTATGTAAAAATACTCTCTCCTAAGAACAGAGATCAGCATGGTTAACCATTGTTAATGGCTTTTGATGGCAAAATTGGATAACTGGTTCCTGGCTCTGAGGGCACTATTTTTTCCACCTGTCCCAGAGAAAGACAGCAACAGCTACTGTTTCAACTCCACAACAGACAAAGACAGTAGAGACCGAAAGACCCAGCTCTTCACCAGTGCTTCAGGGGAAAATTAGCTGAAGGGCTGCATTTCCTCGGTAGGCCAAGAAAGCTCAGTTGTGGGATAGCATCAGAAAAGATTTTTGCCCTCTTCCTGACACTCTCCACAGGGCATATTGGAGCTGGTCTGCACCTCTTTTGTGGGTCACTACTACTATTGGGGCTGAGAAAGATTCTCTTGGGACTGTCTTGCCCAGGGTCAACCTGATCCCAGAATTTGCTCTCCAGGCAAAAGCATCATCAGATAATAAAAGGAATGAAAAAAAAGCTATAGAAAAGGATGGTCTGAAGCAAAACCCTGCCAGGTTCAAATAATCAGCAGAGGGAGGGATGACCCCTGAGAAATATAGAGGTCAATCAAGCTCCTATAAAGAGGAAAACAAACAAGAAAAATTCAAGGATAAGACAGGATCACAAAGGCAGAGAAAACCCTACACAACACATTTGCCTTAAGCACATATTCCTGATAGGAAGGCTGAAGCTCAGGCATCTCTCTGTTTGTCACCAGCTGGTTACAAAACCAAGAAATAACCCCAAAGGAAATATTTTAAAATATAAAAAAATACAGTGTGCATTGAAAGAGTGCAAGACAAAGAAACCGTGTGTGATGGCTCATTCAAAGGAAGAGGATAAATACACAGCAAAGACCAACAAAGATGAGAATGAGGACATACTGAACAAAGTCATAAAATTATCTTAGAAATACACAAGGATAATGGGGGAAATTATGAGAAGCAGAGGGGCAGAGTATTTGGGAATCACCTATATTTTCAATGTAACATTTATGTGATCTAAAGCTTCTTTTAAAATAAAGAGTTATTTTTATATAAAAATGCACAGGGAGATGAAGGAAAGTACAGAGAAAGAACTGAAGTATATGAGAAAAACAATGAATGAACAATATTAGTCTAAGTGAAGCAATAGAAAATTCAAAAAGTCACTAAACAGAGTTACAGCAGTTGAAGACCATAATAACTGAAATGAAAAATACCCAGCTGGATATCAAGACCAAATTGGAACTGGCAGAAGTAAAGGGAGAAGAACAAATCAGTGAATTGGAAGATATGACTTGAAATGTCATGTGGAGGAGCAGAAAGAAAAAATATTCAAAATTAAAATTGAAGTCAGCTGTAGGACAACATCAAGCATACCAATATACACATTATGGGAATTTCATAAAGAGAAAGGGGGATATGAATAGTTAAGGAAATAATGACAGAGGGCATCCCAAACATAGCAGAAGAAGTGAATATTCATATCCAAGAAGTTAAGAAAACACCAAACAGGAGAAATAAGAAGAAATATGAAGAAAAAATACACTCCATCATATATTGATTACACTATCAAATGCAAAGGGCAAAGAGAGAGTTCAGAAAGCTGAAAGAGAAAAGCAAATTTTATTATGCAAGGGAATCCCAATAAGATTGACTGCTGATTTCTCAGAAATCATGTAGGCAAGAAAGCAACGGTTTGAAATATTTAAAATAATATAGAAAAACAACTGTCACACAAGAATTTTATATCAAATAAAGCTCTCTTTCAAAATCAGGGAGAAATTAGGACATTTTCAAATAAACAAAAGCTGAGGTAGTTCATCACAACTAGACCTACCCTACAAGTAATGCTAAAGGTAGTTCTTCAGACTGAAGTGAAAGAACACTAGGCAGTGGTTTAAAGCAGTATAAAGAAATAGAGACCCATGGTAAAGGTAAACATTAGTGTAATAACTGCCAGTATTAATGTATTATATCAGTTAGTATGTGATTCCACTTCTTACTTCCTACAAGAGTTAAAATGAAAAAGCATAAAAAGCAATGATAAATCTAGGTTTTTGGACATACAATGTACAAAGATATATGTGGTAAAATTACAAAAGGAAATGGAGAGGTACAGAGTGGTATAGAAGTATATGCCCATACTATTAAAGTTAAATTGATATCAAACCAAATGTAATTCTTATATATTTCGTATCTTAAATTTTAATCCCATGGTAAGTACAAAGAAAACAGATGAAAAATATATCTGGATAGAAATGAGAATGCACTCAATACAGTACAACAAAAGAAAGCAAATAAACTTTATTAAAATAGACTTTAACATGATTGAGGAACAAAAAAAGGCATAAAACACACAAAGCCTAAATAGCAAAATGACAGAATAAAGGACTGTATTATTAGTAATGACCTTAAATGTAAATGAATTAAACTCTCCAGTCAAAAGGCAGAGAATGGCAGAATGTATAAAACAGCATGCCCAAATATATGCTGTTTGCAAGAAACTCACCTTAAAGTCATACATGCATGTAGGTTGACGGTGAAAGGATGGAAATATATAGGTCATTCAGAGAGTCCCAGGAAAATGATAATGGAGTAGAAATTGCCAAGGCTGGCCTTTATTACAAAAACTCCAGAGGAAAGGCAAAACCTCAGTGAAGCAGCAGTTTGGGTATCTGAAGACCAGGGGAGTGCCATGCATAGTCCAGGAGGGAGTGGGATAAAGAGACAAACAGGCTGAAGTGAAAACTGTGAGTGAATCACACCTACAGCAGGGATTGGTGCCATAGCCCCCTGAGGGTAGAATGGATATTTTCTTCCTGGGAAGAATGAGGGTGTGGCAGAGAGCTGAGTGTAACTATTGATTAGTGAGTTTGAGCAGAAGAGGCCAGTTTTGAAACACAGTATTAACTGACCCAGAAACACCATCTGGTGGAGGTTGAAAAAGATACCTCCAATGGAAAGACTCACCAAAGAAAGTCATCACAGTAAACTCACCAATATAATCAGATGCCTAGATGCCAGCAAAAGCATGTAAACCATAGTAAGAAAGAAGAAGATATGGACCAGTAAAAAGAACAAATTAAAAATCCAGGAGAGCAGGAACCACTGTCAGGTGGTTAGTGCCTGTCCTCAGGACCAGTAAGGGGAGTTTACGATTTACAGTGAGCCAGGCCGCTAGGAGCAGGGGCCCACACTCTGCAGTCCCCCACAGTCCCAGGAGTGTGGGTGGAAGCTGGACACAGGGCCCACCAAGGTCATGACAGCTGACTAAAAAGGATCTGCATGATTCTCCAAGAAAGGCCCACATGGACCCCAGGACCTGCTGAGTGGTGACGTGTTCTTGCCAGAGATATTTCAGGAAACTACAAAGCAGGAAGTGTCTGGATGTTAATCTGGAGAGATTACAACAAAATTAGTACTTCCACAAGGTAAAATTGTGGGATTCTTAACACTGAACTCAGAAGCTGTGGGAAGGTAAATCCCTTCCCCCTAGGGCAAAGGGCTGCAGGTTTCCCTGAGAACTACTGGCCACAAGGCAGATTTCCCAAGCCCTGTGTTCCCCTAAGTGCATGGGCCTTAAGTCCATGTTCCCTGAAGCCCCACAACCCATATCTCACAGACCACGTACCCCAAGTTCACATTCTCCCAGGCCTCAGTTTCCCAAACCCAATACTCCCGGAAATCTGGCATTGCCCTAGCCCACTGGGCTAACTTCAGGAGTGGGAAGGTTTAGGTTGGAGGTGCAGAGGGGCCCAAGGAGTGCAGATTCAATTTTCTGGTCCCCCCTTTTACTGAGTTTGGAGGGGCATACCAGCTGACTTGCAGAGAGCCTAGGAAGAGTGGAGTGGCAAATCTGCTGAGAGAGCCTGATTTGCCTAAATGCCCTGGGATAGGAAACTTGGCTGGAGAGAACATGGAGTCAGAAAATTAACTAGCCCCTCTGTAGCATACCTAAGGGAGAAGAGCAGTAGACAGTGTTTCCAGGCTTACAAAAGCATATTTAGGGTTCCTGGCAAGGGGTGGGTGCTCTCTCTCAAGAAATTAAGACAGTATTTTCTGAGGAGAGTTGGTTCACCAGGGATCCACTTGAATCTCCAAGGGGAGCCCTCACACAGCCTTCCTCCTGCCCTGGGAAAGAGGAAAGTGAGGAAGGGAGAAAGGGGGAAGGTGAGACTCCTAAAAAGTCTATTCAATTGCAAAGAAGATCCCTTACTTGAGGAATTGTCTTGTCTTTCCTGTTGGCATGTTTTCTTGTTTCTCCTTCCTCTTTATCCCCCCATGGCCCTTTTATTCTTTTTTTCCTTTCTCTGTGGTTTACTTGCTTTTTTCCCCTTTCCATTTTCCCTTTTTCCCCTTCTTTTCTCTTTTTTTATATTAGGTGCTGCAGGCAGCAATAATTATTTGCTCTTCTTCCATGCCCTCAATTTTCTCCTTCCTGTGTGTACTGATTTTGGCTACCAACTCTATCCCCTGTCCTTTACACATTTCTCTCCTCTATCATTTATTGTTTCTTCTGCATTCCACCTCTTTTCATTTAGCCCCCAATATTTCTGACTTTTTATTTCTAATACCTCTATTCTGTATTCTATCTTTTATTCACTAGATTTATTATTGTCCTTTCTTTTCTCTTTCCCTCTCTCCAGACCACACTGGCCTTTTAATTCATACTATATCCCTCCCCATGCTCAGTTTACTATCCCATTATATGTGGTCCACTTTTTTACTGTTATAACTGCACACAGCTTATATGAGTTCAATATCCATTATCCTAGATCTCACGTGGTTCTTCTGTTACCATCCACTATCAATACTACTATTATCTTTTTCTTTTCTCACCCCTTTTGCTGTATTTGCCCCTAATATTTTTCTTCAAGGGAACTTAGCCAACAAGAAGGAAATAGAATAAGAACAAACTGAGAAAGGGAAGACTTAACATGCACACAAAAACAGCTAATTGAAACCTGACATGAAAAAACTAATTAAATTAATAAACCCATCAAGATACAATGATGGAGAGGTGGGGCAAGATGGCGTCTGAGTGAGTGCACCTTATAGTTTCTCCTGCAAAGAAGCAGCTGGGCAGTGTTGGAAATTTCTCAGGACCAGGCTGTTTCGGGGTTTTGCAGGGCAGGAGGTGTCTGGACATCAATTTGGTGGGACAGTGACAAAGAAGATTCATGTAAAAGGTAGAATTGAGGCTCTCTTTTATGGAGATAGGGGCTGCATGCAGGACGCTCCTCCCTGGGGCACACGGCACAGCAGTGGTGATTCCTGAAGGCTCTGCTGTGCTGGGGAATTCATAAGCCCTGAGTGGGCTATTCAGGGGCTTGCAAGGCAGGAGGTGTTTGGAAACCGATTTGGTGAGACAGAAACGGAGGAGTTTTTTGCGAGACATGGAATTTTGGGTTTCTGACACAGAGATCAACGTTTCCAGCTAGAGCCCCACCCCCTAGGGCTGGCTGCCGATCTTCAGTGGTCCTTAAATTGGTAGCAATATAGAGGTATGACCAGGAGGCTGTTTGGGGGGCTTGCAGGGTGGGAGGTGTCTGGAAGCCGATTTGGTGAAACAGAGACGGAGTTTTTTGCGAGGCGTGGAATTTTGGGTTTCTGACAGGAAGATCAGCATTTCTGGCTAGAGCCCCACCTCCTAGGGCTGGCTGCCGATCTGCAGTGGTTCTTAAATTAGTTGCAATATAGAGGCATCACCAGCAGTGTGTATCGGGGGCTTTCAGGACGGGAGGTGTCTGGAAGCCGATTAGGTGAAACAGAGATGGAGGAGTTTTTTGCGATGCATGGAATTTGGGGTTTCTGACATGGAGATCAGCACTTCTGGCTAGAGCCCTGCCTCCTAGGGCTGGCTGCCCATCTGTGGCTGTCTTTAAATTGGTTGCAATATAGATGTGCCCCCAGCAGGCTGTTTCATGGGCTTGCAGGGTGGGAGGTGTCCTAAAGTTGACTTGGTGAGACAGCGACAGAAGAGACTCTTGTGAGAGGGGCAATTTTGGGTTTCTGACACAGAGGTCAGAGTTTTGCAGATGTGACCCCCCCACACAGGGCTGGCACCCAGCTGCAGGGATCCCTGAAGACTGTGTTGCACTGCAGTGCTCCCAAGCTCCCTGTTAACCGGATTTGAGGTTGCCAGGTCTGTGTCCCCTAAACCCTGGTGGCCCACACCCCAGAGACTCACACCTTTTGAGTCTGCAATATCACAGAATTCCCATCCCTGAATCCACCATGCCCTGAGGTCCATCAGAGGTCCTTGATTGTCCTAGCACTCGGTGTTTGAGGGTTTTTTTTCTCTTTCTTTCCTTTTTCTCTTTCTTCATTTGTTTTTATTGCATTGCTTGATAATATTGCATTATCTCCTAATCTTTTCTCCCACTATATCCCCCAAGGTCTTTTTTCATTTATTTAGGGTTTTTTTCTCTCTCCCTCTTTCTTCTTTTCTTTTTCTTGCTTGTTTCCCTCCCTTTTCTTTGCTCAAACCCGTTTTTTCCTCTTTTTTTTTCTTTTCCCTCTTTTTCTTCTTATTCTATTTTATCTTAATTATACAATAGGAGCTGCAGGGAACACCTCATATTTCCTGGGTTTCCTCATCCTCCATTTCTGCATTTCTGTGTGAAATAATTTTGGACATCTACACTATCCCGTTTCCCCCACATCTTGATATCCTCCATCATCTACTGTCTGTCCTATATTCCACCTCCCTTGCTTTGGTCCACAAATTGTCTAACTTCTAATTTCTATTATCTTTGTATTGTTTTCTGTTTTTTATCCACTCTTCATACTATTGTAATTCTTTTCTCTTTCCCTCTCTCATGAAAACACTGGTTTTTTAATTCATACTATATTCCTCCCAAATTCAATCGACTACCTCATTATAGGTACTCTAATTACTGCTATAAATCTACACAACTTACATGAATCTAATATCCATCCTCCCAGGTCTCATATTGTTGCCCTGTTAACATTTATTAAGAATACTACTTTACACATTTTCCTTTTATACACAACTGCCTTTCCCTGGCCCTAATATTTTTCTTCAAAGTGAACTCAGCCAGCAATAAGAAATTAGAATAAGAAGAACAAAGTGACAAAGAGAAGATGTAACACTTATGCAAGAACAATAGCTAATTAATCCCCAAGACTAGACAAAGAAGCTAAGGAACTGATTTAACCTGTCAAGATAAAATGATGACAAGAGAGCAACAAAAAACTACAAACCAAACCAGTAATCAGGAAAACATGGCTGAATTCAATGAACAAACTTAAAACCAGGAAGGGGAGCAAAACTTCGCACAAGTAATTAAAGATATCAGAACATATATCAGAGACAAACTTAATGAAGTAAAGGAAGAGATTAACAATATGAAGAAAGCACTTGGAAAGGATATTGCAGACATATGCCAAAAATTAACCGATATGATGGGAATGAACACCACAGTTCAAGAAATCAAAAATACACTCTCAGCAAATAGCAGCAGATTAGAAGAGGCAGAGGAAAGAATTAGCGATGTGGAAGACAGTACATCAGAAATCAAACAGATAGTAGAATGGATCAATAAAAAGATAGAAAAAATCCAGCTAGGACTTAGGGACCTGAATGATAATGCAAAACACATGAACATATGTATTATAGGCATCCCAGAAGGAGAAGAAAAGGGAAAGGGTTCAGAAGGGGTGTTGCAGAAAATAATGGCAGAAAGCTTCCCAAATCTACAGAGAGAGACAGATATACATATACAAGAAGAACAATGCACCCCAAACATCATAAACCCCAACAGGCCCACCCCAAGTCATATACTTGTCAAATTATCCAATGTTTAAGACAAAGAGAAAATTCTAAAAGCAGCAAGAGAAAAGAAAACCATCACATACAAGGGAGGCTCCATAAGATTAAGTGCTGATTTCTCATCTGAAACCATGGAGGCAAGAAGGCAGTGGTATGATATAGTCAAGGTACTAACAGAAAAACATTTTCAACCAAGAATACTCTACCCAGCTAAATTGCATTTAAATTGATGGAGAGTTCAAAATATTCACAGATAAACAGAAATTGAAAGAGTATGCCAACAAGAAACCTCCCCTTCAAGAAATTCTAAAGGGAGTTCTGCAGGAAGAAAGGAAAAAACAGGACAGGCAGAGTTGGAGGAGAGTGTAAGAGCAACAAAAAAGACAAAAGGATAAGAAAATAAAACAAACGAAATATGACAAACACAAGTCCAATCAAAATATGGCTAACATAAATAATTCCTTGAAAGTAATAACACTGAATGTCAATGGATTAAACGCACCTATCAGAAGATTCAGACTGGGACATTGGATAAGGTAATATGACCCATCTATATGCTGTCTACAAGAGACACATTTTAGACCCAGAGATTCATGGAGGCTGAAAGTGAATGGTTGGAAAACAATCTTACAAGCAAGCAATAACCAAAAAATAACAGGAGTAGCTATATTAAGATAAGACAAAATAGACTTTAAATGCGAAACAATTGTGAGAGACAAAGAAGGATTCTACATATTAGTGAAAGGGACACTCTCTCAAGAAGAACAAACAATCATAAATATTTATGCTCCTAACAAGGGCGCCTCTAAATATGTGAGGCAAATGCTGTAAAAACTAAGTGAAAGAATAGATGCATCTACAATTATAGTGGGGGATTTTAATACACACCAATCAACTCTGGCATCTAAAAAGAGAATCACTAAAGAAACAAAATATTTGAACAGCATATTAGAGGAGCTGGATCTAATAGACATATACAGATCATTATACCCAAACACAACAGGATATACATTTTTCTCAAGTGCACATGGATCATTCACCAAGATAGACCATATACTAGGCCACAAAGAAAGGCTTAATGAATTCAGAAAGATTCAAATCATACAAAATAATATCTCTGACCACAGTGATGTGAAGCTGGAAATCAGCAAGGGCCAGAGGCCCAGATCTCACACCAAGATATGGAAATTAAATTGTACACTCTTAGAAAAAGAGAGGGTCAAAGAGGAAATCTCAAAAGAAATCAATAACAACCTAGAAACAAATGATAATGATAACACAACATACCAAAATTTATGGAATACAGCAAAAGCAGTACTGATAGGGAAATTTATAGCCATAAGTTCATACATCAAAAAAGAGCAAACACTGAAGAACTAACTGCACATTTGGAGGAATTAGTAAAAAAAACAACAACAAAGTAATCCCACAGAAAGAAAGAAAGAAATAACAAAGATAAGAGCAGAACTAAATGAAATAGAAAATAAGAAAGCTCTTGAAAAGATAAACAAGACCAAGAGCTCGTTTTTTGAAAAGATCAATAAAATTGACAAACCTGTAGCGAGACTAACAAGAAAAAAAGAGAGAAGATGCAAATACACAAAATAAGAAATGAGAAAGGAGTTATCACCATTGGCCCCACAGAAATAAATACTATCATAGGAGGATACTTTGAAAAACTTTATTCCAACAAAAATGATAATTAAGAGGAAATGGACAAATTCCTAGAAACATATAAGCAGCCTATAGTGACAAAAGAAGAAATTGAAGATCTCAACAAACCAATCACAAGTAAAGAGATAGAATCAGTCATTAAAAACCTCGCAACTAAGAAGACCCCAGGGCCAGATGGCTTCACAGGTGAATCCTAAAAACATTCTGGAAAGAACTAAAACCAATCCTGCTGAAACTCTTCCAAAAAATCGAAACAGAAGGAACATTGCCTAACGCATTCTATGATGCCAACATTACCCTAGGACCAAAGCCAAACAAAGACACCACAAGAAAGGAAAATTACTGACCAATTTCTCTAATGAACCTAGACGCAAAAATACTCAACAAAATACTTGCTAATCCTATTCAACATCACATTAAACGAAGTATACAACACGACTAAGTGGGATTCATTCCAGGGATGCAAGGATGTTTCAACATAAGAAAATCAATCAATGTAATACACCATATAAACAGATTGAAGGAAAAAAATCACATGATTATATCTATAGATGCAGAAAAAGCATTTGACAAAATACAGCACACTTTCTTGATAAAAACACTCCAAAGGATCGGAATACAAGGAAATTTTTGAACATGATAAAGAGTATATATGAAAAACCTATAGCCAGCATCATTTACAATGGAGAAATCCTAAAATCCTTCCCTCTAAAGTCAGAAACAAGACAAGGATGCCCACTCTCTCCCCTTATATTTAACACTGCCTTAGAAGCACTTGCTCAAGCACTGAGGCAAGAACCAGATGTAAAAGGCATTCAAATTGGAAAGGAAGAAGTCAAAGTTTCATTATTTGCAGATGACATGATCCTATACATAGAAAACACTGAGAGGTCTACAACAACACTTCTAGAACTCATAAATGAGTTTAGTAAAGTCGCAGGTTATAAGATCAATGCACAAAAATCAGTAACATTTCTGTACACCAATAATGAGCAAGATCAGGAGGAAATCAAGAAACAAATACCATTCACAATAGTTAATAAAAAAATCAAATATTTAGGAATAAATTTAACTAAAGATGTAAAAAACTTATACACCGAGAACTATACAAGACGGTTCAAGGAAATCCAAGAAGACCTAAATAAATGGAAGAATATTCCCTGTACATGCATAGGAAGACTAAATATTACTAAGATGTCTATCCTACCAAAACTAATCTACATATTCAATGCAATCCCAATATAACACAACACAGCCTTCTTTAAGGAACTGGAAAAACTAACAATGGAATTTATTTGGAAAGGAAAGAGGCCCCGAATAGCCAAAGACATATTGAGAAAGAAAAATGAAATTGGAGGAATCACACTACCTGACTTCAAAACATACTACAAAACTACAGTAGTGAAAACAGCATGGGATCAGCATAAGGGGAGACACACAGACCAATGGAATCGAATTGAAAGTTCTGATATAGAACCGCATATATATAGCTATATAATATTCGATAAAGCCACCAAACCCTCTCAACTGGGAGAGAATGGCCTATTCAACAAATGGTGCCTGGAGAACTGGATATCCACATGTGGAAGAATAAAAGAGAATTACCATCTGACACCTTTTACAAAGATCAACTTAAGATGGATCAAAGACCTAAATATAAGAGCCAAGACCATTAAGACCTTGGAAAGCAGTGTAGGGAAACATCTACAAGACTTTGTAATAGGAAATGGCTTCATGATCATCAGACCAAATGCACGAGCAGCAAAGAACAAAATGACAGATGTTACTTCCTCAAAATTAAAGCCTTCTGCACCTCAAAGGAGTTTGTCAAGAAAGTAAAAAGGGAACCCACACAATGGGAGAAAATATTTGGCAACAATATATCCGATAAGAAACTTATAACTTGCATATATAAAGAACTCGTATATCTTGAAAATAAAAAGATAAACAACCCATTTTAAAAATGGGAAAAAGATTTAAACAGACACTTCTCCAAAGAAGAAATACAAATGGCTAAAAAGCTCATGAAAAAAATGCTCCAAATCTCTAGCTATCAGGGAAATGCATATCAAAACTACAATGAGATACCATCTTACTCCCAAAAGATTGACAGCAATGAAAAAACAGAAGAATACAAATGCTGGAGAGGATGTGAAGAAATGGGAACACTCATCCACTGCTGGTGGGAATGCAGAGGGATCCAACCATTCTGGAGGACAGTTTGGTGGTTTCTCAAAAAACTACACATAGATTTGCCATGTGACCCAGCAATTCCACTGCTGGGTATATACCTAGCAGAACTGAAAACAAGGACACAAACTGATATATTCACACCCATGTTCATAGCAGCATTGTTCACTATTGCCAAAAGTTGGAATCAACCCAAATGCCCATCAACAGATGAGTGGATCAATAAAATGTGGTATATACATACAATGGAATACTACTCGGCTTTAAGAACAAATACAAAACAAACACACGTGAAAACATGGATGAATCTTGAGAAACTTATGTTGAGTGAAGCAACCCAGGCATTGAAGGTCAAATACTACATGACCTCAATGATTTGAAATAAGCAAGCTGCCTCAGATAGCTAGAGACTGGATGATCAGCTTATAGGAAATCGGGGGGTAGAGGAAGATGTAAACTGACATCTACATGGGTAAAATCTATGATAAGCTGGAAGTAAGTATGTGTACAAGGAAGGGATAAAATGGGGGCATAGGGTTACCTTTGGGTGGGGCTTTGGGAGTTTGAGGGGGGTAGGGATGGGTGGATGGGTAATATTGCCCAAGAAAGTGGGGGGAGGGTGGGGCAACATATGAACATTGGAGATTGTCAGGTGTTGGTTGAGAGTATAATGCTGAGAAAACCTTTTCAAAATATAATTAGGAAAGTTACCTGTTTAAGATACTTAAAGGGGATAATCTGACACAGCACAGACTCCTAGAGAATATCTGAATGCTCATATTGACAGAGTGGGTTATACCATTGGGTAGAGACCCATATAATGAGAGTGAAGATAGACCCACATTCTGGGGAGGACTAATGCCATCAAATAGAGGGAACTGTATCTCTCAAGAGAAATGGTGGCTCCCAGGGCATTAGGGCAGTTGAGCAAGTCAAGCCCTCAACATTGTTGCAATTATCTTTGAACATGGCTCCTCAATAAATGAAGATTGACTGTCGCTGTGGGCCCCAAAGGGAGGGGGAAATATATATTTAATAGATGGAACCAACATAAATGTGAGGGTAATAGAAGTGTTTCACAAAATTACACAAGGATGGGTATAAAACATGTAATATTACACCAAAAACATATAGCGGATGACAGACTAATAATATAAACCATAATGTAAAAAATAGGAAAACTAAAAATTTAGAAAACTGTATAGCCTAAATTATAAAACACAGTGTAAACACAAATGTTACCTTGTTTGAAATCTATTGTCTCAATATCTGTACATCACTTTCAGTAAATATGATATGAATAAGTTAAAATATTATCGATGTGGAAGGGAAAAAGTTTTATATTGGATATGTGGGAGTACTTTATATTGTATATATTAATTACCATGATCTATGGCTCTTGTGAAGAGAAACTTAATAATTAGGAAAAAAGAAAAGAAAAAGATAGGATGTAGAATTTTTCCAAATCAATATGTATTCTATATCTAACCTTTAAAATCATCGCTATATTCCATTTTACTATTAAGGGAACTTGGCATTATATTGGGCTTCACTTTTCAGGAAATTTTGGATCACAGAGTGGTTCAACAATGGCAGTGGAGGAATACTGCTATGGGATGTTATTGACAGAGGACATATGGTTGACAGGGTGTTATACAGGGCATGTGTCCAGGGTGCATGGAAATGTTTGGATATACTCATAGTGGAAACAATTAAAAACAACAGCTGGGGGTGTAATGGGTTCCTGGCTTGGGGTGGTCTCTGTTGTGGTCCCTAGAGGAGCAGCAGCTGTCCCCCGGGTGCAAAGGCAAGGACCAGGAAGGAATGAGGGTCCAACAGTAAGCCGCTGATACTAATGACTATGCTTGTTAGCCTATACACCTGAAATAAGAACAAGGCCTAGGGAAGCACCGTGCCTATATGTTCCCTCCTGACAGCCTCCATGTTACTCAAATGTGGCCAGTCTTGAAGCCAAACTCAGCATGTAAATGCAATGCCTTCCTCCCAGCATGGGACATGACACCTGGGGATGAGCCTCCCTGGCACCGAGGGATCACTACCAAGTACCAGCTGATGACGTAACTAGAAAATGAACTTGAATTAAAGGTTCAACGCGGACCAGCAGAAAATCCCTGTCTACATATAATAACAGGAGTTAAAAATGCCTTTAGACCTAAATTAAGGGGGAAACGGAAAGGAGAAATGAGTTTATATGGCTATGAGTCTCTAAAAAAAGACTCTGGAGGTTTTCAGAAGGATTGCCCTTATGCACACCTGAGCAGAGTCTCAGAGACAGATAAAGTAGATAGAACCCCAGGTACTGGTTATTCTGAGGGCTAAAGAGACCCACAGGTTTTATGGTCATGGCAGATGGAGTTCACTGCCATGTCAGTTGGCCCTTCTTTGGATTTGGTGTTTCTGTGTGATGGAGCTGGACTCAGATGTGATCTCTTTTCACAAGCCTTTCATGCTACTTTACTGGAATTGTAGTTGGTGCTAGGGTTTAAGATATATCTAGGGGATTCGAATCTCTGGACTGACAATATGATAGCCAGGCCCTGAGCCTCAACAGACTTCAGCTTCTACACTCTGATTTATTGGACTTACCCTACTCAGCTAACATGGAGTTGAAGAATGTCCACCACACCATGGAGCCTAGAGTGCCTACAACTGAAAGCAGGAGGAGTGCATCCAGCATCCATGTGGAATCTAAGCCCCATCTTGACTTAGAGGTAGAATGGACACAACCAAGCCAAGGTCCACAGGAAGGAGGAATACAGTAAGGATTGGAGTGGACTTAATGATATTCTATTCATGAACTATTGTGCTTAATAATAGAGAAAATGTGGCATTGGTGTGGAAAAAGTGGCCATGGTGGCTGCTGGGTGCGGGGAATGGGAGGAAGAGATCAGATGTGGAGGCATTTTCGGGACTTAGAGTTGTCCTGGGTGATGCTGTGGGGACAATTACCGGACATTGTAGATCCTCCCATGGCCCACTGGATGGAACGTGGGAGAGTATGGGCTATGATGTGGACCACTGACCATGTGATGCAGCAATGCTCAGAGATGTACTCACCAAATGCAATGGATGTGTCATGATGATGGGGGAAAGTGTTGCTGTGGGGGGAGTGGTGGGGTGGGGGGGTGGGGGCGAATGGGGACCTCATATTTTTTGAATTAATATTTTTTCTAAAAATGAATAGATAAAATAAATTATAAAAAAAGAAATGAGGAAAGGGATATTACCACTGACCCCGCAGAAATAAAGAGTATCATAAGAGGATATTTTGAAAAATTTAATGCCATCGAGAAGAAAAATTTAGAGGAAATGGACAATATCTTAGAAACACACAAGCAGCCTTCATTAAAGAAAGAAGAAATTGATGAAATCAACAGACCAATCACAAATAACAAGATTGAATTAGTCATTAAAAAATTCCCAGTTAGCAATAGCCCTTAACCAGATGGCTTCACAGAAGAAGTCTACCAAACATTCTGGAGAGTACTAATACCAGTCATGTTTAAACCATTTGAAAAAATAGAAGTAAAAGGAACATTTCCTAATTCATTCTATGATGCCAAATTTACCCTAATAACAAAGCCAAAGATTACACAAGAAAGAAAAATTACAGACCAATCTCTATAATGAACCTATATGCTAAAAACCTCAAGAAAATACTTGTTAATTATATTCAACAACCATCAAATGAATTATGCACAATGACCAAGTGCATTTCATTCCTGGTATGCAAGGATGGTTCACCATAAGAAAATTGATCACATTAAAACTATCATTACTATTTCACTTACCTATTCATTGAATTTGGCAGTATATTAGACTTCATTTTTGAAGAAGTTTTGGATCACAGAGGGCTTCAAATATGTCTGGGAAGAAACACTGATGTGGGGTGTCATTGACAGGGAATGCTCAGGTGGGAGGGAATTCTCCAGGGCATGCATATAGGATATATAGATATGATCAGATGTTCATTGGGTGTTGACATAGTGGGTAGAGTTTCACAAGACAACTGAGGGAGAACAGAGGTCCCATTCCATGATAATCTGTTGCACTCCCCAAAGGAGGAACAACAATCCCCAAGTGCAAGACCAAAGACCTGTGAAAAAGGAGGGTCCAATAATGGGCCTTTGATATTGATAACTATGCTTATGAGCCTGTGTGCTTGAAATTTCAACTAGGCATAGAGGTGCAGGGTACCTAAGAGTTACTTCCTAAGAGCCTCCATGTTACTCAAATGTGACGACTCTCTAAGCCAAATCCAGTATGTAAATGCATTACATTCCCCCAAGCATGGGATATGACTCCCAGGGATAAGCATTACTGGCACCAAGGGATTATTACCAAGAACCAGCTGGTGATACAACCAGAAAAAGACCTTGAATAAAATGGGGAAATGTTAAGGACAAATATGTTTGTATGGCTAAGAGACTTCAAAACTAGTCTGGAGGTAACCAGAGGGGTTGTATTTAAGCATTTCTCAGCAGTATCTCAGAAACAGCCAAAGAAAATACTACCCCAGGTATGGTGCTCCTGAGGGCTATGGAGACACCCAAGTCCTACAGTCATGACAGATGGCTCTGGAGTTCAATGTCTTGCCAGTGTGCCCTACTTTGGAATTTGTGCTCCTGAGTGTGTTGGAATCAGATGTGACCTTTCTACACATGCCTCTTTTATCACTTTTACTAAATCTGTGATTGTTGCTGGGGTTGGTTCATGCTCAGGAGACTAGAATCTCTGTACTATTCATGTGCCAGTTGGGCTCTGAGTCTCAACAGTGTTGCAAAACCTATGCTCCAGTGCATTGGACTTAGCTCAGGTCAGCTAGCTGGGAGGTAAGGATGTTCAACCACCACATGAAGGAACCAAGACAGCCTAAAACTGCAAGCAGGGGAATCCCATCCATCAGCCATGTATGATCTAAAAGCCCTCTCTATTTAAAGATGGAGTGGACATCACCATCCTAGGGTCCTCAGGATGGAAGAATAATTCTACTATAGAATTATTACGATTCTAGCAATGTAAGAAACTTATCATTGATGTGGAGACAGTGGCCAAGGGAGTTGCTGAGGACAGGGAGAGGGAAAAAGAGGTATGATACGGGGGCACTTTTGGGACTTGGAGTTATCCTAAATGATATTGCAGGGACAGATGCAGGTCATTATATATCTTGCCAAAACCCACTGAATGGACTGGGTGAGAGTGCAAAATACAATGTAAACTATATTTCATGCTGTATAGCAGTGCTCCAAAATGTATACATCTAATGCAATGAATGTGCCATGCTGATGAAAGAGGTTGATGATATGGATGGTGTGTGGGTGGAGAGGAGTGCAGTATATGGGAATCTTTTATTTTTTAAAATGTAACCTTTTGTGTGATTTATGTATCTTTTTTTAAAAAATAGAAGGTAGTAATAAAACAACAAGTGGGATAAATAAGTAAATAAGGTGGGAGGGGGCAAGATGGTGGCTGAGTGAGCTTGCCTGGTAATGTCTCTGCAGGGGGCGGCTGGGCAGCGTTGAAGGCTCTTTGGGACCGCGCTGTTTCGGGTATTTTCGCTGGTTGGAAGGTGTCTGGACGTCAATTTGGTGGGAAGGTAACAGAGAGGGTACGTCTATAATATATAAACGGAGGTCCCAGCTGGGCGTGGGAAGTTCCCTCCTTCGGTGGGCAGAGCCGCGGTATCGGGCACTGCTGCACCTCGGGGAGCCTCCGCAGCCAGGGTTTTTTTTTTTTTTTCCTTCTTCTGGAGGTTTTGTGGTGCTGAGGAATTCGCGGATACTGGGCCGGCTGGTGAGGGGTTGATGGGACAAGACTCCTTTGCAGATCGATTTGGGGAGACAGACGGTGTTTTGTTGTGAAGCGGGGGACGTTTTGGTCACTGGACAGGGGGAGTAGCGCTTCCGCCTGGAGCCCCATCCCCACAGGTCCGGCTGCTGATCTACAATGGAATTGGATTTTTGGCAATAAGGGGACACAATTGGGAGACTGTTGTAGGGTGCACTGAGGGAGGGGGACACGTTTGGAAGCCGATTGGGGAATATTTTGTGAAGTTTGGGATTTCCGGTCTTGGAGTCTGTTTTCGGCGTTTCCAGCTGAAGCCCACCCTACCCGGCGGGGCTTGGGATCTGGGTCATTGAACTGGCTGCAGTGTAGAGGCGCCCTCAAGTGGCCATTTTGTGGGAGCACAGGGAGGGAGCTGTCCAAAGGCTGAAACCCTGAGGAGTAGGTGAATTGCAGGGATCAGACATTTAATATAGAGTTTGCGGACCTGGCTTCCCCCACGGGGCTGGCACCCAGCTACGGGGTCCCTGAGGGCTGTGTTGCACTGCGGGGCTCCTAAGCTTCCTGTGGACCAGATTTGAGGTTGCCAGGTCTGGGTCCCCTGGACTCTGGCGGTCCACACCCCAGACTCACACCTCTTGAGTCTTCAGTGTCTCAGACTTTCCACCCCTGAATCCATCACGCCCTGGGGTCTACCTGGGGTCCTTGAGTGCCCTGGACCTTAACGTTTGCATTTTATCTTTATTGGTTCTTATTGTTTTGTTTTTATTTTCACTTTATCTTATTTTTTACTCTTTTTGACGCCCTGATTGCTAATATTGCATTATCCCCTAGTCTTTTCTCCTAGCGTGTCCCCCAAAGTCCTTTCTTTTATACAGTTATTTAGGGTTTTTTTGGTTGTTGTTTTAGATAGTGTTGCAATTGTGACATGTGTATACCTGTATCTCTCTTCCCCCATCTGTTCCCCACCGTTTGCCCATCCTCTTTTTCTTTCTTCCTTCCTTCTTGTCTTTCTTTTTTCTTTATTATAATTAGGTGTTTTTTTTCGGTTTTCTCTTTCCCTCTTGTCCCTCATTTTCCACTTATTTTATTTTAATTCAAGTACACAATACGTGCTACAGGGAACACCTCACATTTGCTGGGTTTTCCGATCCTCCACTGCCTCATTTCTGTGTGAACTGATTTAGGCTACCTACACTATCCCCCTTCCCCTGCATCTCGATATCCACTATCATCTACTGTCTCTCCTATACTCCACCCCCCACCTCCTGTTCTTTGATCCACAAAATGTCTAACTCTTAATTTCTAATACCTTTGTTCTGTTTTCTGTCTGGTATCCACTCTTGAAACTATTACCTTTCTTTTCTTTTTCCCTCTCTCACGAAAACAATAGCTTTGTAGTTCATACCATATTCCTCCCATATTCAGTCATCTACTTCATAAAAGGTACTCTACCTACAGCTATAACTCTATACAATTTACATGAATCTAACCTCCATCCTCCCAGATCTCATATTCTTGCTTTGTTAACATATATCACCAATACTATTCTACACTTTTTCCTTGCTTACACAATTGCCTTCCCTGGCACTAATACTTTCCTTTAAAGTGAACTTAACCAGCAACAAGAAATTAGAATAAGAAGAACAAAGTGACAAAAAGAAGATATAACACTTACACAAAAATAACAGCTAATTAATCTCCAAGACTAGACAAAGAAGCTAAGGAACTGATTAAACTCGTCAAGATAAAAGGATGACCGGAAAGCAACAAAAATTGAAAAAACCAAATCAGTAACCAGGAAAACATGGCTGAATCCAATCAACAAACTAAAAATCAGGAAGGGGAGCAGAACTTCGCACAAGCAATGAAAGCTCTCACAACATTTATCACCAACAAATTTGATGAAGTAATGAAAGAGGTTAACAACATGAAGACAACACTGGGAGGGGAAATTGCAGACATACGCAAAAAAATAACAGACATGATGGGAATGAACACCACAGTTCAAGAAATCAAAAATACACTTGCAGCAAATATCAACAGACTAGAAGAGGCAGAGCAGAGAATTAGTGATGTGGAAGACAGTACATCAGAAATCAAACAGATAGTAGAAGGGGTCGATAAAAAGATAGAAAAACTCCAGCTAGGATTAAGGGACCTGAATGACAATGCAAAACGCTCAAATATACATAATATAGGTATTCCAGAAGGAGAAGAGAAGGGAAAGGGGTCAGAAGGAGTGTTGCAGGAAATAATGGCTGAAAACTTCCCAAATCTACTGAAAGAGACAGACATACATATCCAAGAAGCACAGCGCACTCCACTTGTCATAAACCCCAACAGGCCCACCACAGACATATACTCATCAAATTATCCAATGCTCAACACAAAGAGAAAATCCTAAAAGCAGCAAGAGAAAAGAAAACCATCACATACAAGGGAAGCTCCATAAGATTAAGTGCTGATTTCTCATCTGAAACCATGGATTCAAGGAGGCAGTGGTATGATATAGTCAAGGTACTAAAGGAAAAAAATTTCCAACCAAGAATACTATGTCCAGCTAAACTAACATTCAAACATGATGGAGAGTTCAAAATATTTGCAGAAAAACAGAAACTGAAAGAATATACCAACAAGAAACCTCCCCTTCAAGAAGTTCTAAAGGGAGTTCTGCAGGAACAAAAGAAAAAACAGGACAGGCAGAGTTGGAGGAGAGTATAAGAGCAACAAAAAAAGACAAACTAGACGGGGAAAAAAATACAAACAAAATATGACAAACACAAATCCAATAAAAATATGGCTAACACAAATAATTCCTTGAAAGTAATAACACTGAATGTCAATGCGTTAAACACACCTATCAAAAGATTCAGACTGGGACATTGGATAAGGAAATATGACCAATCTATATGCTGTCTACAAGAGACACATCTTAGACCCAGAGACGCATGGAGATTGAAAGTGAATGGCTGGAAAACAATCATACAAACAAACAATAACCAAAAAAAAGCAGGAGTAGCTATATTAATATCAGACAAAATAGACTTTAAATGTGAAACAATTGTGAGAGACAGAGAAGGATACTACATTTTAGTGAAAGGGAAAATTTGTCAAGAAGATCGAACAATCATAAATATTTATGCTCCTAACAAGGGTGCCTCTAAGTACGTGAGACAAACGCTGGAAAAACTAAGTGAAACAATAGATGCATCTACAATCATAGTGGGGGATTTTAATACACCACTATCTATCTTGGACAGAACATCTCAAAAGAGAATCATTAAAGAAACAAAACGTTTGAACAGTATAATAGAGGAGCTGGAGCTAATAGACATATATAGATCATTACACCCAAACACAGCAGGATATACATTCTTCTCAAGTGCACATGGTTCATTCTCCAAGATAGACCATATGCTAGGCCACAAAGAAAGGCTGAATGAATTCAGAAAGATTGAAATCATACAAAACAATATCTCTGACCAGAGTGGAGTCAAGCTGGAAATTTGCAAGGGACAGAGGCCCAGGTTTCACACCACGATTTGGAAATTACACAGCACACTCTTTGAAAAACAGTGGGTCAAAGAGGAAATCTCAAAAGAAATCAATGACTACCTTGAAACAAATGATAATGATAACACAACATACCAAAATTTATGGGATACAGCAAAAGCAGTACTGAGAGGGAAATTTATAGCCATAAATTCATATATCAAAAAAGAAGAAAGAGCAAAAATTGAAGAATTAACTGCACATTTGAAGGAATTAGAAAAACAACAACAAAGTGACCCAACAGGAAGAAGAAGGAAGGAAATAATAAAGATAAGAGCAGAACTAAATGAAATAGAAAATAAGAAAGCACTTGAAAAGATAAACAAGACCAAGAGCTGGTTTTTTGAGAAGATCAATAAAATTGACAAACCTTTAGCGAGACTAACAAAGAAAAAAAGAGAGAAGATGCAAATACACAAAATAAGAAATGAGAAAGGCGATATCACCACTGACCCCACAGAAATAAAGACTATCATAAGAGGATACTTTGAAAAACTATATTCCAACAAAAATGACAATTTAGAGGAAATGGACAAATTCCTAGAAACACATAAGCAACCCATATTGACGAAAGAGGAAATTGATGATCTTAACAAACCAATCACAAGCAGAGAGATAGAATCAGTCATTAAAAATCTCCCAACTAAGAAGAGCCCAGGGCCAGATGGCTTCACAGGTGAAATCTACAAAACATTCCGGAAAGAACTAACACCAATCCTGCTGAAACTATTCCAAAACATCGAAACAGATGGAACATTGCCGAAGTCCTTCTATGACGCCAACATTACCCTAGTACCAAAGCCAAACAAAGACACCACAAAAAAGGAAAATTACAGACCAATTTCTTTAATGAACCTAGATGCAAAAATACTCAACAAAATACTTGCTAATCGTATTCAACAACACATTAGACGAATTATACACCACGACCAAGTGGGATTTATTCCAGGTATGCAAGGATGGTTCAACATAAGAAAATCAATCAATGTAATACAACATATAAACAGATTGAAGGAAAAAAATCACATGATTATATCTATAGATGCAGAAAAAGCATTTGACAAAATACAGCACCCTTTCTTGATAAAAACACTCCAAAAGATTGGAATACAAGGAAATTTTTTGAACATGATACAGAGTATATATGAAAAACCTACAGCCAACATTGTTTATAATGGAGAAATCCTAAAATCCTTCCTTCTAAACTCAGGAACAAGACAAGGATGCCCATTGTCTCCACTCCTGTTTAACATTGTCTTAGAAGTACTTGCTCGAGCACTGAGGCAAGAACCAGATATAAAAGGCATTCAAATTGGAAAGGAAGAAGTCAAAATTTCATTATTTGCAGATGACATGATCCTATACATAGAAAACCCTGAGAGATCTACAACAAAGCTTCTAGAACTCATAAATGAGTTTAGTAAAGTCGCAGGTTATAAGATCAATGTGCAAAAATCAGTAGCATTTCTGTACACCAATAATGAGCAAGCTCAGGAGGAAATCAAGAAACAAATACCATTCACAATAGAAAATTAAAAAATCAAATACTTAGGAATAAATTTAAATAAAGAAGTAAAATACTTATACACCGAGAACTATACAAGACTGTTCAAGGAAATTAAAGAAGACCTAAATAAATGGAAGAATATTCCTTGTTCATGGATAGGAAGACTGAATATTATCAAGATGTCTATCCTACCAAAACTGATCTACACATTCAATGCAATCCCAATAAAAATCAACACAGCCTTTTTTAAGGAACTAGAAAAACTAACTATGAAATTTATTTGGAAAGGAAAGAGACCCCGAATAGCCAAAGACATACTGAAAAAGAAAAACGAAATTGGAGGAATCACACTACCTGACTTCAAAACATACTACAAAGCTACAGTAGTGAAAACAGCATGGTATTGGCATAAGGAGAGACACACAGACCAATGGAATCGAATTGAAAGCTCTGGTATAGAACCTCACATATATAGCCATATAATATTTGATAAAGCCACCAAACCCTCTCAACTGGGAGAGAGTGGCCTATTCAACAAATGGTGTCTGGAGAAGTGGATAGCCATATGTAGAAGAATGAAAGAGGATTACCATCTCACACCTTATACAAATATCAATTCAAGATGGATCAAAGACCTAAATATAAGAGCCAAGACCATAAAAACCTTGGAAAGCAGTGTAGGGAAACATCTACAGGATCTAGTAATAGGAAATGGCTTCATGAATATCACACCAAAAGCACGAGCATCAAAAGAACTAATAGATAAATGGGACTTCCTCAAAATTAAAGCCTTCTGCACCTCAAAGGAGTTTGTTAAGAAAGTAAAAAGGGAGCCTACACAGTGGGAGAAAATATTTGGCAACCATATATCTGATAAGAGACTTATAACTTGCATATATAAAGAACTCATATATCTTGAAAATAAAAAGATAACCCATTTCAAAAATGGGAATAAGATTTAAACAGACACTTCTCCAAAGAAGAAATACAAATGGCTAAAAAGCACATGAAAAAATGCTCCAAATCTCTAGCTATCAGAGAAATGCAAATCAAAACAACAATGAGATACCATCTTACTCCCATAAGATTGGCAGCTATTAAAAAAAACAGAAGAATACAAATGCTGGAGAGGATGTGAAGAAAGGGGAACACTCATCCACTGCTGGTGGGAATGCAGAAGGATCCAACCATTCTGGAGGACAGTTTGGCGGTTTCTTAAAATGCTAACCATAGATTTGCCATATGATCCAGCAATACCACTGCTGGGTATATACCCAGCAGAACTGAAAGCAAGGACACAAACTGATATATGTACACCAATGTTCATAGCAGCATTGTTCACTATCGCCAAAAGTTGGAATCAACCCAAATGCCCATCAACAGATGAGTGGATCAATAAAATGTGGTATATACACACAATGGAATACTACGCGGCTGTAAGAACAAATACACTACAAACACACGTGATAACACGGATGAATCTTGAGAACCTTATGTTGAGTGAAGCAACCCAGGCATTGAAGGACAAATACTACATGACCTCAATGATATGAAATAAACAAGCTGCCTCAGAGAGCTAGAGACTGAACGATAGGCTTACAGGAAATCAGGGGGTGGAGGAAGGATGTGAGCCGCCATCTGCAGGGGTGGAATTTATGATGAGCTGGTGGTAAGTATGAACACAAAGAAGAGATAAAATGGGGGCAAGGGGCTGCCTTTGGGGGGGCTTTGCGGGTTTGAGGGGGGCTGGGGATGGGCAGATGAGTAATATTGCCCAAAAAGTGGGGGGAGGGAGGGGTAACATACGAACACAGGAGAGTGTCAGGTGTTGGTTGAGAGTAAAATGCTGAAAAAATCGTATCAAAATATAATTAAGAGGGTTACCTGTTTAGGATGCTCGGAAGGGATGGCCCGATGCGGGACGGGATCCTGGGGAATGTCTGAATGCCCATTTTGCCAGAGTGGGTGATACCATTGGGTAGAGACCCAAGTAGTGAGAGTGGGGGTGGACCCACATCCTGGGGAGGACTAATGCCATCAAATAGAGGGAACTGTATCTCTCTGGAGAAAGGTTGGCTCCCAGGGCATTGGGGCAGCTGAGCAATTTAGGACCTGAACACTGTTGCAAGTATCTCTGGACGTGGCACCTCGGGAAACGGAGGTTGGCTGTCACTGTGGGCACCAAGGGGATGAGAAAATGTATGTTAAATGTGTGAAACCAATGTAAATGAGGGGTAAGAGAGGAGTTTCGTGAGAATACACAAGGAAGGATATAAAATATGTAATATTACATCATAAACATATATGGGACGACAGAATGACAATGTAAACCATAATGTAAAACGTAGGATAACTAAAAATGTTAGAAAATTGCGTGTCCTAAAGTATGTACCACAATGTAAGCACAGATGTCACTTGGTTTGAAAGCTATTGTCTCAGACTATGTACATCACTTTAACTAAATATGTTGTGAATAGGTTGTAAGAGTATCGCTGTGGAAGGGAAAAGGTTTTGTAATGGATGTGTGGGAGTGCTGTATATTGCATACATGAATTGCTGTCGTCTAGGGCTCTTGTGAAAAGAAGGTCAATAATTAGGGGAAAAAAAAGGGAAAAGAAAAAGATAGGATGTAGAATTTTCCCAAGTCAACACGTATTCTATATCTACCCTTTAAACCCATCACTATATTCCATTTTGCTAGTAAGAGATCCTGACATGATATTGGGGCTTCAATATTCAGAAAGTTCTGGATCCCAGAGTGGTCCAACAATGGCAGTGGAGAAATACTGGTATGGGATACTATTGACAGGGGATAAATGGCTTACAGGGAGCTATACAGGGCATATGTCCAGGGTGCATGGTAATGTTTGGATATACTCATAGTGGCAACAATTAAAAACTAAAGCTGGGGGGTACTGGGTCCCTGGCTGGGGGTGCTGTGCCGTGGTCCCTAGGGGAGCAGCAGCAGCCCCCCAAGTGCAGCGGCAAGGACCGAGAAGGAAAGAAGGTCCAACAGTAAGCCCCTGATACTAATGACTATGCTTGTGAGCCTACAGGCCTGAAATAAGAACAAGGCCTAGATCAGCACTGTGCCTGGGAATCTCCTCCTGGCAGCCTTCATGTTACTCAAATGTGGCCAGTCTCGAAGCCTAACTCAGCATCTAAATGCAATGCATTCCCCCCAGCGTGGGACATGACACCCGGGGATGAGCCTCCCTGGCACCGAGGGATCACTATCAACTAACAACTGATAATGCAACTGGAAAATGACCTTGAATTGAAGGTTTGATGCGGATCAGTAGAATATCCCTGTCTACATAGAATAATATGACTTTAAAATGCTGTTTGACCTAATGTAAGGGGGAAATAGAAAGGAGAAATAAGTTTATATGGCTATGAGTCTCTAAAAAAAAAAGAGTCTGGAGGCTGTCAGAAGGATTTCCCTTATGCACAACTGAGCAGAGTCTAAGAGACAGATAAAGTAGATACAATCCCCAGGTATTGGTTCCTTTGAGGGCTAAAGGGACCCATGGGTTCTACGGTCATGGCAGATAGGGTTCACTGCCATGTCAGATGGCCCTTCTATGGAGCTGGTGTTTCTGAGTGATAAAACTGGACCCAGAGAGGATCTCTTTTCATAAGACTATCATGCTACTTTACTGGAATTGTAGTTGGTATTGGGGTTTAAGATATATTTAGGGGATTGAATCTTTTTACTGACAATATGATAGCCAGGCCCTGAGCTCAACAGACTCCAGCTCCTACAATCTGAATTATTGGACTCACCTCACTCAGCTAAGATGGAGTTGAAGAAGGACAACCACCACACCATGGAGCCTAGAGGGCCTACAACTGAAAGCAGGAGGATTGCATCCAGTAACCATGTGGAATCTGAGCCTCCTCTTGACAGAGAGGTGCAACGGACACAACCAATCCAAGGACCTCAGAGAAAAGGTGGCAATGGAGTGGGAAAAGTGGACATGGTGGCTGTTGGGTATGGGGAATGGCAGGAAGAGATGAGATGTGGAGGCGCCTTTGGGACTTGGAGTTGCCCTGGATGGTGCTTCAGGGGCAATCACCGGACATTGTAAATCCTCCCAGGGCCCACTGGATGGAATGGGGGAGAGTGTGGGCCATGATGTGGACCAATGACCATGAGGTGCAGAGATACCCAGAGATGTACTTACCAAATGCAATGGATGTGTCATGATGATGGGAGTGAGTGTTGCTGGGGGGGGGAGGGGTGTGGTGGGGGTGGTGGGGTCGAATGGGACCTCATACTTTTTAATGTAATATTTTTACAAAATCAATAAAAAAAAGAAAAAAAAAGAAAATGTAGAAAAAGAAAAAAAATAAGTAAATAATATCAGACTTCTCAAAAAGAAATAGTTAAATGTGACCTCCTCAAAATTAAATATTTCTGCATTTCAAATGACTTTGTAAAGAGGGTTACAAGGCAGCCTAGTCAATGGCAGAAATACTTTGAAATTACACATCCAACAAGGGTCTAAATCCATGACATATAAAAAGATCCTACAACTCAACAATAAAAAGACAAAGGACATGATTTTAAAATCATGATTTAAAAATCTAAGATCTGAAGAGACATTTTTCTAAAGAAGAATACAAAAAGCAGGAAAAAAAACATGAAAAAATGTTCAACAGCATTGTCTATTAAGGAAGGAAATACAAGTCAAAATTACAATGAGATATCATTTCACTCCTACTAGAATAGCCACTACTAACAAAACAGAAAATTAAAAGATTTAGAGAAGATGTCGAGAAATAGGAATTCTTATACATCACTTTTGGGGATATAGAATGTTACAGCCACTGTGGAAGTCTTGTGGTTTCTAAAGATGTTGGACATAGATTTGTCATATGACCCTGCAATACCACTAGTAGCTATTCACCCAGAACAACTGAGAACAATAACAGTAACAGACATCTGTATCAATCTTCATAGTGACATTATTCACAATTGCCCAAAGATCAAAACAATCTAGATTTACATAAACTGATGAATGGATACACAAACTGTGATATATGCACTTGATAGAATATTAAGCAGTTATAAGAAGAAATGATGTCATGAAGCATATGACAACCTGGATGAACCCAGTGGACATTGTTTTGAGTGAAGCAAGCAAAAGGACAAATAATGTATGATTTCACTATTATGCAATAAATATAATGAGCAAACTCATGGAGTTAATAGCTAGTATGTAAATCACCAGGGAATAGAATGTAATTAGTGAATGGAAATCTGATATTTAGTATGTGCAGAATTGGTAAAAATGTTGTTTGTGAATGTTTGGAAATGAATAGAAATGATGAAAGCACAACATAAGATTTGTAATTAGTAGTACTAACATATGTGTATGATAATGGTTTGGTTTTTGTTGTTTTTATTCTTTATTGGAGTAATTAAATACTCTAATACTTAAAAAAAAGGAAAATTTATCAATGTAATACACCACACAATCAGATCAAAAGAAAAACATCACATGTTCATCTCTATAGATGCAGAAAAAGCATTTGTCAAAATACAGCACCCTTTCATGATAAAATTCATGAAAAGCCACAACAAAAGGCTGAGTGCCATCAAGTCAGACTGTTTAAAAACCAGTCACTGCAGAGAGAAACTCTACACATCCTGAAAAGTTTCTGCATTAGTCATCTGTTGCTGTTTAACAAACTATCCCCGAAACTTAGCAGGTGAAAGTAACAAACACTCATTATCTGACAGCTTCTGTGCATCAGCCCAGCCAGGGGCTTCTGGTTTTGGGTCTCCCCCAAGGTTGCACTCAAACGTGAGATGGGCCTGCAGCCTCAGCCAGAAGTACCCGCTTCCAGGCTTTCTCACTTGCCTGGGGCAGGCCTCCCTGCTTGTGACTAGGCTGAAGACCTCAGGGCCTCACCATCCAGACCTTCCCCAGCTGTGAGTGCTTGGAGACAGAGAGAGAACTGGAGATGGAAGCTGCAGCCCTTTTATACCCTAACCTTGAAATGACTTCTCTTCCCCCCTGCTAATTAGTATTCTAATTGTCAATCAAGTTATTCCTGCCAACCAGCCCTTGAATGGAAGGGAATATGTGATGGCACAGGTTCAGGGGGCAGGGATGATTGATGGCCACTTAGGGACTGCTTCCACACCTAGTCATCATACAGGACAAGAACTTGAGAGACCTATTCCCAAATTTAATTCTAAAATTGACATAACTTTGCCAATAATGGATTGTGAAGTGAAAAGGAAGTTTTCTAAATCAGCAATAATAAAAGAAAAAAATTTTGCTCAACCATCCTAAAAAAGAGACTATATTATCTTCCTGTCACCTCTTGGAAAATTTATTTTGCAAAACTGTTTTCACAAGAATATGTCATGAACAGACTCCAGCACCTACAATCCGACTTATTGGGCTCACCACACTCAGCTAAGATGGAGTTGAAGAAGGACAACCACCACACCATGGAGCCTAGAGTGATTACAACTGAAAGTGGGAGGATTGCATCCAGCATCCAGGTGGAATCTGAGCCTCCTCTTGACATAGAGGTGCAATGGACACAACCAATCCAATGTCCACATAGAAAAGGTGGCATTGGATTGAGAAAAGTGGACTTGATGGCTGATGGGTATGGGGAAAGGCAGGAAGAGATGAGAGGTGGAGGCGTCTTTGGGACATGGAGCTGCCCTGGATGGTGCTTCAGGGGCAATCACCAGACATTGTAAATCCTCACAGGGCCCACTGGATGGAATGGGGGAGAGTGTGGGCCATGGTGTGAACTGTTGACCATGGGGTGCGGGGGTGCCCAGAGATGTACTTGCCAAATGCAATGGCTGTGTCATGATGATGGGAGGGAGTGTTGCTGGGGGGGGAGAGGTGGGGTGGGGGTGGTAGGGTTCAACGGGACCTCATATACATATATTTTTAATGTAATATTATTACAAAGTCAATAAAATAAAATAAAATAAAAGAATATGTCATGAAAGAGTATTCAACGAAAGAAATAAATGTAGGCCAAAATGGTATTATGGAGTTATGATAAACAGTAAATTAATAAAACATATTATGTCATTTTTTCGCATTGTGGTATTTTAGTAATTTTATGGTATTTTTAATTTTTTATTATTTTTTACTCATTCTAAATAAAATTTTATTTTCATTTAAAAAAACACTGCAAAGAATAAGAATAGAAGGAAACTTTCTCAAAGTCTAAAGGGTATATATGAAAAATCCACAACTAACATATATACAATGATTAAATCCTAAAAGCTTTCCCTCTAATATTGGGAACAAGACAAGGAATCCCACTATCACTGATTCTAATTAACACTGTGTTGGAAGTACTTGCTCTAGCACTTAGGAAAGAAAAAGATATAAAAGACATCCAAATTGGAAAGGAAGAAGTCAAAATTTCACTATTTGTAAATGACATCAACTTATATATATAGAAAACCCTGAGAAATCTAGAACAAAGCTTTTAGAGATTATAAATGAGTCAGTAAAGACACAGGTTATAAAATCCATACACAAAACCAGTAGCATTTCTGTACAACAATAAGGAGCATTTTGAGGAAGAAATTTTTAAAAATCCCATTTACAATAGCAGCTAAAAGAATCAAATACCTAGAAATAAATTTAAGCAAAGATGTAAATGACTTATACTCAGAAACCTACACACACTGTTAAATGAAATCAATGAAGATTTAAATAAATGGAAGAATACTCCCTGTCCATGGATGGGAAGATTAAACATCATTAAGATGCCTATCCTACCCAAACTGATCTACAGATTTAATGCAATCCCAATAAAAATTAATACAGTTTTTTATTGAATTTAAAAACTATCTAAAAATTTTATTCAGAAGGGCAAGAAGCCATGAACAGCCAAAAACATATTGAAAAAGAAAATGAAAGTAGAGTAATCACACTACCTAATTTTAAAACATACTACAAAGCTGCACGTGGAGGTGGGGCAAGATGATGTCTGAGTGAGTGCATGCCATAATCTCTCCTGCAAAGAAGTGGCTGAGTAGGGTTGGAGTTCTGCTGCAGTGGGATGCTGCAGGGGCTAACAGGGCAGGAAGTGTCTGGACGTCAATTTGGTGAGAAAATGACAGAAGAGGTACTTGCAAGAGTTAGAATTTTGGGTTTCTGACACGGAGGTCAGAAGTTGTGGGCGGGACCCTTCCACATAGGGCTGGCAGCCAAAGCAATCCCTGAAAACTTTTTGTTTTGCTGTGGCATTCCCAAACCTGTGTTTACCGGATGTGTGGTTCCCAGGTCCGTATCCACTAAACCCCCATAGCAAATGCTCCATAGACTCACATACCTTGAGTCTGCAATATACCAGACTTCCCATTCCCAAATCCAGCATGCCCTGAGGCCCATCTGAGGTCAGTGATTACCCTAGCCCTCCAAGTTTTTTTTTGTCTTTGAGCTTGGAGGAGTGTACCAGCTAACTTGGGGAGAGCCTGGGAAGAAAGGAGAGGCAAATCTGCTGAGATAACCCAATTTACCTAAACGTCCTGGGATAGGAAACTTGGTCTGGGAGAAGGTGGAGTCAGAAAATAAATTAGATCTCCCCTAGAATCCCTAAGGGGGAAGGACTATAGGACATGCTATCCAAGCTTCCAATAACATATTTGGGATTTCTGGTGAGGTATAGGTACTCTAACGCTGGAAATAAAGAGTCATTGTCTTCTGTGTTGAGTTGGTTCACCAAGGATCCACTTGAATCTACTATGGGACACCTCATGCAGCTTTTCTGCTGCTGTGGAAGAGAGGGAAGTAAGGAAGAGAGAAAGGGGGAATGTCAGATCCCTAAGCATTTTATTTAACTGAAAAGAGGTTTCCTAGCTTGAAACTTTGGTTCTTTTTTTTGTCATCGTTGCTAATATTGCATTGTCTTCTGTGTTTTTCTTCCATTATATTCCACAAAGCACTTTTTCTTTTCTTTGTTTTTTTCTCTTTTTCTTGCTTGTTCCCCCCTGTATTCCACTTTTTTTCTCTTTTTCCATTTCTTTTTTATTTTTTTAAATATAATAGGTGCTGCAGGGAGCGCTTCACATTTGCTGTGTTTTTCCTCATCCTTCATTTCCTCATTTCTGTGTGTATTGACATTGCCCACCTACAGAATCCCCTTTCCTCTACATCTTTCTATCCTCCATCATCTACTGTTTTTCTTACATTCCACCTCTCTTTGTTTGACCCCCAAATAGTCTGATTTTTTTTCTAACACCTTTGTTCTGTTTTCTATCTTTTATTCACTCTTTTTTTTATTCACTCTTTATATTATTGTTTTCTTTTCTCTTTCCCTCTCTCAAGAAAATACTGACCTTTTAATTCATACTATATTTCTCCTCATATTCAGTTGAGTGTCTCGTTATAGGTACTCTATTTACTGCTATAACTCTGCACAACTTACATGAGTCTACTATCCATTCTCCTAGATCTCATATTGTTGCTCTGTTAACATTTATTATCAATACTACTTTATACATTTTATTTTCTTACTTACTTTGCTTCCCGGGACCTAATATTTTCCTTCAAAGTGAACTTAGCCAGCAACAAGAAAATAGAATAATAAAAACAAAGTGACAAAGAGAAGACAGAACACTTATGCAAAAACAGCAATAAATTAAACCCCAAGACTAGACAAAGAAGGTTAGCAACTAATTAAACCATCAAGATGAAAAGATGACCAGAAAGCAACAAAAAACTACAAACCAAACTAATAATCAGGAAAACATGGCTGAATCCAATGAACAAACTAAAATCCAGGAAGAGGAGCAGAACATTGGTCAAGTTATTAAACTCTCAAAACAAATATTAGTGACAAATATAATGAAGTAAAATAAGAGATTAAGAATATGAAGAAAACACTTGGAGAGAATACAGAAGAAATTGCAAACATACACAAAAAGATAACAAATATGATGGCAATGAACAGCACAATTCAATAAATCAAAAATACGCTCTCAGTCAATAACAGCAGATTAGAAGAGGCAGAAGAGAGAATTAGTGATGTGTAAGACAGTACATCTGAAATTAAACAAACAGTAGAACTGATTGATAAAAAGAGAGAAAAATTCAGGCTGGGATGTAGGGACCTGAATAACAATGCAAAACACACAAACATACACATTATATGCATCCCAGAAGGAGAAGACAAGGGAAAGGGGAACAGAAGGTGTGTTGGAGGAAATAATGGCTGAAAACTTCCCAAATCTACTGAGGGAGATGGATGTACATGTCGAGGAAGCACAACACACCCAAGAGAGCATAAATGCCACCAGGTCTACCCCAAGACATACACTTTTCAAATTATCCAATGCTCAAGACAAGGAGAACATTCTAAAAGCAGTAAAAGAAAAGAGAACCATCACACAAAAAGGAGGATCCATAAGATTAAGTGCTGGTTTCTCATCTGGAACCATGGAGGCAAGAAGGCAGTGGTATGATATAGTCAAGGTACTAAAAGAAAAAAAATTTACAACCAAGAATACTCTATCCAGCTAAGATAGCATGCAAAAATGATGGAGAGCTCGAAATATTCACAGATAAACAGAAACTTAAAGAATATGCGAAAAAGAACCCTGCCCTTCAAGAAATACTAAGGGGAGTTCTGCAGGAAGATGAGAGGTGGAGGCGTCTTTGGGACATGGAGCTGCCCTGGATGGTACTTCAGAGGGAATCACCGGACATTGTAAATCCTCACAGGGCCCACTGGATGGAATGGAGGAGAGTATGGGCTATGATGTGAACCAATGTATATGAGGTGCAGAGGTGCCCAAAGATGTACTTACCAAATCCAATGGATGTGTCATGATGATGGGAATGAGTGTTGTTGGGGGGGGGAGAGGGGGGGTGGGGGGATGGGGTTGAATGGGACCTCAATATATATTTTTAATGTAATATTATTACAAAGTCAATAAAAAATAAAAAAATTTAATAAAAAAAATAAATAAATAAATAAAAGAAAGAAAAAAGCAGGAGAGGCAGTTGGAGTAGAGTGTAAGAGCAACTAAAAAGACAAAAAGAGAAGAAAGAAAACAAACTATGACAAACACAAGTCCAAAGAAAATATGGCAACATAAATAATTCCTTGAAAGTAATAAAACTGTCAATGGATTAAATTCACCTGTTAAAAGATACAGAATGGAAGATTGGATAAGGAAACATGTCCCATCTATATGCTGTCTATAAGAAACACATCTTAGACCTAGGGATTCAAGGAGGTTGAAGTGAATGGCTGGAAAACAATCTTAAAAGCAAACAATAACCAAAAAGTCAGGAGTAGCTACATTAATATCAGACAAAATAGACTTTAAATGCAAAATAATTGTGAGAAACAAAGATGGACACTACATATTAGTGAAAAGGATAATCTCTCAAGAAGGATGAACAATCATAAATATTTAGGCTCCTAACAAAGGTGCTTGCAAATACATATGGCAAACACTGGAAAAAATAAATGAAAAAATAGATGCCTCTACAATTAGAGTGGGGTATTTTAATACACCACTATCAACTTTGGACAGAAGATCTCAAAAGAGAATCAATAAAGAAACAAAAACTTTGAACAGTATATTAGAGGAGCTGGACCTAATAAACATATACAGAACTTTACACCCTAATATAGCAGGATATACATTTTTCTCAAGTGCACATGGATCATTCTCCAAGACAGACCATGTGTTAGGCCACAAAGAATGTCTCAATGAATTCAGAATGGTTGAAATAATACAAAATAATTTCTCTAACCATAATGGAGTGAGGGTGGAAAACTCGAAGGTCCAGAGGCCCAGATTGCACACCAAGATATGAAAATTAAACAGCACACTCTTAGAAAAACAGTAGATCAAGGAGGAAATCTCAAAAGAAATTGATAACTGTCTTGAAACAAATCAAAATGATAACACAACATACCAAAATTTATGGGATACAGCAAAAGCAGTACTGAGAGGGAAATTTATAGTCATAAATTCGTACATCAAAAAAGAAGAAAAAACTAAAATTGAAGAACTAACTGCACATTTGGAGGAATTAGTAAAAACAACAACAACAACAACAACAAAGTAACCCCCAAGAAAGAAGAATGAAAGAAATAACACAGATAAGACCAGAACTAAATGAAATAGAACATAAAAAAGCACTTGAAAAGGTAAACAAAACAAAGAGGTGGTTCCTTGAGATCAACAAAATTGAAAAACCCTTAGATACACTAACAAAGAAAAAAAGAGAGAAGATGCAAATATACAAAATAAGAAATCAGAAAGGAGATATCACCACTGTACCCTTAGAAATAAAGATTATCATAAAAGTATACTTTGAAAAATTATATTCTAAAAAAAGGACAATTTAGAGGAAATGGACAAATTCCTAGAAACACATAAGCAGCCTATACTGATGAAAGAAAAATTTGATGATCTCAGCGAACCAATCACAAGTAAAGAGATAGAATCAGTCATTAAAAACCTCCCAACTAAGAAGAGCCCTGGGCCAGACGGCTTTACAAGTGAATTCTACAAAACATTCCTGAATCAACTAATGCAAATCTTGCTGAAACTCTTCCAAAAAATCGAAACAGAAAGAATATTGCTTAATTCGTTCTATAATACCAACATTACCCTAGTACCAAAGCCAAACAAAGACACAACAAGAAAGGAAAATTTCACACCAATTTCTTTAATGAACTTAGATGCAATTATCCTCAAAAAATATTGCTAATCATATTCAACAATACATTAAATGAATTATACACCATGACCAAGTGGGATTCATTCTGAGTATGCAAGGATGGTTCAACATAAGAAAATCAATCAATGTAATACACCATATAAACAGATTGAAGGAAAAAAATCACATGATCGTATCTATAGATGCAGAAAAAGCATTTAACAAAATACAGCACACTTTCTTGATAAAAATACTGCAAAAGATCGGAATACAAGGAAATTTTCTGAACATGATAATGGATATATATGAAAGACACACAGCCAACATCATTTACAATGGTGAAACCCTAAAATCTTTCCAAGATAAGAACAAGACAAGGATGTCCACTATCCCTTTTTCTATTTAACATTGTCTTAGAAGTACTTGCTCGAGCACTGAGGCAAGAACCAGACGTAAAAGGCATTCAAATTGGAAAAGAAGAAGTCAAAATTTCAATATTTGCAGATGACATGATCCTATTTATAGAAAACCCTGAGAAGTCTACAAGAAAGTTTCTAGAACACATTAATGTGTTCAGTAAAGTTGCAGGTTATAAGATCAATGCACTAAAATCAGTAATATTTATATACATCAATAATGAGCAGTAGGAAATCAAGAAACAAATACCATTTACAATAGAAAACAAAAAAAACTCAAATACATAGGAATAAATTTAACTAAAGATGTAAAGAAGTTATACAAAGAGAACTACACAACACTGCTCAAAGAAATCAAAGAAGACCTAAATAAATGGAGGAATATTCCCTGTTCATGGATAGGAAGACTATCATTAAGATGTCTATCCTACCAAAACTGACCTACACATTCAATGCAATCCCCCCAAAAAAATCACCACCGCTTTCTTCAATGAACTAGAAAAACTATTAAATTTATTTGGAAAGGAAAGAAGCCATGAAATAGCCAAAGACATATTAAAAAGAAAAATGAAATTCGAGGAATCACACTACCTGACTTCAAACCATACTACAAAACAACAGTAATGAAAACAGCATGGTATTGGAACAAGGAGAGACAGACAGGCTAATGGAACCTAATTGAGAGTTCTGATATAGATCCTCATATAAACAGTCATATGGTATTTGACAAAGCCACCATCCCTCTCAACTGGGAGAGAATGGCCTCTTCAACAAACAGTGCCTGGAAACCTGGATATCCATCTGTAAAAGAATGAAAGAGGATTACCAACACTCACCTTATACAAAAATCAACTCAAGATGGATCAAAGACCTAAATATGAGAGCCAAGACCATAAAGACTTTGGAAAGCAAAGAAGGGAACCATATACAGGACTTTGTAATAGGAAACAGCTTTATGAACTTCACACCCAAAGCACACGCAGCAAAAGAACAAATAGATAAATGGGACTTCCTCAAAATTAAATCTTCTTCACCTCAAAGGAGTTTGTCAAGAAAGTGAAAACAGAGCCTACACAATGGGAGAAAATATTTGGTAACCATATATTGGATATTAGACTTACACCCTGCATATGTAAAGAACTAGTATATATTGAAAATAAAAAGACAAACAACCCATTTTAAAAATGAGAAAAAGTTTTAAACAGCTACTTCTCCAAAGAAGAAATACAAATGGCCAAAAAGCACATGAAAAAAATGTTCCGAATCTCTAGCTATTAGGGAAACGCAAATCAAAACTAAATGAGATACCATCTTACTCCCATAAGATTGGCAGCTATGAAAAAACAAAAGATTATGAAAGCTGTAGAGGATGTGGAGGAATGGGAACACTCATCCACTACTGGTGGGAATGCAGAAGGATCCAGCCATTCTGGAGGACAGTTTGGCAGTTTCTCAAAAAACTAGCTATAGATTTGCCATATGACCCAGCAATTCCACTGCTGGGTATATACCCAGTAGAACTGAAAACAAGGAAAGAAACCGATATATGCACACCAATGTTCACAGCAGCATTCTTCACTATTGCCAAAAGTTTGAATCAACCCAAATGCCCATCAACAGATTAGTGGATAAATAAAATATGGTGTATACATACAATGGACTACTACTCAGCTTTAAGAACGATTATACTACAAACACATGTGATAACAAGGATGAATCTTGAGAACCTTATGTTGAGAGAAGCAACCCCAGCATTGAAGGACAAATACTACATGATTTCAATGATATGAAATAAGTAAACCAAACTGCCTCAGAGAGCTGGAGACTGGATGATAGATTTAAAGGTATTTGGGGGGTAGAAGAATGTTACGAACTGACACCTACCTGAGTGAAATACCTGATAAGCTGGAGATAAGTATTTGTACAGGGAAGGGATAAAATGGGAGCATAGGGATACCTTTGGGTGGAACTTTGTGGGCTTGACAGGGGCTAGGGATGGGAGGATGGGTAATATTGCCCAAAAAATTGGGGGGAGTGTGGGGGAACCTATGAACATAGGAGATTGTCAGGTATGTGGTTGAGAGTATAATGATGAGAAAAAAATTTCAAAAATATACTAAGGAAGGTTACCTGTTTAAGATGCTTAAAGGGGAGAATTGGACACAAGACAGGCTTCTAGGGAGTGTGTGAGTGTTTATTTTGTGATGATGGGTGTATCATTGGATGGAGACGCATACAATGAGAATTAAGTTACACTCACATCCTGGGGAGGACTGATGTTCTCAGATAGAGGACATGGTATCTCTCGAGAGAAATGGTGGCTCCCAATGTATTAGGGCAGTCTAGTATGTCAAGCCTCAACATTGTTGCAAGTATCTCTGAACATGGCCCTTTAAGCAATGAAGATTGATTGTCACTGTGGGCCCTGAGGGGAGGGGGAAAGATGTATTGAATAGATGGGATCAAAGTAACTGTGGGGTAATGGAATTGTTCCACAAAATTATGCACGGATGGATATAGGACATGTTAAATTGCACCAAAAATGTATGGGCGCCTATAGGCTATAATGTAAACATAACATAAAACATAAGATAACTAAAACTTTAGAAAATTGTATAGTCTAAAATATAAACCACAATGTAAACCCAAGTGTAAACCTTGTTTGAAAGCTATTGTCTCAATATCTGTACATCAGTTTCAGGAAATATAGTATGAACATGTCAACACAGTATTGCTGGTGAAGGGACAAAGTGTTTTATGTTGTGTATGTGGGAGTACCATATACTGTATATATGAATTACTGTGATCTAAAACTTTTGTGAAGACAAGCTTAATAATTAGAAAAAAAGAAAAAGAAAAAGAAAGGACGTAGACACTGAGGAAGAGATGGAAGAAGTTGCCTTGCCAATTTGCATACAGGGCAACACTTATTGCAATGATGGAAGGCAAAACATCAAAAACTAAGTTTTTGCATTTTTAAATTTTTTGATACCCCAATTTAATTTTTCTAAATTAGTATGTAATCTATATCTAACTTTTAAACTCATCACTATATTTCATTTTACTATTAATGGAACCTTGCACTTTATCAGGTTTCATTTTCGAAGAAGTTTTGGATCACAGAGAGATCAACAATGGCAGGGGAGGAATACTGGTACTTTATTGACAGGGAACACATGGTTGGCAGGGAGTTCTCTCAGGCATATATCCAGAGTACATAAAGATATTTGAATATTCTCATAATGGTTAGAGTTAAAAATGACAACTGAGGGAGTGTTCACTTCCTAGCCAGTGGAGCTTTATTACATTCCTAATGGAACAGCAATGATCCCCCAGGTGCAAAGACTAAAAAAGAAGGATGGTCCAACAATGAGCCCTTGATACTAATGACTATGCTTGTGAGCCTGTGTGCCTGAAATAAGAACTAGGCCTAGAGCTGCAAGGTGCCTAAGAGTTACCTCCTGAGAGGTTCCGTATTGCTCAAATGTGGCCAGTCTCAAAGCCAAACTCAGCATGTAAATGCATTGCCTTCCCCCCAGCTTGGAACATGACTCCCGGGGATGAGCCTCCCTGGCACCAAGTGATTGCTACCAAGTACCAGCTGATGATGTAACTAGAAAATGACCTTCAACTCAGAGCAGCAGAATATCTCAGCCTACATGTAATATCAGGAGTTAAAAATGCTTTTTGACCTTGAATAAAAGGGGGAAATGGAAAGGACAAATGAGTTTATATGGCTATGAGTCTCCAAAAAAAAAAAGCCAGCAGGTTATCAGAAGGGTTGCCCTTACACACACCTCAGCAGAGTCCCAGAGACAGATAAAGTAGATACAACCCCAGGTCTTGGTTCTTCTGAGGGCTACAGAGACCCACAGGTTCTCTGGTCATGGCACATGGATTTCAGTGCTATATCAGTTGGCCCTGCTTTGGAGTTTGTGTTCCTTAGTGTGATGTAGTTGGACTCAGATGTGATCTTTGTTCACAAGCCTCTCCTGTTACTTTTAACAGACCTGTGGTTAGTTCTGCGGTTTAGTGTATACCCAGAAGACCTGAATCTCTGGACTGTCCACGTGATAGCCAGGTCCTGAGCTTCAACACACTTGCAACTCCTACACTCTGGTTTATTGAACTTATCCCACTCAGCTAACATGGAATTGAAGAAGGTCTACTACCACATCAGGTAGCCAAGAGGGCCTACAACTGAAAGCAGGAGAATTGCATCCATCATACATGTGGAATCTAAGCCCCCTCTCGATATAGATGTTGAGTGGACACAACTATTCCAGGGTCCACAGGATGGAGGAATAGAGTATGGATTAGAGTGGACTTACTGATATTCTATTCTGGAACTATTGTGATTAAAAATGGAAGAAAATGTAGCATTGATATGGAGAAAATGGCCATGGTAACTGCTGAGAGTAGGGAGTGGGAAAAAGTGATGTGATGTGGGGGCATTTTCAGGACTTGGAGTTGTCCTGGGTGGTGCTGCAGGGACAGTTACTGGACATTGTATATCCTCCCATGGCCCACTGGGTGGACTGGAGGAGACTGTAAACTATAATGTGGACCATTGACCATTTGGTGAAGCAGTGCTCAGAGATGTATTAACCAAGTGCAATGAATGTTCCATGATGATGGAGGAGGTTGTTTTTATGGGAGGCATGGGTTGAGGGGGGTGGGAGTTATATGGGACCTCATATTTTTTGAATGCATAATTAAAAAAATAAATAAAGACAAAACATGAAAGAAAATCTACACAGGTCAAAAAAGCATGGTATTGGCAGAAGGATAGACATACTGACCAATGTATCCAAATTTAGAGTTCCGATATAAATCTTCACATATATAGTCATTGGATATTTGTTGGACTACCAAACATACTCAGCTGAGAGAGAATGTCCTCTTCAACAAATGGTGATTGGAGAACTGGGTATCCATATCCAAAAGAATGAGAGAGGAACACCATCTCACCACCTATACAAAAATCAACTCAAGATGGATCAAAGATCTAAATATAAGAGCCAAGATTATAAAGACTTTGGAAGATAATGGAGGGAAGCATCTACAGGACCTTGTAATAGCAAAGGGCTTCATGAACTTCACACCAAAAGCATGTGCACAAAAGAAAAAAAGATAAATGCAAACTCCTCAACATTAAAAATTTTGCACTTTGAAAGTAGATTGTCAAGAAAGTGATGACATGGGAAACGGACTTTGGCCCAGTGGTTAGGGCGTCCGTCTACTATATGGGAGGTCCGCGGTTCAAACCCTGGGCCTCCTTGACCCGTGTAGAGCTGGCCATGCGCAGTGCTGATGCGCGCAAGGAGTGCCGTGCCACGCAAGGGTGTCCCCCGCGTGGGGGAGCCCCCACGCGCAAGGAGTGCACCCGTGAGGAAAGCCGCCCAGCGTGAAAAAGAAAGTGCAGCCTGCCCAGGAATGGCACCACCCACACTTCCTGTGCCGCTGACGACAACAGAAGCGGACAAAGAAACAAGACGCAGCAAATAGACACCAAGAACAGACAACCAGGGGAGGGGGGGAAATTAAATAAATAAATAAATCTTTAAAAAAAAAAAAAAAGAAAGTGATGACAGACTACCCAATGGTAGAAAATTTTGGGTAACCATATATTTGATAGGAGCTAATATACAACGAATATAAAGAAATCCTATGTCTCAAAAATTAAAAGACAAATATCCCATTTTAAAGATGGGGAAATGATTTGAACAGACCCTTCTCTAAAGAAAAAATACAAATGGCTAAAAAATACATGAAAAGGTGCTCAGGACCACTAGCTATTAGGGATATACAAATCAAAACTTCAATGAGATATTATCTTACACCCATTATACTGAAGGCCATTAAAATATCAGAGGACTCCAAGTGGTGGAAAGGATGTGGAGAAATGGGAACTGTCTTCCACTGATGGTGGGAATGTAGAATGTTCCAGCCATTGCAGAGGTCAACTGGGCAGTTCCTCAAAAAACTAACTATAGTTCTGCCATATGATTCATAATTCCGCTGCTGGGTATATACCCAGAAGATATGAAAGCAAAGACATGCACAGATATATGCACATCAATATCCATCGCAGCATTATTCACTATTGCCAAAAGTTGGAATCAAACCAAATGCCCATCAACAGATGAATGGATAAACAAATTGTGGTGTGCACATACAATGGAATATTACTCAGCTCTAAGAAGGAATATAGTACTAAACACAGTATAACATGGATGAATCTTAAAGACTTTATGTTGAGAGAAGCAAGGCATGCATGGAAGGACAAATATTACATGACCTCACTATTATGAATTAAACACATCAAGAAGACTCAGAGAGCTAAAGTTTGGAAGATAGGTTTACAGGAAATAGAAGGGAGAAGAATGTTGTGAACCTACACCCATTCAGATGAAATCTATGATAACATGGAAATGATTAGTTTTGCATTGAAGAAATTTTACAGGGGTGTAGTGCAACTATTGGGTTGGTTGGTGCAAGTTTGACAGGGGCTGGGTTGGGGAGGATGTGTTGGATGGTCCATAGAACTGGAGCAAGTTTGGGTGAGGAAGCAGGTGACCACTGGAGATTGCTGGGTTTATGGTTGAAAATAAAACTTTGGGAATGCTCTTTTGACAATATGACAAGGACTGGTTACTGGTTTAGAGGGTTGGATGGGGGGAATTCAGGGCAGTCTTCCAATGTGTGAGTGATCATTTTGTCACAGTGTGTTGCATCAGTGGGTGGAGACCCAAATAATGATTAAGAAAGAGTTGGACTTCCACCCTGGGGAGGCCCAATATGTCCTCAGACAGATGGGTGGATGTCTCTTGAGAGCTTGGACATTACCAATATGGGAGGACAGACCATGGTGTCAAACCATCAGTGTTGTTACAAGTAACTATGAGTTTGGTCCCTCAAGGAGTGAAACCTGGTGGTCACCATGGGTCCCAAAGGGAGGGGGATGGAGAAATAGATGAGATGGAAGAAGGGGTATTTAAGGGTCAATGAAAGTATTCTACATGATCTTGTAATGATGTATACAGGCCATGTTGAATTTCATAAAAAATGTATGTGTGTATGGTCTAGAGTGTGGACCATAATGTAAACTATTGACCATGATTCGTGGCTATGTTTCAGCATTTGAATATCAGTTGTAACAAATGCACCCTCCACATATAAGAAGGTTATTTATATCGGGGGGGGAAGGGCAGGATGTTGGGTATATGGAACTCCCTTGTGTTCTGTATATGAATTTACTATGACCTAAAACTTCTTTGAAGACAAAATGAAAAAAAATAAGACATAAGGGAAGAAATGGAAGAAAATGTTGCTGTACATACATGACAACAGATATTACAGTGCTGAAAGGCAAAATGTCAAAAAAAACTTTTTAAAAATGTTTCAATTACTTTTTTAATATCCCAATTTTTAATTTTATTTTAGTTTTAGTTTTTCTAAATTATTATGTATTTAATTTCTTATGTTTAAACCTGTCATTCCTATTTCATTTTCCCATTAATTATATTTGGTGATATTCTTTGCTTCATTTTTAAAATAGTTTTGGATCACAAAATGGTTACAACAGTGTTAGGGGATGGTCTTTGGTGTGGGGTGTCAGTGATGGGAGATACATGGAAGGAAGTTCACCTAGGCATACATATAAGGTACACAAATGTGTTCAAATCTTCATGGGGCATTGTCACAGTGGGTGGAGATTCACATCATAAGCAAAAGAATATTGAATTCCCATCCTGGGGAGCTCTGCCACATTCTCTAATGGCACAGTGACAATCCCCCAAATGTAGAGGCACTGACTAGTGAAGAAGGATGGTCCATTGATGGTCCCTTGTTATTGATGGCTATGCTTATGCACCTTTACTCTTGAAATTGTAACTTAGCCTGATGCTGCATGGTGCCTAAGAGTTACTTTCTGAGCACCTCCATGCTGCTCAAATGTGGCCTTTCTCTAAGTCAAACTTAGCATATAAATGAATTACCTTCCCCCTGCCCCAGTATGGGACATGACTCTTGGGGATTAGGCTCCCTGGCACGAAGGAATTACTACTAAACACCAATGAGCAATGTGACTGGAAAAAGACTTTGAACAAAAAGGGTAAAATGTAAAGACAAATGAGTTCGTATGGCTAAGCAGTTTCAAAGTGAGTCAGGAGGTCATCCCAGAAGTAACACTTATGCATGTCCAAGAATGATCTATAGACTGCCAAAGTAGATACTTTCACAAAAAGTGGGGCTCCTGAGGGCTCTGGAGGCACCCAGTTCCTACAGTCATGGCAGATATCTCTGGAGATTGGTGCCTCACCAATGGGACCTACTTTGGAGTTTTTCTCCTGGGTTTGACAGAGTTTGACTTAGATGTTACTTCTCTACATGAGCTTCTTCTATCCCTTCTATTTGAACCTATAGTTAGTTCTGTAGTTGGTAAGTGTATATCCAAGAGACTTGTCTCAGCAGAGTTGCAGCACCTACTATCCAGTTCATTTTACTCACCCAGGACAACTTACAAGAAGGCAAGGATGAACAACCACCATACCAAGGAACCAAGAAAATCTACAACTGCAAGCAAGAGAGTCCTATCCATCAGACTTAATGGATCACAGTCCCCTCTCAATTAGAGGTGGAGTGAGTATCACCATCCCAGAATCCTCAGGGATGGGAAATAAATTATGGACTAGAATGGAATAAATGGTTTTCTACAAGAGACTTAATGGTACTCTAGCAATGGAAGAAATTATATCATTGATGTGGAGACAGTGGCCACTGGAGGTGCTGAAGGCAGGGAGAGGGAAAAAGAGGTGTAAAATGTAGGCATTCTGGGGACTTGGAATTGTCCTGAATGACATTGCATGACAGATACATGCCATTATATATCCTGCCATAACTGACAGAATTGAGTGTGAGGGACTGTAAACTACAATGTAAACTATAATCCATGATTAGTGGCAATGCTCCAAATGTGTTCATCAATTGCAATGACTGTACCACACTAATGAAAGAAGTTGTTAATGTGGGGAAGTGTGGGAGGTGTGAGGAATGGGGCATATAGGAATCCCTTATATATTTTTGTGTAACATTTTATGTAATCTAAGTATCTTTTTAAAAAATTAAAATATATATTTTAAAAAGAATATGACACTAGATAAGCATAAGAAGTTGAAAGCTTACAAAGAAAAGTAACAGATTTTATGGGAATGAAAGGCACAATGGTGAGATTAAACATACATTAGAGGCATACGACAGCAGATTTGAAATGATAGAATGGATCATTAGAGGAAAGAGCATCTGAACTTAGAAAGACAAGAACAGATACATAAGAGAATGGAAAAAATTGAATAGGGTACCAGGGAATTTAATGACAGTGTAAAGTGCACAAACATATGTGTCATGTGTGTCTCAGAAGAATAGAACATAAAACGCACAGAAAGAACATGCGAGAAATAGTAGCCAAAAATTTCTCAAATCTTATGAAAGACATATATATTCATATCCATAAAGCACAAGATGCTCCAGAATAAATCTGAAAAGATTTACTCTGAGACACATACTATTCTGAATTTCAAATGTCAAAGAAAAAGAAAGAATTCTGAAAGCAACAAGAGAAACATAATCCAATACATACAAGTGTTGTCCTATAAGACTTAATGTAGATTTCTCCTCAGTAAGCATGGAGGCAAGAAAACAGTGGTATGATATATTTGGGATACTGAAAGAAAAATGCTACCAGCCAAGAATTCTTTACCCAACAAAATTGTTCTTTAAAATTGAGAGTGAGTTTAAAGTTTACACAGAGAAACATAAAAAGAGTTTGTAAAAGACAAGCCCTACAAGAAATGTCACAGAGAGTGCTGCAGCCTGAAAGGATAAAACAGGAGAGAAGCTTGGAGGACAATTTAGAATTGAAAATTATTAGTAAGGGTAACTAAAAGAGCAAAAAGTCAGACAAGAATATGTTATGACATATGAAAGTCAAAAGATAAAATAGTCAAAGTAAGTAATGCCTTTACAATAATCATATTGAATGTTATTGAATTGAGCTCTTCAGTCAAAAGACACACACTGGGAGATACAAGATGGTTCAGTAGGGAATGAAACTCCAGAAACTGCAGGAAGGAAAGCAGGTTTATATGGCAGAAGGGAAGCCTTGGCATCATGGTGTCAATTGGAGAGAGCAGCTAGAGAGAGAGCACCCTGTTGGTTGGAGAAGGGGAAGACATAAAATTTAGGGCAGGCAAGCCAGCACACAGATGGAAGAGAGGGAGAAGGAAACCAGGGAAAATATTTGGCTGGTAGAGCAGCACTAAGCCAGCGCCAAGAGGAAGGAAAGCCACCGGCTGACTATGGGTGCATCTCAGTGCCCAGCAGGCTCTAGAAGTGGGGGAACTGTGGGCAAAACAAGTGTGGGGACTGGCACCCAGTCATTTTTCAGAAAAAGGAGAGCTGCCAGGTGGCACTGAAGTGGTTCCAGGGAGAGGGGAGAGGGGAGAGCAGAGCAGATCAGGCAGGCTGTCACACACTCCCAACCTAGGAGAGAGAGGAACTGAATCAGTGAGGTGGTAGGCTGACAGGTGGCAAACATCCTGGGTGGGAGGGGAGCTAGGGAAGCAGCCAGCAAACTGTAATATGCCCAACTGACCTAAGGGAAATGGAAGTTGTGAGAGGCAGCCTGCAAGCCATCAGACACCCAATGGGCCTGAGGGAAAGGAGGATGGGAAGAGGCAACCTGTCTCTCAGGGGCCCAATTGGCTCGGCAGAGAGGGAGCCAAAGAATGATTCAGTGATTTGTCAGGCACCCAGACAGCTCCCTGGGGGAAGGGGAGCTGAGTAACAAGCAGCATTGCAACAGGGAATTTAGACTGATATTTTTAATATTTAATTTAATTATTTTTAAATTATTTACTCTTTATTGATTCCTGTATTTGCAGGAATCTTACCTGTGGAGGGCAGGACTTGGAGAGATTGAAGAGCATTGGCAGCCTGAGATGGTTGTTAGTGGCCTAAGAGGAAGACATGTTTATTCTGTTTGATTTTCCTTTGTTTTGTTTTCCTTTTTTCTCCTTATTTTCTTTATTTTCTTTCCTTCATTTTCCCCCTTCCTTTTCATGTCTATCATTGCAACTGCTTATTTGGTATTCATTTTCTTTCTTCTTGTCTCATCTTTCCAGTCATTTTTTTTTCTCTTTTTCCCTGCTTATTTTTGTTTCTTTTTCCTTTCTTTATATTTTTCCTTTTCATTTTTTATGATTTCTTATGCATTACTTATTTTTATGGCTGTTTTATGGTTCATTTCACATCCTTTTTTATTTTACTTTTTTTCTTCTTTCTTTTTTATGGACTTGATATTTTTGGGAGGAACAGGGACAACTACAAGGATATAGAATAAGTGGAAAACAGATATCTAAGAGGACCTTTAACACAAAACAAAATGTAATAAATTCTTATACTAGAAAGAGAACCTAACCAACTGAATAAATCTATTAAGATAAATAGATGCTCAGAAAACAGCAAAAATTTACAAGCCATACTAAGTAACAGGAAAACATAACCCACTTTAATGAACAAATGAAAAGCAGGAGGAGATTCGGAATGTGGAACTACTAATCAAGGGTATCCAACTATCATGAATCAACTTGAAGTGAAGAAAGATATAAATAATATTAAGAAAAAAAAAAGGATAGGATGTGGAATTTTTTCAAGTCAACATTCTTTATCTAAGTTCTTTATCTAACTTTATCCAAGTTCTTTATCTATCCTTTAAACCCATCGCTATATGCCATTCCCTAGTAAGGGACCATGACATTATATTGGGCTTCAAATTTCGGGGAGTTCTGGATCACAGAGTGTTTCAACAATGGCAATGGAGGGATACTGGTATGGATACCAATGACAGGTGATATATGGCTGACAGGGAGCTGTACAGAACATATGTCCAGGGTGCATGGTAATGATTGGATATACTCATAGTGGCAACAATTAAAAACCCAGCAGGGGGGGTACTGGGTTCCTGGCCAGTGGTGCTCTGTCGTGGTCCCTAGGGGAGCAGTGATAGTCTCCCAGGTACAGCGGCAGAGACCGGGAGGGGAGGGAGGGTTCAACAGTGAGCCCCTGATGCTAATGACTATGCTTGTGAGCTGATAAACCTAAAATAAGAACAAGGCCTAGAGCAACATTGTGCCTGGGAATTTCCTCCTGTCAGCCTTCATGTTACTCAAATGTGGCCAGGCTCGAAGTCAAACTCAGCATGTAAATGCAATGCCTTCCCTCCAGCGTGGGACATGACACCCGGGGATGAGCCTCCCTGGCAACGAGGGACCACTATCAATACCAACTGATGATGCAACTGTAAAAGGACCTTATATGGAAGGTTCAATGCGGATCAGCAGAATATCCATGTCTACATAAAACAACATGACTTTAAAATGCTGTTTGACCTAAAGTAAGGGGGAAATGGAAAGGAGAAATGAGTTTATATGGCTACGAGTTTCTAAAAAAGAGTCTGGAGGCTGGCAGAAGGATTGCCCTCATGCACAACTGAGCAGAGTCAGAGAGACAGATAAAGCAGATACAACCCCCAGATATTGGTTCCTATGAAGGCTAAAGAGACCCATGAGAGTTATGGTCATGGCCGATGGGGTTTACTACCAGGGCAGATGGCCCCTCTCTGGAAATGGTGTTTATGTGTGATGAATCTGGACTCAGATGGGATCTCCCTTCATAAGACTTTCATACTAATCTGCTGGAGGTGCAGTTAACGTTGGGGTTAAGATATAGTTAGGGGATTTGAATCTCTGGACTGATAATGTGATAGCCAGGTCCTGAGCCTCAACAGACCTCCAGCACCTACAATCTAATTTATTGGACTTACCACACTCAGCTAAGATGGAGTTGAAGAAGGACAATCACCACACCATGGAGCCTAGAGTGATTACAACTGAAAATGGGAGGATGGCAGCCAGCATCCATGTGGAATCTGAGCCTCCTCTTGACATAGAGGTGCAATGGACACAACCAATCCAATGTCCACATAGAAGAGGTGGCATTGGATTGGGAAAAGTGGACATGGTGGACGATGGGTATGGGGAAGGGCAGGAAGAGATGAGAGGTGGGGGCGTATTTGGGACGTGGAGCTGCCCTGGATGGCGCCTCGGGGGTAATCACTGGACATCGTGGATCCTCACAGGGCCCACTGGATGGAATGGAGGAGAGTATGGGCCATGATGTGGACCATTGTATATGAGGTGCAGAGGGTGCCCAAAGATGTACTTACCAAATCCAATGGATGTGTCATGATGATGGGAACGAGTGTTGTTGGGGGGGAGAGGGGGGGTGGGGGGGTGGGGTTGAATGGGACCTCACATATATATTTTTAATGTAATATTATTACAAAGTCAATAAAAAAATAAATAAATAAATAACACTATTAGGAGCAAAAAAAAATAATATTAAGAAGACACTGGGAGAACAAAGAGAAGAAATCATAACATACATTAAAAGATAACAGATCTGCTGGTGATTAAAGGAATAATGGAAAATAGAACATCTGAAACCACACAGATAGTACAACAGACATATTTAAAAAGAAAAATTCAGCTGGGACACAGGGAACTGAATGACAACAAAAAATGCACAAACATATGCATTATAAGCACCCCAGACAGAGAAGAGAAGAGAAAGGGCGCAGAAGGAGTTTTGGAAGAAATAATGGCCCCAAATTTCCCAATGTTCATAAGGGGATGTGGATATACATGATCAGGAAGAGTAGCATACTCCAAACAGTATAAATCCTAGCAGGCCTACCCCAAGACACATAATTGTCAGATTGTTAAATTCTCATGACAAAGAATTTGGAAAGCAGCAAGAGAAAAGAGATTTATAACGTATATGGGAAGCTTGATAAGATTAAATGCTGATTTCTTATCTGAAACCATGGAGGTAAGAAGGCAGTGGTGTGACATAGTTAAGTTGCTGAAAGAAAAAAAAAAAAAAAAAAGAAAACTTCCAGCCAAGAATTCTGAGTCCAACAAAGCTGACATTCATATATGAGGGAGAGTTAAAATATTCACAGATAGACATAATTGAGAGAGTTTATCAACAAGAGTCCTGTCCTTCAAGAAATACTAAATAACAAAAATAACAGAGGAAGGGCAGAAAGTGGTCTGAGTAAGTTGATTTGGGGATCTGAAGGCAAGGATAGTACTGCACATCATCCAGGAGGGAGAGGGGCAGAGAGACAAAGAGGCCAAAATGTGGGAGAAAATATTTGGTAACCACATATCTGATAGGGAGATTTCTATCTTCCCTGTATAGAGAACTCCTATAAGTAAAAAATAAAGACAAACAGCTCACTTTAAAAAATGGGAAAAAGATTTAAACAGACATCTCTTCAAAGAAGATATACAAATGGCTAAAAAACACATGAAAAATGCTCAAAATCACTAGCTATTAGGGAAATGCAAGTCAAATAATGATGAGATACCATCTTACTGGCAGCTATCAAAAAATCAGAAAACTACAATTGATGAAGAAGATGTGAGGAATGGGAACACTCATCCACTGCTGGTGGGAATGCAGAAGGATCCAGCCATTCTGAGAGGACTATTTGGCAGTTTCTCCAAAAACTAGCTATAGATTTGCCATATGACCCAGCAGTTCCACTGCTGGGTATATACTCAGAAGATCTGAAAACAAGGACACAAACTGATACATGCACACCAATGTTCATAGCAGCACTATTCACTATTGCCAAAAGTTGGGATCAACCCAAATGCGCATCAACAGATGAATGGATAAATAAAATGTGTTATATACATACAATGGAATACTATCATCTATAAGAACAAATACAGTAAAAAAATATGTGATAACACGGATGAATCTTGAAAACCTTATGTTGAGTGAAGCAACCCAGGCATTGAAGGACAAATACTACATGACCTCAATAATATGAAATAAGTAAAACAAGCTGTCTCAGAGAGCTAGAGTCTGGATGATAAACTTAAAGGAAGTTGGGCGGTACAGAAAGGTTGCGAGCTGACACCTACATGGGTGTAATCTATGATAAGTTGGAAGTAAGTATCTGTACAGGGAAGGGATAAAATGGGAGCATAGTGATAACTTTGGGTGGGACTTTGTGGGCTTGAAGGGGGCTAGGGATTGGAGGATGGGTCAGATGACCCAAGAAATTGGGGTGAGGGTAGGGTGAACATTTGAACATAGGAGATTGTTAGGTATGTGTTTGAAATTGTAATATAGAGAAAACTCCTCAGAAAATGTAATATGAAAGGTTACCTGTTTCAGATGCTTAAGAGGGTCATCTGACACAGGGTAAGCTTCTAGGGAGTGTGTGAGTGCTCATTTTGTCATAGTGGGTTATATTATTGTGTAGAGACCCATAAAATGAGAGTTAAGTTATACTGTTATCCTGGGGAGGACTGATGTTCTCAAACAGAGGGAATTCTATGTCTCTAGAGAACTGGTGACTCCCAGTGGGTTAGAATGGTCAAATATGTCAAGTCCTCAACATTATTGCAAGTATCTCTAATATGATCCTTCAGGTAATGAAGATTAATTGTTATGGTGGACCATGAGGGGAGGGGAAAGAGATGTTGAATCGATAGAATCAGTGTAACTGTGGGGCAATAAAAGTGTTCCAAAAGATCATACAATGATGGATATAGGACATGTTAAATTACATTAAAAATGTATAAAAGTCTATATGTTAAAATGCAAACCATAACGTAAAACATAAGGTAACTGAAAATTTAGAAAACTGTAAAGTCGAAAATATAAACCATAATGTATACTCAAATGAAACCATGTTTGAAAGCTATTATTTCAATATATGTACATCAGCTGCAGCAAATATAATATGAACATGTAAAAAGATCACTTCTGGGGAAGGGACAAAGAGTTTGTTGTTGGATATGTGGGAGTAACTTATATTGTATATGTGGATTACTGTGATCTAAAATTTTGTGAAGACAAACTTAATAATTAGAAGAAGGAGGAAGAAAGTAAAGGAATTATACACTGAGGAAGAAATGGCAGGAACTGTCTTGCCACTGTCCATACAGGGCAACACCTATAGCAGTGATGAAAGGCAAAATGTCTAAAACAAACCTTTTTCATTCTTTCATTTTTTGATATGCCAATTTATATTTTCTTTACTTAATTTTTAAAAATTACTATGCATTCTCTATCTAACCTTTAAACCATCTCTGTAATCCATTTTATTTTAATGAAACCTGGCAATATATTAGGCTTCATTTTTAAGATATTTTGGACCATAGAGAGGTTCAACTATGGCAGGAGAGGAATACTGGTGTGGGGTGTTATTGACGGGGGCACATGGTTGGGAGGGAGATCTGCAGGGCACGTTATACAGGGTACATAAAAATGTTTGAATATTTACATAGTGGTTTCAGTTAAAAATGACAACTGAGAAAGTACTGAGTTCCTAGCAAGGGGAGCTCTATCACATCCCCCAATAGAACAGCAACAATTCTCCAAGTGCAATGGCAAAGACCAATAAAGATGGATGGTCCAACAATGAGCCCTTGATACCAATGGCTCTGATTATGAGCCTGTGTGCCTGAAATATGAACTAAGCCTAGAGCTGCAGGGTGCCTAAGAGTTTCCTCCTGAGAGCCTCAATGTTGCACAAATGTGGCCACTTTCTAAGCCAAACTCCCCATAGCATGGGACATGACTCCCAAGGATAAGACTCCCTGGTGCTGAAGGATTACACCAAGTACCAGCTGATGATGTAACTAGAAAAAGACCTTGAATAAAGGGGTCAACTCAGACCAGCAAAATATCTCAGCCTACATGTAATATCAGGTGTTAAAAACTGCCTTTTGACATTTGATGAAAGGGTGAAATGGAAAGGACAAATGAGTTTATATGGCTATGAGTCTCCAAAAAGGAGTCAGGAGGTCCTCAGAGGTGTAATCCTTACACATGCCTCAGCAGGGTACCAGAGACAGCCAAAGCAGATAGAAACTCAGGTTCTGGTTCTCCTGAGGGTTATGGAGGCCCACAGGTTTTATGGTCATGGCAGATGGCTCTGGAGTTCAGGGCCATGTCAGTTGGCCCTGCTTTGGAATTTGTGTTCCTTAGGGTGAGGGAGTTGGACTCAGATAGGACCTTTCTACACACGCCTCTTCTGTTATTTTTACCACACCTGTGGTTAGTGTTTGGGTTGGTGTATACTCAGGAGACCTGAATCTCTGAATTGTCCATGTTACAGCCAGGTCCTGAATCTCAGCAGACTTGCAACTCCTACCCTCTGGTTTAGTGGACTTACCCTGGCCAGCTAATGGGGAGGTGAAGATCAACCACCACATCAGGGAGCCAAGAGTGCCTACAACTGCAAGCAGGAGAATTGCATCTATAATCCATGTGGAATCTAAGCCTCCTCTTGAGGTAGAGGGGGACTGGACTTAACCATCCCAGGGTCCACAGAATGGAGGAATAGCGTATAGATTAGAGTGGACTTACTGGTGTTCTGCTGGGGAACTATTGTGATTAGTAAGGGAAGAAATTGTAATATTGGTGTGGACAAAGTGGTCACAGTAGCTGCTGAGTGTAGAAGCGATATGATGTGGGCACATTTTTAGAATTTGGAGTTCTCCTGGGTGGTGCTGCAGGGACAGATGCTGGACATTTTATGTCCTGCCATGGCCCACTGGGTGGAATGGGGGAGAGTGTAGACTAAAATTTAGACCACTGTCCATGTGGTGCAGCAGTCCTCCAGAATGTATTCACCAGGTTCATTGAATGTACCACAGTGATGGAAGAGGTTGTTGAAGTGGGAGGAGTAGGATAGGGTGGGTGGGGGGTATATGGGACCTCATATTTTTTTAATGTAACATTTAAAAGAAAATAAAGAAGAAAAATATATAAAAAAGAGGCCAAAATGAATATCATGAATTACTCACCCCTGTAACATGGAATGGTGCATATTCCCCACCCTCAAGAGAATAGCCTTGGTAAAACCCCTGTTTCAATGAAGCCAACTGAAGCAAAAAAGGAAGTCCTCTTCCCTGGAAGGAGGAAATGTTTGGGAGAGGGTGGAAAGTGGATTCTCTTCAATGAGTTTGGCCAGCTGAGCTCTCTTTTGAATCTCAGCAGTAGCCAGCCCAGCGAGTGGTGAATGAAATAGACACCTTTATGGGGAGCTGCAGAGCATTCAGGTTTGGGACTGGCACACTGCAAACTCAAGGGAGAGATGTGTAGAGGGAAGGGGAGATGGGGCAGGCAGAAAAGTGGGGAAAAAAGATGTCAGCACTAGAGTGGTTCCAGAGAGGGGGGAGGGGTAAACTCATCAGGTAGGCTGTCACACACACACACCTGCCCTGGGTGAGAGGAACTGGGTAAGTGAGGGGGTGGGTTGAGAGTTTCCTAACAGCCCAGGACAGAGGGAATCCAGGAGATACAGCTGCAAAACTGTCAGAAGTCCAGCTGACCTGAGGGAAAAGAGGGTTGGGAGGGGCAGACAAAGCCTATAGAAGCCTACCTAACCAGTTGAGTGGGTGTTGCTCAGTGGTTGAATGCCTGCTTCACATATACAAAATGCCGTTCAATCCTGGTACTTCTGAAAGAAGGGATCCAGAAAGTTGTGAGGTATCCAGCCAGCTCTTCATGACAGGGAACTTATGGACTAATATTGTTTTTTTAAGTTTTTGATTTATTAGTTTTTATTTTTATATAATTTTTTATCCTCTGAAACTGGGTACCTTACCTGCAGAGGGCAGCCTATAGGTAGATTGATGAGTATTTGCAGTCTGAGATGGCTGCTAGAGGACTGAGAGGTAAGATTGTTTTCACGGCATTTTTTTTTCCATTTTTCTTTGCCTTTTTTTTCCTATTCCATCTTTTTTCCATTTTTGTCCCTTAGAGTAAGAATATCTAAAATGATAAAAGGAGAAATTTAAAAATTCAGGGAAGCAGACTTGGTCCAGTGGATAGCGTGTCTGTCTAACGCATAGGAGGTCCGTGGTTCAAACCCCGGGACACCTTGTACTGTGTGCAGCTGGCCCATGTGCACTGCTGATGCACACAAGGAGTGCTGTGCCACACAGGGGTGTCCTCGCATAGGGGAGCCCCACGTACAAGGAGTGCACCCCGTAAGGAGAGCCACCCAGCATTAAAGAAAGTTCAGCCTGCTCAGGAATGGCACTGCACACATGGAGAGCTGACACACAAGATGATGCAACAAAAAGAAACACACATTCCCAAGCCACTGACAATAGAAGTGGACAAAGAAGAACACGTAGCAAATGGACACAGAGAGCAGACAATGGGGGTTGGGGAGGAAGGGGAGAGAAATAAATAAAAAATAAATCTTTCTAAAAAATCACATATGTCAACTTAAAAAAATGGCTAATGTAAGTACTGCCTTGTTAGTAATAACAATGCTTTTTTTCACAACAAAAGGAAATTTATTTTTTAAAATTTCTTTGTCTTTTTTTTTTAATGTTTCATCTTTATTTTTTTAATGTTTCATTAAAAAAATATAAGGTCCCCATGTACCTCTCCCACAACCCTCATCCCACTCCTCCCATAAAAACAACCTCCTCCAACATCATGGGGCATTCATTGCACTTGGTTAATACATCTCTGAGCACTGCTTCACCAAATGGTCAATGATCCACACTATAGTTACACTCTCCCCCAGTCCACCCAGTGGGTCATGGGAGGACATGCAATGTCCAGTAACTGTCCCTGCAGTACTGCCCAGGACAAATCCAAATCCTGAAAATGCCCCCACATCACATCTCTTCTTCCCACTTCCCACCCTCAGTAGCCTCTATGGCCACTTTCTCCATCTCAATGTTACATTTACTTCCATTACTAATCACAATAGTTCCAGAATAGAATATCAGTAAGTCCACTCTAATCCATACTCTATTCCTCCATTCTGTGGACCCTGGATGGTTATGTCCACTCCACCTCTGTATCCAGAGGGTCCTTAGATTCCACTTGGATGATGGATGCAATTCTCCTGTTTGCAGTTGTAGGCACTATTGGCTCACTGGAGTGAGAGTTGACCTTCTTCACCACCCTATTAGCTGGCTAGGTAAGTCCAATAAAGCAGAGGATTGGAGTTGCAAGTCTATTGAGGGTCTGGGCCTAGCTGTCACATGGAAAGTCCAGAGATTCAGGTCCCATGAGTATACATAAATCCCAGTGCCAACCACAGGTCTGGTAAAAGTGACAGGAGAGGCTTGTGAACAAAGATCACATCTGAGTCCAACTCCGTCACACTCAGGAACACAAACTCCAAAGTAGGGACAACTGACATAGCACTGAAGTCCATCTGCCATGACCATAGAACATGTGGGTCTCTGTTGCCCTTAGAAAAACCAATACCTGAGGTTATATCTACTTTAGCTGTCTCTGGGACACTGCTGAGGTGTGCATAAGGGTGACTCCTCTGATAACCTCCCAGCTCTTTTCTGGAGACTCATAGCCATATAAACTCATTTGTCCTTTCCATTTCCCCCTTTTATTCAAAGTTAAAAAGCATTTTTAACTCCAATATTACATGTAGGCTAAGATATTCTGCTGGTCTGAGTTGACCCTTTTATTCAAGGTCATTCTCCAGCCACATCATTAGCTGGTACTTGGTAGTAATCCCTCAGTGCCAGGAAGGCTCATCCCCGGGAGTCATGTCCCATGCTGGGGGGAAGACAATGCATTTACATGCTGAGTTTGGCTTTGAGCCCGGCCTCATTTTACCACCATGGAGGCTCCCAGGAGGTAACTCTTAGGCACCCTGCAGTTCTAGGCCTAGTTCTTATTTCAGGCACACAGGCTCACAAGTATAGTCATTAGTATCAAGGGCTCATTGGATCATCCTTCTTTATTGGTCTTAGCCATTGCACTCAGGGGGTTGTTGCTGTTCCATTAGGGAATGTGACAGAGCTCCCTGAGCCAGGAACTGAGCACACCCCCAGCCGTCATTCCCAACTGTAACCACTATGAAAATATCCAAACATTTTTATGCACTCCACACATATGCCCTGGAGAACTACCAAACATGCACCCCCCACCATTAACACCCCACACCAGTATTCTTCCCCCACTACCATTGAAACACTCTGTGGTCCAAAACCTCCCTGAAAAAGAAGCCAAATATATTGCCAGGTTCCATTAATAGTAAAATGGAATATAGTGATGAGTTTAAAGGTGAGATATAGAATACATACTAATTTAGAAAAATTAAAGTAAAAATAAATTGGGGTATCAAAAATTTTAAAATGAAAAAGCTTTGTTTTTGATGTTTTGCCTTCCATCACTGCAATAAGTGTTCCCCTGTATTCACAGTGGCAAGGCCACTTCTTCCATCTCTTCCTTGGTGTCTCTGTCCTTTCTTTTTCTTTTTCTTTTTTTTCTAATTATTAAGCTTGTCTTCACAAAAGTTTTAGAAAACAGTAACTCATATACAATATTCAGTATTCCCACATATTCAACATCAGATACTTTTTCACTTCCCCAGAAATAATCTTTTTACATTTTCATACTATATTTACTGCAACTGATGTACAGATATTGAGACAATATCTTTCAAACAAGGTTACACTCGGGTTTACATTGTGGTTTATATTTTAGACTATACAATTTTCTAAATATTTAGTTATCTAATGTTTTACATTATAATTTACATTTTAGCCTATAGGCCCCTATACATTTTTGGTGTAATTTAACATGTCCTATATCCATTCTTGCATAATCTTGTGGAACACTTCCATTGCCCCACAGTTACAGTGATTCCATCTATTCAATACTCTTTCCCCCTCCCCTCAGGGCCCACAGATACAATCACACTTCATTGCTTGAAGGGCCATGTTCAGAGATACTTGCAAGAATTTTGAGGGCTTGACATGATCAACTGCCCTAATGCATTGGGAGCCACCATTTCTCTTGAGAGATACAATTCCCTCTCCTTGAGAATATCAGTCTTCCCCAGGATGTGGGTATACCTTCATTCTCATTGTATGGATCTCCATCCAATGATATAACCCACTATGACAAAATGAGCACTCACACACTCCCTAGAAGTCTGACCTGTGTCAGATTCTCCCCTTTAAGCATCTTAAACAAGTACCCTTCCTTACTATATTTTTTAAAAAGTTTTCTCAACATTATACTCTCAAGCACATACCTTACAATCTCCTATGTTCGTATGTTCCCCCCCCCAATATCTTGGGTCATATTACCCATTCTCCCATCCCTATCCCCCCTGAAACCCACAAATTCCCACCCAAAGATATCCCTATGCCCCTATTTTATCCCTTCCTTGTACAAATACTTACCTCCAGCTTATCATAGATTTCACCCAGGTAGGTGTCAGCTCACAACCTTCCTCTAAACCCCAAATTCCTTTAAGCCTATCATCCAGTCTCTAGCTCTCTGAGGCAGCTTGGTTTACTTATTTCATATCATTTAGGTCATGCAGCATTTGTCCTTCCATGCCTGGGTTGCTTCACTCAACATAAGGTTCTCAAGATTCATCCACGTTATCACATGTGTTTGTAGTGTATTCATTCTTAAAGCTGAGTAGTATTCCATTGTATGTATATACCACATTTTATTGATCCATTCATCTGTTGATGGACATTTTGGTGGACTCCAGCTTTTGGCAATAGTGAACAATGCTGCTATGAACTTTGGTGTGCACATATCAGTTGTGTCCTTGTTTTCCATTCTACTGGGTAAATACCCAACAGTTAAATTGCTGTGTCATATGGCAAATTTATAGTTAGTTTTTTGAGAAACTGCCATACTGTCCTCCAGAATGGCTGGAACCTTCTGCACTCCCACCAGCAGTGGATGAGTGTTCCCATTCCTCCACATCCTCTCCAGCACTTCTAGTCTTTTGTTTTATTCATAGCTGCCAATCTTATGGGAGTAAGATGGTATCTCATTGTAGTTTTGATTTGCATTACCCTAATAGCTAGAGATTTGGAGCTTTTTCAACTATCCATTTGATTTCAGATGTGCTGTCTTTCACATCACTAATTCTTTCCTCTGCCTCTTCAAATCTGCTGTTATTTGCTGAGAATGTATTTTTTATTTCTTGACTTGTGCTATTGATTCCCATCGTATCTGTGATCTTTTTGCACATGATCACAATTTCTTCTGTATGCTCTCCAGGTGTTTTCTTAATATGCTTTATCTCTTCCTTCACGTCATTGAATTGGCCCATGATATATGTTTTGAGAGCTTTAATTACCTGTTCGATGTTCCACTTCTCTTCCTGGTTTTTAGTTTGTTCATTTTATTGGGTCATGTTTTCCTGATTATTGGTATGGTCTGTATTTTGTTGCTGTCTGTACATTTTATCTTGTTGGGTTTATTCTGTAGATTATCTTCTTATTCTAGCCTTGTGGTTTAATTAGTTGTTTTTGTGTGCATGTTATGTCTTCTCTTTGTCACTTTTTTCTTCTTATTCTATTTCCTTGTTGTTGGATAAGTTCCCTCAAAGGAGTTTCCTCAAAGGAAAATATTAGGACCAGAGAAAGCAAAAAGGTTAAGAAAAGAAAAATATAATATTAGTATTGATAGTAAGTGTAAGCAAAAGAACCTTGTGAGATTTAGGAGAATGTATATCGAACTCATGGAAGCTGTCTGTAGTTATAACCATAAAAAAGTGGAGTACCGATAATGAGCTATTAAACTGAACATGGGGAGGAATATACTATGAATTAAAAGGTCAGTGTGGTCAGGGAGAGGGAAAAAGAAAAGAGAGGACAATAGCATAGAGAGTGAATAAATGATAGAAAACAGATTAGAGGTGTTAAAGATAAAAGTCAGAAATATTGGGGGTTAAACAGAGAGGTGGAATGTAAGAGAAACAAGAAATGATAGAGGAGAGAATGATGTAAAGGAAAGGGGATAGCATTGGTAGCCAAAGTCAGTACACACAGGAAAGAGAAAATTGAGGATGAGGAAGCAAATCAAATAAGAAATGTGGCCTGAGGCACTAATATAAAAAATGGAAAAGGGGGGGAGAAAGAAGGAGAGAAAAGAAAAGGAGAGAGAGGGGAGAAAAAAGAAAAAAGGGTGGTGGGAGGGATAAAGAGGAACAAAAAACAAGAAAACAGACCAACAGAAAAGACCAGACAAGCTCCAGGCAAAAAATTCTTTTTGCAATTGAATAAACTGCTTAGGAGTCTGACCTTCCCTCTTTCGCCTTTCCTCACTTCCTTCTCTCCCAGGGCAGCAGGAAGGCTGCATGAGGGCTCCTGTAGGAAATTCAAATGGATCCCTGGTGTACCAACTCACCTGAGAAAATAATGACTCTTAATATCTTGAGAAAGCACACACCCCTTGCCAGGAACCCTAAATACGCTATTGGAAGCCTGTAAAGCATGTCCTACTGTCCCTCTCCCTTAGGTGTGCTACAAGGGGGCTGGTTAATTTTCTGACTCCACCTTCTCCCAGACCAAGTTTCTTATCCCAGGTCATTTAGGTAAATTGGGCTCTCTCACCAGATTTGCCTCTTCTCTATTCCTAGGCTCTCCCCAAGTCAGCTAATATCTCCTCCAAATGCGATAAAAAGGGGGGGTCCAGAAAATTGAACCTGCACTCCTTGGCCCCTCTGCACCTCCCACCTAAACTCTTCTACTTCTGGAGTTAGTCGGGAGTGGTAGGGGAATGCCGGATTTCCGGGGGTGCTGGGCTCTGGAAACAGTGGCTCAGGAGAATGTGGACTTGGGGTATTTAGCATAGGTTGCAGGGATTCAGGGGACACAGGCTTGGAGTTCATGCATGTGGGGGACACGGGGCTTGGAAACTGTGCCCCACAACTGGCAGTTCTCAGTGAATGCCACAGCTCTTAGCCCAATAGAGGAGGGATTTACCTTGCACAACATCCACATTCAGTGTTAGAAACCCACAGTTCCACCTTGAGCAAACACCAAATCTGCTGCAGTCTCTCCAGATCGATGTCCAGACACCTCCTGCCCTGCAGGTTGCTGAAACAGCCTGCTCCAGTTGGACTCCATCACCACACAGCCGGTCTTTTGTAAGAGAGATGATGATGGTGTATTTACTCAGATGCCATCTTGCTCTGCCTCAACATTGAATGTTAATGAATTAAACTCTCCAAACAAAGGATGCTTGTTGGAAGAATGAATGAGGAAATATGAACCATCTATATGCTTTCTACAAGAAACTCACCTTAAATCCTGAGACACAAAAATGTTGCAAGTGAGAGGTTGGAAAATGATTTTACATGCAAACAACAACAGCAACAAAAGGGCAGGAGTACCTATATTAATATTGGACAAAATAGACTTTAAATGCAAAACTATTGGAAGACACAAAGAAAGACACTATATATTAATAAAAGCAATAATCAATCAAGGATAAAGAACTATCACAAACATTTATGCATTTGGTGTTGGAGAGGATGTGGAGGAAAGGGAATCCTCATCCACTTCTAGTGGGAATGTAGAATGGTGCAGCCATTGTGGGAGATGGATTGGCAGTTCCTCAGGAAGCTAACTACAGAATTGCTTTATGATCCAGCAATCAAATTGCTAGGTATATGCCCAGAAGAATTGAAAACAGGGACACAAACAGATATATGTACATCAACTATTATATTGAGGGCATATGTCAAGCCCTCAATATTAATGCACATAACTTTGAACATTGTTCTTCAAAAATTGAAACTTAGTAGTCATTGCCATATGTTCCAAGAGGAGAGGGAGGGAAGAATGTGTGGAACATAGGACATTTTGGGGGCATTGAAATTGTTCTACATGATCTTGCATTTACAGACAGGGCCATTGTACATTTTTTCCAAGCCTATAAAAGTGTAGGGTGCAAAATATAAACCATAATGTAACCATTTACAATGGCAAGTAGCAATGCTTCAATATTTGTATATCAATTGTAACAAATGTCCAATCCACCTATCCTCAGGATGGAGGAATAAAATATGGATTAGGGTGGACTTACTGGTATTCTACTACAGAATTATTGTGACTCTATTAATGGAATAAACTGTATCATTGATGTGGAGACAGTGACCACAGGAATTGGTGAATGCAGAAGAGGGAAGAAGAGTTGTGATATGGGGGCATTTTCAGAACTTGGAGTTGTCCTAAATGATACTGCAGGGACAGATGTAGGACATTATATATCCTGCCATAACCCATTGAACGGACTGGGAGAGAGTGTGAACTACAATGTAAACTATAATCCATGCTGTGCAGCAGTGCTCCAAAATGTACTAATCAAATGCAATGAATGTGCCACACTGAAGAAAGAGGTTGTTGATGTGGGAGGAATGGAGGGTGTGGGGAGTGGGGTATATAGGAAGCTCTTGTATTTTTTAATGTAATATTTTGTGTGATCTATTTATCTTTTTAAAAAAGATAATAAAAGATATATTTTTTTAAATTTAACAAATGTACCATACTCATGTAGGATGTTATTGGTAGGAGAATATGTGGGAAGGATATATGGGAATCCCCTGTATTTTTTATGTGAATTTTCTGTAATCCAAAACTTCTTGGATAATAACAAGAAAAAATAAGATATTGGGGAAACATACAAAACAAATTGTCAATATACATAAACAGCTCTTGATGAAAGTCACAATGCAAAAAAAAGCATTTATTTAATTTTTATTTTATTTGTATTATTTTTGATTAGTTTTTTAAGAGGTTTTGGATTGCAGAAGGGTGGCAACTATGGCAGGGAAGGCTAACTGGTGTATGGTATCTATAGTGGGTGAATATGTGGGAAAGGGTGCATTTGGGACACGCATCTATAGAGTATGAATGTGTTTATGTGCTCATGGGGGTTGTCTCAGTGGGTTGAGACCCACAAAATAACTGGAAGAATATTGAATTCCCATCCTGGGGAGTCCTGCTACATTTCCTAATTGAGTTTTTTTTTTTTCCTATCTGGTTGCATCATCATCTTTTTGGTGTGTTGCTTCACCATGTGGAGAGTTGTGCCTCTCTGTCCAGGACTAGAATGATATTTTTCTTTTTTTTTTTTTTAACCAGGAGGTCCTGGGGATCAATATGGGTCCTCCATATGATAAATGGGAGTTCAATTGCTTAAGCCACAGCTGCTTCCCTCTAGTTGAGTTTTAACAATCTAAAGTTCATGAGCAGTGCCTAGCAAAGGATCACAGACCAATATGCCAGGCCCTTGACACTGATGACTATTTTTATGAACCTTGTTCTTGTGAAATTGAAATTTATCCTAGTAATATATACAGCCTAAGAATTGCCTCCTGAAAGTCTGCTTGTTGCTCAAATGTGGCCTCTCTTTAAGCCAAACTCAGCATCTAAACTCATTACTTTCCCCTGGCATGTGGTAAGACTCCCATGGATTAGAATCCCTGCCACTGAGGGATTATTCCCAAGTGCCAACTTCATTCAAATACCAAAGGGGTCCAGAATGACTAAGAACATATTGAAAAAGAAAAGTGAAATTGGAAAAATAGCACTACCTGAACTTAAACCATACTACAAAGCTATAGTGGTAAAAAATATAAATTCTGCTCTTATGCAAAATAATGGCATTGTCAGAGGCTTGGTGTACTGTTGGACAAATGATTATTAATCATGCAAATAAACCATTTGATTTTCCAAATAAAACTGCATGATATTGGCACAAGGATAGACATACTGACTAAAGGATCTGAATTGGGAGTTCTGATGTAGATCCATGTACACACAGCCAACTGATATTTAATAAGTCCATCAAGCCCATACAACTAGGACAGAATAGCCCCTTCAATATATAGTGTTAGGAGAACTGGATATCCATATCCAAAAGAACAAGATAGGAGCATAATCTCATACCCTATACAAAACTTAACTCTAGATGGATCAGCAGCCTAAATATAAGAGCCAAGGCAATAAAGGTCCTAGAAGATAGTGTGGGGAAGCATGTATGAGATCTTGTAATAGAAAATCATTTAATAAATTTACACCCGAGTATGAGCAACAAAAGAAAAAAAAGATAAATGGGAACTCCTCAAAATTAAAAACTTGAAAATGCAGCCTACTCAATGGAAGAAAATAATTGGGAATCACTTAACCCTTAAGGGTTTAAAATCTAGCATGTATAAAGAAACCCTACATCTTGAAAATAAAAAGACAAGCGATCCATTTAAAAAAAGGTAAGAGGACAGAACCAGCAAGATGGCAGCAGAGTAAGGAGTTTTTAGAGTCAGATCCTGTTACAGGACAGTTAGCAAACACCCAGAGCTCTCTGGAGGTAGCTGAAGCACCTCCTTGGGGGCTCCAGAAGACCAGAAGAGCATCCTGTAAGATACTTGAAGGAGTGGAAGGGGCTTGCCCATCTGCATAGCAGACCCATGAGTAGAGTGCTCCATGCTGTGGAGGCCGGTGCCCATCCTCCACTGGAGGCACAGCCATCTCAGGAGCTGTTCCAAGGCAGGAGTTGAAAGCTCCACTCCCCCAAAATGGGGGAGGAAGAGACAGTTGGGCACCAATTTCAGCTAACAATGAGTAAATTCAGTGGGCTACAATATAATCCTGAGAACAGCTAAAGTTTGAGCCTGTCCAAGTCAGAAAGAGACTGGGAGATGCCACTAATGCTGTGCCTGGCACAAGGGGAAGTGCGGTGGACTGAAAATCACAGTGCTGGTGGGAACCAGTTTCTTTCCATCCAGATCAGGTTGCTGCTCTAGCCTAGACCCCAGTGCCATCTCCAGCAGGGAGGAAGCTGTGGGGACCTGTGCCAGTCTCTCTGGGAAATTACCAGCCAAGTCGCAGAAGCCAATGATTGTCCTACTCTGGCAGCACGAGCCACCCCAGGAGCTATTCTGTGGCTGGAATTGGAAGCTCCAATTCCCAGGAACAGGGGAGGAGGAGACAGTTGACTGTTGATTTCACCTACTGATTGGTAGACCTGGCTAGCTAAGATATAACCCTGTGAACAGCTGGGGTGTGAACCAGCCCAAGTCAGAAAGAGGCCAGTAGCCACCATTCTGACTCTGCCCTCAGTCACAGAGGAAGCTGGGCTGACTGAAACTCAATGTCTTATATAAGGAACCAGATTCTTTCACACAGACCAGCCTGCAGCCTGCCTAGGCTTTGGCCTCACCTCTGGCAGGGAAGAGGCAGAGGAGTCCTGCACAGCCTATACACGTAACAGCAGGTAACTGACTGGCATAGACTGAAAATCAGAAGTGTACCAGGGCAACTGTGGTCATCTTGGACCCGCACTGGGTAGATTGCTGCCCACACCTGCAGCTCCATCCCTGCCCCAGGTAGGGGAGAAAGGGATGTGAAGCTCCATCAGTCTCTCTGGGCAACTACAGTCTAGGCCTGCACTTGGATTATTCCACATAGCTGTGACTCTGTCCCTACTCCAGGCAAAGGAGAAAATTGGAAGAAACTTCATTGGTCCCTGATGCAATGAGGGCAGTTTGAGCCTCCACAGCTTACACCATCAACTACATGCTTGGTTCCTACTGCACAACCAGCAAGGGAAAAAGGATAGGAAACCCTAAACTGAAGAGAAAAACTGCAGCCAGAAAAAATACTCTTGTAAGTCATATGTGAAGAAACCAATCAAAAATAACAATCCACACCAAGAAACAGGGAGCTATGGCCCAGTTAAAGGAACAAGATAAGCTCCAGATGACATAAAGGAGTTGAGACAACTAATCACAGGTGTTCAAACAAATCTCCTTAATAAAGTCAATGAGATGGCTAAATAGATTAAGGGTATTAAGAAGACATTGCATGAGCACAAAGAAGAATTTGAAAGCATACATAGAAAAATGGAAGATCTTATGGGAATGAAAGGTGCAATAAATGAAATTTAAAAAACATTGGAATCATATAATAGCAGATTTGAGGAGGCAGAAGAAAGGATTCATGAGCTGGAAGAAATGGAAAGTGAACATACAAAAGAACAGATGAAGGAAAGAATGGAAAAAATTGAACAAGGTCTCAGGGAACTAAATGGCAGCAAAAGGCATGCAATCTTATATCCAGTGAGACAGTCTTTCAAAAATGAGGGTGAGATTAGAGTATTCACAGATAAAAAGAAATGGAGAGATTTTCTAAGCAAGAAAACAGATTTTCAGGAAATACTGAAGTGTGTGCTAGAGGCTGAAAAGAAAAAACAGGAGAGAGAGGCCTGGAAGAGAGCCTAGAAGTGAAGAGTTTATCAGTGAAAGTAATTAAAAGTGCAAAAGTATGGTGAAAATAAAATATGACAGACAAAACTCAAATAGTCAGGAATAAACTTAACCAATGATATAAAGCACTTGTATTCAGAAAACTGCAACTCAATGTTATAAAAAATCAAAAAAGTCCTAAATAACTGGAAGAACATTCCATGCTCATGGATTAGAAGATTAAATATCATTAGGATGTCAATTCTACTCAAATCGATATACAGATTGAATGCAACCCCAGTTAAAAGTCCACCACCATTTAAAAAAATGAAAACATAACCATCAAATTTATTTGGAAGGGTAAAGGAGTCCTGAACAGCCAGAAATATCATAAAAAAGAAAAGTGAACCCTCATCTCCAGACTTTAAATCATAATACCTATCTATAGTGGTAAAAACAGCATTGTACTGGCATAAAGACAGACACAATAGACCAATGGAAACAAATTTTTTATTCAGAAACAGACCCTCACAGGTATGGTCAAGTGAGTTTTGACTAGCCTGTCAAACTCACAGTTTGGGCAGAAAATCCATTCAACAAATGTTGCTGAAAAAAATTGGACATCCATAGCTGAAAGAAGAAAAGAGGACCCCTATCTCACACCTTATCCAAAAATTAACTCAAAATGGATGAAAAACCTAAAAATACAACAAGCATCATAAACTTATAGAAGAAATTATAGGAAAATATCTCCAAGACCTGGTGGTAGGTAGTGGATTCATAAAGGAGATAGGACTGAGTGGACTACTGATTTTTAATGTACATAGAAGATTTAAATAGCTTTACTGTACAAGTGTGGAAATATATAGAGTGGATGGTAACACACAGTAAGTAACAGCTAGTTGATAAGTGGGGATGTGACTGAAAATGGTAGTCTAGGTATGTAAATGCTAATTGGCAGAATGCTAAAGAATAATCTAGGAACTGAATAGCACAGTAAACCAAGAGGTGGGTGAGAATTGTAGTTGTTGATACAGATGCAAAAGTGTACTTTGTGAGCTAGAGCAAATGTGTATCACTACTGCATGGTGTTGGGAAGGTGGAGACGCATGGGAAAAATACAGCTGAGTGATCTATGGACTGTGGTTAGTAGTGATAATATATTATTTTTGCATCTATACAAAAGATGTACTGTGTTGGTAATGAGGCAATATGGAAGATATGAGACAAATGTACGCTAGGGACATGGTAACAAACAGATGATATTATCTTATCTGTAGCAAATATTCCACCACAGAGCAGTGTGTTGATGGAGGGATGTTGTTCGGGAATTCTGTACATGTGCATGATTGTTTTATGTTTACAACTTCTGTCATAAAAATGTGTATTTAAATAATAATAATAGGGTGTGTTAGGGGAAAACACAGCAAATGTAAGATAAGGACTATTATTAGTAGTAAGATTTTGACAATATTCCATAATTTGTAACAAATATCTCAGGACAATGCAAGGTATTGGTGGAGGGTTGATGTATGGGACCCCTGTATGATATTATGCTTGTTTGCTTTGTAAGTTTGCAACTTTTACTATACACTTAATTGTTTATGTATGTTCATATATAAATAATACAAAGATAATAATAGGATTGGTTAGGGGGAAAATACTTTGTTTAGTAGTAATATTTGACAATGCTCTTTAATCATTAGTTATAAAGGTTTAAGAACAATGCAAGTTATTGGTGGTAGGGTGATATGTTATATATGTTTGTTTGATGTTATATATGTTTGTTTTGTAAGTTCACAACTATTATACACTTATTGTTTATGTATGTTTATGTATGAGTGACATATTTCAATAAATTATTTTAAAAATTATAATAAAAATATGGGTAAGATATTTGAATAGACATTTTTCCAACAAGGAAAGACAATTTGGAACAAAAGATGTGCAACGACGCTAGCTATTAGGGAAACGCAAATCAAAACTACAATGATAAAAGCCAGAAATCAGTAAAGGAAAGCCCAGGGAAGAAAATATACAGAGAATTCCCAAAATATTGTTGAAAGCTAGTACATCCAAAACACTAGCCACAGCAGGAGATGGCCAGCATGCTGCCATTCAGACATGTGGTGAGAAAATCACAGGTTGGGAAACTTACCACCACATCTTGGCTGTCCCACCCCCAGAGCCAGCTTATCACTAGGATAGGCAAAAAGCGTTTTGAGTAAAAGTTTCACCTTAGTATAAAAATCATACAGCTGTTTTGATAAGAGCAAAATGATCAAGACCATGTTTTCTGAGGTAGCCAAGGGGTCAGAAGGCCATGGGATAGGCCTTATCTTTCCTAATTGATGGCAAGGCATACACAGAAGCTGAGGCATATTTAGGTTCAAAGAGTTTATAATGATCATTTACAAAAAAAAATGCTAATCTATACATTTCAGGTGAGCTAAAAATATTTCATATGCCAATTATATGTCAATGATAGCCTTTATTTTTCTAAGTTTTATTTATTTATTTCTCTCCCCTCCCCCCAGTTATCTGCTCTCTGTGTCCATTCACTGTGTTCTGTGACCGCTTCTATCCTTATCAGCAGCACCAGGAATCTGTGTTTCTTTTTTGTTGCATCATCTTGTTGTGTCAGCTCTCCATGTGTGTGGCACCACTCTTGGGCAGGCTGCACTTTCTTTCACGCTAGGTGGCTCTACTTACTGGGTGCGCTCCTTGTACGTGGGGCTCCCCTACACAGGGGACACCCTTGCTTGGCATGGCACTCCTTGTGTGCATCAGCACTGTGTGTGGGCCAGCTCTACGCAGGTCAAGGAGGCCCAGGGTTTGAACCATGGACTTCCCATGTGGTAGGCGGATGCCCTATCTATTGGACCAAGCCTGCTTCCCCAATCATAGCCTTTAACCTAAAAACCTCCTCAACTTTGGTGCTTGAGTGTGGCTTGTTGGTGCTGATGGTCCTGGGTGGCACTCACAGGTGGGTTTCAGTGCAGGCACAGCAGGAGCTGCTTGTTGGCTCTTGGAGAAGGCACTTCCCAGAGAGGGGACATAGGCTGGGTACTGGCCCACAAAGCACACCTGGGGCTATTTGTGTGGTATTATTTTATCTCCTTCTCTGCCTCCCCTTCAGCATTACTGGCTCTGGAAAGGGTTTCTAAGCATGCTTCTTGTAGGCTTTGCCCCCAGGCCATGCTCAGAGCAGCATAACCATCCATCTGGTGTGGAATTGAAGGCTGTCCCATCTTGGTGTTCCTTACAAAAAGAATTGGGACAAAAGTGGCAAAAGGAAGTAGAAGGCTTGCCACACATGTCACAATGATACCAGGAATGCTCCCACTTCCCAAAAGGAAACTTGAGAAGCCTAGGGCATGAGAGGTAGTAGGCCTTGGTGTAGAAATTGTGGTCACACAGGAAAGCTGGCCCCTGTTGCTTCAGTGGAAATGTGTGACCTCTGACGGCTTTTTCTGTTGTGGGAAAACAGGAAGGAACATGGTTTGAAGTTGAAACATTTCCATAACACAGACAAAAAGTGTGGGCTTAGGAACACTGGACCTTGACTAGATGGAATACCATCTGGTCAGCATAAAAGAAAAATGTTTGCAAGAGGAGGCATTTGAACTTTCTATGACCTGTACCTTATTATTGTAAATGTTGCACCTGACACTTACTACAGTAAATAATAAACAGCTGCTTGTTAGTTCCTAAATAAATACAATGTGGAAACTAGGGTTGAGGCTCTCAGTTTCAGAAGCTATGAGTCCCCTGGTCCCATCTTTACTTCCTCTCATGTGTCTTTCTTTCTGTCCTTTTATTTCTTCAGTTCTGCATCACCTTCCCTTTGTGCAAATCCATTGCTGAGCTGGTCTCAGCATTTTTCCCTTTGCCTCTCATTCTGTGGCCCCTAGGTTTTTTCTTGGTCTTTCTGCCTTATTCCTCGGGGGAAAAAAAGGAGCTTGAGACTCTGGCTGTTACTTTCAAAATATTTTTGCTAAACTAATTTCACAAATTGCCACCAACTTAAATATGTATTTCCCAATGTGGTACTGAGTGTTCACAGCAGACGAGTGACCTGTTCAGAATAAATGAAGCCCTCACCTAGGGAAGAGGACATGGCAGATGGCAGGGCATCTGCTGGGGTCCCTCAGGTACCCTATGTCCTGGTGTGTCTTCTGGATCAGCAGCTGGACCACCCATGGGGGCCTCTCCAGGGACCCAGAAGAGCAGCAGACTTGGATTTCTGAAAACCTGCTTTCCAGGTCCAAGGAGGGGCATAGAATTTATAACTGTTGACACCTGTATCTGTTTATCCTTCCTCAGACTGTGGTGTCTACTCACAGAAAGTCTAAACTGACGTCCAAACATAGTCAGCTGACTGCCCAGCCTGCTATGCATGTGTGGCTTGCTGGTTCCATTTCCATGTATGATTTCAATTATCTTTAATTATAACAAGGTCCAGCCCCACAAAGGAAGAAATTCCTGAGAAGTAGTAAGTTTTCTGTGGAAGATGATTCCTTTCTGGGGCACCCGCTGAAACAGGGATCCTGTCCCCAGGGCAGAGGTTGACAAGGAAGAAAATGGCAATTGAGCATGGGCTGGAAGGAGGAACACATCTGCCTTTTCTTCTCAAGTAACCCGATCACATTCATGGTGCCAAGATGCAGGGAAAGTCACAATTACAATAACAGCTACTGACCTCCACCATTTCTTTCAATCTCTCTCTCTCTCTCTCTCTCTCTCTCTCTCTCTCTCTCTCTCTCTCTCTCTCTCTCTCTCTCTCTCTCTCTCCTTTCTCTCTGTCTTATAAAACTGTAGCATCTGTTTCAATCTCAAGACCTTTTTCCCCCATGCCCATGGGGAAGATTCTGCCTTCTGCACCTCTGACCCCTCTCTTAGTCATGGTGCTGAGATAACTATACACAGGACTAAAAAACAAAAACAAAAAACAGAAGAACTTTTTAATGCCAATTGATGACTTGTAAGCATTCATGCAAGCCAGCCCATGGAATGCACTTCCTGGGAAAGGCAGGGTCTCTGAGTGTTTCTCCTATTAGAACTCTGACCCCTCTCCAGCTTTCTTGGGACCATGGAAGATTTATACTCATTGTACCTCAAAACAGAGAGGATGTTACAAGATAGAAAGCCAGCCAGTATTCACATGTTCCTGCAGTACAGCCCCCCAGGCAGGTGCAGCTGGGGACTCATTTGTCCAAAAGACCCTTCATACCGGCTATGGGAATTCTGCTTTAAGTAAAACCTCAGGATTGGTTTTGCAATGCATTTTTGGGAAAGTAGATTAACTTATTTTTGTACTCGAAAGTAGTAAAATCTTGTCACTTTTGACTCACATTGACCATATTTCTTAATCATTCTGTGATCATGATCTTTCTGAAGGAAATACTACAAAAGTTATTTCAAATATGACTCCCCTCTTTCCCCAAACTACTAAACTAATGAGAAAATAACATTATCTTTGAAAATCATTAGAAGAGTTTATACAAATTGAATGAAAATGTTGTTTGGGTGTCACAGCATGAGCTGGGATTTCCCTACCCTCCCAAGGATGATGGTCTGCAAACAGACAGACCCGTCCTGACAGCCTTGTGGTCCAGGAGTTTTGTGAGACTTTCCTTTTGATGATCCAGTGATTTTATAAATGCTGGCATCAATCACTTTTCATTAATGTGAAGCAAAAGAGAACACAAAAGGAAAAGAATCAACCCCAGAATCTGTGTCAGATCTTCTATGGTAAGTCCTGTCATCATCTCACATGTGGAAATTTTATAAAAATTCACCCTGCCCATATATCCACAGAGAATCCTGATTCTGTAGTCCTAAGATATCCTGACTGGGATGGGGTACAGAACAGCCTTTGTGTGCATGAGGTGACCTGCCCCAATGCCACCCCCAGCCAGTGCACCCAATCCATGGTCATCTGGGTTCCACACACACTCAAATCTGTACCTCTGATTCTTTCAAAGTACTTATCTTGATATATAAACTGTAATGTGTATAGTACCCATCTTACAGAACTATCTTATTTTCAGAAATTAAAGGCAAGACAATTTTAATTAAAGCTAACTCAAAAAACAAAACAAAACCTAAAATGAGATATCATATTACACCTATCATACTGGCTGCTATTAAAAAAAATGGAAAACTGCAGTTGTTGGAGAGGATGTGGAGGAATCAGAATACTCATCCAGTGCTGATGGTAATGTAGAATGATGCAACCATTGTGGAAGATGGTTTAGGGGGTCCTCAGCAAGCTAATTATAAAATTGCCATATGATCCTGCAAATCCCATTATGCTATGAGGTATATAACCAGAAGCATTGAAAACAGGAATGATAACAAATATATGTACACCAATATTCATAATGGCATTATTCACTGTTGCCAAAGATTCAGGCAATTTGGTGTATACATACAATGGAATATTACACAGCTATAAGAAGGAATGAAGTATTGATACATGCAACAATTTGGTTGAATCTTGAAGACTTTATGTTGGATGAAATAAGCCATCAGTCACTAAAGGACAAATATTGCATGATCTCACAGATATGACCTAAGACTATTAAGCAGATTTACAGAGCTAGTCTAGAAGATAGATTACTAGGAGATAGAAAGGGAGAAGAGATTGTTGAGCCAATGCTCAATCTGGGCAGTACTTATGATAAAGTGAAAGAGAAAGGTTTTGTGATATATGGTGGTGATGGTGGTGCAGGGATGTGAGTGAGATTGATGGTGCAGGCATGTGAGGGTGAACAGGATTAGGGGAGTTGGAGTGGATGATCCATGGAACTGAGGGGAGGACTGAAGGAACAGATGAACTCTAGGGATTTGTGGGTCTGTATTTGAAACTACAATGGTGGGAATGTTTTCCTTTGGCAGATACGGCAGGAGAGGATTAGTGGTACAGGATGTGGGTGGTGGGGAAATATGTTGGAAACGGCACATCTGGGCCAGGTTTCTATGGAATATGAATGTGTTCATCTTGGCATAGGATATTATCCCAGTGGGTGGAGAATCACACAATTATCAAGAACATATTAAACTCCATCCTGGGGAGTTCTGCTATAATATATAGAGGGGCAAGAACATCTTCAGTATATAGGCAGTGCCTAATAAAAATAAAAATAAAGACCAGTATGTCAAGCCCTCAATACTTACACATGTAACTATGAACTTTATTCTTCAAAAATTGAAACTTAGTGGTTGCCATAGGTTCCAAGGGGAAGGGGAGGAAAGAATGGATGAAACATGGGGCATCTATGGGGCACTGGAGATATTCTGCATGATCTTGCATTGACATATAAAGAGCCTTGTACATTTTGTCCATATATAAATATCTATGGAGCAAAAGGTAAACCATAATGTGAACTACTGACCATAGTTAGTAGCAAAGCTCTCAATATTTCTTTATAGACTGTAACAAATGTACCATACTCATGTAGGATGTTATTGGTAGGAGAGGATGTAGAGGAGGAGAAAGTGGGTGTATGGAATATCCTGTAATTCCTACGTGACTTTTTTGTATCCTAAAGATTCTCAGAAAATAAAGTGAAAAAATACACTGGGGAAAATACAGAGTAAATTTTTAACATATATAAAAGATAATATATCTTATGCAACCAATGTTTATAGTGGCATTATTCAGTACTGTATATTTGCTGTGGGAAATCTTTCAGTCTTTACCACTGAGTACAATATTTGCTGTGTGTTTTTCATATATACCACTTATCATGTAGAGTAGTTTTGTTTTATCCCTATCTTACAGGTATATTTATCAAAAGAGAATGCTGTATTTTGTCAAATGTCCTTTCTCTATCAATTGAGACTACTATGTGTTTTCTCTTCTTTGATTGGTTACTGTAAAGTATTACAGAAATCCATTTTCTTGTGTTGAACCACCCTTGAATGCTTAGGATAATACGAAGTTGATAGTGATATATAATTATTTTAATGTGCTTTTGGATTTGGTTAGCCAGTATTGTGTTGAGGATTTTTGCATTTATGTTCAATAGATAATTTTTTCTGGGATTTTCTTTTTTCATAGCATCCTTATCTGATTTTTGTATTAGGGTGATGGCTTCATAGAATTAGCTTTGTACCATTGCTTCCTGTTCAATTTCTTGCAAAGAGTTTGAGCAAGATTCACACTAAATCGTCTTTGAATGATTGGTAGAATTCACCAAGAATTTAGTTCTGTGTTTTTCATTTCTGGGAGATTGCTAAAGAGTGTTTCAATCTCTTTACCTGTGATTGATTTGTTGAGGTATCTTACTTTTTCTAGGTTCAGTGTAGGTTGTTTCTGTGTTTCTAGGAATTTGTTCATTCCCTTTTAATTGTCTAGTTGGTTGGTGTGCAGTTGTTCATAGTAGCCTCTTAATATCTTTGCCAGATCAGTGGTAATGACCCCCTCTCATTTCTGATTTTTTAAAATTTGTACCCTCTCTTTTCCTGTCAGTTAAGCTAAAGTTATGTCAATTTTTTTGATCTTCTCAAATAACCAAATTTTGGTTGTCCATTCTTTCTGTTATTTGTTTCTCAATTTATTTCTGCTCTAATATTTGTTATATCTTTCTACTGCCTGCTTTTGGAATAGTTCACCTTTATTTTTCTAGTTCCTCCAGGTGTGCATTTGTAATGTAAGCATGGAGACTATTTATTTCCCTCTCAGGACTACCTTTACTGAATCCCACAGGTATTGATATGTTGTGTTCTCATTTTAACTGAAATCAAGAAGAATGAACTTCAATTTGGGGTTCTTACCAGTGTGCCCCAAAATCCATGAGGCAAACCTGAAGGGAGAAATAGATGAGGTAAACCTGAAGGGAGAAATAGATACCTTGAAAATAATAGTTGAAAATTTCAAAACAGCAGTCTCATTACTGACTAGAAAACTGGACAGAAGATCAATAAAAAATAGAAAACTTGAAATATATAATATATATAACTTGAATAATATAATAAATGGACTAGATCTAACAGACATATATAGAATATTTCATGCCAAAACAACAGGATATACATTTTTCTAAAGTGCTCATAGATTTTTCTTCAGGTTAAAGTATGTGTTGGGTCACAAAATATATCTTAATAAATTTTAAATGATTGAAATTATTAGAAGCACTTTCTGTGATCATAATGAAATAAAGCTGGAAATAATTAACAGGCAGATAAGGGAAATTTCATGAATAAATGGAGATTAAACAACATGCTCAATTTATTGAAGAAATCAACAACTATCTTGAGATGAGTGAAAATGAGAACACAAATTATCAAAAACGATGGGATGAGAGACAGGACAAGATGGAATCTGAGTGAGTGCACCCTCATCATCTCTCCTGCATAAACCTGCTAAGTGGGGACAGAATCCTGCCCAAGTAAACTGTTTTGGGAATCCACAAAGCAGGGTTCTGGACATCTAACTGGAGAGACTGCAACAAAAGTAATGCTTGCTCAAGGTAAAAACGTGGATTTTTGGCACTTGAGCCTGAAGTTGTGGGAAAGCTAAAACCTTCCCCTAGGTCTACTAGCCACTGCATTCCAAGAATACCTCCGGTCACAGAGCAGTGTTTCCGAGCCCCTCATTCGCCAAACTCATGAGATCCGACCCCACGTTCCCCAAATCCCGCAAACCCGAAGCTCGCATTCCCCAAGAATGCATTCACTGAACCCAGTGCTCCCTGTACCCTGGCATTCACGTAACCCACCAGTCTCTGACAAACTCTGAGAGTGGGAAGGTTCTGGTGAGGGGTGCAGTGGGGCCCAAGGAGTGCAAGTTCATTGTCTTGTCTCCCCTTTTTTTGAGCTGGGAGGAACATGCCAGCTGGTTTGGGAAGAATCTAGGAAGAGAGGAGAGTTTAATCTGCCAAGAAAGCCTGTTAACTTAAACATCCTGGGATAGGAAAATTGTCTGGGAGAAGGTGGAGTCAGGAAAATAGCTAGTCCTGTGCAACACACATAAGGGAGAGGAACAGTAAGATGTGCTTGGTAGACTTCCAATAGCATATTTAGGGTTCCCAGTAAGGTGTGGGTGCTAGTTTTCAAAGAGACTAAAAGTCATTATTTCCTATGAGGAGCTGGTTTATCAGGGTCACATTTGAATCTCAGAGGGGAGCTCTCACACAGTCTTCTTGCTGTCCAGGGAGAGAGGGAAGTGAAGAAGGGAGAAAGAGGGAAGGACAGATTCATAAGCAGTTAATTCAATTGCTAAGAGGACTCCTTGCTTTTTGCCTATTCTAGTCTTTTTTATTTGTTTTCTTCTCTTTCCTTCCTCTTTATCATCCCACTGCCTTTTGTTTATCTGTGTCTTTTTTCACCTTTTTTTCTATTACGTGCTCTAGACAGTGTTTCTTGTTTGCTCTGCTTCCTCATCCTCAATTGCCATTTTTCTGTTTGTACTGATTTTGGCTACCAATGCTATGACCTTTCCTTTATATCTATCTTCCATCTTCTTTTGTAGCATTTAAATTCCACCTCTTTTTGTTTAGACTCCAATTTTTCTGACTTTTTATTTCTAACATCTTTTTTCTGTGTTCTATCTTTTTTCCCTCTTTATGTTATGGTAGGTACACCACTTTTTAATTCTTTTAATTCTACACAAATTACATGAGTTTAATATTCACTCTCTTAGGTCTGATATAGTACTTCTGCAAACACTATCAATACAACTATTATACTTTTTCTTTTCTTACCTCTTTGGATTTCCCTGGCTCTACCATTTTCTTTCAAGGGAACTTAGACAACAACAAGAAAATAGAATAAGAACAAAGTGTCAAAGAGAAGACTTAACGTACATTAAAACAGCACCTAAATACACCCCAAGAATAGATAGAGAAGCTAATCAACTAAAAAACCTATCAAAATAAAATGATGACCAGACAGCAACAAAATATTACAAACTACACCAATAATAAAGAAGACATGGCCCAATCCAATGAACAAACTAAAAACCAGGAAGAGGAACAGAACATCAAACAACTAATTAAAGCTCTCCAAACAAATATCATAGACCAATTTCATGAAGTGAAGGAAGAGATTGAGGATATTAAGAAAACACTTGGAAAGCATATAGAAGAAATTTTAAACATACTCAAAAAGATAATGGATATGATGGTGATGAACGGCACAATCCAGGAAATAAAAAAAATACACTCTCAGCAAATAACAGTAGATTTGAAGAGGCAGAAGAAAGAATTAGTGATGTGGGGACAGTACATCTGAAATCAAACAGATGATAGAATTGATTAAGAGACAGAAAAAATCCAGCAGGGACTTAGGGACATGAATGACAACACGAAACACACAAGCATACTCATTATAGGCATCCCAGAAAGAGAAGAGAAGTGAAAGGGGATATAAGGGGTGATGGAGGAAATAATGACTGAAAACATCTGAAATGTACTGGGAGAGATGGGTTTATATGTCCATGAATCACAACACACAGCAAATTGCATAACTCTCAAAAGGTCTACCCCAAGACATATACTTGAAAATTATCCAATGCTCCAGACAAAGAGAAAGTAATAAAGGAAGAAAGAGAAAAGAGAACCATCACATCCAAGGGAAGCTCAATAAGATTACATGCTGATTTCTCATCTAAAACCATGGAGGCAAGAAGGCAGTGGTATGACATAGTCAAGGTAATAAAGAAAAGAGTTTCCAGCCAAGAAAACTCTATCCAGCAAAGATGGCATTCAGAAATGATGGAGAGTTCAAAATATTCACAGATAAAAAGAAACTAAGAGAATAAGCCAACAAGAAACCTGCCTTTCAAGAAATACTAAAGGGAGTTCTGCAGGAAGAAAGAAAAAACAGGAGAGACAGAGTTGTAGGGGAATGTAAGAACAACTAAAAAGGCAATAAGGGAGGAAAAAACAACACATGACATACAAAACTGCAAAAAAGATGGCTAATGTAAGTAATTCCTTGAGAGTAATAACATTGAATATCAATGGATTAAACTCACCTGTCAAGAGACACAGATTGGAAAAATGGATAAGGAAATATCATCCATCTATATGCTGTCTGCAAAACCCATCTTAAGACCAGGGATTCAAAGAGGCTGAAAGTGAATGGCTGGAAAACAATCTTGCAGGCAAACAATAACCAAAAATGGGCAGTAGTTGCTATATTAATATTGGACAAAACAGGCTTTAAATGCAAAACTGTTGTTAGGGACAAAGATGGACACTACATATTAGTAAAATGGATAAACTTTCAAGTGTGTCATGCTTCTAAACAGGGTGTCTCCAAATACCTGAAGGAAACATTGGAAAAAGTAAGTGAAGAAATAAATGCCTCTACAATTATAATGCAGGACTTAAATACTCCACCATCACCATTGGACAGGATATCTCAATAAAGAATAAAGGAGGAGCTGGACTCAATAAACATATACAGAACATCACACCCAAATACAGCAGGATATACAATCTTCTCAAGTACACATGGATCATTGTCCAAGATAGACCACATGTTGGTCCATAGAGAAAGTCTCAATGAATTCAAAAAGACTGAAATTGTACAAAATAATTTCTCTGACTACACTGGAATGAGACTGGAAATCTGTAAGGGTGAGAGACCCAGATTAAGCACCAATATATGCAAGTTAAAAAACACACTCTTAGAAAACCAGTTAGTAAAGGAGGAAATCTCAAAAGAAATAAGTAACAACCTTGAAATTAATAAAAATGACAAGTCAACATATTAAAACTTATGGGATGCAGCAAAAGCTGTACTGAGAGTGAAAATCATAGCCTTAAATTCATACATCAAAAAAGAAGAACTAAAATTGAAGAACTAACTGCACACTAGGAGGAATTATTTAAAAAAGCAACAAACTAACCCCAAGGAAGGAGAAAGAAAGAAATAACAAAGATCAGAACAGAACCAAATGAAATAGAAAGTATGAAAGCACTAGAAGAAATAATCAAAACAAAGAGCTGGTACTTTTAGAAGATCAATATAATTGACAAACCCTTAGCTAGACTAAGAAAGAAAAAAGAGAGAAGATGCAAATGCACAAAACAAGAAATGATAACGGGGATATCATCACTGACCCCACAGAAATAAAGACTATCATAAGAGGATACTGTGAAAAACTATAATCCAACAAGAAGGACTATTTAGAGAAAATGGACAAATTCCTAGAAACACATAAGTAGCCTACATTGATTAAAGAAGAAATTAACAATTGCAACAAACCAATCACAAGTAAAGAGATAGAGTCAGTCACTAAAAACCTCCCAACTCGTGTGTGGTTCAAACCCCAGGCTTCCTTGATCTGTGTGGAGCTGGCCCACGTGCAGCAGTGCTGATGCATGCAAGGAGAGCCCTGACATGCAGGGGTGTCCCCCACATAGGGGAGCCTCACATGCAAGGAGTGTGCCCCATAGGGAGAGCCGCCCAGTTCAAATGAAAGTGCAGCCTGCTGAGGAATGGTGCCACCCACATAGAGAGCTGACACAACAAGATGACACAACAAAAATAAACACAGATCCCCATGCCACTGACAACAGTAGTGGACAAAGAAGAACACACAGCAAATAGACACAGAGAACAGACAGCTGGGATGGGGGGAAGGGGAGAGAAATAAATAAATAAATCTAAGAAAAAAAAAAAGAACATGCTTAAAAAATAAAAAAATAAAAAAATAAAACCTCCTAACTAAGAAGAGCCCAGGGCCAGATGGCTTCACAGGTGAATTCTGGCAAACATTCCAGAAAGAACTAACACCAAACTTGCATAAACTCTTCCAAAAAATCAAAACAGAAGGAACACTGCCTAACTAATTCTATGATGCCAACATTACCCTAATAACAAAGCCAAACAAAGACACCACAAGAAAGGACAATTGCAGACCAATCTCTTTAATCAACCTAGATGCTAAATTCCTTGACAAAATATGTGCTAATCATATTCAAAAACACATCAAATATATTATACAGCATGACCAAGTGGGTTTCATCCCTGTTATGCAAGGATGGTTCAAAATAAAAAAATAAATGAAAGTAATAAAACCACATAAGCGGATTGATGGAAAAAAATCACATGATCATATCTATAGATGCAGATAAAGCATTTGACAAAATACAGCACCCTTTCTTGATAAAAACATGCAAAAGATAAGAATAGAAGGAAACTTTCTGAACATGATAAAGGGTATATATGAAAAAGCCACAGCTAACATCATTTACAATCATGACATCCTAAAATCTTTCCCTCTAAGATCAGGAACAAGACAAAGATGTCCATTATTACCCTTCCTATTTAACATTGTATTAGAAATACTTGCTCAAACACTGATGCAAGAACCAGATATAAAATGCAGAAAGGAAGAAATAAAAATTTCACCATTTGCAGACAACATGATCCTATACATAGAAAAGCCCTGAGAAATTTACAACAAAGCACCTAGAACTCACAATTGAGATCAGTACAGTCATAAGTTATAAGATCAATGTGCAAAAATCAGTAGCATTTCTGTACACCACTCATGAACAATCTTCAGAGGAAATCAAGAAACAAATACCATTTACAATAGTATAATAAAAAAATCAAATACATAGGAAAAATTTTAACTAAAGATTTAAAAGACTTATACACAGAAAACTACACAATACTGTTAAAGGAAATCAAAGAAGATTTAAATAAATGGAAGAATATTCACTGTTAATTTATAGGAAGACTAAATATCATTAAGATGTCTATATACACAAACTGATGTACAGATTTAATGCAATTCCAACAAAATTAACACTGCAATTTTTAATGAACTAGAAAAATGATGAAATTGATTTGGAAAGGAAAGAGACCTCTAATATCCAAGGACATATTGAAAAAGAAAAATGAAATTGGAGGAGTCACACTACTTCACTTCAAAACATACTACAAAGCTACAGTGGTCAAAATGGCATGGTATTGGCATAAGTATACTGACCAATGGAACTGAAGTGAGAGTTCTGATATAGTTCCTCACATATACAGGCATCTGATATTCATCGAGGCTACCAAGCCCACTCATCTGGGAGAGAATGGCCTCCTCAACAATGAGTGCTTGTAGAACTGGATATCTACACACACAAAAATGAAAGAGGATTACCATCTCAAACCATATACAAAAATCAACTCAAGATGGATAAAAAAACTTCTTATAAGAGCCAAGACCATAAAGACCTTGGAAAACAATGTAAGAAAGCATAAACATGACCTTGTAATAGGAAATGGCTTCATGAACATCATGCCCAAAGCAAAAGCAACAACAACAAAAAATGGATAAATGGTACCACTTAAAAAGTAAAGCCTTTTGTACCTCAAAGTGTTTGTCAAGAATGTGAAATGACAGCCTACTCAATGGGAGAAAATATTTGGTAATCATATCTCTGATAGGAGACAAATACCCAGCATATATAAAGAAATCCTAGGGAAGCAGACATGGCCCAATGGATAGGGTGTCAATTACTTTACTTATTAATTTTTAGTGTAGCATCCAGGACTTGTTTTTAGAAGTTTAGAAGTTTTCATTCTGGACAGCAGACTCTTGGGGCAGGCCCCAACCCCTGCAGTCATCCTGGGGCCACTAGTGCTCACATGGATATCCAGTCAGGCTCCAGATCCATCTACTAATTTTGTTTTACCCTTAAAGAATTTACAACTTTAATCTTAAAGGGATACTGAAGGAAGATGATCTCTTTTCTGTAACTGCTTCCTGCTGGCCATGGGCTGTAGTCATTACCTAACAAGGTGTAAAACTTTTACTTTATTTTAACTGGAGGAAGATGGATCTGGCATTCTGTATGAAGTTGGATGAAGTTTTCATATGGTCAATAAGATGTTCACTCTGAAAGAAACAAACTTATTTAAATTTTGGAATAACCGTTTTTAAAAGAGGACATTGGATTACAGAGATAGACAAGATTAGGTGCTTATAAAGATGGCACCCCTTTTTAAAAACTGGTGGGAACAGTATATATATTTTTTTCTCTAAGTTATTTTCAGAGAGAAATTGCAATAGATACTTAACTTTGTTTTGAAGATGCATTTTAGGCTGTTTAATAATTGGCACTCATGTGTTCTGCTAGATGCTCCTGGTGAACTGGCACCTTGTGGAAAATTGGTTTCATTCAGGATTAGTGCACAAAGTTGGGAATTTTCTTAGATTTTAGCTGTGGGAGTGATCATAATTACAGAATAAAGCTTTTTACATTTCAATTTTAATTGTACAATTTCTGGTAATTTTGACTGTCTAATAGGTGACCCATTATTAGAAAGCAAGCCTCATTTTTGCTACACAGTAGAGTACAGTAGAATAGTAAGCTGGCTGAGCCTGGCTAAGACTGTTGCCTTATTTTATAGACATGTTTATTAACTATTTAGAAAATAAAGTTACCAGGAATTTAATATGTCTAATATACTTTTGTACCTGATCCAGAATAGAAAAGGTAATGTTAAAATTATTGGGCATATATTTAGTACATGATAAAAGTACAACACTTTAATATTAATTAATGTATTAGGATTCTGAGTTGCAATTAATAGTTTTAAATTTCAGGATTGTAATTATTTACATGTTATCTCTCCATGGGAACAAGCCATAATGCCAATTGTGTTTAAGTTTTACTTACAGTATCCTGGTATCATGGCTCCACTTAGCATGTTCTTCACACAGTGAGCAAGTCGCAGCATTGTTGATCCTAGAGTTTCCAGTATTCTACCAGCCTGGTGCATAGTGCTCTCTGGCACTATGGAATAGTGCCAGTTTGGAGGCAATATCCATTGTACACTTGGCTGTACTGAGTCATAATTGGCTGCTACAGGAGCTTGAAACTGCAACGTAGTTTCCATCAACTTCAGGAGCAGAACCAGAGATTGATATAGCAAATATTTCTAATTGAGGGGTCTGTGACTAGCCTAACCAATAACTCACATGGAGAGGCAATCTGTAATGTATTCAATGCCTGGTTTTAATGCACAAAAGAGTGACAATGTTAGTTTATTCCTTGTTTTTATATATACTTTAAACAATTTAATGTAACACATAATATATGAAATGACTGTTTACTTATACAGTTTTACTATGAAGATAATAGTAGGTATTTTACTTTAGTAATAGAGGGGAAAAAACTATTTTTCATTGTTTAAATGAAAGCAGAAGATTCCCAATGGAATCAAGATAACTTTTTATTACCATTTACTTAAATATGGACCTTGTGGTGGCCTTTAGAGACAGGTTTTATTATCATGAATTTATTCTTTGCCACCAATACCAATCCAAGTTTTTAGTTAACAATGACTTCTAGAACTAGAACTCTTTAAATTTTTTCAGTTTGGAAGATGTTTTACAAACTCTTTATAATTGACTACAACCACATTGACTAGGTACCTTACATTTAAATAAAGATTAACTTACAATTATTAACCAAAGAAATTTATTTATTTAAGAGAGCATATCTACAATCTTTTTTCTTTAGCTTAATTTCATTAACATGAACTTTCAATTTGTATTACTCTAAAGAGTCTGTACATATAATGTTAATTTATTTAATGGGTAATTTATAAACTATGGGAGATTACACTCAAGCTAAATAAAATTGAAACCATTATATTTTATGTAAAGAATGTTTTATTTTTTATTTGCAGGAAGCTATAACTTTTTTCTTTAAGTTATGAAAATGAATAATTTTTAAAAGCATACTGACTACTAGGTTTTAAAACACATTATACAGTTACCTAATTAGTTTAATCATAATCCAGGAAAGTTTTCTCCATAGTTTTTATGGACTTTTCTTTACTTACTGAAATTTGTCAACAGAACCACTAACCACTCCTTTTAAGGCTGTTAAAATATTTAAAGAGGTAACTTGCAGGCAAAACTGATTGATTTTTAATTTTATTTGCTACACTTTGTCCCACTCTCAAAGCTTTTTCAAAGAAAAGCCTCTTTCCCAATAGTTCCTATAATCAGATTTCTATATGACCTTTCTATCCTGTTTAGTCTAATTTGGGTTTTAGGAATATTTATTCAAATATATAACTACATATTTGATTTTTAACAATTTGAGTAGAGCTCTTTTAAGAATTCTCATTTGTTAATTTGATACTATCATCTTGATGTATGAAGACATACACTGAGCAAACAGGCAGATACAAATAGAGTTAGACACAGAAACACAACTCATTGATGTTACTTATAATTTGCATTATTTTATATACTATTTAGATTAATTTGGGTTCCAGAAATATTTATTACTTATATAACTGCCTATTTAACCTCAACAATTTGAGTAAATAGGCAGACATGAATAGTTTGACACAAAAACATAAATTTAGTTACTTAAAACTGCCATGTTTTTACAAAATAAATGTGACTGCAAAACATTTTAAAGGCTCCTGAAACTTCTTAATTTGCACTATGACTGTGCTGTTTTGCACTATGACCATGCAGTTTTATACAAGAATTTTGTTTTTTAACTAATGGATTGTAACCAAAATGTTCCCAATGTTTTAACACAGTTCTCTTTTGTTTCAGAACTTTATATTTTACTTTGAATTTAGCAGAATTTTGGATAAGCAACAAGATTAATTCTATGTATATTTACTGAGGCTATTTGAAGCCTCAGGGAGACAGACTGGTTTCTCTCATGAATTGGCACTCTTAGGAACACTGACAGTTAAAGCAGACTTCCTTTATTCCCCCCAGTCCTTGAAGATAATAAAACTCCGGTGGTTGTTTAACCCTAAGGCCTAAGAATTCCACCAGGCAGCAATTTAGTTTACACTTGGATTCATGAGGGAAAACAGGGTTACTAATACCAGGACAGGAGACAGGGATGTCCCAGCTCTTTTCTGGACTGTAGGGGCAGAAGCTATTTTGAAATAACCATAGGCAAAGGCAAGGGGTGAGGTTAGGCTTGAAGTAACCATAAACAAAGGAAATGTTAGTTTAGAATTTACACTTACAATAATAGTTTCAGGCTAAGTTTACTCAGTTATAATTTCAGTTATTATTTTTCTGCTGTTTTTTGATATAAATGCATCTATAAATTATCTTAACTCTTAGGTACAGTTTTCATTAAGTTTTAACCTTAAGGTGAATTGGATACCTTTATTAATTAAGCTACAAAAACTTTATTATTAACAATTCTGTCAAGTTCTGCCTTTTAGTTAGTAATGGAACAAATTCTCATCTGCAAGTTATGCATTTAATTTACCAGCAATGGGAAGCAGACTTGGCCCAGTGGTTAGGGCATCTGTCTACCACATGAGGGATCCGTGGTTCAAACCCTGGGCCTACTTGACCCATGTGGAGCTGACCTATGTGCAGTGCTGATGCGTGCAAGGAGTGCCATGCCATGCAGGTGTGTCCCCTGCATAGGGGAGCTCCACATGCAAGGAGTGCACCCCATAAGTAGAGCCACCCAGCATGAAAGAAAGTGCAGCCTCCCCAAGAATGGCACCACACACATGGAGAGCTGACACAACAAGATGATGCAACAAAAAAGAAGCACAGATTCCCATGCTGCTGACAACAACAGAAGTGGACAAAGAAGAAGATGCAGCAAATAGACACAGAGAACAAACAACCAGTAGCAAATAGACACAGAGAACAGACAAGCGGGGCAGGGTGTAAGTGGAGAGAAATAAATAAATTAAATTAATCTTAAAAAAAACATTTACCAGCAAGGGAGTATGGCATTTAAAGATTCACTTTAAACTACAGTTTTACTTTTTTTTTTTTTAACCATGAATGCTTAGGCTCCAGCAACTTACAAAAGCCAAACATAGATTTGAAAGTGGCACTTCATTCTTTTTTTTCTTTTTCCCTCTGTCACCTCACAACCCTGAAGTTCCCAGCCAGACCATTGAAAAGGCTATCAAGTGATTAGAGGTCTATTGTTGCAAGTGATAGCCTCCTTTCTTCAGACAATTTTACAGTTCTAAAACATTTCAAAGTATTTCTTCAGACTTACTGAGAGAGAAAGATTCTTAAAAGTAAAGAATCTGAGCAGAATGCAAATGTATTTTCACCTTTGACACCCTAGGGAGGGATCTTTACTGCATTTATTTTGATCCTGCTTTTCATCCCCTTCACCTTCCCCCTTCTAGGCAGTAGGGTGCACAGTGATCAAATAGGAATGTGGCTTATCAATAGAAGGTGTGGACTCACTGGAAAGGGGCAAGCTGCTCCCCCCTTTCCAGCTTTCTGCCAAAATGGGCAGACAGAACTTATTCAAATTTGGCACCCCTCCTGGGGACCCAGCCACCCTGACTGGGGGCAGCCCCAACAGATCCAGGTGCATGGAGCAGACACAGATGGCCTTCAAGCCCTAGCAAAGGGTTGGACCAGAGACAAGGCAGCAACAGAGCATGTGCAAACATCCAGACTCCGCAAACATCCAGACTCACAGTTTTGCCCCAGAATCAATTCACCCCCTTGCTAATGGCAAGGGAGCGTTCCAGCTCAACTAAATTCCACCACTTTACATAACCACACAACTCCAACACCAGCATTGAGCTGACACAGACAGAAGCACAAAGGTCACTAATCTGACCCACAATTTCTTTATATATATATATATATATTTCAGCATGGCTGCCCCTGCAGCCATCACAAACCTTAGAGAGAACACCTAACATTAACATCTGGTATAAAGACTATTCATTTGCAATTCAGCACCATAACAAAAGATTCTAGCTAGATCTTATTCAGTGTTTAACTTTACACCCAGAACAATCTTCACTAGAAAACCTGATCCATTTTCCTGTAACCAATTTTTTAAAAAAATCCACACCAATTTCCAAGACATTAGGACTTGAACCTATAAACAACCCTTCCTATTAATATCAAGTCTCCACTCCTTCAGCAGATAGAAGACCAGTACCAGATTCTAACATGCAGTTAGACAAACCCAAACCATGAGGCTTTTTTCCCAGTTTTTCTCCTTTTTCCAGACCAGTTTTCTGGGGCTACTAGGGTTCTCTTGGGAGGTGATCAGCCTCCCCCTCCTAGCAATTAAAGCTAGGGTTCTCCAGACTGTCTTACCTTCTTCCATGTTCAGAGTTCTTTTTCATTCCAAGAATCTTTCTCTTCAGACCTTCCATTGCCCTCAGTTTTTCAGGAAGATTCTGGTGGAATCCACATCTTTTCTGGATTAAATTTAATCCAGGGGCACCAAGATTTGGGGTTCACCTGAGTCCTCCTGGCTTCCTCAGGGATTTGGAAGGGGCAGCAAAATGCTACCATCTCTGGCCTTTGTTTGCAATCCCAGGAGAACCCCCAAAAATGTTGACTCCCAGCTGGACTTGGGAGCTTTCTGTTTCAAGCCCGAGCCCCCAACAAGATTTTCAAGTTCCTTTTATACAGGGTGGGGAGTCAAACAGTGCTTTTTATCAAAGAAAACTACTTTCTTTGTTAGTTAAGTCTTTGCCTGAGTACCAGGTAGGTTTTGAATTAACATATCGCCCACAGCTCAGGTGAGCTTGAATTAGCATCTTGCCCAAAATCCATCTGGATCCAACCTTGAATACACATTCAGTCTTACATACTTTTTGAACATTCAAAGTCCATATCATTTAAATGGATTTCTAGAGACTAGGCACATTTGGATACAGAATTAGATGATTTTGAATTTATGCATAGGCTATATTATATTTCCCATTCATGGCCATGTCTAAGTTCCCTTAAGTTTTGGCATTACCACCAACAGAGTTTCCCTGGACTGACTGATATGTATGTAGAGTTTGCATTGCTAAATTGCCTTCTGGGACTGGAGTCGTTGCTATGGTCACCAAGAGCAGGACTGCAACCTCTTACAGTTCCACACCCACAGTCAGGACTGACAGCCTAGGTTACAGTTATCTCTGAAGAGACAAAGAGCCTCCCACCCATAGACCACATCATTACTAACCAGTAATCCTTTTTTCAGAATGAAAAGAAACATCAGAGACAATAGTATGTTATCTTAAGAGCCTGAACTAGGCAAACAATTGGGACAGGCTGCAAAGTCCCTGCTGTTCTATCAAATTCTTAAATGTTGTTTGGTTGTGTAAAATAAAACTATACTTTCTGCTGTAATTGATAAACTACAATGTTTTCTCATGTTAATAGAATTTGTACTATTGTTAAAATACGAAAAACCTTTTATCCCTCATTTAGCTCAAATATTAAAACTGATGTGGGCTATGGGTGGGAGGCTCTCTGTCTCTTCAGAGATAACCTTAACCTAAGCTGTCTGTCCGAACTTGTGGGTGTGGGATGGTGAGAGGCTGCAGCCCTGCCATTGGTAACCATGGCAATGGACTCCAGTCCCAGGAAAGAGTTTATCAATGCAAATTCTATAAACTTTAAATATTCAGGGAAAATGCAAACCAAATGTGCTAAAAGCTTATCTAGAATGTATGAAGTCCATGCTAAAAGCTAACCTAGGATGTGGAAGATATATGCTAATTCAAGCTTATTGAGCATTGAAACAAAGAACAATTTAGCCCTTCCTCTGTATAAAAGGAACTCAAAATTCTTGTTCAGCACTTGGGTTTGAAACAGAAAGCTCCCGAGTCCAGCCAGCCATCAATAAACCATTTTTCCTTCTCAAAATCATTCCTGAGTCCTGGCCTTTCTATATGCAAATAATTGAACCTCTCTCAAATTCTACAAAAATAACATCATCAGTAGGGTTTCAGCTGCAGATTTTTTCTATGCAGCCAGATTATTATCACCATGCTATGACAGATGGTTTGGCTACACACACAGCCTTGGGGAAGCACTGCAAAAGTCCAGTGTTGGGTTTTCCACAGATAGAGGAATGCAGGCTGGCTTGACCTGTCTAAGAAGACACTAAATAAAGTCTTAGCAAGTTTTAAAACAAAGTGATAGGGACACAACTGGACATTAACTTCTTGCAACAAACTAGCAATATTTGGGATTGCTGCATACTACAGTGTTGTTACTTTAATCTATGATAAGAGGTTGTTTCTGTGACACATATCTTTTTATATTAATTAAAACCATAATTAATCATATTGTACATATCTTTAATATTATATTGAAATATTGGTAAATTTATACACTCTTAAGCATTCATACGAACCTTTTACTCATACAACTTTAATTAACAGAGGGTTAACAAAAAAAACTATTAATTTTATAACACTTTTAAACACCTTCCATTCAACTTATAACGTATTAAGTGAACTCAACTATTATATTAATTTTTCTTTCAAAGTAAAAGAACAAATCTCTTGTAATTAGTTTGGAATAAAAGGCTACTTTTCAGGATTTGAGTTTGAGAAAGCAATTTGAACGTTATGTTCCTTTAAAAGAGATAAGACCTTTCCTTCCTGGAACACCAAGGAAGTGATGAGGTTAAAGCACAAGAAGCTATTTTGATAAAACAGACTTTTTTGTATACTGATTATTCAGGATAAAACTTTACATAAACTTTTCTTAAAACAGACTAATGATTTGAGAGACTTTGAGAAAGAACAAAATTTAACTTTGCATTAGTATACTACTTGATACTAAACCTTTTAGAACTTTATAAACAGACCCATCAAATTTTAATTTTAACCACAAAATTCTTTTTTCTTGAACCTTTTACAATTTCTATATTTATTCAGATTTAGTACCACATTTTACCTTTTCTTAGTAACCACTTATTTTATTTTAGGACAAAATTATTTTCTGTTTTCTTAGTAATAAAAATACCTTTTATACATCCCACATACATAAGTTCCCAGGTAAATAGCTTACAACATATATACCATCAACATTGAACAAGCTTGTTAAAATAATGAACTTTTCTTCACTTTAAATACTTTAGTAGCATAAAATACCAGAAACAGTCTCATAGAAGCAAATTGGCAGGGGATGCTGCCACCAACAAGTTTTACTGTTATAAAATTACCTTTTATTATTATTATTATTAATTCAGATTTTGTTTAATAATGACTTTTTGGAATTAGCCATTTAAACACTTTAATTTAAACAATGCTTCATTAAACTTCTTATAATTATTTATAACCATATAGACTACAATTACATTACTTTAAGACAAGTTTTACCTCCACAGAACACATTCCCTTCATTGCAGTTACCACAATACTTTCTACAACATGCCACATGCATTTAAGTCCCATGGGTTTATGAAAATTAGCCATCCTATTTTGAGACAAAACACACCTTTTTGAAAAAACTTATTAAATTTCAGTTAGCATTCTCACAAACTTTAAACCTTCTTTAATATTCATTTAAGTTTTACATCCTTCATTTTATCCTGTGAGAAAAAATAAAGTATTCATTTCAATCTAGGCAAGAACTATTTTTTATGAAAAGACTTATAGTAATTTTGTTAATCAAGACTTACAGGCAGTGGACTTGGCCCAGTGTTTAGGGTGTCCATCTACCACATGGGAGGTCTGCGGTTCAAACCCCGGGCCTCCTTGACCCATGTGGAGCAGGCACATGATGATGTAACAAAAAGAAACACAGATTCCCATGCTGCTGACAACAACAGAAGAGGACAAAGAAGAAGATGCAGCAAATAGACACAGAGAACAGACAACCAGGGTGGGGGGGAGGGGAGAGAAATAAATAAATAAATCTTTAAAGAAAAAAAGACATACATTTTTTGTCATTGTACAGATCTTATTAACATTTAAACTTATGTATTAATATAAGTGCTTATTTAATATTTGGACATTTGAATAGAGCTCTTTTTAAAACTTTTATTTATTAATATATATTACAATCCAGAGGAATCAAACTATACACTGACATTGAACAAACACACAAACACAAAACAATTATGACACATCAACAGAAACATACAGTTTACAATTGACTCATAATTCTTAAATTCTTGATTTTTTGGTTTAGCTGTTTTCAAGTTCTCCATTATTTAACATCTTAGATTTTACTTATTTAAGATTTTTCTGGAATCCATATTGCCTGTAACATGCAAGCTTGTGCTTAGAAACATTTTTATTAGTTATAAGCAATCAGTTAAGATAACTTGAACAGCATAAATGTAGTTAAGCTCTTATTTAGCAGTTTAGACAGACCATTAACACATTTTTAATTACTACTGTGTAAGACTACACTGAGACTTGAAGTTCGGCAGTAAACTATTGATTTAAAACTAAAAATTCCTTTTAACACCTTGAAAAAATTTTGTACTAATTTTATTATCTTGGTTAAATAGGCCCAATCAGAATTAGCATGGAAACAAAACAGAACACCAATGTTGCTATGTTTTTCTCCTTTCAAGTGGCTTAATTCTATTAACCCTCACTAGCTCACAGCTACATTGTCATGTAGATAGCAGGGGGTTTGCAGAGTTGCTGCCAGAATAGTTTCCTTATTTTAGTTAACACTTTAACAGAGAGTTTTCTTACAAGTCTGATTTCACTAACAAGGACTTTATTTAGTATTTTTGCCTATTTTAAATCTTTCAATAGTTTAAAAGTTATTGGCTCAGGATTAAACTCAGCACTTCCTGAGGATTATTAGCATCTGATGGAGTTGGTCATGATATAACCAGAAAAGCTGATAGGAATTTCATGGTCTCCGGATCCGCTTGTTGAGATCCTGGTAATAAACAGTGCATTCAAGGTGTTTGAGGAATGGAGTTGGGAACAACTATCTTATTAATATAGGGTAAAGCCTCAAATTGTAAAGGATCTAAGGCAGCAGCATTTTGCTGGCACAAAGCCTACACAGATAAAGGAATGAATTCCCCTCTTTGACGTGCTCTTTGTAAAGCTTTCATTACACATTTCCACTGTTTGGAATTTAAAACATTATGTCCCTGAGGCTGAAACCAACCATAATGCTTTTGTATTAAAGCAAACAATTCTACCAACTCACAACTTTTTACAGGCACCCCGCTAGTTTCAACAAAGTTTTTAACACTTGTCAATATTCTTCCACATGTCCTGTTTGATTACCCATTACCCTGACAACTTCACAGAAATGTTACTTACCAAAAAGAAGACGAGTCACACTGCCTTGAAAGTCACTCAGGACCCTCATAGGAATCCTTTCCGAGGTTCCCGATACTGTTTTTGGAAGACTCACTTATTTGGACCCCAGTTGGGCACCAGATGTTGGAGATTTGGACCCAAAGGCTATCCAGAATGGAAGAAAGAGGAAAAGTAGAAGGAAACAAAGAGAAAGAAAGAGCGAGCAAGATGGGATCAGGGGGTCTGTGAGTAGAGACTCCTCAGACAACTTTATTTTCTACAAGTGGCATTATATATACTCAAGCTGTCATGAGAACAAGCAGTGTAGCCACACATTAACAATACTCATAAATTAAAGGACTTATCTCAGAGTTCAAAGATTTAGTGTTCCTTTCAAACTGCAAAGTGTGTTTGCTCATATTTCTCCCTGCCCTTGACAGCATTGTCCTGTTGAACCAAAAGGCTTAATTGCTGCATTCCCATGTTAAAAGAGTAGCCATGGAAACAGCATGGCTCTCTTTGCGAGACCACTATGCCTCAGTTTCCAACAGGAGAGGGAAAAAGAGGTGTGATATGGGGGCATTTTAAGGACTTGGAGTAGTCCTGAATGACATCGCAGGGACAGATGCAGGACATTATATATATCCTGCCATGATCCACTGAATGGACTGAGAGAGTGAGAGAGTGTGTAAACTACAATGCAAACTATAATCCATACTGTGTAGCATTGATCCAAAATGTATTCATCAAATGTAATGAATGTACCATACTAATGAAATAAGTTGTTGATGTGGGAGGGGTGGGAGTGTGGAGATAGGGGCATATGGGAACCTCATAATTTTAATGTAACATTGTGTGTGATCTATGTATATTTTAAAATAAAGAATTAAAAAAACACTGGAGATATAAAGCAGCTGGTTTGAATTGGTTGAGGAAAGAATATGGATGTTGCAGGACAGAGCATCTGAATTTGAAAAGACAGGAGAATACAAAGAGAAAAGAATGGGAAAAAATGCAATAACAGCTCAGAAATGAATGACAACACAAAATGCACAAATAAATGCAATATATGTGTCCCAGAAAAGAGAATGGAAAAGGACCAGAAAAAAAATTTGAGGAAATAATGACCAAAAATTTCCCAAACATTGTGGAAGACATAAATATCAA